>NC_142853.1:25000000-25625000 GCF_061612785.1 Hesperophylax consimilis
ATCATACGCGCATCAGGGGGCTCTGGCTGGTGATGGTGGCCCAGTGTAGTAGGGGGCTATCCAACAAGGCGGGCTGCGGTACTGCGAACTCGGCAGCTTGGCGGCGAGATGTTTATTTTTATAGGTCTGCAATCTGTTTTGCGTGCCAGTTAGCATTCATCCCCCGGCAAAGCGCACGTAATGATCCCCAGTGTACTCGAATTGTATTGTCGTCATCTTATCGGAGTCCTGGGGGTGCGGGTCACTGTACGGCTGGCACATCGTATAAGGTAGTAGGGTACTCCGTCTGTAGGCGGTGTCACTGGTTGCATAGGTTTCTGGCCGCCAGCGCGCTCGGGGTGCATGTTATACCCCGGCTGAGTAGATATTCTGGCTGTCTGGCGGGCAGGCTGACACCTCTCACGGCTCTGCGGGCTAGTGCATACAGTGTGAGCGTTGTTTGGTTGCTCACCCGGGCAATGTCACCGGCAATGTTACTGATTATCACCGGCGGTGTCACCGGTTGCGCAGGACCCATGCGCATTGTACCGCGGCTGGTTAGATATACTGGTTGGCTGTCGGGCTGTCCACTGTAGAATTTGAGTAGGTACGACACCGCATCCGGGATGTCACCGGCAATGTCACTGGTTGGCACTGGCGATGTACTGGTTGTCACCGGCGATGTACTGTTTGTCACCGGCGCACAGGACTCGTTCGCATTGTAGCTCGGCTATTTAGGTATACTGGTTGGCTGTCGGGCTGTCTACTGTAGAATTTTAGTATGTAAGGCACCGCATCCGGGATGTCACCGGCAATGTCACTGGTTGTCACCGGCGATGTACTGGTTGTCACCGGCGGCGTCACTGGTTGCGCAGGCCTCGTGCGCGTTATACATTGGCTGAGTTTGTATACTGGCTGGCTGTTGGGCTGTCCACTGTAGAGTTTGACAGGCAGTGGCTCATCGTGTGGCTCTGAGTATGTAAGACATTGCATCCGGGATGTCACCGGCAATGTCACTGGTCGTCACCGGTGTTGTACAGGTTGTCACCGGCGACGTCACTGGTTGCGCAGGCCTCGTGCGCGTTATACATTGGCTGAGTTGGTATACTGGCTGGCTGTCCAATGTAGAGTTTGACAGGCAGTGGCAAGCCGTGTGGGCGTTGTTTGCTCACTGGAGCGGTGACTGTGTGTAATCACCGCCGCCGGGATGCCACTGGTTGCGCAGGCCTCGGCTCTATATACCTCGGTAAGCGACAGCAAGCTCAAATAAACCCGAGCCATGTGGGGCCCGGGGCCGAGGTGCTGCGACATCGGGAGCAGCGAGCACAGGAAAGCACGTGGGCCCGGGGAAGAGGCGCTGCGACAACGGGGCCTTGGTCTCCGGCAAGCCCGGTGAAGAGGCGCCGCGACGTTGGGGCGTCGGTCACCGGCAAGCTCAGAGAAGCCCGGGGGTAGAGGCACCGCGACGTCAGGGCGTCGTTGGCCTGTCGGTGGAGCCCGAGCCAAGAGGGCTCAGGGCATGAGGGAGCCCGAGCCGAGAGGGCTCAGGGCTCGGTGGGAGGGGGGTGCCCCTGGACTGCTCTGACATCGGCTGGTGTTCCAGCGAGCAGAACCGCACGCTGGCGGGAAGGCGGTCGGGAGCCGGCGTGTGTCTGCTTTCAGGGCGGGAAACCGGCATCTTAGATGACTTCCGGGTCTCTCAGCCACTGCAAGGTGATGACATCTCCACCGGGGCAGGACTGAAGGCGTGATGTGTGGATCCGGCTCGAAGGACCACTTTGTACGGGACGTGTTTGCCTGCACAAGAAAAAACTGTAAAATATAAGCACCGGCACACATTTACCTTTGTCCTGTGTAATGATTCAAATAAAGCACTTGAGGTATTTCATTTGAACCATTACAGAGTTATTTAAAATATCATAAAAATGCAGGGAATATCGACTATTGTAATATGTTTGCCTCGATGAATGCGTCTTGAGAAAGACGATATATTCGAAATTTGTAATTTGCTTTTGAAAAGAACGCTTTTATAAAAGCGGTTGGTTTTTATTGCGGGTGCAACTTCTTGTATCCCTCCAGGCTCAGTCAGTAACGGCTCTGTGACATCGGGGCCAGTGAGCAGGACCGCACGCTGGAGGGAAGGCTCTCCGGGACTGGCTGGCAGGCGGGCTGGCAGGCGGGCTGGCAGGCGGGCTGGCAGGCGGGCTGGCAGGCGGGCTGGCTCAGTCGGCAACGTTCAGTCCCCTCGATCCAGGGAATATCGACTCTTGTATGTTTGCATAAATGAATGCGTCTTGAGAAAGACGATATATTCGACATTTGTAATTTGCATATTGAAAAGAACGCTTTTATAAAAGCGGTTGGTTTTTATTGCGGGTGCAACTTCTTGTATCCTTCCAGGCTCAGTCGGTAACGGCTCTGCGGGGCGCTGGCTGGTTCAGTAGGCAGTGGCAGATCCCCTCTCCGAGGCTGGCTGTTGGGAAGGCTCAGTGAAGCCCGAGGCAGAGGCGCCGCGACGTCGGGGCGTCGTTGGCTTGTCGGTGAGCAGCGAGCTCAGCAGCAGGCAGTTGCAGTAGACAGCGGAAGTGGAGCGGGGGGGGGAACCGGGTTGAAATCAAACGCAGCGTGTTGGTCTCAGGTAGCGAAGCGGGTCAGGCAGAGCGGACAGCGGTAGGTGTTGCTCGGTCCAGGGCTTATGGCGGAATGGGGCAGGGACCGGTTTTTGCGGCGCTTTTATAAGATTCTATAGGACCGCGCCTCCGACCCTTGATTGTATTATGAAATTCCCGTAACGAGCTTGCTTTTTTCTTGCTATGAAGCTCGCCACGTTTGTAGGATAAAATCTGTTTATCTCAGAAATATAGGAATATTTTATAATATTAGACCTTATCTGCCTCTGTCGCCCTGCCAAAACCACATCGTCGCAATATTGTTTATTTAGTTATAATAAGACATATTCTACAAGATAAGTGGTCAAATCTCTGTAACATTTTCAGAGTTTCGCTGATTACATAATTATCTTACGTGTAACATATTTTATTTCTATTCGAGCTTATTTAATTAACATATAAGTATCTTTGTATATAATTATTTAGTTAACATTGTTTCCTATTATTACAGGAAGGGCTTGCAAATTTGTATTTTTTTACAAATTTCTTGGATACACGTGGGCCGTTCAAGCAGGTTTTGTGCTTAGCCAATCAGCGGCTGCCTAGCCAGAGTAAGATGGTTGCTTGAGTTGAAGCGAGACAACTGCCTTTTAGGTCCGAGCGATAAAATTTACCGTTAAACGGCAGGGCAGGTTTTTAAACATGAGTTACCTATATGTAAGGCAGGTTTATCAACATTAGTTTTATGGAAGGTTTTACATAGTTTTCGACAGTGGTAAATATGATGGCATTTTGTTGTGTTTTTTATAATTGATGTACATTTTATATTGATGATGCTGATGACGTTCGATACAGAAATAGTACAAAAGAGGTTTATGTGTTTTTATTTTTATTTATTTATTGGCTCGCCAACATAATACATCACATAATTTTAACAGTAATTTACATTTATACATGGTTATAATGATGTGTCTAATTAAAGGTGAGCACAATATTCATCTTAATATTCTTTGTGTAATGGTAATTGGTTAGTTACAGTAATAATAAATTTAATTACAAGAATGTATATAAAAACAAGGAGGATCGAAATCAATTATTAGAAAGAAAGATGCATACATACTTATAAATATACTATGCATATTTTTTTATTTTATTTAATATTTGTATGTTTTTTACAATAAATATACAATTTATACATATTATACAGTGTTATAAAGGTAAATAATAATAGCTTTTCCTCACCATAAAGAGACGAGGCTCTTGTGTTTGGTGAGTGAATCCTAGCTCAATTATATGGAATCATGTAAGTAAGTAAATAATATATTTGCAAAACCAAAGGGATAAGTAAGAAATAGGCAAGATTTATCAATAATATAGTTTCAAGATTTGAAGGAAATAATAATAAGAGTAAGATATGGACTTTTAAAGCAGTTTTAGGTAATTTTTTAATTTTATTTTAAATTCCTGAATATCTTCAATATTTTTTAGATATAATGGAAGGATGTTAAAATATGTTATACCTAGATAGAGATAGGTATTTTGTGTGTTCTTTGTATTAAGTTTTGGGATTTTGATAGTTTTTTGATATCTTGCTGATGAATTGAATTGTAAGTTATTTAATTGTATTTCTTTATAAATTTGTAGAATTGAATATTTTTTTATATATACTGTCTTTTGTGGGTACATTGAATATTGAAAAGAGAATCTCAGTAAAAAAATTTGGATGGTTTTTTCAATATATTACTTTAATTATCAATCTTTGAACTATTTTAAGTGGATTTAATATATTGTTATAAGTTCCTCCCCAGCCAATAATACCATATTGTAATATAGATTGTACAATTGCATAGTACACTCTTTTTAGGTTTTCTAGTCTAAGAATATTTCTAAGTCTTATAAATATATAAATACATTTTCTAATTCTTTTCACAAGTTCACAAATTAGTTTTTTCCATTTAAAATGTTGATCTATATATATACCAAGACATTTAATTTCAGAAGTTAGACTAAGTATAGAACATTCTTGATTGCAATTAGTTCTGTTACATTTAAGTTGATGTATTATAATTTTTAATTCTGGTATTAATTTTAATTTGTCGATAGAGAATGGGATACATTTTGTTTTTTCAGTATTTAATGAGAGGAGGTTTTTATCGAACCAATTTTTCAGTATATTAATATCAGTATTTGCTAAGTTATTAACATTATTCCAATCAGTACCTTCAATTATTATTACAGTGTCATCAGCAAAAGATATTATTTTTCCATTTAATCTTTGATTGAATATGTCATTTACATAAATGATAAACAGTAACGGTCCCAGGACTGTACCTTGAGGTATGCCGAAGTGACTTGTTTTTTGTTGACTAAGTACATCGTTGATTTTTACGACTTGAGGGCGTTTGAAAAGGTAGCTTTTTATCCATTCTATAGCTGTACCACTTAATCCAATGTTTCTTAATTTACTTATAAGTTTGTCGTGTGATATGCTATCAAAAGCTTTTTTAAGATCTATGAAAATTCCAATGCATTTTAATGATTTATCTGATGAATTATGAACAAGACTAGTTAATTTTGCAATTGCATCCTGAGTGCTTCTACCTTACATAAAACCGAACTGATTTTCATTAATTAATTTATTACATTTTACAAATTGGTTTATCCTTTTTTTAACTATCTTTTCAAAAATTTTTGCTATGTTCGAGATTACTGATATGGGTCGGTAATTGCTAACTTCTTCTGGGTTATCAGGTTTAAATATTGGAGTAATGGTAGTTTGTTTGTAGATTGATGGAAACACTCCGCTTTGGAAACTTACATTTATTATGTGTTTTAACGGTTTAGAAATTTGATTTTTAATATTTTTTAAAATACTAACTGTTATTCCATCAAAACCCGGGGCAGAACCTCCTTGCATACCGTTTATAATTGATATTATTTCGTTCTCTGTGGTGACTTGGAATGTTGCTATATTATTGTCAGTATCAATACTACAGTCTGGAAATGTTATATTTGGGTCAGTATGAATGAGATTTTCAAGATGGCAAGATTTTCCCCTACGTTCGCAAAGAAGGTGTTAAATATGTTTAAAGCTTTTGAGGGATTTTCTTTACAACATGTTTTCATGTTGTCATGAAATATAGTAGCGATGTCGTTATTCTTGTTTTTTTTTCTTGTCAATTATTTCATTTATAACTGTCCACACTCTTTTACTATCATTTTCAGCCTGATTCAACTTTTGTTTATAATACTTTTGTTTTGTATTTTCTATAATATATGAAAGTTTGTTTTTATATGCTTTAAAATGATTTAGTAAATTTTTATTATTTGGTTGTTGAGTAGTTAATTTGTAAAGAGCTTGCTTATGTCGTACAGATACTACTAAACCATGAGTAATCCATGGTTTTATAGGTTTTATATGTACGCATACATGCGCACATCTAAATACACATATAACTTATGTGTGCACATACATAGATGCATACATACACATTTAAATACAAACACACACATAAGTGTGTACACTGTACCCATATTATATGCAAACATGTATACACATATGCACGCACGAATCATATGTAGTGGAGCTAATGCATAAGTATTACCTATATATGAGAGAATATACGTGCTATCCATTTCTTTATCCATCTTTGTTCTTCACATGAATGCTCGATTTCAACAACTTTCAACGCCGAACATTTTTTAAAACTAATCTCTAGAACTATATTTAATACAACTATATTTAAAGAGGTTATCTTATGTGTCCCTAACAAATATAAAAATAATAAATAATAATCATTGGATGACTTGTATAGCGCCGTTTTTGTGCAAAATCACCTCAAGGGCGCTCTACAAATTTATAATACATTTCTACATTGATCTATGTTATTACTAACTATTTATGGAGATAATATACAGTTCAATACTTACCTGGTAGGTCACTTGAGATTGACACTTAATTAAAATTATCTAATTGTTTATTAGCGAAATTTAGATACAGGATTTAGGACATAATTGGAAAATTGAATAAAACTGGACTTTCTGTCAGGAATGGTATATTTAATTTAAGGGTATGACAGCTTAAAAGGGTAACTAGTGGGATATCCCATGCACTATTTTATACCCCGAAAACGAGTACTTCTGCCATCAGAACTCGCCAATCAATAGAGCGACCTAACAAGCATTGACCATCGACATTTTTAACAAGTATCTTTTGACGTATGTCACAATAGTATTTGTCTCTATGACCTTTCATTCTTACATATACCTCAAAATTATAATCTTCTCTATAATATATTGGTGTATAGCCGTTTTATGGAGAACATGAATAAATAAATAAATAAATAATTGGTATGAACAAACGAAGAATTAATCAATGAGATCTTGGAATCAAAATATAATTTATCAACTCAGGTTTCTCAAAGGTTACCTCACCTCAATACAATATCGGTATTAATCTAATTCTAACAATTCTGTAAATATGGATGTTATTTATACGCCAACTTTTACAACAAATTCTGTTAATTCTAACTACTCGCTGCATTACCGCACAAATGCATATAATTAAGTTCTGGTTCCACACATTTGTTGCTTATTAAAAATCGTATTCGTCATTCCACTGCCTTGGAAAATACTAAGGTAACTGAAGGGTAAGGTACTGTAAAATGATAGAGCTGTTTTTAATCTGCTGCCCTACCACCCCTACCAGAAGAGTCCCAACTGTTCGTATATGTATAATAAGACATCTGTGATTATTGTAAGGATGAAGTAAAGGGTAAAGAGATCAGAAGGTCAAGCAAATATCTAGTACAGATATATTAGCTACTTTATTTATTTTTGTTTCAATTTACAAAAGATTACACACTTTTAGAGGCAATTTGTGCAATTAGTTGTGTGTTAATAATAATTACTTTAAATCATGATTTTGCCCTAATTACTTTGTAAATATAATTAAATAAAAAAATCGTATAAAATTTAAAATATCGACCAAAAAGAGCTTTTTACAATGTTTTAATTTTTATTATATATTTCATTATACTTACATGACTTAATTACGATTATTTTTTTTGATAATTACCATTTACTAAAAAAATGTTGTCAAAGTTGGCTCTAAAATCTCAAATGTTTGAATTTTGTAAAGCCTATATTTTATAATTTAAAACACACATAACTAAAGTAGCATATAATATCCCTACCAGTTATTTGCAACACATTTTGATTTTAAAAAGAATTATTCTGATTGGCCAAGTATTCTAGCCTCACATACAAATTTTAGTTTTGTTTTAAAAAGGCCACGCAGCCGTTCCTCTTGCGCGTATAATAATTGAAGGTTGTTAGGTATTTACCCCCCAGAATACTTTCCTATTCTCTATGAAAGCTCAGACAGATCCGAAGCTTATCATTAAAAACTCGAGTTTTGTGAAACTTTTTGAAGAGTTACTGAGTTACTACTCCGTCTCTCGTCTGCACGACTATCCTTGTATCTCATGTAAACATTCACCACTGCACGCGCGTGTTTCCATAAGTAACCATTTACCCTGGACGATGTTGAGCATTTCGCCGAAGCGATGACCATCAATTCCTTTGACTTGTTTATTGTTTATAGACACTTTGCGTGTTGTTGAAACCCTGAAATCTCCCAACAGACAAACATATTTTTATAGTAAGACGAACTTCGTTGCCTTGGGGTGATTTTTCACAAAAACGACTGTTCAAATGTATGGCATGGCATGATGTATGAAAGTAACCTGATTGTAGTAGTAATGATATTCCCGAGGCGTATTTGTGACAAATCCAAGACTGTACGACCGTTTTACGAATTCGGAGATTGGTAAATAATTCAGGACCGGTACAGTTCAGTTCAATAAACAAGATCAAGAAAGGGACTCTGAGGTTATTCAGACATGTAGAGCAGATGTTAGCAGAAGTCAGGGATGCCCGAGGGAGACATGGCACGATCGAGTGAATCAGATACTTGAGTCGGGCCATGTCAAGAGTCAGTATAACAGTATGTATGTGAATGAAGCGAGGAGAGTGTGCCAAGACCGAGTTGCAAATTAAACTTTTTTTTTATTATTTTTATTTCTTGCTAGCAATCCCGATGAGTTACAAAACTCACTTTAGGACGGGAGCCATTGTACAATGCATAGGTGGGAGTTAATACCTAGGTATGATGTATTTTATTATTTATTTATTTATTGGACAATTTTTATAGCGCCGCTTTTGTGAGATATCACCTCAGGGGCGCTTTACAGTTGATGCAGGTATTACAAAAAATATAATTAGGTATAAGTTTCATATACAAAACAGTTCAAAATCAGAAAATAGGAGGTTAAGTAAAACAAACAAAAAGCCATGGTAGGAATTTACAAAAATGTTGTTATTAAGGATGTTAGTTTTTATAATTTTGACAGCTATTTCGGCGTTCAAGGCCATTTTAATCTCATTTTTAATCACTTTTCAAAGGTGTATTAAGGCGATGCCATACGTAGTAACGCAAAATCATGTGTTTTTGGTTTGAAAATTCGCCTGGTCGCCTAGAAATGTTTCAGATGCTTTAATTAAATACTGCGAGTAGAATAATATAATATAATGGCCTTTGAAAAAATAGAGTATTTTTATATAAGTCTTTTTATAAGCCCAGAAAAAAATTATGTATAGGCCTATGAAAACTGCTTTAAAGTTCAAAATCTCCTATTTACGAACCCATTTTCGGTTATGATTTTATTGTATAATTTGGCAAATTAAGTTATTTATAAAATGATCGGAAAAAAATTAAATATTTAGGCCGGAATATCCACAAAATAAAATAAAAGGCACTTTTTGGCCATGTTTTTTTCTTGCATAAATCAAAACAGGCGGATTGTGTTAAGCGGGAATTTAAACCTTATCGCCATCTACGCAAGGGTTGTTATTGATAGCACGACGTAGTGCATCGCCTTAACTTGCCACTCTCCTGAGTTCTCATGGAACCGTACAATACAAATCTCTGAACAAATTGACTCGTGTAAAACCTCTTCTCTGAATTTTCCCATGCATACAAAAAATACGTTTCTGAAATAGTATTTTTTTCTTTAGGATTTACTGGCTGTGAGCTCGTAGCTCATGTAGAATATAGAATAAAATATAACGTTTCCGTTCTACTAAACATTTGGTGCAGCACGCAGCAGTTACATAGATTTAGATTAGGCAGAAATTGCGTTTCTTCTTTCGGATGAGCGCTTTTGTCGGCGGTGAATAATTCGGTGAGTCAAATAATTCACTGAGCGGGGTTGACGCATGGCGAAACCCCACTCGTAACCGGAGTCTGCGCTCTGGACTTTTTCGCATCTCTTTGTTGATGGATGTGGATACATCCACATAAGGATGCTTTTATTTCTTGACATTTTGTAATATAATTGGAAACTTATTTATGTCTCCGTATTTATCATCTACCAAGGAAGTTTATATGAAAAATATGTATGAAACACTTTGAAGTGCCTAAATACATAAAAACACGTTTTGTGGCATAATTGGAAATTTCACAGAAGTGCATATTTTTGTATTATCTACCTATGTGTGCACGGTGTCCTGAAACTCACAGTACAAGTTAGAAACTTGTGAATCAAGATCAAATTTGTAGTCGATTTTGTGTTATAACTTTATTGATTGGAGAGTGTGATGCATTGAAAAAAATCTGAATAAGTCCAGACATCAGTCTGGAGATGGCTATAATAAGCTGAAAGCGGTCACGGTAAAAAAATAAAAAAAAAGTTTTAAATATGTTTCAATATATCGTTATAATGGAATTCCATCACGAATTGTCAGTATCAAAAATAGAAATGATTACAGAGTAAATTGAGTGCCAAATTGGAAAAAGTTTTAAAAAATCAGAATGCTTTTTTTTCATCTCTGTGTGATGTAGATTCACCAGTTTCCCGCCCGTACTGTGAGTTTCCGGATACCGCGTATAAAATTAAAATGTTTTTTTTTTTTTAATATTGTATTATTATTATAGGTACGTACTTTATCGCTTATCTGAATTCTTGACACAGTCAGTTCCAAATTTAAAAACGCTCAAATTCTAAACAAATACGTGTTCATTAAGCGGAGTTACCATCAGAGCAGACTCACAACCGATATTATTATTTTTGATGACATCTGATCTTAATAATACAATAAATAAAAATAATTCAATTATTATTTCGCCGATTTCACTATTTAGGCTCTCATACAATTAAATATACATGCCTGAGAGTAGCATTCTTGTACTGCCTATAATACATTCTAATCAAACTTTTCTTATTGGATTTATATTATTCGAAATCTGTGTTATACCGAGGGACGAATCACGTTTAGGAAGATGAATTCTGATCAAAACCTTGTACTGTAGTATCGCCCAGCATAAAATTTGCTTTTCATTTCCTAAACACGCTCATTAAAAAACATAAATACAAGTTATTAAAATAAATACCGGAAAGTCCAATTATGTCCTGCGCGTGCGAACCGTGTCTAATTTTCTCCAATAAACAATAAACAGTGTTAATCTCTAGTGAAGTCTCACCTCTGTATCTTTCGGAACTTTCCTTCCGCCGATTTAACCACGTTACAAACCCGTATTAACCCTTCCCTTACGGTGTTCATAAATTCCTCATCCTCCGGTGCTATACACTCGGTAAATATGTATATATTGTAATTACTTAATGCAATACATAAATGTATTGCGGAGGATTACCTTAAATTTGAACTTTGTGTTTAGTAGGTAATTTACAGAGAAATTTTATTAATTAGAGACGATGTTCACTCAGTTGACAGCACCGGCAAGGAAAGGTTAAACTACGAATTTAGTGGTTTGTTTACCCGAAATGTTTTATTTATTTGTATAACGCCCTTAAGGCGATTTAAAAAAAAATATTACGTACCCGTTGCTAAAATGGTAATGACATGTTGTATTTGAAAAATATTGGAGGTGTCAAGAATCTTATCAACTTACACCATGAACATGTATGTTTTAGTATTCCCTGCTCATGTCGCGTGTTTGTTAATATTTCAGTAGAATTCAATAAAACATCGTTTATGTGACTATATTCATTCGTGTTCCGTTCGGAAACAATCGGTCTATTTCCGGCAGGAATTCCGGGAAAGAACAACCTTTTGTATTGCATTACTCACTACTCGTAACTTACTCATAAAACGATCATAACAAACGGGATGACGAACTTACAAAAGCATACAAAGTATGCATGCATTTGTATATTTGTTGATGGCCATTCCGACATGTGTAAAGCCATATTTGTATATATTATTTCCCCAAACTTATCAATCAACAACGTAAACACATAAACAATAATGCGATATTTATTATACCTGCATTGTGACTGGCGATTGTACGTATTATGAACTATACACGTAAAAGTGTAACACCTTTAGCTTTACCTAAATGGAGGACTCAATTAAACTAAACATCACTAAAATTAATGGAGAACTGAACGCAGAATTTTACAAAAAAAATCAAAGAGGCAATGCTAGCAGTCCACAATGGACTGCTGATACCAACCCTAATGTATGGCTGTGAGGCATGGGACTGGTAAAACAAGGATGAAAGCAGGCTGAATGCTGTACAAATGAGATCCTTGAGGCGAATCTGTGGTAACATGTGTGTCCGTGTGAAAGATGTGGAGATCCGCAAAGAATGTAAGGTTGATTGTATTGACCAAGATAAAGAAAGGTAAACTTTGATGGTTCGGATGAAAGAAGTGCAAGGAGTGTAAGGAGAATATATATGATGCTAATGTGTATGGAGGAGACGCCGAAGACGCCGGAAAAAGACATGGCACGATTAAGTGAACCAAATACTTAAATTGTGTCATGTCATGGGTCAGAATAACAGAAGAGTATGTATGGATGTGACTGAAGCAAAGAGTGCGTGCCAAGATCGAGTTGTTTGGCGGTCCGTCTTCTTTGCCTACCCCTGCGGGGAAAAATAATTGTCTCACTTTTTAAAATGTTGCTTTTCCTATTCTAATATTTTGTTTTTGTTTGTTTCAGGTAAGTGTTCTTAGACATCCATCAAAGCTCATCAGTTCATATTATGATAACCATACAAATTTACACTACTGATTTGTGACAATGAGGTATAAACACGAAGCTTAAAATTCAGACCCAATCGAAGCCCTTCCAAGGTTTGTATCATTATTTTTAAACCGCTCCCAGCCGTCTGGAGCCAGGGAGACTACTGCATCACCAATCTTGTCAGTTTTAAGGTGATGGGGAGGGAAAGGAGATGTGAAGATGAAGGTAGAAAAGTTCCTGGCTATTCTGATATGGTCACCAAACACGGCCAAAGCAATTTCAAGCAACCTTTTAATTCTGTATGGTGATCTTACACCAGGTCGATACTAAGTGTATCTTCCACTCTGGAACGAATCGTAAATAAACTACATATTTTTTATATGATTAAATAGTCAAATAACATAAATTAATCAAACAAAATTTACTTGCGCACTCCGAGAGCCTTACCCAGTGAGAGCCTTAGCCCTCGACCACAGAGGCCGTCGAAAGTTAGGTCATAAAACCACATTCGGACAAAAAAATAATATTTTGCGACGAAACTCTACAACATCCTTCCACTATAAAGACATAAAGTAAATAGAAAATTTGAATGATTACAAATAACGAATAAAAAACTGGCTGAAAGAGATTAATGAAAAAACTCTGAAAAAAAAACATTAAAAACGACATAGAAAACTAATAAAACAGAAATGAATAACTTTAGTCACCCTAGTGAAGAGGACTAAGAAATACAACTTAATATATATATATATATATACAATTTAATATATATATATATGTTATGGTTAAGGTTTTCACGGGTGTAAGATGTAGAATAATGTTCTCGGTTTACCCGCGTAAAGTAGTCCTTAAAAAGACTTTTTAATTTCTGACGTTTCGGACAGATCTCACTGTCCATCTTCAGAGGCCTTATGTCCTGAATTTTGTCTCAAACTGAACGCTTTCGCGTGTCTGTTCGGTCCGGAAGTCAAGATACAAGTGGGTGCTTAACGTCAGAAATTAAAAAGTCTTTTTAAGGACTACTTTACGCGGGTAAACCGAGAACATTATTCTACATATATATATATATATATATATATATACAATTTAATATATATATTTAACATCATATTTTGTATGTACAATGCTTAAATAGGTAGTCGCTATAATAAAAATAAATAAAAAGTTTAACTTCCATGATAATTTCTCCGATAACTCCAATTAGTCATCATCGTCCAATTAATTCCCATCTGATATTGGTTGGTACCCCTGAAAAATGCTGGAAACTTTTACATTTATGTGTTTAAAAAATATTTAATGTATTCTAAATTTCTGAATAATGATGCGAAGTCAGCGAGATTTAAACATCCCGTTTTATTCATGAATCCGAACTTGCTCTCGAGATATTCAAATCCCGAGTGTTATAGAGCGCGGCGTTGAATACGGTTACAAAGGAATATCTAATTACCGGATTCAACTACGGCAAATACCTTTGAATTACCTTACAGCTTAGGAAACAGTAGTTCGACGAATATAGTTCATAATTTACTAGCATATCTCCAGTTGGATATCATTGACCTGCTTTGATTATTTGTAAGGTTCATACTACTAGTTGTTGTGAATTTCGCTGACTGGAGCCAATGGGACTATGGCATCCCCAGTTGGGATGTGTTGTGAAGCTGAAGGAAATGGGGAAGGGAAGGAGATTTTCAGATCTGCTCCACTAATCATGGCTAAAACAATTTCAATCAAAAAAACTGCTTCGATTCGGAATGGTGATCTTTTACAAGAACAATACTGAAAGTATCATAATTACACTGAGAAAAAATGAGTATTGCTGATTTATTAAAAACCTCTTTAAGTTATTGGTAATCCGGTTAAAAACTGGACTGCAGCCGGTTCCTGGTAAACTTTTAGTAAAGTCATAATTATTTATTTCTAAATTCACGCCCGGTTTGCCTTTTACATGTTATTTTTTTTAATTTTTTTACAAAGAACATCTAAATAAACACAACAAAATTTAAAAAAAACATAATCAAAGTAAAATCAAAAAATAAAATAGATGACATAATAAAAGACAACCTCTTAAACAAAAACGATGACAAAACGAAATAAAGTGGAAACTAGACACTTCACCATGCAAGATGGAAAAATATAATACTAAGAAAATGACAAAACTTTGGTAAGATAAACAGAGCTATGACGAATAGAAAAAATGTTAGGATTTTTATATACTGTATATTGTATATTATTTTTAATTAATAAATTGTGAAATAAAACGAATTAATCAAATTAAATATAAACCCGCGACTTCCGGATCGTAGCCGAGGATCGTAACCACTCAACCACTTTGGCCTTACTACCGCGGTACCATGGTCCTATCCGACATAATATCTGACGGACTTACATGAGATTTGACTTTTTTTTTTCAAAATTGTATTAATGAATTTACTTTTAAATCATCTGTATTTTTTCAAAAAATAAAATAAGATAAAATTTTACAAAAGCAGAAAAAAAACTTCAACGCTTAGCTAAACATCTTTTCTCCAGGTACCCCTGATTTTTCGTGTTTTACATCGTCATATTTAATTCAAAGTGTTCGCCGGCAATCCCACCCGGCTTAGCGCAGCCACCCGCAGCTTTACTAGTACGAAGAGGTATTACAGGAACTTGTAGAGAACTTGTTTCATCCAATCTGTCTTTCCTGGATAAATGTAAATATAACTTATTCCATATTATGCTGTCTCAGTAGAGGTAAAGTCACAAGGAGGAAGTCCATAATTGGTTTTATTTTAGCTATATAATACTTGTGTACAAACTGATTAAATGTAAACTGTTGATTTTCCGAAAATTAATAAATAAAATAAAATAACATGGTTATTCAGAGAATCATTAATATCACTCTAATCTATTAAACTGTAATTACCGCGTTAGTTCTGTAGGTATGAAATATCCGAGGCGAGTGTGATGAAACCATCTTTGAGACTGTTTCTCAATAAATTTTACATTAACCCCACGCAGGAGGCGAGAAAAAGAGAAAATAATTTCCCTCTGGACCTATGTCATCTTTGGGAATGCTGTGTGGGGTCTTTTTAAAGAAAGGAAGTGTAGAAAGTTCTGGGAAGGAAAAAGGTACGAGGTATGGGTAGGAATCTAGGGATCAGTGTATCTAGGAGTGACGAACATATGAGTATATCCCTCCCACTGGGGAGCAAGGCGATGGGTCGAGAGACCAGTTAGAGAGGTCAAAGGGTCACCCCAAACCAGCCTCTCCCAATCACGCACATGCTGGCGTGCAGGCGCATCCTGAACCCTCCTCATCCGATGAACCCGGGCACCCCTGCTAAAACACCAAACGTAGCGAACCACTTGGAGTATCTATTGCAGAGGTGTTGGTTATCCAATTAAATGTTTCCCAAATCCGCCTTCCAAATTCAATTGTTGGACGTACTTGAGATTTGTACACGGTTGGTAATGATAAAAGGATTTTACAAGTCATTCATCTACATTATCCCAGAGCGTAATTCCCATCTGACGTTCATTACAGTAACACGTCGATTGCTGAAATCTCTGAACAAAAAACTCGTATTCCCCTTTCGTAGTAGGTACTATTGGCAAATTTGAATCGCCCACACATCTATCCAGGCAGCGCGCGTACCCACATTATGGACTCGATCCCAAAAGATAAAAAAAACAGGCGCTTGATTTTCATCGAAGCGATTAGAATTTGCAATCAGTCTAGAGCAGGGGTCGGGAATCTTTGGTAAATTACTCAAAATGAATTAATTCGTTTTTATTGTAACGTTCAACAAACTTTTATGTAAATGAATTAAAGTAGCGCAATTCTGTTGACAAACTGATTATCTGTAGATTAACGGGATAATACTTTAAACATCAATAAAAAAATTGAAAGAGTATGAAATAAATATATTATTGTGCACGGTGTCCGGAAACCCGTAGTACAAACGGGAAACTGATGAATCCACATCGCATGGCGAATCCAAAAATCTTTTATATTTCGATGCGAACAATTCATTTTCTTTCCTTATTCAATTTTTTTGGGAACAAGAGTAAAAAACTTTTAAATCTTTGTTTCGACGAATTTTAAATTAAATTAAACAGTTTATTTTAACCCCCTAGTGACCGATTTTTGTTAAATTTGACCTAAAAAATTCTAACTTTGAACTCTATTTACTCGAAAACAACGAAAAAAGTTATACTACAAAATCGACTCTAAATACGATTAGTCCAGTCAAGTTAAACATGAAAAGGGGGTTGTGCTTGCAAAAGGTCCAGTCATTCTGAATTTTTTATATGTTGTTAGGACCTAAACCAGTATTAAAAAAAAAAAAATTGCAACTTCGAAAGTGCTGTGCGAGCGGCGGTGGACCTAAAAAACCAGTAAATTTTCGGATTTTTTTCAGTTTTTGCTCAATATCTCAGTAAAGGAAGGGTCTGACTGGTGTAATTGGTAAGTGTACTTTTAAAGGAGACTAAATTTGCTATAATTTGAAACCAAAGCAAGCTATATAAAGCCATTGGTTTTCAAGATACAGTTCTTCAAATATAGGCAATTTTTTCCAAAAAGTGAAATTTTTTCGAAATGGTCACTTATTTTGTAAAATAATTTCTAAAATACGCATCCCACGTCAAATATTTAATAAAATAAAGTTGTTGTAAATTTAATTAGCTTTCATTTGAGACTAGATTAATATCTGTAGACTTAACGATTCTCTCAAAAATGGCAGATAACCAAAAACAGTCATAAGTGGATTTTGGGTGAAATGCAAATAAACTGTTCTCACGTCTTTTTATGGTTTTATTTATCAAAAAGTTACATATTTTTGATGAAAAAAGAAAAGATATTACATCTATCGGGAATTACGTCATCTTCAAACATTGTTTTATATACCTACATACTAAAATACTTGTACAAACATCATGGTACCTACTATAAGGACAAATTACATGTATACAAAAAATAAAACTAATATAAATCATGTAGGTATTGTGTCTTGGTTGCCAAATCATGTCTTTCTTTTTATCTTAGCTGGGAAAGGCGCCCAATCTGTAGTCGGGTCATCTTCATCGTCCGAGCATTTCAGCTCCACATCCGGGACGTTAATGCAAAATTTGCCACCGCATGACTGACAGAGGACTGAGCAGTGGAGCCCAGCCTTTCTATACGAGCAGCTCCCAGAGCATCCTTTCATGCATTTACATGAAATTTTTCGCAAAAGGGCAGGAGGTGCGGGATCCACCCTGGTGGGGATGGGGGTGAGTCCTTGAGAAGACAGCTTCCACCCCCATTCAGTGGGATTCAAGTTGACTCTGCGCCACTTCTGCACTTGGAGGTAGCACCTTGCTGAATGGTGGCCTGCAGCATCTTCCGTCGGTGGCAAACGGGCGAGGTTTATGTTTGTTGAAGTGACAAACGTCTTATACCTCAGGAAATCCAAAGTATCCCTCGCGATGTCACCCCCATATAGAGCCACGAAGAACTTGATGCCTGCTTCACTCACGGCTTGTGGGGTAGAGTCTGGCCGAAGGAAGACCTCCACTTGCTCAGCAAGTGGTTCACTCTTGCTCAGAAGTGTGCTGATTTTGGTCTTTCCTTGGCCAAACGGTGCTGAGGTGGTATCGAACCCGGCAAACGCGTGGGTAAATAGTACCGTTCCTGGTAATTGTCGGGAGTCCTGGGTGTTGTAGGAGGTCGTAGAGTAGTGACAGCAACCAGCTTCACCCTTCGTGCTCTTCTGAAGATAGACTTTTGTCTCTTCAGCGCCTAAACCATTGAGAAGAACGAGCAAGTCGACATCTTCTCCCACTATGACGACCCGATCGGCATCTGCTCTTTTTGATAACGTCATCATGACGATCTCTCGATCAGCATCTTCTTCAGCAACAGCCACTTCTACTCCCTCCTTCTGAAAGGCGTCACAGAGAAGAGTTATAAGGCGTCTCTTATTGTTTTCATTGCCCAATACATGCTCTTGAGCAATTTGAATTACTGTGAATTCATCGAACGTCAATTCGTAGCTGGAATGAGCTGAGTCGTAGCGCCAGAGTCGTTCCGCTGTTTTGGTGTTTTTTTTATTTATTTTATTTGGTAGCATATTTGGGGTAGCCGTCAAAAACGATGGAGACGTTATTCCCAAAGTGGTTTCGGACGTAGGTGGTATAACGCGCCAAAAGTGCTCGAACCGTGCTCTTCCGCTGCCACACGACCTTGTGCAAGAGGTAGCCACCATCCAAAATGACGTGAGTGCTGGCATCTATCGGCGTGTAGCTGGAAAGAGGAGTGTAGGCAGAGTACAGAGTAGATTTTGTGCCCTTGCGCATCCCTTGTTCATTGAACAGAGACATCGGGAACGGGGCCAGCTCATACTTGAAGTCATCCTGTAAATCATGTTCAGATTTCTTTGCAATACACACTCACTGAAAAATTGTGAGCGGATCCACATCCACTCTTCTATTTTTGTCCGGCAGTTTAACGGTTGAGGTGATCGATGCCAGCGTGGTAACTTTATTTTTCCGTTTTATTACTACTTTGTCGTACATTTTCCCCACAATTTTCATCACTCCTTCCGTTCCAACTCTCTGGGCTGTGTGGCAATTAATTTCAGGACCTGCCAGTAAACCACTACTGATAGAAATTAAACTGTCAGTTTTGGGAAATGGAGGGTGGAGAGCAAACCAGTTTTTTAGTTTTTCCACATCACTATTATCTCGGATGATTCGAGAAGGTCTCATGTCTACATGCTGCTCTCCAGTAGGACATGATAAGCTGCAAAAGCTTTCCAGTTCTTCACAAATGTTCAACATAAACACCATTCCTGTTGTTCACCTTGCCAGAACACTTTCGGAGATGCCCCTTCCTTGTGTCCAACCCACCGTAGGTTTTCATGGATCGCATCAGCTTCTGCTCAATTGTTAGGTCTGACCACAACCCAGACCAAAACTTGTCAGACCGGCGAATGGTGAAGGATCCTTTTGTGAACATGTCGTATTCACTTTTATCCATCCGATCTTGTAGAGCCATCATATCCTGAAGGTAGAGGTGCGCGCTCTTAGCATACAAAAAATGTCCAGCTGCGTGGAAAAAAGGGAGCATCTTGTGGACAGTGTACAAATGAAGGTTCCAATCACCAGCACGCTCTGCCTGGATGAATAGTTTTATCAAAGTGGTCATACGAAAGTATTGGACCCACAACTGTGATGTTGGACCATTCGCTTAAATTTTCTTCAAGGCACTTTTAAATTTTGCCTTTAGTATTTGGTAGGTATCAATTTCTTCTGCTGATATAGTGAGAGACCTTTCAGTGTCTCGCAGCAATTTTTCAGTCTCGTTTCTTCTTTTTTCGTCTCAATTTTTCGGGGACAATAAAAATATTTGGCTAAAATATTAGTGGTGCTTTTAAATTTGGGTTAAGTAAGTTTCCCAATTATTGTATTGTTTAAATTTGACTGAAGGTCGTTATACTGGTCGATAATTATGCCATAAAATAAACCCATGATGACTCATGGGTATAGGTACTAATGGGTACTTGAAATTTGAAATAGCCGTAATTATATTTTAACCCTAGGATAAACCCACGATGATTAATGGATTTACTTCACAGCACAATAAAACCATAAAAAGACGCGAGAACAGTTTATTTGCATTTCACCCAAAACCCACTTATGACTGTTTTTGGTTCTCTGTCATTTTTGAGAGAACCGTTTAGTCTACAGATATCAATCTAGTCTCAAATAAAAGCTTATTAAAACAACTTTATTTTATTAAATATTTGACGTGGGATGCGTATTTTAGAAATAATTTTACAAAATAAGTGACCATTTCAAAAAAATTTCCCTTTTTGGAAAAAATTGCCTATATTTGAAGAACTGTATCTTGAAAACCAATGGCTTTATATAGCTTGCTTTGGTTTCAAATTATAGCAAATTTAGTCTCCTTTAAAAGTACACATACAAATTACACCGGTCAGACCCTTCCTTTACTGAGATATTGAGCAAAAACTGAAAAAAATCCGAAAATTTACTGGTTTTTTAGGTCCACCGCCGCTCGCACAGCACTTTCGAAGTTGCAAATTTTTTTTTTTAATACTGGCTTAGGTCCTAACAACATATAAAAAATTCAGAATGACTGGACCTTTTGCAAGCACGGATGTACATCTTGACTGAACTAGATGTAGTTTCTCGGTTTTACCATGAGTTTCCGTACACAACGCATAACTAGATACTTTTTATCTATATTTTTCCTTTTTCAATCGCCAAATCGCTTTTCAAAACTCTTTCTTTTAAATATGTTTTTTCTTTGAATATTAATTAAAGTAAGAATACCTCTTTCTTGTCTTTTGTAAGCATTAGTAATTTTAGACGGAAAAGTGACATTAATTTAATAATACCAAAAAATACTAATATATAAACGTTTTGGCGTGTTTAACTATATTCCCTGTACTGTATTGTTTTATTAATCTATATAATAATTAAATACGTTACATTTTTAAAGGATATTGGTCATGATAATCGGTTATTTCTCGCTTTTAAGTCTAGCGGTAATAATAAATAATCGTTCTCAAACAATTGCATAATATATTTTGTTTAAACTCGAAAAAGTTTTCAGACCCCTGGTCTAGAGTTCTACACTTCATTTCGTTTGAGCTTTTCATTGTCCTTTTTAGTCCCTGACTCCTGACTTGACTGGGGATTCCATGCGAGTGCATTGTGATTGCATGCGGCTCTCTGTCTGATTGGATTGGGCGTGTGGCTGTTGTGGGTGTGGGTGACTGCGCCTGTGAATGTTATGTGGATTATTGAATTGTGGATGTTCAAAAATTGAGCGAAGCCTTTATTAACTTCACGGTAAGATAATGTTTGGATCTTCGATTCCAAGCTGGCTTTGTTACAAAATATTCCTGGAGTTATCCTGCAATATTGCTTTTCTATAATTTATTGAAAATACTATCGACAACTCTCATCCTTAACATAGAACGACGAAGACACAGATACTAAAACGGGATGAAAATCGAACTCAGAACCTTTATTATATAGTTTTACCGGGACCAGCTTCTTTGCAATTTGGATATATGTATCTTTTGATTTTCTCCTATCTGGTAATTCTTCCTTGTTTTATTTAATGATTTTAGTTCAAAAAGAAGAAGGAGATTAATTTCTGAAGATGTTTTGAAAGGGAGATTTGTAAATACGAATGTTAGAGCGAGCGCGCTAATATTAAAAAACGATTATAATTAATTGGCGTTAGCGAAAATATTTTATAAATCATGACTTATTTCATATAGAACAAAAATCAGTTGAAATCTGAGTGAAGTAGAATTTAAAGAACACTTTTAAATGTTTTCATACCTATAACACGTTTAATAACGGAATCAGATGAGTTTTTTTTAAATAATTTTCGGTGCACACTTTTCTTTTTTTCGAGGGATTTTCATATGATTACTTTATCAACTCTCTATCTGAATAGAGATTATCTTAAAAAAATTACGTATATTCTTTTAACACCATATCGTCGGGCATTTTACCGCCAAATTGGGGGCGAAGCGCGGGTGTTTTTTTAAATTTTAGCGCCAAAATTAGACTTTGCGCAAAATATTCATATCTTATGATCTATTTGATATTTTTCGATGAAACTTTCAGTGTTTTACTTTAAAAAGATGTCTCTATTTATTTACTTAGCAATGTATGTTTAATTCCTTTTTTTATGAACAAAAACTTTCTTCTTTCTTGGGAATCATAGAAAAAACAGTATTTCACAATCGAAATAACACATCGAAATTTATTCATACAAAATTACAAGATTATTTAGAAATTTTCAATACATATAAAAAATACTATAACCTAATAGTGCTTCAATGTGTGATAGCGTTCGAAACACTTTCCTTTATGCAGGGGCACATTGCAAAACTTGCACATGTACCGCGTTTCACTGCGTAGTTTGTGAGCGGAACATACGCGATAACGATTTTATTATTTTTATTTTTTTGTTGTGTTTCAAACTCATTGTATTGACAGGTAGATAGATCGGGTACCGCCGAAAATAGAAAACAGATGACCCGCACCCCTTTTTTACAAGTTTCCCGCTCCTAACCGCTTTGCGCAACAAAACGAGTAAACTCGTCTCCCTTGTCTTACTGTAAAAAGGCGTATGACGAGTTTTCTCGTTTCCCGCAAAGAATGTGTTAGGAACTTAAAACTGAAGAATGCTGGGTATTCTTAATAATCGTCCCTCATATCATAACATTATATTAACCTACGGCTAAACCTTGAAATTAAAGTTACACAGCTGTCGTAAATAATCATAATATGTATGAAATATCTACCCGTAGATACCTCTAGATTGTAATGGTTTTGATGTATGTTATTGTTATCGTACCCAAGAGTTGTGCCGTGTGCAAAGTGCAATGTGCACTATATTGTATACCTATTACCAGGTGTGGAGTATGAATGAGTGTGTGATATAACTGCATGTTGGGTTGGGTTGTGTGGACACACGTATGTGTCAGCACAGTGCATATTATGGTCTGCACACACTTCCTCACGGCTGTCTGGGGTGAGTCACCAGGCGGGTGCGCAGGGGGTGGTTCCGGTCTGAAGGGCGCGCCAGGTCCGGCTGTGAACTGGACAACCAATCTTCTATACAAAACACATTCATTTGATATCTTTGTTACTAAATTTATCCCAAATCATATGGCGTGTTTTCCAGATTCTGCGTTCGGAGAACTCTCTTCCCCAGTGCCTAAGCTAAAGCTATGAATAGTCTTATCACACCAATTTTTATGTTTTTTTTTAATTTTTATCGATTCTTCTCAGTTTATTCGACCACAGAAAGAAAGGAAATCCAAAACTTTCTATAGTCCGCTACATCTGTACACTCAAAACAACGTAATATAGAGCATTAGTGGTGTTTGTATGAATACACCGAAAATCGTTTAAAATCAAGATACTGTTAAAAATGGGACCACATGATCATTTCCTAACAAAATATCAGTCATTCAGAATATATCTGAACACGCAGATGTCCTTGTCCGAATGAATGTAATGAACGAGATGCGACAATATTATTATTTTGAAGAACACGTGTTCCGACTTCCTCATTACGTATTCGTGCTTTACTGAGAGTTTGTTATGAAATCACTCGTTATAATCCCATTTTTAACAGGAAAACGAATAATTTTACCATATTTTTAATAAATTAACAATATTTCATACCAGTAAGTTTTCTCCGTGTAATATTGAAGTAAAATCTATGGTGAGGGGAAATTGCATGGCAACCATCTTGTATGATAAACTTTTGAAGTGATTTGTACGCAAAGTGGTAAAAAAAGGAACTATTTTTATACAGTTGTATAAAAAGGCTTATGTATATTTTTGGGGTGTATGAGACAGGGAATGCGACATGTCATGATAAAATTAATTTGGTAAAGGCATTTAAAGTTCATGGTATTTATGGCTATGCTTTTTTAGGTAAATTTTTGCATGGTTTTCAGTTATTTTTTTAAATCTTTCTACAGAAAAATAAAAAATAAAAATGGTGCTTTAAAACTTAGCCTAGTGTTTTTTTTGTATTAATACTGTACAATGTATAAGTCAAAGCCTCCCCTGCCTTATATTCCTCCCTTACTGTCTGTCTGGTGTAGTTGTTCCCTGTTGCACCCTTGCATGAACAATTTCTTTTGTATAGAGCGCGCATGCCGTTGGCTGTTTTATAAGTTGGCTGTTTTTATAAAAAAATACTGTGCATTGAATAATTAATGCATCGATGAATGCACTCAAAATCCCTTTGACCGGAAAGTGAAAACATTATGCTTGAAATATAATATGAGAGCCCAGTTGTTTCGCAGGAATTCAAATGTAACATTTTCATCAAATGACCATTCGGTGCCATTTTGTTTTTTGACATTTGAGAGGTCCTGTTTAGGTGCATTTCAGCTTTCTATCAAATTATAATAAGCTGACAAGCTTAACAACATTATAGTTGTCCTCTTCTGCTGATCACAATTTGTTCAAAAGTTGAAACGGATTTGGAATCAGCTTTTAACGGGACCTCTCAACTGTCAAAATGAAACAAAATGGCCTCAAGTGGCCATTTGATGACAATGTTACGTTTAAATTTCTGTGAAACAACCCAACCTTAGTAAATGACTATAAACGAATATACTTAATTTTGCATTTAATTCGTGATGTTATTATTAAGTTATGCAGGTATTTTAGTTTTTATTATTGTGACAGCTGTTGAAAATGGCTTTGAACGCCAAATTAATAGGAAAATCTACATTACTTGCAGAACCTGCATTATCCAGAATGGAAGACACCCTCAGTATCGCCCTTTAGAAATGAAACATTGTTTCAAATGGCTTTAACCTTGTTTAGTGATCAGATCTGAACAAACAGGAATTTCCCCATCGTCTCCTTACCCTCCTCATTACCTTCTGCCTCACAACATACCCCATAAGTGGGGTTGAAACAGTTGGAACTCTTTTTTAAACACACTACAGGAAATTACTTTGTAAATTGATGGGTTAAAAATAAATTAGAGTGAAGCGGGAGTGTGTGCCGACCCTTGCAAAAAATGACGTATTGGTTACTTAAATTAGTTTAGTTTTGTACGTAAGTTACTTAGATTTACAATTTAACATTAATTTTATCTATCTACCCGAGAATTCTCACAGTAATAAAAACAAACATTAACCAATTTCAATAAGCGTAGAAAATAACGATTTAACGAATAACGACTGTCCTTAAGTGTTATGCAACCTCTTCACATGTTCTGCGCCCCTAGTAAAACATAAAAACTACCCTAATGATATTTTATTTACCCGTATCAGCCGAACCTATCGCGGGGCTTGCTGTAGCTCTTAGGTCTCTTAAATTATTACCGAGTTATTAATAATTAGACGCGGGTGAATTTAAAATTTAATGACAAGCACATGTAACCGCAACGGGTAGGTTCGTTTTCCGCTTTGCATTTTAAACAGGGGTGCAGACGAAATGGCCATTAAAAATATCGGCCTCGCAGGTTTTCACGGAACATCAAGCGGGTGGATTTCTATATTGTATTATTTAATACTCAATTTGAGGGGTGTTCTTCTATTAAAATTTGAAATTACCTAATTGTAATTTTTAAGTAGAATCCACAGACATAGGAATTAATAGACGAGAAGATAATGGCGAGGAGTAAAATCAACTGTTGAAGAACGAAGGGAGTGAAGCTGACTGTGATTCGTCAATAAATCAATCTGACAGTAAATAGGCATCTCGCATTATAATATCACCATTTACTTCTTAAAAGTAAAATCTGCTTTTGAATGAATAGACATTTTTACATGGGAGCGCAAATTACTCGCCACGTTATGAACTAATTTGCGAAGTCCAAATTCGGCAAAAAAAATCGGTTCTATTTTCAGAGTCGAATATTTCGTTTAAGTATTTAGTTAAGACACTTTTATAAATGTTCATAATTTACTTCCCAGCAACCAACCAGCTTTGTGTTTCGCGTCCAGGCGTTTCTCGATGTGATAGTAACAACTGATTCATATGATACGATGTGAATATGCTTAAAATAAAGTAAAATAATGCTTATATATGGAATGTAATACGACAATTGGGTTTATTCTCTTTTTCACATCTATTTTTACAAGTTTTCATAGTACAAGTCAACATTTTGCCGTGTTATTTCGTAAAATGAACCGATGATGCCTCGACCATATTTCGCACAAGAATGATGACGTCACGTTTTCAAATTTCACTTGAGGCAATACGCGAGCACAGCCGGCTCCAATGGAACCGGTATGGGGAGTGGGGATAATACGCTTTTAATCACTTAGGGCAGGTCTACTAATATTCATATGTCTATGGTAGAATCCATCAATAAAACACCTTTCACTAGTTTATTATTTTTTCGATCTTTTTTATGTTTGAATTAACAATATTTCTCCCCAATTCGTAAAACTCATCGGTTTCACAACATAGGTTCGTCCTCGTACTGAAATGGACAAGTCCAAAGTGCTCGTAAGTTATTCGTCCTTCGATTGTTACTTCATTTGTGATGAACTTTTTAAAATTTTCGACAGACAATGATAAATTATTAATGGAACAACAGAAAAACTTTTTTTCTATTTAGGGGCGTATTAGTAAAATGGCTTTTAAATATTATGTACCTCGGTTTTTCTAACAAACTTTTCTGTGATTGCAACGATATTTTAATGCCGTAGATATTTTCTGTAACGCCCTCGTAAAAGATCACCCTTCAGAATCGAAATGTTGCTTGAGAACAAAAGGTTACTTGTGTAGATTTGCCGTGTTTTGTGACCAGATCTGAATAACCAGGTTCTTTTTCAACTTTCATCTTCCCTAATATTTTTTTTAATGATAAACTAATGTTTACCAGACAAGGTTTTATGCATAGCACAAAGGATAACAAATTATTATAAGCAATAATTACTCGCCTGAAATATCAATACAAATTGAAAATATAGTATAAATATAAAACCGAGTAAATAAATGATTTTTACTCCGGAGATATTTTCAATTTGTTTTGATATTTAAGACGACTAATTATTGCTTATAATAATTTGTTTTCATCTTGCCTTTCGCCTCCCCACCAATTACTCTGGCTCCAGACATTTGGGGAGTAGTTTGGGACTTAGTGGTGCTCACCTTAAAGAAAAAATAAAACAAAGGAACTACGGTATTTTATTCATTATTATTGTAATTTGTCGGTTAATTTATTAGTTGTACTTTTAAAAACTTGCAATAAATTTTTAATAAACTTTTATGGTCGTGTAATGTCACCGATGCGTGGTCCATAAAGAAACAAGTCGGAGTTCCATTCCACGTCTTTGGATTCTGCTTTCTTCGAATCCCGTCCATCAAATGCCTAATATCCAATGTGTGTATTTTACGAGAGGTCGTTAGTCGTGGATTTGAGGGGACCAAAAAATAAATAAGGGTCGCAAGAGGGAGTAAGGGTCTACCAACCTAGTCCCTTCAACCTAAGAAGGAGTACAGAATACAGACCCACCCTTATTTGAGTCAATAAAAATGGCTAGAACGCCGCCCCATAAAGTGCGGATCGTTATTTTTATTATTTGTCGATTGATGGTGCATTTAATAAAAGTTATTTTATCGATTTAAGTTTTTACTGCGGTAGGGCAGTTTAAAGTGACTCAAAACGTCTGCTTTAGAGATGAGAGTGTTTTTTTATGTGATCCTGGATAAGAGTTGTCTGGAACCAGTGGGACTGTATGATTTGGGAATGTTTAGACTGAAGGAAGTGGGCAGATGGGAACAGGAAAGTTGGGAAGTACGTTTACGTTTGGATTTTGCATGAAACGCTGGCCAAAGAGATTTATTTATTTATTGAATTCATTAAATTTGATACATGAAAATTATGCAGAATTAAACCAAATAATGTGGGCATAGTCTATATAAATTAAATAATATGGCTTCATTGCCAACAGTTATTAAATTAATAATTATTTATTAAATTGATCAACAGTTAATAATAATGTACCTACCAATGTAATCAAGCACATATATATTTCCATAATAAAAAACAATCCTTTCTTATTTTCTATTTGCAAATGTTAATGTCTAGAAAATCGACCACCATAACACGGGCATGTGCCTAGAATGTTGGTCGAAAAATCCTCAATACACGTAACAAATAATTTCAATGAATAGAGAAACTTAAAAAAACTTTAAAAAAAAGTTATTAGTGGACTTCGCAGTCATATCCACAAAAGTGGAATTTTGATCGCGGATTGTTTAAGTATAGGTTAAAATTTGGTAGTAATTATAAGTACCTATATTATATGGGTGACCGGATAACTTATCAAAATGACAATTCAACTCACCTATAAAAAGTGTTATAAAGTTATGAAAAGTGATGAAAAAAATAGTTTTTGTTTCATTACTTTTAATGACTTTATATCACATTCTAAATGTGTGTTTAATTGTCATTTTGAGGAGTTATCATGGACACAAAAATTACATCTATTAACAAAAATTGATGTTTTATGGTAAAACACACTTGCGGGCTTTTTACGGGCTGATTTTTGTTTTAGTAGATTCATTCTAATCATTCTTTTAGTTCAAAGTCATTTTTTAATCATTTTTTCTTTTAGTTCAAAGTTGATCAACGTTTCGTCGCATGTAAGTGATATTAATAATATTACCTACGTGCCTAAGATGGTATGCCGTCGTTCCCTGCAGGGGTTGGCAAATTAAATAGAAAACCATCAAGGTTTCATGTCAAACACTGGAATTCACTTCCAACCACAATAATGCCTTAACGTATTTTCAATTCACTTGATCGTGCCATTTCAAGTAAATTGGATATTGATCCAATGGTAGACATTTTAGTAACGTTAGAATAATTCTACCTCTATACATCAAAATGCCTTTGATTATTTAGATTCGAAGCCTAACCTTACAAGCTGGTTCATTAGTCGAACCCTTTGTTGAAACGTTTGTTGGCGGGTGCATGGAATTAGAACAATGCATATATTATGTTTCTTGATTGTTGAAATTTAACCCGTCCCTTCTGCAATTACACATAAACATATAGTTAATGCAGTGGCGTACTGTGAGGTTTGAGCATCTTGGACCGGACCTCGAAGGCCCTAGATTTGGGAATTTAAGTGCTCAACCAAAGTGTCATGAAATATCACCTCAAAGACTTGAATGAAGGTTTGAATGAAGAAAATTTGTAAAACTATTGCTAAAATACCTCCAAAATGAGATTTTACTTAATTGTGGAGAATTTATCCAACATTGGTATTTAAAGATTTTCGGGCGGTGAAAAGATGCTGATTTGCAGGATAATAGTTATAGTAAAAATAAATTATTTTGTGTATTTTTGAGGAAGACAAGAAAAATTTACAATTGTGGTGCTTTTTTTACAGCGATTTCAAGTTGAATGCTTTAATTTATAAGACTTTATGAGTACACAATTTCAAGTTGAATGCTTTAATTTATAAGACTTTATGAGTACACAATTTCTCAATAAGCATTATTTGTTTCGTCTATGGTTAACTGTAGTGCTAAGATCTGAAATTTCCGCGTCCCTTATAAACTAGCCGAAAAATTAATAGGAGTTGTTTAAAGCCACAATAAATAGATTTAAATTAAAGTTTAAACCTTCTACGTTTTGTGGGATCAAAAGTTTTAGTTAAGATTTCAAAGTGTGAGTGATTTTTGCGCAAAAACTAATTAAAGTAAAAAAATATTAAATGTCAAGTTGAGTGACTTTGTCTATGCAATAAAACAAATATTAAATAGTGATTGCCACCATCAATTTTTCATCAAGCATAATTAAAGAGGGGCATTTGTGAACTTACTAAAATAGTGATGTCTAGCACACGTAGCAAAACCCCAATAATTTCGGAAGATAAATTGAACATGGATAAGATTATTGAATACATTGATAAAAAATTTGAAACCCTGAAAAAAGATATATTTACAAAAATTGATTTACAAACTACAGAAACTACAAAAAGTATTGATTTTATCAGTGCTCAATACGATGAGATGTTAAAAAAAATTGAGGTCTCAAATAATTTAAATCGAGCGATTCAAACAGATTTTGAAAATATAAAAAAAGACCAAATGGAAAAAAATATGATTATTAAAAAACTTGAAATCCGACTTTCTGATTTGGAAACGTTATCAAAATCTAATAGTTTGGAAATAGCAGGAATTCCACAACAAAACCGCGAACAACCTGTGGAAATTGTTAAAAAAGTTGCTGCCGCAGCAGGAATCCACCTCTTACACACTGATATAACTGACGTCACGAGAGTCTCAGACAGACGAAATGAAGCCCCTCCTAAACTTCTTGTGACCTTTTCCGATAAAAGAAAAAGAGATTCCCTCCTTGATAAGAAAAAGGAAATAAATTATAATGAAATCAAGGATCTGGCGACATCTCGAATCTTCATCGGGGAAGAATTAAGCCCGTATCATAAAGAAATCCTATGGAAAACAAAACAATTATCAAAAGAAAAAAATTACCAATATGTATGGTACAAACAGGGTAAAGTTATGATACGCAAAAAACAAGATGATAAAATTATCTACATTAAGCACCTTGATGATATGGTGAAAATAATTTAGTGAATAATATGAACAACATTACTTAATCCACTTAATAATTTAAATTGAGAAAATGAATAACGCACTAACAACAAACATACCAAACATATCATCCATAAACAATAATTTTAACATAATGCACCAGAATATTAGAAGTATCAATAAAAACTTTGATGAACTACAAATATTGATGAAAAGCTTAAATTTAAAATGGGATATTATTATTCTTACTGAATGTTGGCTAACTGATAAATACTACCCCCTACAAATTGGGAATTATGTCCCTTACTCTACAATAATGAACAACACAAAAAATGATGGTGTCATCGTATATATTAAAGAAGATATAGAAGCTGATGTCAGAGAGATCTGTATCAATAATGCAAACTGTCTAAGTATATCAATCGGTAATGACACAACAATACTCGCAATTTATAGATCTCCTTCTACACAAAATCTAGAACCATTCCTCAACTCCTTATCTAATCAACTAAGTCTACTAAAAAGAACTAAAGATGTATTTATCATCGGTGATATAAATATTGATATTCTTGAAAATGGCCATCCAAAAAAATTTGATTATATGCAAACACTAGCATACCATGGATTTAAAAGCCTAATTGATGAACCAACACGTGTATATAATGAAAGCAAAACTTGCATTGATCATATCTTTTGTAAAACTAATAGAAAAACTCAAGCCATTATTTGTACTACCACACTGACAGACCATTATACAATAATTCTATCAATTACAAAAAAAAATACATATGTAAACCAAAAAAAGAAATCACTCCTAACGAAATCTGAAACAAATTGGGAAAACGTCAAATGCGAGTTAACAGTGAATGACTGGACAAGCCTTCTGGAAAAAGATGATACTGATACTGCTTGGAGTTATTTTATAGAAGTTTTACAGAACATTATCCTATCAAACACCAAAACCATAGAAAAAAAGTTATCTCATAAAAATTTACACATTAAACCTTGGATTAGTCAGAATATTATAAACTCAATCAGAAAAAGAGATGAACTGCACAAAAAAGTCAAAAACAACCCTTATGATATCCTAACACTTCGATTCTACAAAAGATATCGTAATACATGTAAAAATGTAATACGTTATGCTAAAGAAACATTCTATAAAAACAAGATTGATGAATGTCATAATGATTCACGTAAACTCTGGCAGATCATAAATGAAATAACTAATGCTAAAGCCTCACATAATGACAATAGCATTAAGGAATTAAACATTGATGAGATTCCCACATCTTTTACAGAACACCCGGACAAACTTCTTGACTTTATAAACAACTATTTTTGCAATATAGGCTCAAACTTAGCAAATAAAATTAAACAAAATTCAATTAGTACTATCGAAAATACAGTGAGGATTGACGATGTAAATCAAGAAAACAGCCTCAATATTGTCAAGATAACAAGTGATGAAATAAGAAATATTATAGCCTCCCTAAATATAAATACTTCATCGGGAAATGAACTGATATCAAGCAAATCAATTAAATATCTACAAAATGAGTTAATCCACCCACTGACGTATCTTATAAATCTGTCAATATCAAATGGTATTTTTCCTGCTTGTCTTAAAATTGCTACGATCATTCCAATATATAAAAACGGTCCCAAAAATGATGTATCAAACTATCGACCAATTAGTATTTTAACTACACTATCAAAAATATTAGAAAAAGTTATAAAAAAACAAATGCTTACATTTTTGGATTCTAATAAAATATTATCATCTACGCAGTATGGTTTTAGGGAAAACCTGGGTACTGGTGACGCTATAGCTAATGTAACAAATACAATTATTAGAAAATTGGATGAAGGCAAAAAATGCCTAGCAGTTTTCATTGATCTTCAAAAAGCTTTCGATACCATTGACCACGAAATACTGTATTTAAAACTAAAAAAAAATGGAATAACCGAAACAACCCTAAACCTACTTAGAAGTTACTTAACGGGAAGAGAACAATTTGTACAAATTGGTAAAAGAAGGAGCAAAACTCTACCAATTAAGTACGGTGTCCCCCAGGGAAGCGTATTAGGACCTATACTATTTCTAATTTACATAAATGACCTTATGAATCTTCCCATCAAAGGAAACATAATGAGCTTTGCAGATGACACTGTAATTTTATTCCATGAACAAGATTGGACAAGCACATATAAGGAGGCTGAACATGGCCTAACTGTTCTTCAAAACTGGCTTAAAGCAAACTCCCTTACATTAAATGTGAATAAAACCAAATATTTAATTTTCTCCAAAAACAAAAGAGGACAACCAATGAATGAGCATATACTCAAACTACATGAATGTCAAAAAAAATTTCCTCAATGTTCCTGCTCGATTATAACTCAAACCAAAAGCATAAAATATCTTGGTATTGAAATTGACGATAAACTACACTGGGATTCACACATTGATCGTACTTCAAAAAAGTTAACTAAACTCATCTACTTCTTCAAAAAATTACGGAACATTTTGTCAGCTACGGATTTAAAGAGAGTTTACTATGCTTTATGCCACTCCAAATTGGAATATGGAATAATAGGATGGGGCTCAGCAGTATCAAAACATATAAAACAGCTGAAGGTAACTCAGAATTGCATCATAAAGACCATACTAAAGGTTCCCATAAGGACATCAACAACAGAAATTTTTAAACAATTTGACGTTCCAAGCATACAGAAAATCTATGCCAAAAACATTTTGGTACAACACCTCAAAAATAATTCTCAGGAAAACACCTCACATACTCATAATACCAGAGCCAAACAAACAGAGATACTAACTATACCAAAGTGTAACTCTACCTTTGGACAAAGAAGCTCTGAATTTTTAGCAGTAAAGGTATATAACAAACTCCCACTTAGTATCAAACAAATCAAAACAAAAAACAACTGCATTAAGAACATTAAATCTTGGCTTAAGGAATTACCGGAAAAAGAACTTACTAGCATATTTAAAACATCGTCGTAGAAGTTTCTGGAAACCCTTACCCAAAACATGAAGTCGAACCATAGAAGTCGCTGAAAAATTATTCAAAACCTAGTCCCCCTCAGCACAGGATCTCCTAGTGAGGAGGACTATAAAAATCTATATCAATTAATCATATAAATATATATAATTCTTATAAAAATGTTTAAAAAAATGTAATATAGTAACTAAATAAAAAAAAAAAAAAAAAAAAAAAAAAAATAGGTTTCACCTTTACTATGTATAATATGTACATACCCTTACATGTTGATCGTGTGAATGTGTTTATATTTTGTAAATTTACACATTAATTTCATGACTGTCAAAATTATTAATAGCGCTCCAAAAGCTAGGTGGGACGTAGTAATTGTTTGCATACCATTATTTATTATGATGTAAATATAAACCGACGCAACGCTTTAAGCTTTCAAATTATGTATTCATAATAATAATTATTATTTGCAGGCATTCAGGGCTCCCGCTGAACTTGCTTTCGATTTAATTAAATTCCACTTTACGTACATGTCGCTCTAGTAGCGGTGACATTTATTCACACTGAAAACCATACGAGGCTGATGAATATAGGGTTTTTATTTTATTTAAAAAAATCTAAATTGAGGAATTAATCAGTGACCTCGTTACGAGTAATTGCTGACGGCGTATTTCACCGTCTCTGAATAAACTTTTGAGTAACTACTCGTTAAGAAACTTTAATATTATAAGATTGACATGAAAGCCTGTGACAGACCACGCTATATTCTCGTGGCTTGGCCTATTTCAGCATATTGCTCGCCATTGGGATTGTATGGCGAGCGATATGCTGCAATAGGTAATCAAGCCATGATGCGTATAGCATAATCTGTCAGCATAATAACAAAAAAATGGTATTTAGTTAGCGGGTAGCGTTACTCACCTGCTTTGAAATAGATAATACCTACACGCTACTCGACGAGTAGCGCTAATAGACAGTTTTCTCAGGTGCTGAAATACTCCCTTATTAGCTACTAGATAGTAACAATATTTACGGTCGGAGTTTCGACCTCTTTCTGTCTTCTGCGTCTTCAAATCAACCTTACCCTGATTTATTTTCTGAGTAATCTTTTAATTATCGTTCGTCGTGATGTAACGAAGATGTAATTGAATTTTTATTTTATGTTTGTTTCCGATTTCTATGCCTGGGGCCCCAAAAGTTTTTCATCACGCCACTATTTCACTCGTAAAGCTGTACTATTTTATTTTCTATTTAATAATTATTTCGTCACAAACCTACCACCCCTTTACGGTTCTAACGGCATTTTTATTTGCTTATCTGCTCCCTTGCTAAACATGTACTGTTAGGGGTAGTTTACTACGACAATTTTATTTCACTTCTCTTCTTTAAAATACTTACTACCGGCCTCCATCTTTACTTTCTCCTTTCCTCACCTAATTCATTCCACTACACATAATTTATTCCTTAATAATACAATTTTTTATGTGAATATCACACAAACTGCTCCCAACTATCCGGAATCAGTGGGGAGTATGTCATCCCCAATTGGGGTATGCTGTGAGGTTAAAGTAAGTGGGAATGAGATGAGGGAGAGGAAGTTTGGTAAGTACCTGGCTATTCAAACAACGTAAAGATTCTGAGTGATGGTCTCTCGCCAGAGCAAAACTGAGAGAATTTATCACTCGCAAGAAGGTACCAACAATTGGTTCCGCCCACTATAAATCTTGAGTGGTATATACAAACAATAAAAATGTACGCAGGTCTCGCATAGTAATCTCCCCGTTCCATCTGTTTTATTTCCATTTTTGCACTACAATTATTCTTAGTTCAGATTTGGTCGTGCTTAATCTTCTTTCTCCTTCTACATCTGCATAATTATTCAACCCCTCACTCTTTCTTCTCCTTAGGATCTAAAAATAGTCCCATTCACACCGAGATCTCATTCTCAAGTGATTGCAGATTGCACCAGGGAGAAGTAGATCATTTTCAATTTTTCAGCGTCTAAAATTTCCTCAAATCTATAAAATATGTAGGTTAGATATCTTAGCTTAGATTGAACGTGATTGTAAATAAGCTAGCTGACAGAAATATGTCACTAAAATAAGAAATATATCAGATTCTTTATTTGTCAAGGTGTAAAGCGCCTTTGAAGTGATTTTTTTAAACTGATTTTCATTTTGTTACTCCGAAATTGAGATTTTTGACTTGGTCTGGGAGATGTAAATTAGTGCCAATTTGAACAAAATATTAAAAGTGCATTTCTTTTGAGCAATTGAAATGATCCAGTTATTATGATGACTAATCGGAAATACCTTTTATTGTAAGTGCTCGAATCAAAATAGAAAATTAGCTTGAATTGGTTTTAGCTATATTTTGTGTTCTGAATAGTCAGAATTTAATCCTATCTCTTCCTCCCCATCATCACGTCATAAGTCATATCGCGAGTGACATAGTTCCACTGAGCAATTGGAATCACATTCAAAATAAAACTTATTTTAGTATATACCCCTCCAAGATGGTAAATAATATATTTCATGAACAATTTTTTTTAAACTAATCTCCGTTTATAAAAATGATTTTTTAGGTAATGAAATCTATAGAAAAATTAATACAAAGCAAACTGTAGCAATGCAGTATCGTTTTCAATTTCACTAACTGTCACAATCCCTCTGAATTACTGAACTAATCACTAGTACTGGGTAGGTATCCAGGACTAAGTTTTTATCCTGTTTTCTCCGAATGACGTCATTCCTCACCCTTGCGTTTGCCACCTCCCCCACCCCCCGACAAAACGTCATGTGACCAGTGGCATCGCAACCTCCCTTGCCTCGAAGGGGCTTCGCCTTAACACCCTATTCACAAAAAAACGGTGAAAATATTACTAACTAACTAACCATGACTCCGTTTTCCGCAGGGGTAGGCAGAGAGGACGGACCATCAAACGACTCGGTCTTGGCACACATGCCTTGCCTCATTCACATTCATACATCGTCTCATACATAATCTTCTATTATTCTGACTCTTGACATGGCCCGACTCAAGTATCTGATTCACTTGATCTTGCCATGTCTTCCTCGGGCGTCCCCAACTTATGCTACCATTCACATTTGCATCGTATATTGTCCTTACACTCGTTTCTTCGCTCATTCGCTCTACATGCCCAAACCATCTAAGCGTCCCTTTCATGATCTTACTCATTACGCTTACATCAGCCTTGCACGCTTTGCGGATCTCCACATTTCTCATTCGCAATGTGAAAATGTTGAATTAACTAATTTCATATTTAATGATATTAATATTTAATTTAAAAATAAACTTCTATCTATCTATTTATAGAAAGGAGTGTCTGTGGCGGGAGGCCTGGATTTGATTTTTATACAAACAAATGTACATTTTTATTACGAGATTGGATGCACTTTTGCACACTTGACTTTCAAAACACAAGGAGGGTCACTGTCTACATAAGATTTCAAAAAACCATCCCCATACCGTAAAGCAGAATTTCACACTGGTTGATGAAATTTCGCACACTTGACGTTCAAAATAAGAGGAAAATTACTTTCTACATCTGATTTCGAAACACTCTGCCTATAGCCCGGGAAACGCCAGAGGCTTTAAAAAACATAACTATTGACGCTGTTTCATTCACGGAATAGATAACACACTCTAGAAATGCATTGCGTGTAGATTTTGATGTTTTGGTCCCAGCTCATTTAGCACTCGCTCTGTCTCTTAAACTTGCCTGAAATCGTATATCGCCATCTCACCTGTATTTGATAATGATGATGAAATATAGCTCTGTATATAAAATAATAAATAACGCGTGAAACAGAATTTTGGTTCACGAAATACGCCCACGTCGCATTTCTTCCATGATAACTCAACACAGTGACAATTCAACACACTTTTAAAAAGTGATATAAAGTCATTAGAAACGATGAAAAAAAATTAAACCTAACCTAACCTAACCTACTTAACCCAGTTAATAAAGTTTTTGTTTCATCACTTTCCATGACTTTATATAACTTTTTAAAGATGGGATGAATTATCATTTTGGTGATTTATCCGGTCACCCTTTATTCTATGGTTTCAAGTTTTATTTGCATCAACATTAACAACATTGTTTAAAAAAAATCTAATTATTAGCAATCTTTGCCTTGCCCGCGGGCTTCTAAGATGGTTGCTACGCCACAGCCCTTTACCCCAGTATGTGTTATGTTGATAGGGGAGGAGAAGGAGAACTAAGTGTACCGAGTTCACGTACCCCCGCAGGCCGCTGGCTGGTTTGGTGGGTTGGGGTTGGTCGGGAACCCTAGGAAAGAGTCATCCCCTAGCGCCCTTGCCAGAAACTAGGGGTAGCGGGTGTGATTCACAGCTGATGTGGAATGGTGATGTCCCAACTGTATTTTTACTTGTAAGAATGTGCGCTGCTCGCATGCTTTATTCTTATAAAATATTGAAGAAATAAAATAGCTTGGTTATTTGTGAAGGTAGCGTTAATAATATTTGGATGATTTTTATAGCGCCGTTTTTGTGCAAAATCAAGGGCGCTGTACAAATATATAATACATTTCCACTATGGTCTATGTTATTGGTCAAACTATTATAAATTTGTGTATTTATTATCAACAGATTGCATCCACCGGTTCGTCGATCCCTAATACAAAGTTACATGTACGGGGTTTTCCAATAAGAGGTGTTATTTTGAATAGCCCGCGTATTATTTACTATTTCGGTAGATGTTACTTTTGAAGCTGTCATTTTTTGACATTTGACAAGTAGAAACTACGCCATTAATAAAAATGGAACGATACTCGCTTCAACAACGCATTGAAATTATTAAAATTCACTTGAGTGAATCAAATGCAAATCATCTTGAGTGATCAGGCCCATTTCCACTTCGGTGGCTTCGTCAACAAGCAAAATTGTCGCATCTGGGGCTCGGAAAACCCAAGAGTTATTGTTGAAAAGCCTCTCTATCCTCAACGTGTGACTGTTTGGTGCGGTTTATGGTCCGGCGGAGTCATTGGACCTTACTTTTTCGAAAATGAGGCTGGAGCAACAGTTACGATAAATAGATTGCGCTATCGAGAGATGATTAATGATTTTTTATGGTCGGAATTGGATGGTATTGATCTGGACAACGTTTAATTTCAATAAGACGGCGCTACGTGCCAGCAACGAAACCATTGATCTTTTACGATTGAATATCAAAATAACACCTCTTATTGGAAAACCCTGCACAATGCATTTTATTGATGAACGTGGTGCTCGAATGTATGCGTTAACAATAATAATAATAATAATATCTGGATGATTTATATAGCGCCTTTTTGTACAAAATCACCTCAAGGGCGCTGTACAAATATATTATGAACTTCTACAATGATCTACTAACTATATATGGAGATCACATACAGTACCATACTTACCTGGTAGGTCACTTGAGATTAACATTAACTAATTGTTTATTAGCGAAATTTAGATACAGGATTTAGGACATAATTGGAAATATATAACATTATCATTTCATGACATCAATGTCTTCTGTCTAGTGACGAATTCATACGAGGACAATACAGACGACGATACAAAATTATTCTGTCCCAGCTCCGTGAATTGACCGTAGATCAAACGCGGAACCCTGCGAAAATGGGTACACGACGATGCGCATTATGAGCGAGTTCGCCAAAAATATTAGGTATTTTATACCAAGATGTATTGGAATTCTTGAAGGACAAACTAAATAATTTAAAAAAAAATGTGTCCCTATTATAATGTGGGCAATAAATGCGCCATAAGCAGTCGTGTTCACTACATAATAGTTTAGTAATTTCTTCCGGGTTCCATTTACGCGACATTTTTAAGGAGTGCCAAATCACTATTTTTATTAATCTTATATATATAATAACGAATTGGTGTACATTATGAAAACCAAAAATATGCTTTATATGAAGGTTTTCCTATCACTTCACTTGAGTTTTTTTTTTAAATTTTTTATATTAACTGGAGGCCCTGAAGAAAATAATTTCCCTCAGGGCCTACGTCATCTTTTGGGATGCTGTGTGGAGGGTCGTTTGGTGGAGAGGAAGGAGTGAACATGGGTCTTGAAGAGTCCCATGTTGTAGGAGGGAGGAAACACAGAGGCCGGCAGTTCGTTCCACAGCCGAGCTGTTGAACTTAAGAACGAATCGTAGAAGCGACCCGTTCTCATGTGACAAATGTCAACCGTGTACGAATGTTGGGCGCGCGTTTGGCGGTAGAATACAAATAAATAAATAAATAACTTAATAAAAAATATAAATGCAAACTACTATTAAAAATATTGTTTTAATAGAAATGTATGATCGCATAAAGAAAACAACTTTTAAAAAATACAGTTTTATAGCTAAGATTATCTGTGACAGTTTCACATGATTAACTTTTTTGCTTTCTTATAAAATTATTTATAAAATAAGTAAAAACCAGTTTTTTACTTGAAATCGAACGTTTCTAGACTCCGTTTGTCAAGCGATTTTAATGCCTGTTACCTACGATATAAGGTATACCAAGAATATGTACATTTTTGGCTTGTAGCTTCCTCTTAAGCCGACTTTTGGTCCGAGCGCGCGCCGAGAGCAAATAAAATTATTCAGGTACCATTGTTTATCTGATATGATTTGACACCTGCATATCAGTACCAATATAAAAAAATAAAATTTCAGTGAATTTGAATAAGTTTATGCATTACGCAATAATATTTCACATCACGCATGCATGCACCGACAACCGATATTAGTATGTTTAATTATTTTCGGTCTAAATTTCTGTTAACAAAATGTAAGATTTATCGATCATTTTATTTACAAAGTACGCGCATTTAATGAGGTTCTTGACTTCTTTCCTCTGCGAGATAATGTCATAACATTTATAATACCCACGATATCGTAGCTCTTATCTTTATGGTCCTGGGAGCGGCTGCCATGAATGAATTTGTGTGATGCTGGTGACCCGGGAGAGGTCAGCGATATCGATTATGTCATTCAAATTACTAAAGCGGGAAATAAGTTACTCGAACAAAATTATTACTTTCGAAGAAATATTCATAGTTATAATTAGATTTAGAAAATTATCAGTATCTACTTGAAATAAATTATTTAAAAATTCTAACTAGTAGTTCTGTAAACAATAGTCCTCTCGTCCAAAGTATTTTTTTCTAATTTTCTCTTATTTAATAAATCAAATCTTATAAAAAAAATGTCCTTAACTGTGTGGCGAAAGAACTGGCAACATCGCATTTTGGCAGACTGACGCATGCGTTTGAGATTCCCGTCATGAAAATATCAGTTTTTTTAATAACAAAAATGCCTCATGCAAGTGTTGGTAAATATAAATCCGAGCAATCAACGTTTATATTTTGCAAACAATGAGTCCCAAAATATTTCGACGTTTGGAGTAAAAATAATTGTGTTTGAAATTGAAATACTACAATTTATAAATATCAAAGTCTAATTCAAATACCAAAATCTTAAATGTAATTTTATCCAGCTTCTCAAAATGGTATTTATTTTTACGACACCTTAAAAAATTAGAAATACTCGTATATACCACATTTAAAATACTTTGGAAATATTCCGAACTTCGATGAGAAATGTCAAGTTTATCCAACAGATAAAAAAAACCCTTTGGCTGTGTAAACAATGTATATATCTTTCCATGAATTTATGTCAGTTTCTATATTAGTAAGGTTTTCACATACACGGTCGTTTAACAACTGAATACATTTTTCACCACGTTTTTTTAGTAAGACCGTTATTATATATATTTTAAACTACGTTTTATCAATTTTTAAAAAATTCTACCGAATTTAACGATTCTAAAAACATCGAATCATTCGTTCGAATAAATTAAGCTTTCAGAGAAAGTCGGCAGTTGAGTTTTTTTAGTATTTTAGTCATATCTTTAGGAATTAAAATCGTCCTTCTTTTATGAGAAAATTAACGAGAAACCATACTATATAAAATATAAAGATTAAACTCTAATATCTCGATGGTCAAAATGTTTTTTTTTATCTAACGTTTTTTTAGTCAAAATGTTGACGTTTTTTTCATTCATGTCCAGCAACTATTGTTTTGATACTTTTCTCCCATATCTTCGAATCTCTACCTCTTATCAACGTAATTGCATATTTTATAGTAATTATTATTGTCATTATTTCTGCATAATATATTTTGTCAAGTTTTGCATACCTTGTTAGCAAATTATTATTCTCCTGAAATATTCTTACAAATTGAAAATATCTCCCGAGTGAAAATAAATTCCGCCGACGGGAATTGAAGCCGCGCCTTCTGATTGCCGGTCAGGTGCTCTGAACCACTAAGCTACGTCGGCTTATTCTCAACCCCCCAAATAATTCATTATGTACTAGAATTTCATTCAACAATTATTGCTTATTATATTTGTTCACATGTAAACAACCCACTTTATTTTTATACTAAATGCTTTGCTATTGCTGAATTTCCCACTAGATGGGGTTGAGACATATTATGTCTACGATTGTTGGTGACATATTTTGAGTTGTCAAATATTATAATTTTTTAAAGATAAAAGTTTATAAGACAAGGTTTTTTATGCATGGCATAACGGATAACAAGTGCCATGCATAAAAAACCTCCTCTTATAAACATTAGTTCCATTCCAGAATGTGTAGGTAAGTAGTTAACGGTTCAATACAGAACTGTGGAGGGTACTTTGGCTAAGTTTATTGCGTGCAAACTCCCAATAATCGGAGAGGCTGCAGGCATTATTTGACAATGGCCAAATTTAATGCTGTGGAGATAGTAGGCCTTTTAGATCTTGGCTGATATAACTTTCCCATCTCGAAGAAACAGCACAAGTATGACAATTTTAGTTTTATTAACTCTCGTAACATTAAGTTACTGAACAAAAGCTGTAAAGTCATTTCACCTGGGCTCATAAAGCTAAACCTTCGACAATATTCATGTGTTTTAATTCTATTTAAACGGTTCTATGGCATATTTGTTTCTACGTTTTTATTTTCTCCGCGATTATTGGCGAGCTTTTTAATGCACATACCAAATGGGATCTTCAAAAATATTGTAAATTAATTCAGGTGAGCAATACTGACGGCCGTTGTTCCCAATCCTACTGATTAACTGTTGAGCCGAAATTTTAGCTTAAACTGCTCAAACGCACAACTACACTCTTTCCAACGGAATTGTCACGACTAAAGAATTTGAAGAAGCTTTTTTTTATAAAAGTGTCGACAGAGTGAAAAATATTTGCGACGCCAAGACACGGTGGCATTAAAGTCAAGCTAACACTTTATTTTTAACATATTACATACGTTTGTTTAAAAATATATAAATGATCGGTTTATGTATTACAGTTTAAAAATATATATACTCATTAATAATAAATACAATCATTAATTCGTCAATATTAATTTAACATTGAAAGTTTTTACTTTGATGTCATTTTACTGTCTATGAAAGTGGGCGGGGCCCCTTAAGATAATCAAATGAAGTGAAGATGTTTGCAAAAAGGCAAATCGAACGTTACTGAACAAATCACTTGGCTGATCAGAGCCTGAGATTAATCGTTCGAAAAGTTGGAAACAACGGCCGTTATTAAATTATTATGATTCTGTACTGTGCTATATTATATATTTGTACAGTGCCCTTGAGGTGATTTTGCACAAAAACGTCTCTATATAAATCATCCAAATATTATTTATTATTATAATATAACTAGCTTTGTAACGTGGCTTTGCCCGAGATTTAGATTTAAAGTGTGCAACAAATGATCTGCACGTATCTGACAGACTTTTACAGCGAATCCTGTGCTTATTTGGTGTAAAAATTTAGATATCATTTTGCTCTCCTGTCAGAGGTATACAGTTAGAGGCGTATTTGAGTACGAATATCTCTTCGAAACGTGTTCCACTATTAGGACGCGATAAGGGGTGCGCGTAGACCGGATCGGTAGTTTTAGTTGGAAGCGTTGGTGGTCAATTGGAGATGAAAAGTTAAACCCAATTTTTTCTCCGGTAATATTTTTCTTCAATTAAAAACAAATAAATATATTTCTATCTTCCGTACTGTGCTATATCTATCACGTGATGCGCTAGGTTGTACCTACCCAGTGGCGACGTGTGAAGAAATTTTTTTTAGTTGTATTTAACTGATAAGGTCACCGGACAGTAAAATGACGTCTACAACCAAAATAAACTCATGAAGTCTGTAGGGTACGAACTGATACACCCTTTATACCTATATATTTGCAGTTCAGTGGATATTTCAAAGCTCCATAGCATAGAAAAGTAAGTTGCAGTCACGTTGCTCTAGAAATTCTACACACTTTGGTGCCGAAATCTTATACAAATTTAATATTGGATTATTCTCAAACTATATCCTCAGCGGTTCTTCTGTCGTTGGTAAAGCAAGACATGTTCTATTTATATTTAACGACCCTTGTACGGGAACATCCCCGACGAACTACAGTCTATTTCCAGCCTTTCTTACTCCCCCCCATCCTCTTTGTTTCTATGTACCTCTTCCCCCTTCTTCCCTCTCCCACACTTAACTTGTTCAAAGATAAATTGTATTTTTTCAATCTTCCGTTTTGTCTTGTGAACGCTTCGGTGGTTTTGGTAAGTACGTGAAAAGCTGTTAGTAATGCACGGGAGGGATATTAAAGAGTTTGTGAGTTCGTTATTTCTTGGTGATTGAATTTGATAGTAAAAATTGATTGTCTTCCACGCGAACGGCGTACGTATTAATATTGCTGTATTTTTGCGTGATTCCGCATCAGAATCTCAACTGTTCAGAGCTTTTGAGACTAAGGATTTGAGAATTTGGGAAAAAAATTGAGGCAATTGTGAAGGGAAATTAGAAAGAATGATTCAGTAAAGTTTCGAATCTGATTGTGGTCTTTAATCAGGACCATAGTCAACGTTTCTTCCACTCCGAAAGCAGGTGCTTTAAAAAATCTTATCTTTTATGAAGAAGTTTTATACTATTTAGAGATTACTTGTGGCTTATAACTAAGTTTAACAGCTAGCGACTATTCGTTGGTCATATAGTGCATATAGTTTTGCATCGTCGAACTGGTGGTGCAATTAGCTAGCCATAAGTTGTTATAATTGTTTGTCTAGCTAAAGTTAGTAATAAGACAGAGCATTAAAGAAATACAAATACAATATTGTTGTACAAAACATCCAAGTATTATTAATGCAGTATATTTGTTCCACATAAATTACGTAATTTTTCCAAACGACAGTTAGAGAGGATTTAACGTCATAAATATGTCGCAGTCACCCAAATATATATGTCCTGGTTGTTGACTCGATTCTTGACATGAATATTTTATTTTCGCGATCGTAACATGTCTTCGTGAGACATCCTCGACTATTTCCACCTACTATGTTATTCGCATTCTGGGCAGGTATACCTACCCTTTATTTTTATACCGTTTTATTGTTATATACAAGATAAGTAGCTTTACTACTTCTACTTACTAGTAAGTTACTACCCGGTTTTACCCGAGAATTTTACTTTCAGCATTCGATTTTCGAAATATTTTTATCATTTGGAAAATATGAAACAAACGAAATAACGTCTTGTAAAGATATTTAAAACGTTAAGGGCTTCGTTATACGCGTTCAAAAAGAAGAAGATTACCGAACCAGGTTTGAAAGGGATTAATAATAATATTTGGATGATTAAATAGCGCCGTTTTTGTACAAAATCACCTCAACGGCGCTGTTCAAATATATAATACACTTCTACAATGATTTACTAACTATACAGGGTGTATCGGCAAGTACCCGACAAACTTTAACCAGCTATTCCTCAGCACATTTGGAGTAAAAAATGTTATGGGCGCTTTGATGTCCGGTAACATTTTTTTTCCATTAAAAACAAAAAATAAATAAAAAATCCACACTCCGTCACCGTCATTTTCATTGTTTCTCGTGTCCAACAGCTGTTATTAGCAAGTGTGTCAAAAAGTGTCCTCGCTCTTTCGTACACACTAAATAATAATAGTTAAAAATGAGACGAATGGTGCCGTGCCATTTCGTTGTGATTGTAAAAGCGCGCCAACGTAGGTACGTACGTGCATTATTCAACGAAACTGGAACAAAATATTGCCAGACGGGTTTTCAAACTTTGACAAAAGATAAAACATTGGTGACATGTGGTGAAAATATAAATAATAATTTTTTATTATAAAAAAATGTTACCGGACAGCAAAGTGCCCATAACATTTTTTACTCCAAATGTGCTGGTTATAGGAATAGCTGGTTAAAGTTTGTCGGGTACGTGCCGATACACCCTGTATATGGAGATAATATACAGTACCACACTTACCTGGTAGGTCACTTGAGATTAACACTATGAACATTAACTAATTGTTTATTAGCGAAATTTAGCTACAGGATTTAGGACATAATTGGAAAATTAGACACAATTGGACTTTCTCTCAGGAATGGTACATTTAATTTCAATACGAACTGTAGAAAGAGAGCCCGCTATTGGAAAGTGGAGTCTTAATAGCTTATGGTAGCAAATTTCATGACGCCAGAATTCACCATTCGAGAGTTTTTCTGTTTCGTGAACTTAAATTTTCTACTTTAGTTAAGATAAATGGATTCTTTAACTCGGAATTTCAAAAAAACTCAACTAGATAATCCTCCTGAAAGACAGTTTCATTAAGTGTTAATAAAGCCAAACGCCCTCCAAACACTCAAGATCAATGGGTTCTATTTATACATCTAATGGCCTCAAAAATCCCCAAACCGTGGCTAATGCTCTGTTGTAATTATCGAGGGGTAAATGAACCACCCCAAGACATGTCCGCTCCTTTTCCGGTAACAGGGCAGATTCTGCCCTGTTACCCCATCAGAGGGTGGGTTTTCCGAGCTGTCTTTGTCCCATCGTTGAAATTAGTGTTATCGCCAATTAGATAAAAATAAAACAGGCAAGAGAAGGAAGGCTGTCCTTGTGATGCGTCGAGCCTTCAGGATGAGGTTTGTGTTTTTGTTTTTCTGACCAAGAAAGAAATTGGACTCCAAAAAAATATGTACTTAAGCCATTAATTATAATTAAAGGTTTTTAAAGATTAAACATTACATATTAGAGGGTAAAATGTGCAGCAAATAGCTGTTTTTGTGGAAGTCTGAAGTATATAACTCTTAACTTAAGATTGGAAACGAATTATAAAAAATTCAAAAGCTCAATAAAAACACTACCTATATCAATAGCATAATCGTTTATACTTAAAAATACAATATAATCTCTCAATTATTATTATATTGAAATCCTTTTCTCTTATTTCTTATTCTTATCTCTTTCCTTCTTTTACATCCTTTTCTCTTTTCTATTTGATAAAATTTTGTTACATATAAAATTTTTATTTTGTTATATTAAAAAATAAAAATTCTTTTCATTATCTTTACACTCTCTGAAAAAATATGTTAAATTATTATTTACACACGTTTCTCCGCCTTTTTAACACGAGCATTTGCTCTAAAAAAAGGTGTATCACGATGTACTGTAATAAAAAGAAAATAAACTTAATGTAATGTAATAACATGTAATTGTAAATTTAATATTAAATAAAGAAAAAAAAATATAAACATATAATAATCGAACGTTGAGTTCTGGCGTCATGAAACTTCCACACGTTTTTTTCTGTCTCTTTTTTCAAAAATTTGGTTCACTTCATCTCGTATCGTAATTTTCACCATGAACTTTATAGCTTTGATAACTGAAGTTCCCGGCGTCGCTCGGGTTTTATTCTGGTTTATAGGGTAGGGGAAATGGGATGGAAGATGCGGTTTATCGATATCTCACGTATACTCAATTTGGGAGGCGGGTATGGGTACCCCAGCCCCGGGAACCATTTATAGGATAACAAACACCTCTGCTATAGGTCACCCCAAGTGGTTCGCTACGTTTGGTGATTTAGCAGGGGTGCCCCTGTTCGTGGGGTGAGAATTGTCTAGGCCTTGGCGGCGAATGCATCTGCCCATTAACAAGTCAAGTGTGCAAAATTTTATCATTCTCGGAATACAACTGTAGATTTATGATAATAATGAAAACGTTTATTTGACAATATACATATTTTTATACATATTATTTTCTTTGATTATATTGACAAAAGGGTCACTGCTCAGCTATACATTCTGGATTTCTCCCGGAATGCAGCTACTTTTTCGACAGTGCCACATAAAATAAAACAAAAACACTCCCATTCGCCACACCGCGACCGGGACACTCTTCTTTATAAATATAGAAAATTGATCAATGCAACGTTGTCTATGTTGTTTATTCCATACTAGTGGACCCTGTAATGCTTCGCTATTGCTTATGTGTTTCTCAGGTGTCTTCGATTTCTTCCACCATTGGCTACTGTATACCACAATGTTACTGTTAAAAAACTACATCACATCGACTTTAATTCCATTCCATATATCATTCCAGTGCAGAGATATTGCGTCAAATATTCCTCGGGCGTCCCGGACTTCTTCTACAATTCAAACTAAGACTTTAAAGACTGAAAATAATAAGAACAAACGTTGAAATTTTCAGCGATATCCATCAACTACTTTTCGAGTTTCGCGAACGCAAACATACGCTGGCTGAATTTTTATATACAGGTTTTCCAATAAGAGGTGTTATGTTGATATTCAATCGTAAAAGATCAATGGTTTCGTTGTTTGTGTGGCACTTAGCGCCGTCTTGTTGAAAGTAAACGTTGTCCAGATCAATACCATTCAATTCCGGCCATAAAAAATCATTAGTCATCTCTCGATAGCGCAATCCATTCACCGTAACTGTTGCTCCAGCCTCATTTTCTAAAAAGTAAGGTCCAATGACTCGCCGGACCATAAACCGCACTAAACAGTCACACGTTGAGGATAGAGAGGCTTGTCAACAATAACTCTTGGGTTTTCCGAGCCCCAGATGCGACAATTTTGCTTATTGACGAAGCCACCGAGGTGGAAATGGGCCTCATCACTCAAGATGATTTGCATTTGATTCACTCAAGTGAATTTTAATAATTTCAATGCGTTGTTGAAGCGTGTATCGTTTCATTTTAATTAATGGCGTAGTTTCTACTTGTCAAATGTCAAAAAATGACAGTTTCAAAAGTAACATATACCGAAATAGCGGGCTATTCAAAATAACACCTCTTATTGGAAAACTCTGTATTACGATTTTTTAATATCCCATTCTGGACATAATGATATCCCTTTGGGTGACACTTGGAATTTACCCTGAACTGGGATGAAATACTAATATAATATAACTGTGCTGCTTGAATGAATACATTAAAACTAGTATTTTCTTCCTCCTTCATTCTTTTTCATTGTCATATTGAGTTGCGCCCAACAACCGTTACTTTTTCAACCCAAAGTAGCCCGAAGAGTTAGAGTCACCTTTGATCATCCCATCCTCTTCTTTTTCCTCTTCTTTATCCTCTTCCCTTTCCCTCAACTTCCGCAGCTTCCTCTGCAACGATCGTCAAAGGGAAGGCAGGCAATTAGAAAGAAGTCAAGTGGCACGAGAAATGAGAGAAGTGAAAGAACCTTGCCTTGGGCCTACAGAAGTAGGTACTCTACTTGGTTGAGTACAGGCACTTTCATAGTCAAATGGATTTACATACGACCAAATATGACATTATGAAGGCTTTTGAGTTCGTGGAAACGGAATGAATTATGTCTGAAGTTTTAAAAGTAGCGGATTTCAATGGTGGTTCCTGTTGGGCTTTGATATTATTGTAATGGGTTTTGTAAGAATTTTATATTATGTTTGTAGCAGTGGCGGCTCGTGACTTTTGAGTACTAATATTAAAATAAAATAATAATATTTTGCTAATTTATATAGCCCCATTTTCGTGAAAAATCATCTCAAGGGCGCTGTACAAATATATTTATTAAAGAATAAACACGCAAGTCATGCCTTATTAATTTTTTTCGCTTACGTCTGTTATTTATAATCATTTTTAATGAAAGCGCGCTCCCTTTCAACCTATATTCACGTTGTTTTTGAACGCTTACTATGGAGTCTTATGGTGCCGACAGACGTAGCTATAAAAGATCAAAAGATATTTGGCTTGGCGTATTTCGGCATATCGCTCGCCGTACATTTCCAATTGAAATGTATGGCGAGCGATATGCCGAAATACGCCAAGCCAAATAACTTTTGATCTTTTATAGCTACGTCTGTCGGCCCCCTTATCACTTATCACCGACCATATCCATTTTTGTAAAACAACAAGCCTGTCAGATGTGCCGGGGGTGAAGTGGCTGGTGATTGAACCCGTAACTCAAGTTCAGCCCCCCCGCTGCCAAACACCGCTCTACCACTCTGCCACTAGACTACACTGTGCGATTACTCATCCGCCGGCTGGATGCTGTAATCTGCAAGCTGTATCAGACCAGATATTCCGAATAGAGAAGCCGATCGTAAACAGTCTTATTGGAGTGTTTATTTTACATGATCAAAGAGGCAACAATACAAATATTGGAGAGTGTTATCTGTTGTTATAGGATTTTTATATTTTAGACATTTATCATACAATAACATGCACCCATTTATTATATAATAACATGTTACGTGTTCTATTACACATTAAGTGAACTGTAAAACCAAATTTATAATAAAAAATACGATAATTAGAAGCTCATTCAATTGGTTCTGAATATCACGGGAATAAGTGGAAAGAAGGAAACAGCCTACCTGAATTCCCGTGAATCCGGGAAATACGGGCTCTCGATGCACTTGCACTGGGTGAATTTTCACCCACAACGAGATAAACGAGAAACGAGTAAATTTTGATATTTGCATGTGAACGACGACGAAATTAAGGTGGCACCTTCTTGTTGTACGACACGAATTCGACTGAATTTGCGACAATTAGTGCAACGTTCATAATCTCCAATGTGGGTAGGGCTGTTTTTAGAGAAGGAGATGGATAGTAGGAAAAATGGTAGGTAATGCAAAAAACTGTTTCAATACTAAACAATAAGCATACCTATCTCAAAATGTTGTCATTAAATACGTACCTTATTAAATTTCTCCTATGTTATACTAATAGTTCTGTGATAAGTAGATATCGGGTCCAAAAATGGCACGACCAAGTGAATCAGATACTTGAGTCGGGTTATGTCAAGGGTCAGAATAATAGAAGAGTATTTATGAATGTAAATGAGGCAAGGAGTGTGTGCCAAGACCGAGTTGTTTGGTGGTCCATCCTCCCTGCCTACCCCTGCGGAGAAATGGTTAGTTAGTTACTTAGGGTCCAAAAAAAGTATTTTTCCACACCTTTAACGAATGAATTGATAGGTTTCCTAGTAAATAAATAAAAACACGAATGTGTTATGGCGATGTCGGAACACGTGTTAATAAAAATTGTAATATTTTCGCATTTTGTCGATGTGTATTATCAGGACAAACGCAGGTGCATGAACCCGTGTTCCGATATACTATGAATATACTAAAAGTTTATTAGGAAACGGCATGCTATCCCTTTTTGAACAGGATTTTAATAAACCAGCAATACTCATTTTTCTCCGAGAGTGTAGAGCTAATGTAAAAAAAAAATACTTCAAAGATCGTTTCCGTCATGATACAAACTTGCTGATAAAACCCATCGTTGTTACAGTGGGGAACAAAACAAGAACGATTGAGACAAAATCTACAAATCGTAACACACCCATTTTGTTATTGAAGCCTCTTTTCAAAATATTTGATACTCAAACCGATAATATTTATTGCTGATTCATATTAAATAAATTATTGTCCCTATGCAATTAGCCTTTGGATTGGATTCCAGCATATTCCATCTCCTACAAATCCGTAAACAACATGACCAGATGACCACGAATCCACGATGTTACGTTATGATTAGTCTCCTGGGGATACAAGATAATGCAATATCTCGCGAATAAAGGACGCCATCTGACACGTATACCTTAAAAGGACCAGGAATCCATAAAAGGAAGAGGGTTATTTATTATTTGTATCGAATACGAATCTCATAATATCGCCCATTCACGATGTCGCTTATCTCTGGGAAAAATCTGCATTGCGGAGTGTTACCATCCCAGGAAAATAATATTTGTACAGTTTCCAAGAATTTAAAATTTATAAATCGTGAATAAACTATTTTTTTCAATTACCTTTGATTTATAGTGGGAAAAAATTATGCTATAAAATGTTTTGAACGAGGGGAGTGGATGGATGGAGGAAGAAACGGTTTTAAAATGCTGCAGTAAGATGGTATTAGTAGAAATGATTTTAAATCATATAATTTTATTTTTTATATTATAGAAACAAACAGTACATGATTAACAGAGATGAAACAATATACAGAAATATGATACTTCATGTTGGGTACCTATGATATGTTTCCTTGTAATGTCTGCTAAGTGGTATGTTTATTCCTTAATTACCGGGTGATTAATGCAGTTTAAATTTTTTAAAGTTGTATTAACCCTTCAATGGATTATAAAATAAAGGATAAACCCTTCAAAATGGATTTTGGCGCAGACGTTATAACAATGAGCTCTATACTCTGTTTAAGGAGCTAAACGTCACAAAGTTCATAAAACTGGGAAGACTTCGGTGGCTAGGTCATGTGGAGAGAATGACCGAGCATCAAGAACCAAAGTCCCTGCTGAGCTCAAGACCGATAGGGAGAAGGAGCCTGGGAAGGCCAAGGTTAAGATGGAGCGACAACGTCCTCAAAGATTTGTCTGCCTTGGAGCTTCGAAACTGGAGAGAGCTGGCGCGGGACCGAGATGAGTGGAGGAAGACTCTTGAGGAGGCCAAGACCCACCAGGGGTTGTAGAGCCAAAAGTGAACCCTTCAATTCCTCGTTTAAATTTTTTTTATCAGAATCGATAGAGAAAAATCAAAAATAAATTAGGAAAATAATACAGAGATAATAATGACATTCATAATGTACGATAGATCATGGTAGATAATAAGAAAATCTGGATATATCGGGGTGTCCGGGGGGTTATTCTACATGATTTTAGAATTAAAAAAGAACGGTAACTTTTTCGAAATTCCAACGTTTTAAGATTGTTTTTAGGTAAAAAAACTTGAATTGTTTGTATGGGAAAAGGAACATTGGAATTTCAAAAAAGTTATTTATCATTTTTAACTTCTACCATCATGTAGAATCACCTCCCGAGTTAGGGCACTTTTGTCTTAAAATATTACACAATAAAATATTATGTTAAGGCGAAGCTTAATGCTAAATCACTTTTTTGATTAATCTTTATAACGAATTGGTGTACATTAACAATACCAAAAAATATGCTTTAGATAAAATGAAGGTTTCCCTATCGTTTCGCTTGAGTAGAATACAAATAAAAAAATAAATTGCTCGGTAATTCTATAGAAATGTATGAACGCGTAAAGGAAACAACTTTAAAAAAATACAGTATTATAGCTAAGATTATCTGTGAAAGTTTCACTTGATAAACTTATTTGCTTTCTTATAAAATTATTTACAAAATAAATTAAAAAAAAACAGTTTTGTACTTGAAATCGAACGTTTATAGATTCCGTTTGTCAAGCGATTTTAATGCCTAGTACCTTTAAGTACTAGTAATATAAGGTATACCAAGAATATACACATTTTTGGCTTGTAGCTTGCTCTATGTAGGTCCTGATACAATCACTTCCAATTTTGAAAATTACACTTGAATTCAAAACAAATCCGATTTCATTGAACCAGAGTTACAATCACTTACAACTGAAATTAGTATTTTTACGATTTGATTCTAGTATAGTACATAGTGCTATACTTGTAAATAGCGCCTATGCGGACTGTAGTACACTTTGATCGGGTGCCAAGTACAGGCAAACTGCTGACAGTGCAAGAGTAGTGCAAAGTGCACAGTATTGCTTAGTGCACTGCAGTTGGTATAGTGCCTAGGTAAAGTGGCTGAACGTGGGCCAACTGATAGTAGCTTTTGGCTTTGTTTCCGGCTCTAGGCGCAATTTTGCCCAACTTAGTTCGTACTACTTCGATATGGGGGTGCTAGCTATTAGTTAATAGTTACTAGCTAGGCTGGCTTGGACTAATTTTGTAGTAAAATTAGTTCATAACTTAGGTGGCCATGTTTTTAAATCGAGATGTTATAATAGCTTTATCATTTCCACTGTTGCGAACTCTAATCTAAGTCTAGTCAATATAAGAGAACCTACTCGACATACTAGGCATAAGGATCTATTTCACAGCACATAAACAAATTATGGAGCAAACACGTCAATTCTTCGCCTACATAGAGTTTGGCGGACGAATATTCAAATAATATCGACTTTTTGAACAACGAATTCGATTTTTATTTTTTTTATTTAATAATTAAACAGTTTACAATGTATAATAATATTTGCTAACATAAAAATTAGTTTTCACAATTTTTTTTTTGAATTTTTTTGATGTTTCTCTTTTGTGGAAGCAGACGCTTGTGTTTAAAAGAGATGCTGAGTATCGAGATGAACATTATTTATGTAAGTATTCTTATTAATAATTTAAGGAGTTAAGAATATTAAAAATATAAGTGTATATCAACAATGTACAATTTAACGATTTATAACGTAACATTATTTAATTGACGAATTTCGTTATTTTGATTTTTTACATTTCAATGTAAAAAATCTTTCTAAAAAAAAATGTTCTTTGATCGATTATTTTTTTAATGATAAAATAATGTTTATAAGACAAGGTTTTAATGGATAGCACAAAGGATAAAAAAATTATAAGCAACAATTAGTCGCCTGTACAGGTGAAAAATATAATAAGCAGTAATTGTTGATTGAATTATTTGGCGGGTTGGAAATAAGCCGACGTGGCTCAGTAGTCCAGAGCGTCTGACCGGACATCAGAAGGCGCGGGTTTAATTCCCGTCGGCGGCATTTATTTTTACTCGGGAGATATTTTCAATTTGTATTGATATTACAGGCGACTAATTATTGCTTATAATAATTTATTAACGAATTCGATGTTTAAAAAGTACGTAAACATTTTTTTTCATATCAAAATATTATTTCTGAAAATGTTTTATTATGAATTATAATTTTATGCATTGTGTAACTAATATCTAGAAAAAATTGTATCATTTTATGAACCCAATTGTAAAAGCTCCATGGGTTTATACAACAGGAGTTAAAATCACTGATTGAAAAATTCGATAATTCTTTCGAACTTTCCTGTTTTTTTTTTCTGGTGATTTTTTTTAACCATTTAACTATACCTTTAAATAGATTTACCCTTACCCTTTGTACTCATATTTTTTTGAATTTTGATTCGATTTCAGAATTTAGCTAAGTAAAATATGTAATTCTATTTTTGATACTGACAATTCGTTGTAGAATTCAATTATATTATACTTAAAACAATTGAAATTTTATTCATTTTTCTTATTTATGAGTCTTACCGGTTTCAGCATATCACGGTCATCTGGTACATTTTTTTCTTAAACTACACTAGGTAAACGGAGAAAAGTGAGTATTGCTGATTTTAAAAATCCTGTTAAAAGTGGTACAGCAGTGTTCATGCACCTGTTAATATGTTTTGACGAAATGTGAATATATAATGATTTTTATGAACACGTGTTCCGACGTCGTATTAATACATTCATTTTTTACCTAAATTTTAACATGAAACCTATCAATTCTTTGGGTAAAAGGGCCTGCAGTCCCGTTTTTAACAGGAATGCATAATTTCAAGAGATTTTTAATAAATTACCAATATTTTATATCAGTAAGTTTTCTCCGTGTGGATATATATATACAATTTTTTGGTATCAGGGGTGGTAAAATAAAATAATTGTTTACAACTCCTGATACCCCACTACATACAAAACACAAAATCTCAATGTCATTTCCTTTTATCACGAGCTTTTTAATGTCCATTTATTTTCGAATTAATAAGTCAAGACACTTCAATCCAAACCCAATTATCCTGCGAAACCGGGTAGTAAAACAAGAAGGCTCATCATAAATTATAAACGTAAGAGTAAATACGTAAACATCCACCCTAAAAATTCTTGTCAATTTTTATTATGCCATTTTGTAAAGTATCGAAATAAAATTATGTTGGAACACGATCAGCGGCCATTTCGCTGTCAGTGTTTTATTTTATGATGGTTTTACTGAAACCCATCGAGTTGGCCTGACACTGCAACCAACCAAAACTTTATCCAAGTCTGTCTAGTACCTACTTGGCAATACATCCAGGGCCGGCACTGACTAAACGGCGCCTGGCGCGAGTCGAATTTTAACGCCCCAATTTAGGTGTAATAAATATCACTGTAATAAATAATATTCGGATGATTTGTATTTTAGTAAATAATCTGAAGGGAGATATGTTAGGACTGTTAGGTGTTAGGTTTGATGCCTTGACAATTTGGCGCCCGGAGCGGTCTGCTCCATTTGCGCCCGCATAGGGCCGACCCTGAATACATTGAATCGTTGGTTCAAATACTAATTGTATGGTTGAAGTAACACTTGTAACATTTCAATAGAGCAACTGCTGTCTCTCAGTTTTCCCATTCCGTTGTTTCATTTTGTATTTTACACTGTGACAGTACTCGGTATTATGACTAGGTTTTATTATACAACAACAATATATTTTACACAATGGGTTAACCATTGAATGGTGTACAAACAACGTGAACAATATATGCCATGTTGTTTTGCACGCTATGTAGTTGTGATTGATCCAAATTTGAGCAAGAAGAATTTTTTTTACCTTCATAAATATTTAAATTTTGTCATAAATTATATATTTTTTTACCTTCATAAATATTTAAATTTTGTCATAAAATATATATTTTTACCTTCATGCATATTGAAATTTTGTCATAAATTATATATTTTTTTACCTTCATAAATATTTAAATTTTGTCATAAAATATATATTTTTACCTTCATGCATATTGAAATTTTGTCATAATTTTTTTTTTTAAACTTCATACATATTGAAATTTGTCGTAAATTATATATTTTTTAACCTTCATACATATTGAAATTTTGTCATAAATTATATATATTTTTTTTACCTTCATACATATTGAAATTTTGTCATAAATTATTTTTTTTTACCTTCATACATATTGAAATTTTGTCATAAAATATATATTTTTTTACCTTCATTTAACTTGAAATTACACAACTGTGCTCGACTCAACTCTGGTTTTGATTTTTGATACCCATACTCCTGTAGTCTGTACCTAATACAGGTATCTGATTACAGTTGAAAACATGAAAACTTTAAATAGCGTAGGTTGTATTGATGCTATAACGACTTTGTTAAACTTCTGGCTGCAGGCAAATTAGAAAAGTTAGTGTTGAGAGCAAGGTGCGGTTTAATTGCAGTCACAACCTTTATCCACTCTGTCGACTCCAATCTGCAAACTTTACCCTGCCAATCTAAGGAAAACTATCCTAGATTTGAGTTTAACTGGCGAAACATCAACTGACTGTTAAATTATAACTATTTATTTATAAAAGACGAAAGTAAATTTTTTGATAAATATTTATTCAAAGTATGCAATTTTTGTGTGAATACCGCATACAGATTCCCAACTGTCCGAAGCCAGTGGGACTATGGAATCCCCAATCAATTAGGGTACTAAAGAATAAGTGTCTCGTGGGCGTGTTTCGTGATCCAAATATTTTCCAATACAAAACTGTGTTTACGAAATTCAAATGGGATGGAGATCGATGTCAGGCGAATTTTAGTGAGACAGAGCGCTGGGTTAGTAGACTAAATGGAACCTTTGTTTCCATTAAAATTTGTATGGAAAGTACTTATAGTTTTCTTTTTATTCTATGGTTGAGGTTAAAGGGATTGGGAAAGACAAAGAGATTTGGATGTACCTGGCTATTCAGATTTGGTCTCCAAAAACGGCTAAAATCTTTTCCAGCACAAATTGAATTCTGAATGGTGGTCTTTCACCAGGGCGATACTGAGAGTATCTACCAATCTGGTTCCTCCCTGTATGTTGTATGATAGGACCATCTACACTACATCCATGGTTCTGTACAACGCATCATACGTTGATAACAGATTACAGGATGCCGAATTGAAAAGTTGCTATACTAAACAACATTCCCCAATATTTGGGCTGCTATTACACATTCTACGGGCATTCGGAAATTGTATGCGTGTTTTAGAACAAATATCACAAACACACTTGATTCTACTCCAATAAATAAACATTGTTTGCTCTTATTAAATTTCGGCTTTCCACTGCCGCAAGAACTGCTTTAGAAGTGAGCATTTCTCGCGGCTTTCCACTGACGCAAGATCTGCTTTAGAATTGAGCAATTCTCGTGGTTTTCCACTGACGCAAGATCTGCTTTAGAAGTGAGCATTTTTCGCGGCTTTCCACTGACGCAAGATCTGCTTTAGAAATGAGCATTTCTTGCGGCTTTCCGCTGCCGTAAGATCTGCTTTAGAAGTGAGTATTTCTTGCGGCTTTCCACTGCCGCAAGATCTGCTATAGAAGTGAGCATTTCTCGCGGCTTTCCACTGCCGCAAGATCTGCTATAGAAGTGAGCATTTCTTGCGGCTTTCCACTGCCGCAAGATCTGCTTTAGAAGTGAGCATTTCTTGCGGCTTTCCACTGAAGCAAGATCTGCTTTAGAAGAGAACATTTCTCGCGGCTTTCCACTGCCTCAAGATCTGCTTTAGAAGTGAGCATGTCTCATTCTAACGAACTCAAATAATTACGAGTTGTAAAATAATATTCTCAAAAAGCAGAATGATTAGAAAAGGAGGAGTTATCGCGCCGCAATATTGCCTGTTTCGTAAACAGCGATGGGATGTTCGTGGGACATGGGGAGATAATGAGCGGCAGCTGTCGAGGCCCTATACTAGTTGAGTATCCAAATGATCGCCTGTCTGCAGCCTGCAGCCAGCGCAACACTTAGCCTTGCCGCCGAGAGATTATTAGGTACTCATGTTTGACGGGCTTCGTTTTACTCAAGTGGGTAGTCGTGGAATATTGATCATGTAATTTATTATTTAATGGTTAAAAATTTTTTAATTTTTTTCGAATACTTATTTATTAACATTTCTGAAGTGAGTTGAGCATTATTATTAAAAATACTAATTTAGGTTGTAAACTCTGTAACCCCAGTTTAATGAACTCTAAAACTTTCGGTTATGATTTGGTTAGATACGATAAAGTACCTATAGTATAATTAATAACAGAAAATTCTTTTCAATATTGGAACTGATTTTTCGAGTGTTAAAACTATCCTCATATATATTTAAATGATAAACGAACAAATCGGTTCTAATTTTTTACTTCCAATTAGTCCAATTGGGTCCAACGCTACTAAAATTATCGAATCCTGTCCCCGCGCACCACTACTCACGTGAAACTAGTATAAAACGTTTCAACGTGATATTTTTACGCAATAGCGCCTCTATGATTATCCCGTTATTTTTCACAGGTCTGAGCTAGTACCTACAGAATATGCAATAATTACAATAGCGTATTATCCAAGGTTGATATTTTCAGTTGCGAACTTACCAAATTCAAGAGGTCCATAAATTAATATTTCTATGATGGTTTGTGAATAATGTTTATGTCTCTATTGTTTATATCTCTATTATGATTTGATTTATATCTCCACATTCTCTCCATGACTATAAATGTATTGTTTTGTAAATTTTTCGTTTTGTATTAAATTTTGTTTTTTATAAATTTTTTAATTCTTATTCCTTTCTTACAAATTTAATTTACTTTTTCCATATTATGCTGTCTCAGTAGAGGTAAATTCACAAGGAGGAAATCCATAATTGGTTTTATTTTGGCTATATAATACTTAAAATAATGTAAACTATAATGTATACTGTCAATTTCCCGAAAATTAATAAATAAATAATAGGGTTGCACGAAGTACCAGTATTTTAGTTAACTTCTTCCTTTTCTAACATTGTTTTCTTATCTTACAGATATCCGCGCGCAGCTCAACGAGCAGCTGAGATGGCTGGACGCTCGCGTGGAAGCCCAGGTGGCGCTTGCCGCGGAACTCCAGGAGTTCTTCCGGAGACGGGCCGAGGTGGAACTGGACTACAGCCGCGGGCTGGACAAGCTGGCCAAGGGGCTGCAGCTAAGGCACAAGGAGCAGAGGAACAAGTAAGCCTTCAACTTGACCATTTTTATTTATTTTTTGTGTTACCAAGTTCTGTAATTTTTTTTGTCATTCTTTTGTTTGATCCAGACCGAAACATTGTTTGATATTATGTGTTGGTGTATTATCTGTGAGTTGTTTCAATGAGGAAGGATGTGGTTATAAGTGGACATTCAGTTTGCCCCAAATGAGTAACTTAATAGCTGGAAGGTAAACTTTGTTATGGTGATATATGTCTTTTATGGTATCCATCTGATTATCTACCTTTACAGCAGTAACATTATTTGTCACTGCTATCATCTTGGATTTTATTATAGGTAATAGGGAGACGGTCAGCATACCTCCCGTAAGAATTTTGGTCATGTTTCATGTTATCTTTTCACAGTTTAGTTGTCCAGTTTCTTTAATTTAATTATCATTATTTACATTCGCCTCACACAGGAGTCCCTAAGGAAAGTAATCCCCAATCCCTCAGACCCATGTCACTTTGGGGATATTGGAGATATGACTATACGGAGGGTCTTTTAAGGAAAGAAAGGAGAGGAGATTCTGAGAAGGAGAAAGTTGCGTAGGAATATTTGTTGTGGAGTGACGGACATATGAATCGAATGAATTGCGGTGCAAGGAGATGGGTCGATAGAGTCCGGCTGGAGAGGCGAAAGGGTCTCCCTCAATCGCACTCCTGTTAACCACTTGTTCAACCACCTCGGGTGACCTATGGCAGAGCGGTTGTTTGTCCATTGAATGGTTCATGTACTCATACCATTTCCCAAAATGAAAATAAGTGAGTTGGAACTGACTTCGGACAGTTGGAACTTTAGCGCTGGTCACAGTTGGGAACATTTCTACTTATGTGCGGTTATTCCCCTAATTTATTTTAATTTCAAATTTCCATTGTGGTTCTTCCATTTCTTCGGCATCCAACTGATCAGGAGATATATCATTAACATGTATTGTTTATTCCAGGAGGGAGCAATGGCCCTTGTTCTCGTCGTACAGTTGCTACCAGCAGTTGGTGGCCGGCGCACGGGCTCTGGCCAGAGACCATGCCACCCTGGCCGACCTGCACTCCACGCATCTGGTCACCCGTCTGGCTACGGTCATGGAGGATGTTCAGCGTGTCTATAGGAGAGTAAGTCTATCTATATTATTCGCGATTCTCCCATTTATTACTTTTGTTTCCTTTTCATATTATAATAGTATATATTTTATTCTTTTCATTTTCTAATAGTATATACCTTTCTAAAATTTTTTATTTTATTTTTTACAAACTCTTATTGCCTTTCAGACATTTTATAAGCACTTCATTCTTGCTTATACTACTTTATTGTATATTATTACATATAATTTCTTACTTTGACTTAATACTATACTACAGATTGCTACTTATATTTTATTTATATCTCTTTTTTTCATACTTTTAACCTTACTACTATTTACTGATTATACCATTATACTTACATTTATATTGTTGCATTCCTTATGTTGCTGTACTATTCTCTGTAATTTAGTATGTGAATGGCACATGTTGTGCCGTATATGTGAAAATAAATAAATATTATATAATAAGTGAATTCTTATCTTTCTGAAAAGTAACCAAACATTAAAGGACTATTTGCAATTAAGTACATTAGAAGCCACCTCTGGCCAAATACGTTTATAAAGAAGGTTTATAAACCTACAAGATTCTGTGCAAAGGAGGGGGGTTAGTCTGATCCGACAATCTGTTGTTAAGAGACCGATCCATCTCTAATGCGCAGGCGCAATGTAGGCGTGCTGAGTCTGTTCTACAGGTATTTCAATGGAGCCTTTTCGAAGAAGCTAACAACATTGATCCCCTGTATGATGCAAGCGCAACGCCAGTTCATAGTAGAATTTGGCTTTACGAGAATGGGTTGTTTCTTCAACTCGTTTTTGTGTTAGCATGTGGAACGAGCATGTGCTACCGGCATTTGTTTTTTATCCTTCATACGATCCGGGCCTCTTCAAGACCCGCATTTATAAATTCCTCATTATAGCCCCACTTAACACAACTCACAACAATTCTGTCCAACCTGGTGGCGATTTGAGGTATAATATACAATATTTTGAATGTGTGAAAGTGAATTCACAAACATGAAATATGATGCCCGTAGATCATAGGAAGAGAGGAGATGGACCATGACCCTTTAATAGTATGTCGTTCACCCACAAATCACGTCTATGCACAGCGGCACACTGTCTTTGTTTTACCGAGCGCATTACTTTCTTTGGCTGTGCCACTTTGATAGTTCGTGCAATTTGGTCATTGCTCGTCCACAGTCTGCCCCCTTCTATGTCATATTTTTTGTTTTCATTATTTATGACGAAGGAAAGTTTATTTATTTGATCATGGGATAACTCAATCGGAAATTTTAAAGTTATTTTATTAGATGGTAACCATTTGCGCTTGAACATAACCTTAAATTATTTATTAAAAAGGAAGGAAAAAGGACACATTTTTCACCCGTTCAGTGTGGCGAAGGGCCTTCGAGACCCCCATAAAATATAAACCTAAATCAATATTTTTAACCCTTCCTGTGCCGCAAGGTGGTTTACGAGACCCCCATAAAATATCAACCGAAATTAATATTCGTATTTTTAACCCTTCCAATGCCGTGAGGTGGCCTACGAGACCCCCATAAAATATAAACCTAAATTAATATTCCTATATTTAACCCTTCCAGTGCCGCGAGGTGGCCTATGAGACCCACGAGGAGATCCTACGCGTGCTGCACGAGCTGCACGCCGCCATGAAGACGTTCCAGCAGTACGGCGCAGAGTGGCGCGCAGCGGAGGCCAAGCTACGGGGGGCCGAGGCCCAGCGGGCTCGCTTACTTCCAGCCCCGGAGCCTCCGGGTAGTGTCAACGCTGCGGCGCTTGGTCCTAATGCGAAGCCCGCTTCTAAGAAGGTGCGGGCTCTGGATAAAGAAGTGGAAAAGGTAATCAAATTGATTTATGTCTTAACCACTCAGAACATTACAACGTCAAAAGACGTAAATATGATAATAGCGGTCAAGACATTAGAACGTCTTTTCACGTAAACGCGCGAGATTTTACAAAAATCGATTTATTTCCATCACTAGTAAACGGATTGCCATGATTTAAAAAAGAGAGTATCGATAATGAATAACGCTACGCGTCTGTATTCAAGAATATCTATGGAATGTAGAGTTGCATTATCTAAGCCGATTGAATCTGTCATCTTGTTCGTTCATAATTTATTGCGTTTCTAAATAATATATTAAAAATATTTTAGTTTGGACGGTTAATATTTTGAGGTGACTAATAGTTTTTAATTATATTTCTTCAATATATAAAGTGTTATTTCTTTATGATACTCAGAAAAAAGTACATTTTTCAAGGCTTTGAAATAATTGTAAGCGATTTTTACATATTTTTGACGTTTTCATAAAATGTATATTTAGAAACACAAATATTTACGTATTACAACACAATGCGATAGTGGATTTCATAATCTTTCCAAAACATTTTTTAGAATGAGGCTACGTTTCCCAAAACGTGAGTTATGAAGCTTTTAGCAAAACTCGTAAATAACACAAAAATTATCACGTTTTGACAGTTCTCAAAGGAACACATAGTAGATAAAAGTCTTTGTCTGAGAGGTTAAATAATGATGTTGGTATTGAAGTGGATCAGCTGATTGACCTGTGGGTGACCATTGAGGTGAATTGTTGAATTGATGATGACTTGGAAGCAGAAAACAGGCATCAAACTATAGACAAGAGAAGACGGAATAAGATAGATATGAAAAATAGAAATTACGCTATAAGAGGATAATTTTCATGATATCTCTGAGCCCTACTCATCATTGAGAGTTTTAGCTTCTTCAATAGATTAAGAAAGAGACGCTTAGATGGTTTGGGCATGTAGAGCGAATGAGCGAACAAAGGAGTGTAAGGAGAATATATGAAGCAAATGTGAATGGTAGCAGAAGTCGGGGACGCCCGAGGAAGACATGGCAGAATGGAATCAGATACTTGAGTCGGGTCATTTCAATAGAATAATAGAAAAGTATCTATTTGACTATGTATGTATGTAAATGAGGCAAGGAGTGTGTGCCAAGATCGAGTTGTTTGGCGGTCCGTCCTCTCTACCTACCCCTGCGGAACACGGAGTGATGGTTAGTTAGTTAGTTACACAGATTTTCTGCTTTATAGTTAAGATATTTTAACCTAACCTAACCTTTTGTAATTATTTTTTATTGATATCAGTTTGTCCATTTTTTTTACCAAGAAATTCAGCATTCACTTGACCCAATAAAAAATAATCTTAAATAAGTGATGTGGGTAGGTAAATGTTTATACATAAAAATTCAGTCTGCGTATGCTTGTGCTCACAAAACTCGAAAATTAGTTGACCGATATCGCTTAACAGTAACATTGTGGTATACAGTAGTGAATGGTGGAAGAAGTCAGAGACACCCGAGAATATCATTAGCAATAGCGAAGCATTGCGAGGTTCATTAGTTTGAATAATTATTAATTTGTCTGTGTTATATTTTTATTTCAGAGGAAAATTAAATACACAGATGCCAAGCTGAAGGCTCTGAAGGCAAGGAACGAGTACCTACTCTGCCTCGAGGCGTCCAACACCACAATACACAAATACTTTGTGGACGACCTTTCTGATCTGATCGACGTAAGAACACTATTGAACTTTCATAACAAACACAATTTTTACAACAAATCTGGTCTTTTCACCGAGTCCAGAATTCGGAATGTTCTTATCACAGAATCTTACTGAACTGGCAAAAATACATTTTTAACCTCTTAAATGCTAACGTATCCCAATGTTACATTTAAAAAATCATTGCTCTGGATATAACTAGCTATTCTGGGAAACTACATATGGTAGATTGTATACTATTTTTTATAAGCATATAGTTATAAACCCATTGACTGGTAAGATAGTACAATTTACAAAAACATGACGAAAATAGAATCAGATGGCGCACAGTGAAAATTTTTCGGCAACACACCAATAGTTAATGGAGATTTATTGATTTCAGTGCATGGATCTTGGATTCCACAACTGCATATCGAGGGCACTGAGGATGCAAGTGTCGGCTGATGAAGGAAGAGCAAGGGCTCTGCAACACGGAGCTGATGCACTTTCAAGTGAGTGGGAATTTTCCATTAGTTTACATATTATTTTACAATCTTCACATCGTTTCAGTTATTTTCTTTAACCTGTCCGGTGGTATGACCGTACAGGTACGGTGAGAAAAAAATTCCTCGTAAGGAGTATGACCGTACCCGTACGGTTGCGCCTAAAATTAATTAATTATTTAATTTCTCCCGGAAAACCGATGGTTACTGCCATCTAGGTACAATTTGTCATAACTTGCAAAAGTTTTTAGCGATTTAGGTACATTACCAACGGAGTTATTCACAATTAAAATATTTCGTGACGTCACCGTCTGGTAGTTGGTGGTAAACAACATTTTTATTGCGAGCGACTTCTTTTGTGAAGTGAAATTTGCGGTTTTTGTTAGTTTTTACACTGAATAACCTAATCATCTTGCATTAAAAATTACCTCACGTGTTTGGATGTGAATATTTATTACATATATTGTACCGAAAGTGTTTGTTTTCAGTTTGAATACAGTTTTTGACAGTTTGAACAAAATTCAATAGTGAATCTGAGTGCTGTGAACTATTTGAAATATTATTCGTTATACTGTTATTCTCATTGACATTTTATTTTTTTAGGTTGTTCATAATTTGTACAGTGTTTTTTTGTGATTTGACTTTGTGATTCGTATTGATAACTTGTTCAATTTAAATATTTTACTTTTATAAAAAATGGTTAACCCTTTGAATGAACGAGACATTGCTGATATTTTAATCGAAAGTGAAGATGAAGATGTTTACGAGGATCTTCATTCGGATAGCTCATACGACGAATCTGATACATCTGATGAGGATGAAACTCTCCCTAGTTGTTCAACATCCAAAAAGAGAAAAGTTGATCATCGTAAATGGGATCAGGGTAAGTATACGCCCATTATTCATGAATTCGATTCAACTAACTGAAATTAAGTCTTTGAATTCGAACAATCTCATGGCGCTGAAATGGCACGATAAAAGGGATGTACTTATGCTTAGTAACATACATACAGATGCAATGATTGTTACTGATAAAATTGACTTCACCACGGGAGAAAATAAAATAAAACCAGAGGTAGTTTTAGATTATACCAAGAATATGGGAGCTGTTGACAAAGTGGACCGCATACCTATTGGGCTTCGCAAGCAGTTCCAGGAAGTCTCTAAAATGGTATAAGAAAATTTTCTTCAGATTGATAGACATTGGAACACTAAATGCTTTCTTTTTGCATCGTTTGAAAACGCAAAAGGTTTTATCATGTAACGAATTTTGCGAAAACTTAGGGTCTCAAATGATCGAAAAATATCACACGCCAAGGCCGGCATCATCTGGAGAAAGGAGAGTAGTGGATCAACCAACTCGCCTTTTAGGAAAACATTTTCTCCGTCTTGTACCAGAAACTGCAGCCCAGGGAAAGCGAACTCAACGACAACGCCATGTGTGTAGACATACAGCAGTTCGAGCTCAAAAAAGAAGTGAAACGAAATATATGTGCACCGACTGCAATCTTGCATTTTGCGTATATCCATGTTTCGAAGACTACCATACGAAAAAGCAGTATTAGTTAGTGAAGACAATTTTATTCCTAAGATAGTGTACATAATAATTAGATTAGTGTTTTTGTTATCGTAATTATTTACTGCATATACATTGTGTACCTATGTTGAATTTTTTATAATGAAAATACAATAGTGTAAGTGTAAATAATGGTACTTATATGTAAGTGTGTGTAAAAAGTTGTTCTTCCCCCCTTGATCCCCTTGGTATCATTAAAATTGTGGTAAGTGAATCTGATTTTTATTAAGTAAAAACAAAAATCTGCTCAGATTTCGATGGTTGGCGATTTCTGCAAAATTGTTTTTATTCTTTCCTTCTAAATAGCTTATTATTTGTTTTTTCGTGCTAGTTTCTAAGGGTTTTTTTATTATTTTTTTATACTCTACGAGGTGGCATTTATTTTTTTCCATATTTTGATTGTTGAAAAAACTCCCTCCAGCGGGACCGTTTTCTTTCCAGAAACTCACCACCGGACAGGTTAACATGAAATCCTTTATGTTCTTTGTTTTCTTTTATTTTTATGTCAAGTTGTAATAATTAATCAAGAATAAAAATCTGGCTGAAAGAGATTGATGAAAAAACGACATAGAAAACAAATAAAACAGATGTTAATAACTTAAGTCCGCCTCGGCACAGGTCATCCTGGTGAGGAGGGCTAAGAAATACAATTTACTATATATCCACTGTCATATTTTGTATGTACGATGTTTAAATAGTCACTATAATAATAAAGTAACCACACGGATCATATTTTCAACAGCTGCTTGTGTAGCATCCTTTTAAAATCTCATATGTGATACGCTGGCGTCTGTCGGGTTAGCAGCCATTATTATTTTCTTAATTTTGCAAGTCAGTTATCATTTTATTTAATTTGTTTCTTTATCCGTAAAGTCATTACAAGAGTTTTAAAAATGATTGTTTCAGGTTGCATTAACGCTCTGGACTCCAGACTGGACAAACAGAAGTTCCTTGAGGCGCACCACACTGCTTTTGTCATTCCCAAAAAACTGGCCTTCCAAGGACAACAGCCTAGCGATGAGGTTTGTACAAATATACATCGCTAGAAAATCTCTGAACCTGTTTATACCAATATATTAGCTCTTATTGCTTACTAGTTTTAGCTTGGGACAGTGAATATACATATTATATTATGGATTTATTTTGTTGTTTCCAGGAATGTGAGGTGACAATTGGCTCAGATGGAGTGGAGGACAGTGTGTCTCGAGCCCTTCGCGGGGAGATGGAAGCACGGCTGGCTCAGCTGGAATCCAGGGTGCGCTACCTACGCACTGAGTCAGATGAGGTCTGGAAGACGCTGGAAACTGCAGAGACCACACTGCTGCAAATGGTAGATTGATTGATTTGTTATTTTATCTTTTACCTGATATGCACTAAAAGAATAAGTCATCAATGTAATTTAAGACAGTGATATATATAATTAAAGCAATGTGTTGAGATTTAGCAGAGCAATAAATATACATAGTTGCAAAAATCAAAACATAGTTCCCTAGCATCTGCCAGAATGAAGCACGGTGTGGGAAGCGAGAGGTGTGCAGCAATCCACAAACGAATGTTGGCGAACTACTAATAAATCACGCCGTTTCTCATGACAAGAAACGTGCTTCAATGCATTTTTAATATGTAATACGTGTTATATCAAAATATGCTAAAGTGTATAAAATAAATTTATCACAATAAACCAAGAGATTAAATTTGATCAATGAAACTATGGATTCAAAATATATTTTTTGTTAGTGAAAATTCGTGCAAATTCTTTGATTCCATAATTTCCAGGTGGACGCAAAGGACTGGGAGACCTCGTGGATGTTTGGCGAGCAGACTAATGGCTCATGTGGGGGCTCTGGGGGCTCAGGCGGCTCTGTGCTGAACGGGGGCTCGGCCGTGGGATCCAGCAGCACCGTATCAACAGGGCCCCCGGCACCCAAGCAGCCAGAGCAGGTAGCGCTCAAGGCCAGGGCTGACAGGCAGGAGACGGAGGATTTCTATCTTACGGTTGGTGTTACAAATAAAAATAATTATTATATATATATATTGATTAGCAAAGGGAGTGTGGCGAACCTATCTCTAAAAGAGTGGAAGCGCCACTTACTGTGCTAGGCTGAATGACACTGGGGAATAATGTCATGAACGGTACCTCTGATATGCGGTCTCATCTCGGAGTATTTCGACCTTACCCCTGTATTCGGGGCTCTGGGAGGTAGACCTTTTATTTCTCTAGGTACTCGTGGGCCAAAGAATGGACCAAAAAACTCTCATTGATAAGGCCCTTTGGAGAATCAAGGGGAGTGAAGAGGAGAGCTGAGGCCACCTCGGTGTATTATTGCCTATCAGATCCTTCGGGAACCAAGGGGGAGTGGAGAGGAGAGCTGAGACCACCTTAATGGACTCTTCCCTCGTGGGACCTTCAGCGAATGCAAACAAAGACAGACTTCCGATGAAAAACCCTTACCTCTACAGGATCCTTCAGGGGATCCGTATGTGGAAAAACTCTCTCCGGACATGGAAATAAACTCAAAAGAATGAGATGAAATAGAAGATGAGATCACAATGAGCCCATGGTCTGTGCTGAGCTGGCATGGGAACTATCCATGTCCCATCTCCGCTTTGATAAATAAATATGTATTGCAATTCTGCCCTATTTCACTTCAGAAAAGATTCAAATAATGCCTATTATTAACAGTAATCGTTCATATTGTATTCTTTAACATCCAATTCATTTATTTTCTTCAATCTTTAAGGACGGGTTCTTTCGGAGAATTTGACCAATTATTCAAATTAAATTTTTAAGTTATAACTATATTCTGTTCTGTCAAGCAACTAGCCTATAATGATATAATAACAGAACTTGAATAGGACTTTCACAGAATCCGAAAATGAACGTTGAAACTTTATGAATTATTCAAATTCTCTGAAACAACCCGTCCTAAGTCAGTTTAATTTAACCTTCAAAGCATTATACTTATTTTCTGTAACATTGAAATTATAGTTTCTCTTTTTTCACTTCACATAAAGCAAAACACTCTAGATAGCAATTATCAAGGAATATTTGTCATTTTCAGAAATTCCGCGAGTATTTGCTGGGCAGTAGCCGCATCGCCCGGCTGGAGTCCAAGGGCGGCTTCCTGAGGGGAAGAATCGGCTGTGCGGCCCGAGCCGGGGCCCCTCCGGCCCTCACTGCCAACCAGCACCATCCCGCTCCCCGTCACAGGTTTGTTTAGATTCCATATATCTTTTGTCATCCTGGTACTCATATTTTTTAATTTATGCAGATTTTCTTTCTTTCCATTGATTTCCACTTGCAGACAGCACCTATTAACGGTTACTTCTTCCGTCAGCTTTTGATCATGTATTTAATTTGGTTGTAATCAAACAAATACAAGTCGTTCAAATTGATGTGCAGAGAGTTGGGAGTTTACCTGAACAGTTTTTGATGTAGCAAACGTCTAAACATTTAAATTGGTGTTGATCGCCGATTTGATGACAATGTCAAATGTGGTGGGGGCTCAAAAAAACTATGCATATACAAGTCTTTAGACTAGTGTTTTATAATTCACACTTCTAAGAAGATTTAAGTTTGTTGCGTTAACAGTTTAGTTTAGTTAATCTTTTCTGGCATTATTTCAATTGTTTTGTTTTATCTTCCAGAAAGCGAATAGGCCGCGGAAGCTCTTGCCAATCTCAGCCACGACTGTTTGCTGGTTCCTTGGAGGAATATCTGGAAGCCACTGGACAGGAGCTGCCTCTGGTGGTTACCTCTTGTATCAGGGTCATCAATCTATATGGTGAGTTTTTACTAAAATAACTCTTATTGCATTAATAGTATTATTGTTGATATGGAGACCGTGTGCATAGCTCCGTGGCTCAGTCACTTTAATGAACATCCACAGGGTTGTTACTGTGATTTTTTTTATGTATCCTAGTTCCACAGCAAAGTTTAAACTCCCCAGACATCTGAGCCTTCTTCCCATCAAGGCAGGAACATAGGCAACATGAATGATTACAATGGTTTCTTCATTCTCTTCACAATTCCTTCAGCTATCCATGATATCCTCTCCCGATCGTTCCACGCTTCTCATAATATGTCAAGTGTCCTATTAATAGTCCTACTAACTTGCCCAATTAGTTTCTATCTGGTAATATTATATTTAAAATCTATTTCGCCATTGTGGGACTTGGCACCATAGATGAATTAGTCGTTCTTCATACTCTTCACATTTTCTCCAGCTATTGGTGCTTTCCACTCCAACAGCTTGATTTATAATAATAATATATATAACCTATACTCTATCACTTACACTTATAACTAATAACTTAAGTTAAGATTTATTACCATTGGCTTACAACTAAGATTAATAACTAGTGACTTACAACTAAGACTTATAAGTATTTAAGAATCCCAAATCAAAAATAACGCTGTACAATTCCTTCACCCGCAACGTGTTGGAGTACGCAAGTTCTATATGGAGTCCAACCTACAAAGTTCATATTCAGCGAATAGAGCGGGTTCAAAAACATTTTATGTACCACCTAGCGTATTGTGATAAGCGAGCTCGATCACTTCCTCATTACACCGATAGAATAAATTTCTACAATGTACGCACCCTTGAACAGAGAAGACTAAATATTGATTTAAATTTTCTTTTCAAAATTGTTAATGCTCTAATAAACTGCCCTTTCTTACTCTATCAAATTATGTTCAACGTTCCTAGAATTGGTTCCCGACTTATACATTATATTCCGTTACATATTAAAAAATATAAAACTAAGCTGGGGTATGACTCACCTTTACCGAGAATGTGCCGTTATTTTAACGAGACATATAAAAGTCATCCCATTGATTTGTCAATGTCATCATTGGCCACCTTCAAATCAAACGTAAACAAGACTTAAAGCTACCTATCGTGTTGATCTAAAAAATAATTACTGTTGCTGTTATGAAATGTATATGTAAGTGTATGTATGTGTGTATACATGTATGCATGTAGGTGCATACATGTAAATTATTATTTACTTACAGTGTTGTGTTCATCAATGTTGTGTTTGTCTGTAATTAGTGATAGTATCAACAAAGTTTAATTAATGTAATTGTATTTCGAGAGCTTTGATATGAATCACTGTTGACAAACCTAAGAGTAAAAAAAAAAAATAAATAAAAAAAAATAAAAAAGTATCAACTAAATAAATAAATTATCTATGGAGACTTACAACTAGTTACTTATAGTTAGTGACTCATTGCATAGGCAGTGCCCTATCTATATATTGAATAGTTGTGTTAGAATCTACTTTTCATCAAGGCTGGAATTTTAGAATCATAAATTTACATTACTAATGATGTTTGATTTCCAGGCCTTCACCACCAGGGAATATTCCGGGTATCCGGGTCCCAGGTGGAGATTGGGGCTCTGCGGGAGTGGTTCGAGAGGGGTGCGGATCCCCTGGCCACTGTGAGCGATGCATCGGACATCAACTCCGTGGCAGGGGTTCTTAAGCTGTACCTCAGGGAGCTGAGAGAGCCGCTGTTCCCAATTGTCTACTTCGAACACTACATGGACTTGGCTCGTGAGTTGATTTTAATAATATCTATTTCTATTTGGGACGTACGAACATCATTATGAACATTTTACCCAGTCAAATTGTTTCTTTAATACACCCGGCATAATACAGGGGTTTTATTATATACCGTGCTTTGTGTATATGTAATGCGTCCTTCAGGTGATCTTTCGTAATAACGGCATTATAAAAATTATTATTATTATTGTATTTGATAATTTTAACCCTTTTAACTTTCAGAACTGGAGTCCAAGACTGAATTCGTACAAAAGATGCGTGAGTTTGTACGTGGAATGCCACGCACTACAATGGTACTACTGCGTTATCTCTTTGCATTCCTAAACCAGTGAGTTATTTCACCTTTCATTGTACAGTATTGTTTTAGATTAGGTTATCTAAAATTTCACATGGTTTTTTTTTCATTATAAAATATAACCTAAAATCAACCTCCTGTTTTTGCCAGTTATTAAATGTTATCCATTTGGTTTGCAGTTTGTCTGAGTTCTCTGAAGAGAACATGATGGACCCGTGGAATCTTGCCATTTGCTTTGGGCCAACTCTCATTCCTGTTCCAGAAGACAAAGACCAGGTAACAATTGTTACAAATCACACTTTCGGCTCTTTAGGCCATTCGTCCACAGGGATACGCAATCCAATATTTATGTTGTGTACTTAAAGTCGCAAACAATTTTCGAGAACAGTCCATTTGCGTCGCTACTGAAATCAGTGTTGAATTCATTTTTGTATCTTGTCATTCTTTGTTGATCCTTTTGTTCCTAGTTTTGATCTGGAGCATACAAGCATTGTTACAAAATGTCTGACACAAGTGCCGCCATGTTTAAAGTCTTGACGATGTAATTAGCGACAACCTCGCTTGGCTGGTCGTGGCAGACTGTGGTCGCCAAAGAGTTTGCAAAATGTCTTCGGATGTATGGCGAAGATACTTGAATCGTCTGAACCTGTGGAATAAGGGTCTGGCTGGTCACATACGTTTCCACATATTTTAATGTCAAAGTTCCATGTGACATGACAATGTTATAAGAAAATGACCTCGAAAGAGCCTTGCTGTCACATAAATTTCCACATATTTCATGTCAATGTTCCATGTGACATGACAATGTTATAAGATAAAAGCCTTGTCACATACATTTCCACATACTTCACGTTGAAGTTCCATCTGGCACGTCAATGTTACGAGATAATTACCTCTAAAGTAGCTTCCTCCAGAGCTCATTATTGCATAACATTAGTGTGTCAGATGGAATCTTGTTATTACAAGGGTTCGAAATTATGAAAACATTTGGAAATTGTTTAAAATTGTAACTTTTTAATCTTACTATGTATTTCTTTTCAGGTTCAGTATCAGAATCAAATAAACGACCTCATAAAGAATATTATCATTCTGCATGATGAAATTTTCCCCAGAGACTGTGGACCACTCTATGAGAAGTACCAGACCCTTCCTGGACAGTATGTATCTCTTTCCCTATATTAAAACACCCTTTTTACTTATCAGAATTGAATTATTCATAGTAATATTGTTTGTTTACAGGGAAGTGGATGAGAGCCCATTGGAAGCAGGAACAGATGATTTGGATTCAGAAGCATCTCTCTATCCTTCAGAAGATGGTATGTTGTAAATTTCATTATTATTTAATTATTGAAGATAATATTAGCAATTCTTTAACGAAAAACAGAAAAATCAGAAAAAGATACTGTCGCATCTAGAACTTGAACCCAGGACCCTCGCCTTGCCGGGGTTTTTCTGATTTTTCTGTTTCAAATTTTCATTTGAGAATTGCTAATATTGTCTTCAATAATTAAATATTACAATTAGAGATTTCACTTGTTAAGTTACTAAAAAAAAATTTCTAAATTTTTGATTGACTAAACAGAAACTGCTCCAAAGCAGTCATCCTTATGGTTAGCTTCAATGACATTACATACATATATATAGACAAGTTATTGTATCAAAAAATTAACGAAAAATGTGGCAAGTGACAAATTCTTAATTCAAACGTTGGTCATCTATAACAAAGATTATTTATTAATTAACGCCCTTTTTCGGGGCTTTTACATATGAATATTAAGAAATATAAATTATTTATTGTACATAACTGAATTGCTTCATTAACAACATTTTAAATTTGTTTAAAGATTAATTGAAGATGTCCACTGACTTGGTATAATTGTTTCCCTCCATTAGTATTCTGTGCAAAGAGGAATACAAATGGTAGTTAGTCCTAGAATTTCTGCACTGAAATAAATCCTGACTTCTAGTATTACGTTGTAGAATCCAGAAGCTGATCAATTCTAGAAATATCGGACTATCAACTAAATCATTTAGAAATTTATATAGAAATACCAAGTCAGTGAAAATTCTTCTGTCTGACAATTTGAGTATATGAACAAAATAGATAGAGGACCGGGCAGCATTCACTAAATGTACTGTTATGTTTCACAGAAGGGGATGGTGCAGAGAGTTTGGGAGATGTAGGGGGAGGTATAATCTGGGAAGGGGGACCGGGAGAGAGGCCCGCCCACTGCTGGAGGAGGGAGGCCCCACACACCCCTGATTCCTACACTGACATACACATCAAGTAAGCAACTATACATTTATTAATACCCAAGAATGTTGTGTCCCTTAGCTTCTTGCCAGTTTTATAATATGTACTGCATTGAAAAGGAAAGAAAAGGGCGCTTAGATTGTTTGGGAATGTAGAGCGAATGAATGAAGAAAGGAGTGTAAGGAGAATATATGACGTGAATGTGAATGATAGAAGAAGTCGGAGATGATGAAGACATGGCACAATCAAGTGAACCAGATACTGGAGTCGGGCCATGTCAAGACTAACAGAAGAGTATGTATGAGAACATGTATGAATGTGGCGAGGAGTGTGTGCCAAGCCCGAATTGTTTGGCAGTCCGTCCTCTTTGCCTCCTACTCCTGTGGGGAAGAAGCGTAGTGGTTAGTTAGTTTTTTAATGCCATTGAAAGCAACCCCATCATACAAATACATACTTTTACCTCAGCAGTGACCATCTTTGCACTGCAAAATGTCTAAAGACAACGGCTAAAGCCATTGTTTCCTAAATGAGAGACAGGATTTGGACGGCTATAACCGGCATGTCTGCGAATTTTTTAATCAGTTTGCTTCTGGATCGCTTCCACTGCGGCCTTTCCTATCTTTAATATAGAATTGTAGTAACTTGACGTATTTGTAATGTTTAGGGACGAAGATAGCATCCACTGCTCGGCGAGCTCCGATTCGCTGCGGCGCCGCATCTCATCCAGCACCAGCGACAGCGCCGAGGGAGGGCGAACCCCCTCCTCCACCACCCTGCCCCCCCACACCTGGCCCCGCCAAGAGGTATTGCTAGAAACCACCGTCTGATTCTTCTGTCCCGTAGTCCCCCACTAGACTGACTATACACAGCCAACTATACAGAGACTACATCTCACTTCTGAATCAGTCACTTCTTTACCAATCATGTTTTGTCCACCCTTTGTAATAAAAGTGGAAAACCATACGAAAGAAGAAGAATAAGAGTCAAAGATTATTTCAGAACCACCCTGCTAAAAGACTATTATTTTAAATTAATCACTGCTTGAAATGATTTCAACTATGTTTAGCAGGAGCATGCAGTCCACAGTGAACGTAAAACTGTGTCCCAAGAAAATAAGTTATATTATGTATTAATTTCATGATTGATTTAAAAAAATATATAAATCCTTCTTTTCTTGGAGCCAACCTTTACAGCCACTACAGATAACTTGCCTCTGATATTTAGTGACTAGATTTGAATAGCCAGCTATTTCAAAACCTCTCAAAATTCTCCAATTTTGGAATAAGTGGTCCCTATCGGCAAAATAAATTCAGTATGTATATGGAATCATCGTTAGAGATCTTTTTGATATTTTAAACTCATTTTCAGACAGGCAAACTTGAAGTTAATTATTGAGGCAATAGTTTTCAGGAAAGTGGAAATCTTTCTGTTTAGAATCTACAATATCATATATTTGGCAAGGTCACAAATTATGATTATTAATAACATAAGACTTGAGGCTCCTTGAGGTGTACGTGTGGTAAAAACATGAATATGACTTACGGATGAGTAGATTCGTAAAGATTGCGAGAACATTTTAGGTTTACCGAACCTAAAATGAAATAAGACATTAAGAAGACAAAATACACACAAAATCTGAAGATGCTAATATATTTTTTTATCAAATAGTGTGGAAGAGTAGTAGATATAAATGAAAATAACACAGATATTGGATATAATATTATGAATGATGTAGGTATGTAGGAAAAATTACATAACTTTTTTAATATACCAAACAAGTTGTTAAATTTATCGATAAATTTTCAGTAAGTTACGCTTTTTTTAAATTATCAGAATTTTCGATCAATTTTGTTTAGAATTATTGCTCAAAAATACAAATTTAAATTCTGGTAAAATTATTTTTAGGAATATATCATAATATTATATATTTTATCTAATTTGCATGGCTTACGAAACCAAAGCTTTTTGTAAGGTGTATTGTTTGTGTTTTTTAAATAAAAAAATCTATAACATCATTCTAGTGTTTAGAATTTAGTTCTTATTATTTTTAGGTCATCGAGTATTATTTTAATGTTTAGAATAATGATTTTTGCCATATTTTGTTATTGTAATTATGTTATACATATTTCATCTTTATAGTGATTCTATTATTTTTATACATAATTATATTGTAAATATGGATACATTCAAATGTACTATATTTTTTATTTGGCTTTGTAAAATAAGTTAATTAAGTCACTTAAAACTGAAGTAAATTAGTATATAAGACAGTTTGAAGAAGGAATACCTGAAAATGGAATAGAGATAAAATAGAAGATTTTAATATAAAAAAATATATATTGAAATAAATAATTAATGACTATGTGGTTTATTTAATAATTGATAATTTAGAGCTCTAGTTAAAGTACAACAGGTGCGTCACACATTCTCTTATCTTTCTCATCCTTTTGTGTTCATTTGCATTTATTTTGTGTTTGTTTTATTAACCATTCCTTATATCTGTTGCCATCCACTTATATCATAAAATGTGTGTTATATCCATTTTTATCATGAAATGTATATTGCAATCCATTTTTATCATAAAATGTGTGTTAATATCCATTTTTATCATAAAATGTGTGTTAATATCCGTTTTTATCATCAAATGTATATTGCAATCCATTTTTACCATAAAATGTGTGTTGATATCCATTTTTATCATAAAATGTGTGTTAATATCCGTTTTTATCATCAAATGTATATTGCAATCCATTTTTACCATAAAATGTGTGTTGATATCCATTTTTATCATAAAATGTGTGTTAATATCCGATTTTATCATCAAATGTATATTGCAATCCATTTTTATCATAAAATGTGTTTGTAATCCATTTTTGCTGTTGTAATGTATGTTGGCTTCCATTTTTTATGGTGAACTTTGTGTTGATATCTATTTTTATCATGCTGGCATCTATTTATATTATAAAATGTGTGTTGGCATTCATTCTTATCACGAAATGTGTGTTGGCATCCATTTTTATTATAAAATTTGTTTTGGCATCCATTCTTCTCATGAAGTGTGGTGCTGTCATCCATTATTATCATGAAATGTGTGTTGGCATCCATTCTCATCATTAAATGTGTGGTAGCATCCATTTTTGTTAAAAAGTAAATTGTTTGTAACAATTTTGACCATAATTTGTGTTTTCCGCATCCTTTTTATTGTTAATTTTAACCTTAAGTGTTTTATGAAAATAATATAATAATTTGTGAGAAGTGATTTGTTTCATATCCTCAAATATGTTCCGTTTGTGTTAATACTTTTGTTTTATGAAAGTTATTTTGCTAATAAAATATATTATGAATAGTAGGCCGAGCTTCTTTAATTTAATTCAATTATTTTCAGTTTTATTTATTTTTAATGCATGTTTTTAAATAATCATAAAAGTGCAACAAAAAAAATAATAATTTTGATGTTCAACCCATTCTCATGTTGTTTTAATTTATTGCTTCTTTTTAATAGATCTGTAAAGTACAATTCTTAGAAATTGTTTTTTTATGCAGTTTTTTTCTGTATCGCATAAAGCGAATGTACGGGTTATCAAACCTTTGCATCCTTTAACGGCCTTCCACATTAGCAGCCAAGTTAAATATTCAGTATTGCGCCTCATTCTTATTATCCATAGATTATTGAAACAACACTTGTTTTCAACTTAATTACAATGCATTTAAATTAAAAAGAATCTAGTCGCTAGTGCGGAGGACGGTTAATTAAAACACTTCAAAAAATCAAAGTTTTACTTCAAATAAGTTAAAAGTGGATATAAATTAATAATTATTTTAATTTTGAACAGTCAGTTTGGATTACCGTCAAATGCGGTCAATTCGATTTAAACGAATCATCTTTATGAAATGAATTCTTCACAGTTTAATAGGCTCTAGTTAGGAATCTCCTTTGGTCGTTGGCGCTCCTGCTTTTGTTGTTGTGGCTTTGTTTTGCGTCGTTGTTGTCCGTCCTTGAAGCTGTCGTAACTCGGAGAAATCAGGTGAGAGTTACCCCGACTTATTACTGAACAATTCTTCACTAAAACCCAAAATCATCACATCTTTACCATCCTCATTCGAACTTCTCTTTCTCCGGATAATAGTCTAATTGATTATCTAATGATCTAACAGATTGCTTTGTACATACAACTGCGCAAGATGTTCCAAAAGATCTTGTGGTTGAATTGCTTCTAAACAATTCGATGGAATTAATACGCTTAACCTAATGAATTCAGTTTAATCTCAATGGAGAAAGTTGTATTTTCCATACAAGCTTGCTTCCTGTTATTTTTATGTTCACATAATAATGCAGTAACCATAACAATTAATTAATTGTATGATGATGGAAGGACAGTCCTGGCATATCACAGCATGAAAGGATCTTCAATAATATGCATGATCTTGTTGTAAATTTTTGATCAATTAATATTGGAGAACTGGATCCAGTAGTTGCTAATATAAAACTGCAATTAGTCGACAATGAAGTTGATGTATGGCAGTGAGACGATTAAGAAAGTGATGCATTGGATGGTTAGGACATTAGAATGGATGGATGAAGAATTATTTCATGATTTCATTCATGGTTGAAGATAAGATAAGTTTGGAACGTCGCAAGAAGACATGGCACGATAGAGGATATCAAATGCATGCAAACGGAGCAAGAAATGTGTGGCAAGAAAGAGTTCAATGATTTTTTAGCCCATCGGTTGGCGTGTGAGCTTAAATAACAGGAAATAAACAAAAAAAAACATGCAAGAAAGACGGGGATATAAATAATAATTTCATACTAATTTGAGGCATTGGAACAATTTTTTTAAAATCCAAATAATTCAACAATCAAAAGGTAAAGGCACAATTTTTCACAGTGTGGTATTTATTTTGGCACCGATCAAGACAAGTGTTAATGGGTAAAAGTCAAAAGGGTTCTCTCTACTGGTTTCTTTACATTTACACATATTCTTCTACTTTCACTCTTTTGATTCTTGCATGCCAAATTGTTGTTAGTTTACCTATTTCCTTGTACATTAAAACCTGTAATTATTTATTTGTGTAGTAATTCTTCTTGATCTTGATCTAAATTGTATACAATGAATGTCTATTCTTTATTCTACTACTTTCTACTTTCTTCTTCTTCTCAGTATCCTTTCTTCTCTGTTTATCATATTGGGATTTGTACACTTTGTTTATACACACTGGTTCAGGCTTCTTACTAATAATAATACTTGGATATTTTTTATAGTACTAATAAATTGTTAACTACGAAAATCTATTATCTTATGTCACTAATCATCTCTGAATATTGTCTCATCATTTCTATGTTAAAGCTTCCAACTGTTTTTGCGTATTTAATGATTATGTTTTAAACGCTTCTATGCTGCAATTAACCTGATTAATATAAATAATACTTAGCTATTTCAAAAAAATATATAGCAATAATTAAAGCTAATATGAATCAGGGTCGTAACCCGATTTTTTTTTAAAGTACACCATTTTTCTGAACATAAAGTTTTTGATAATTTAACTTAAAATGAACAGCTTTTTCTGTCCAAAAGAAATCAATTTTTTGCATTTTAATAATATCTACCAAAATTACTGCACTTCACTGATATTGTTAATGTATTGATTGATTGTGTATTATATATTCAAGGTGTCCGGGGGTAAAGTGCACTAACTTCGGGAGGTAATTCTACATACATGACAGTAGAAGTAAAAAATATAAATTACTTTTTTGCAATTCCAATGTTTATTTTCTCAAACAAAAATATTTTTCCATGGAAGAATATTTATTTTCCCAAGCAAACAATTCAACTTTCTTGCCTAAAAACTACATTAAAACGTAGGAATTTCAAGTTAGCACACTTTATCCCCTAGACACCCTGTATGCAACATATAATATACAACGTATTATACACGGTGTCCAGAAACTCGTAGTACAAGCGGGAAACTAGTAAATATACATCATATTTGTAGTCAAGTAGTGTGCCAACTACCGCACGCAACGGTTGTGTCCGCCGCGATGTTCGCGATGCCACCGGCTCGTTATTGTTACCGCGCGTGCAGGTAGTGCAGTGAGTGAAGCGGATACCAAATTAAGTGGGCCTCCAACTACAAACTATGCCGCTATTTAAGGGGCCGAAGACCGATAGGTCTCCCGGCCAAGGGGAGTCAAAAAATATCGGGGAACAATTAAAAATATTGTCCCTGAATATTGAGGGAACCTCTCGATCAAAGGTGGATTTTTTATTAAAAATACTCACTGACAGAAATATCGATATTTTGCTACTCCAGGAAACTCATATCGCAGAAACCGACTCACCACGCTTGGATATTCCCGGCTACCTTCTAGCGGCAGTGCGGGGACACCCAAAACATGGGCTTGCAACCTACATCAAGCCGGAGTTGCAGAATATCACCCGAAAAATCACTGATGGATATCACGCGATCGGAATTCAGGTTGGAAAACTCGCTCTATTTAATATCTACAAACCTCCCAATGAACTATGGCAGTCACCAGCTCTTCCTGCATACAATCACCCGGCGGTGTATGTGGGAGATTTCAACAGCCACCACTTCCTATGGGGCTACTCGACGACCGATAAAGCTGGAGAGCAGATCACGGATTGGGCGTCAGCACAGGATTGCCAACTTATCTACGATGCTAAGCAAAAGGGAACATTTTTCTCTGCGCGATGGCGACGTGAATATACGCCAGACTTGTGTTTTGTCTCTACAGCGCCGGACGGAAAACCTATGAGGGCTTCGAGAACTATATTGAACAGTTTCCCACATAGCCAACACAGGCCAGTCATGCTAAGCATAGGCGTACAGATTCCGTGTATTTCCAGCAATCCGTTGCCGCGATGGAATCTAAGAAAGGCAGAATGGCGAGACTTCTCGGAATATGTTGACAGGGTTGTGGATAACATACCACCAAAGCCGAATTCTTACGACCGTTTTTCAAACCTTTTATTTATAGCCGCAAAGAAATTTATACCTAGAGGCTACAGAAAAGTGTATATTCCAACATGGAGCTCAGAAAGTGAACAGCTTCTAGCCGAATTCGAGAGGACGAATGACCCAGACACTGCCTCTGACCTTCTCCAGTCTCTGGACGACGGGCGTATGAAACGGTGGAATGAATTAATGGAGGAAATGAATTTCGAGCACTCGAGCAGAAAAGCATGGCAAACACTAAGGCGACTTGGAGCTGCAGATCAGCCAACTAAAACAATGCCCAAAGTGTCACCAAATGCTGTTGCTCAGCAACTACTCCGTAGTTCAAAAACGACAACAAGGTCTAACATAAACCACCAGGTCCAAAAATCTCTGAAGGCGGCGCGGCTAAAATGGCCGGTGAACCCCAACACTGTGGTCGCCGTTACAGCTGACGATGTAGATATCGCCCTCACTTCAACAAAAGCTGGGAAAGCAGCTGGATGTGATGGAGTTCTCCCAGACTTTCTGAAACATGCTGGACCACGTACAAAAATATGGATCGCAAAACTATTTACTGAAATTTTCAAAACTGGAGAAAGTCTAAAGTTATTGCGATCCTCAAACCCAACAAGCCAGCAGAGGATCCGAACAGCTACCGGCCAATTTCACTTTTAAGTACCATGTACAAACTTCTTGAGCGAGTTGTGCTCCGCAGACTTACTCCAATTTTGGAGAAAGTGGTCCCACAAGAGCAAGCTGGCTTCAGACCAGGCCGTAACTGCTGCGATCAGGTGTTAGCACTGACAACACACATTGAATCTGGTTTCCAGAAACGGCTGAAGACTGCGGCAGCGTTCATTGATCTCTCTGCGGCCTACGACACGGTGTGGCACAAAGGCCTCCTTGTTAAACTGTACGACACCTTAGAGGATGGCAACACAGTACGACTCATTGAGCAACTGCTAACTGGCCGTACCTTCAGGGTTTTTCTAGGAGGGCGAAAAAGCAAAAAAATACCCCTCAATAATGGCCTTGCCCAGGGCTCAGTGCTGACCCCATCGCTATTTAACATCTACACTCGAGACCTCCCTCACACTGAAGGCAGAAAATTTGCTTACGCAGATGACATCGCCGTCACAGCTCAAGCCAAAACCCTTAAAGCAGCAGAAGATATCCTCAATTCTGACCTAAAGGCTTTGGAAGAATATTTCCTCAATTGGCGACTAAAGCCAAATGGGTCGAAAACAGTTGCGACAGCTTTTCATCTTAGCAATTCACAAGCGGATGCCAAACTCTGTGTTCAGTTTGATGGAAAAAATATTTACCATGACCCCCACCCCCGCTATCTCGGAGTTACTTTGGACAGGAGCTTGAACTACCGGCAACACATGGAAACAGTGGGTAAAAAAACCAGGACAAGGCTTAACTTAGTTAATAAGCTAGCTGGAACTAGCTGGGGATGCAACGCCAACACGCTCAGAACAGCATCCATTGCCCTGGTTTTCTCAACGGCTGAATACTGTGCTCCAGTATGGGCTAGAAGCGCCCACACTTCCATGGTAGACGTTCAGCTTAATGCCACAATGCGAACCATCAGCGGGACTTTAAAATCTACTCCTCTCCCTTGGCTCCCCGTACTTGCAAACATAACCCCGCCAAACATCAGGCGAGAAATTGCAACACTGAGGGAATACAAGAAGGCGCTGCAAAAAAGCGCAATACCTCTACACGAAGATGTCGTCTCCCACCCGGCATGCCGCTTGAAGTCCCGAAAGCCCTTCTGGGCGGAAGGAGAGAAGCTCCTCCGACTACCTCTCACCCCAGAAGATAGGTGGAAACTTGAGTGGCAAACGGCCAACGTGGGAAATGCCCATCTCATACAGGACCCCACCGAGAGACAGCCTGGGTTCTCACTGCCTCGCAAAACCTGGTCCGCCATCAATAGGTTAAGGTGCTCCCATAGCCGCTGTGCCCACATGATGCACAGATGGGGCCTTAAAGAGTCGGCGATGTGTGAATGTGGTGCGGTGCAGACTACCGAACATGTGGTCAACGAATGCCCGCTCCATTCATTCCCCGGCGGGATTGATGAGGTCCACATGGCGACGCCTGAGGCCCTAAAATGGCTCGCAGATCTAGATGTCCCCCTCTGACCCCCCACCATACGAAAGAAGAAGAATATTTGTAGTCGATTTTGTGGTTTAACTTGAAATTGAATTTTTTAGGTCAAATTTGAAAAATTCGAGTTAATATCAGCTGTTTAATAGTATTTTGAAATGCCTGGCTTCAAAAGGTTTTTAAACCTTTTTATTTCTCAGATCGGAAAAACTTTTTTGGTTCTTCACTATACAATGTACAGTCACCAGTTCTCGCTTGTACTAAGAGTTTTCGGACACCGTTTGTAATGTAGTTCTTGCACATACAAGTTTGATTTCTGCATTTAAAACTGTAATTTCACAGCCCAAATCATACATGTAAATAAGTAATACTTGTGCATATTTATACTCACTTCAGCTATGCAATTACCAATATATTTAAAGTTGTTAAAGTTATGGTGAATCCAGAGCACTAAACCACAGAATGTTTGTTTTACCTAGAAGGGTGAGGAGAACAGGCCTGCGGGAGCCGAGATGAATGGAACGTCCATGGTTGAGACCAATGGCAAGGCACATGCCAAGTCACACAGCGCCGGGGAAAATAGCGTTGTGCCCTTCTCACTCAACAGGGAACTGTGGCAGCAGAGGTTTGTACATTACATGTTCTCTACATAGTCTCTTATTTATAAAATTCATTTTACATTTATTCCATCATTTCAATATCACTTTTAAGTAAATAAATTTAAGAAATTGACCTTTATTTTATTAGGTTTTACGCCCAGCCGGGCTTTTACACGCACTTTAAAACAGAATATATCTAGTAAGCTACCTATTGAAAATTATACAAAAAAAAATTAAATCTAATGAATATAAAATAATATTAGTAAAACATGTAACAGTAACATAAAATATTATAGAGACTAGAACAATACCTACATATAAGAGAAATCACTAAAACTACATTACCAACGCTACTCGAATTTGTAGGATTCAACAAAGTGCCAGTATAGATTACGCTTCATTCCATAAATGTTTTCAATAAATATATCAATAGTACCCCCATACTTGTTGCCCAGATCATGCATCCTATTGGTCAGTGAGTGTGTCTGATAGTTGGTTGTGTATGTATTGCAGAATACTGTTATATTTTCTTGTATTCCTAGTCGGCACATGAAATTTATTAGTGGCAACGATGGCAAGACTGTCAATTAAGTTGTTAATGACTCTTTATTGATTCCTTCATGAATCTTATAATTATACCTAAAGTCTTTAAAATAACTGCCAAAAATATCCTGATTCTTCTGTAGTAGGTTTTACAAAATGTCGTATTGTTGGCTCTTTACATATTTCTTGTTGAAATGACTGAAAGACCTATGTATTTATCGCCAAATTTGAAACATGTTTTATTTCTCAGCAAAAAAAATCACAAAATATCTTTGTAACTTAAAACAAAGGTCTTGTAGTTTTATTTTAGGTCAAAGTATGAAAGTGTACACCTGACATTTCTTTATAACTTAAAACAAAGGTCTTGTAGTTTTATTTTAGGTCAAAGTATGAAAGTGTACACCTGACATTTCTTTATAACTTAAAACAAAGGTCTTGTAGTTTGATTTTAGGTCAAAGTATGAAAGTGTACACCTGACATTTCTTTATAACTTAAAACAAAGGTCTTGTAGTTTGATCTAAGGTCAAAGTATGAAAGTGCACACCTGACATTTCTTTATAACTTAAAACAAAGATCTTGTAGTTTGATCTAAGGTCAAAGTATGAAAGTGCACACCTGACATTTCTTTATAACTTAAAACAAAGATCTTGTAGTTTGATCTAAGGTCAAAGTATGAAAGTGCACACCTGACATTTCTTTATAACTTAAAACAAAGATCTTGTAGTTTGATCTAAGGTCAAAGTATGAAAGTGCACACCTGACATTTCTTTATAACTTAAAACAAAGATCTTGTAGTTTGATCTAAGGTCAAAGTATGAAAGTGCACACCTGACATTTCTTAACAGAAAAGTTCCGAATTTTCATCTGTCCCTTTAAATTGAAAAGTTTGACTGGTTTAGTGAACCGTCAACTGTCTTTGTGTAAAATACATATACAGGGTGTCCGGTGCGCTAACTTGGGGTAATTCTTCATGATTTTAGAAGTAAAAAAGAATAACTTTTTTCTAAATTCTTATGTGTTAAGGTAGTTTTTGGATTAAAAAGTTGAATTTTTTGTATGGGAAAATAAATATTCTTCATTGGAATAATATTTTTGTATGGGAAAATAATCATTGGAATTTCTATAAAAGTTCTTTATCTTTTTTACTTCTACCATCACGTAGAATCTAACTATAATAATATAGAATCTAACCTCCTGAAGTTAGCGCACTTTATCCCTGGACACCCTGTATAGGACCCATGTACATATGTATTTTGTACACAGATTAATTTATTTTGTACATACACCAAACCAGTAAAACTTCTAATTCAAAAGAACAATTGAAAATTCCGAACTGTTCTTATTTGCCCTTTCATATTTTAACCTAAGATCAACTACAGAAAAAACTGAATCAAAATACATAATATTATTTCAAAAGAAAGAGAACACCGAACTTTATAAAATGATATGCAAATCACAAAATTTACCATTCTTGCACTCATATATTATAATGTTGACTCTAGTAGACCACAGAGATATTTCTGGCCGAGTAATTTTAAGTTCATGTTGTGCAGAGAATTACATAATGAACATGATTAAAAGCAGTGTAAAATATCCCAAATCTAACGTCTATTATCTTCCAGGGCCTCCAACCAATTGAAGCATACCCCTGACCTGGTGATGGACCTGCCCGGTGACGGCATGGAGGGCGCTGTGCCCGCAGAGGGCGAGGTGGTGGTGGAGGGCGACGAAGAGGGCGGTGGGGGCACTTCGCCTGTCACAGCCGCAGAGAGGTTCGCACACAACCAGCACACCCTCAAGAAGAGAACTGTTAATCGGGATAGCGGGGAAAAGTTAGTATGGTCTTGTACCTTTTTATTTGCTTATGGTTATTGTTTTCAATCAAACTTATTGACCGTTGAACGTAATTTAGCCTTACCACGTCTAAACAGACCTTCGCTATGTCCAACATGGCTGATTATTTGTGCTGATCCGAACATCTCAAGTTAGGGAATCTATGTTCAAAGATTTAACTCAAAAAACCGTGTGAGAGATTTTACGAACTGTCAATAGAACACACATAGGTGAATTTGTGTGAAATAAGAAGGAATCTTTGCCGTTTTGAGCCCCATATTTGACATTTTATTTATGCATATATAATGAGGTTGGCATTATTATTAATTCATTATTGCATTACTGTTGTTATGCTAAATTACGTTCAATCTCAATACAGATATTGTTAAAATAATGCATTTATAAACTCCACCAGGACATACTAAATACTAAGTTTCAGAATTCACTGTGATGTATTTTATTAAAACCAAAATTTCAATTATATTTACAGAGACGTAATAGTAGCAGACTCCGAAGTTCATCACGAACGCCAATCCTCCAACCCGAAAGACGACCTGCCCAAAGACATGGGCACCGAGGCCAGCAAACTGATCACCCCTGCCCTCCGCGCCGAGTGCCAGAAGAGCCCCGTGCCCCCGCGCAACACTCAGCGGGTGGCCGCCAAGTTCGCAGACCTTACCCTCACGGGGGGCTCGCTCAAACCCCAGATCGCCGCCAAACCCATGGCGCTCAGGAAATCTTCCCAGGGTCAGGCCATGGAGGATTGACAGGCGATTACCACTGGGGAACCCAAACCCCTTTTGAAACCCAAACCCATGCTCGGGACCTTTCAGCATAGATGAACGGTTGAATTTTATCAGTTGGACGAATGTTTTTATTTTATTTTCGATTTTATTCGTATTTCGTGTCCAATTCTGTGCAAACATTCGAAAATTCGTAGAGAATCAACGATGCAATGCATTTATTGTAGTATCTGAAATCTTTAATACACGTTAACTTGTAAGGAACAATGACTCAGTGCTGTCAAAGTTGTAAATGCGTAAAATGACAATTTTTCTGCCACGCGACAGTTGTATATGTGATCCATCAGCGGCTATCCCGGTAAGTGGATATCGCATATTATAATGTGATCCATGAAGTTTCAATAAAACACGTACAGGTGTGGCAAAACGTGCCTGGGGTAGATTGTATAGTTTGATAATGAAAAAGAGAGTTTTATAGCTTTGACTCCATTGGAAGATACCATCACCAAAGTTTTGATTTCCTTCCTACAGTTGAATTATTTGATAATCAAATCATCTTCCCTCATAGTTAAGAGTGTGTCAGATGCAAAACCACACATATCTGTTTTGACAAATATTGTATATCTTGCACAATAGACAAACATTCTGCATCCATTGACGTGACTGCATTTCAATAATTTCATTTGGATCGAAGCTATTGGTAATAATAATTAAAGATTTGGAAGTTGTATCATTAATCAAAATGAGAATTCTTATGAAGGGTATGTTTTTTCTTAAAATAACGTAAGCTTTTTAATGTAAGCATTAAACTTGTAACACCAAATGAATGTATGTGATTTAATGTTCTAAATTAACATTTTTTGGATTTTCATTGACGTGCTACAAAAAAAAATTAAGTTACACATTATTATTTTTCACCATGATTTGAATGATAGTTATAAGTGTGAAAAATAAACCTTGATTTAAGCACACAAATTATTCTCTACTGCAATTTTTTTCAATTTAAAATGTTAATTGCAGTTTTAATAATTTATAAAAACATTCTCCAAGTTTGAATTATTTTGGTTCAACTTTTTTGATTACGAAATTAAATTGACTAGAATTTATACAAACAGTAAATTTATTACGGCTTTGTATAATTCATTTGTTATTATATAATTTGATACTTACACATTATTTAATACTCATGTAACTGCTTCTAGAGTAAAGGTAAAACATAATAATGATAACTACTACTCGTTCTACTATTGATAATTTCATTAATGTTTTTTTATTGGATGCTCAAAAGTGTTACATCATTAATCTATTTGTTACAATTATAATTATTTTACCATAAATTATATTAAGCGTGCTGTTTACCATTTTACTGCAAGACTTAAGATCGGATCAACATAACCTGTGAAGGGGTTACTTAAAGAAATTAAACCGTTTGGTATTATTTTATTTACGTATTGAAAATAATTCTAGTGTAAGTTATGTTTATCGCACAAAGTTAAGCTGTAACTTTATGAAAGTAATTAATCTTGCATTATGTTTAGATGTAAGGTATTGGTGTTTTTTTTTTCTTCTTTTGTTGTGTTTTGAGATTGATTTTGACGATGATAATTGGACAGAAGCCGATGAGAAAAGCGATGACGCAGTGCATTCGTTATCTTAGCTTTGATATTAAGAGGATATCTAAACAATGGAAGGTGCTATAGGAAGGTGGATTCTTATAGATATTCGATTAATGCCATCGTATCATACTTGCTACATATATTCATAAGTTAATACAACAAAACCTAGTTCTATGTACTATATTTTATGGAATGAATATTTTTTACATGGATTTCTATGCATGTTAGTATACTCAATAAGAAAACTAGATGAACTAGTTAACAGTTAAACTATATGTAATCATAGTTGCATGTTTGTGTTGTGGATGTATGTATGTACTCATGTTTTTAGAACAAACTTAGGTATTGTGGTAAATTTAAGATAGTCAGGAAAATTAAATAACTTTAAATCTGGTTTTTATTTTGCTTTTATTTAGCAGAGCACAAGTCAAGTACATAAAATAGTAGAAAAATAAATAGAATTATGTGTAAAAATCTCAATTTCTCCACAAAATTATAACCGTAGCAGTAATACCATTAGAAGACGAATTAAAAACCCGGCTTAAAAAGTTGCGCAATTTGTGTCACAACAGTTCCAAGTCTTTATTCCGAGTGTCAGTCAACTTATGATATGAGAATCCACTAAAAAGAAGACATTAAACCTCATCTTAATTCTTTCGATTTTCCACTTTTTCCATTTTATATTACCGATGTAAGTTCATTTTTACCAAATTGTTTTTGCCTATTTAATTTTAAAGTATTTTACTCAATGTTTTTTGTAGTAAGTAATGTTTAGGCGCATTTATGTGTAATCTCTTATGTTTAAAGATGTGTTGTGCATACCGTCAAATCTTTCTCAATGCAAACACAATATGAATATCGAAGACGCTAAGTCTACCAAATACGAAATAAATGTACGATGTAATAAATTTAATGATTTAGAATCGTTGTAACTAAAAAGTTAAGTATAGAATTAGATCCTTGAAACTGGAATTATCTGACGGCCTCCGTAGTTGACTGGTTACGATCCTTGACTACGAATTCGGAGGTCGCGGGTTAAAATCCCGACGTGCGCAAGTAAATTTTATTTGATTAATTTGTAAAAATTATATACAGCATATTTGCGACACGTTCCAGACTGGTATATACTTTTAGTATTGTCCTGGTGGAAGATCATCATTCAGAACCGAAATGTTGCTTGAAATGGCTTTAGTTGTGTTTGGTGGCCAGATCTGAACAACTAGGTGCTTCCTCACCTTCCCCTCCCACCACCTTTAGCCTCACAACATAGCCCAATTAGGATGCCATAGTCTCACAGACTCCAGACGGTTGGGAGCAGTTTCGACTCTTGTGAAGTACTCACATAAAATTTAAATAAATATATATCTCGGCTTAGCTTTTAAGTGTCGGAATTTCGATCACACGAAAGGGATGGATTATAAATTGTGTGATCAATAATGGTAGTGTGATTATCAAACAATAAAAATGTGAGCTTTTACGAGCATTGTCAATATTTTAAAATATGACAGCCTTTGTTGGAATTACTCTTGGATTAGACGGAATTGGAATTTCATTTGGCTGACCCCGGGTCCGTAATAATCATAACATTAATAAAAAGTAGAAGAAAACCAATAATATGTTGCCAGTAAGATAAAAAAAGAGTAGAAAAGAAAAATGTTGCAAGTAAGATACATATTTATACTAAGACAAATTTGATATGTATATTCTTGAAGAAGGAATTTATTTCTACCTGGTTAGCAACAGAGTATTTTTTGAGAATGTTTAATCTACTGTGAATGATGTTTCTTGGATTTGAAATAGTAATTAAGTATGTACTCATTGAATCAGTGTATCAATAGTCAGTTTAGGAACTGTATGTATAAAGCTGCTGTAAGAATGATCTGTAGCTGAGCAGAAAGTTCTGTACTCTTTGAATATTGGTACCTAACACAATATTCTATATTTCTAGTGAATGTGCATCTAAATTAAATACTTAATTGTTCACTTAAACAAATTAAAGGCTTCTAATTTTTAATTTTTCTCATAATAAATTGCAATGCAACGGAAAAAAAACTAAAATGTTTTCCAGTTTCTAAAATTTTTGAGAAAAACACAAAGTTGATCAAAGAATCCGTTACTAGGAATATTTTGTTTTCTTATTGTTATTATTAAGTGTAGGTTTTTAAAGGCATAATATTTTTAATTCCTTAATTATGTGATAAATATTTTTCTTATGACTGCATACTCTAAGTGTAAATTTGTATATCTGATTTTTTATAACTTTCAATTACTCATGTTTTTAGTTTTCTGAATAAATCTACTCAACTTTATCGTAGTTATTTTCTAAGTGAATGGCATGTACGTAAGTTGAATATTTTTTTATAACTAAGTGAACAACAAAAAAAAAATTGTTGACGATAAAAAACGAGATACAAACATATTGTTTAGTTCCTAATATTGGTTGTTTCTTCCATCTTGAATCAACGCTTTGGACTATCTTACTGCGCTCTTCATCAGGAGTTGCATATTATATGATAGAACAGACATGCACGATCTGTCAACTCAGAATGAATGCCGGGAAACTGATGTAAGGTTGACTCAGAATCAGGATGAATGCCGGGAAACTGATGTAAGGTTGACTCAGAATCAGAATGAATGCCGGGAAACTGATGTAAGGTTGTCTCAAAATCTTCAATCATAATTTAATTTCAATTAGTTATGATATTATCTGTAATCTATCTTTTTCGTAATAATGACCTGTTCAACCAATCGTTATATAGCATTGATGGTTCGAAGGGTGAACGAGTAATCTTATGTTGTATTGATTTGTTGAAAAATAACTCATGTTTTATCAATATAAAAACTAAGCTGCCATTATAATCATTATAATAGTGCTTTTAATGTACTGTAGTATGGTATGAGAAAAGTGTTCTTGAAATTCTTCATTTTGAAATGCATTTTTTCTGCATGTATTCACCATTTTTATATAATTTTTGTTTTTATTTATCAAAATCATAAAATTCTTTTTATAAAAAATACTGCATTACCACTATAAGCATTTGAATATATTTTAATGCTTGCGATTATCACTTCTGACCAATAACAACACTTTATGATAATAACGGCGACATTTTTAGTGACTGTCGGTGGCTAGAAAAAGTTGCCTAACCCTTAGGAGCTGGAGTCCTGCATTTTCAGTGTTCGAGAATTGTGCCCACGCACGTCACGAAACACTGCAATTGCAGTGTCATTTTGCCTTTGTATATTACTTCTACTGGATTTGTTAAACACAAAAATCAAAATGTCACTTTTTCAAGTATGGTATTGTCTTCATGTTGGCCTTAACAAAAATGTATTTTTCTTTATTGAATATTCTTGCCGGCTCCTAAGGGTTAATTTGCCAGATCTGAATGAAACTATACAGGATTATTGTACACTTATATTTAGTGTGAACAGAAATATTGCAATTAGTTATGCACATACATATATTGTCACGGAATATTAAAACTGCCAATGACAAATTTGAAATGGGTGAAAAAAGATTTTTGAAGTGAAACTTCTTTAGGCGCGTAATTCGGGGACGGAGTAAAACCGAGTCAGGATCGACACGAAAATGCGGGTACCCCCACCACCGCTCACCGTTCACTGTCCCTCTCTCACCATATGCGCTTGTTGAGGTGGGGGAGCCGCTCACGAACGTTCTCTCTCTTCTCTTCTTTCCTCTCTCTCAGACACCAGCGAACTGCGCCACGCCAAGCATCAGCTGCTTGGTTAGTATACTGCGTCGTGAGTGTAATACGAGTGAAATACGTAATTGATTGTGGTTCATACGGTTTAACAAAAGAAGTTTCACTTCTGTCTTGCGTAGGCTTGACACACCCACTTTTTTTTGGAGAAGCACATTAAAAACTTTCATAGTTTTGAGTCTAATATAAAAACATATTTTATACCAGTGATGATATAGTAATGTGACGATTTCGATTGTGATTCATCATTTAATTATCATATCTGAATAAATCTGTATTTTTTGTCACCCACATCAATAAAATCAAGCATAAAAATCTACATCAAATTTTTCATACGTCAATTTATTATTTTCTGTGATTTTGTTGTGAATACATAACAATTTGTACGATATTGAAAATATCTATACAGGTATCCCAGACCAATGGTAAGTCTACAGATAATAACTATGTGTAACTGACTTAGACATATTGTATTGAAGGATTTGGTTGGGGATGGGAAGGGGAATAAGAAGGCGATGTATTCGAGCAGCCAACGAAGCTACATTAAACTGTATCTCTTATGAATATTTTATCGATTGGAAGAATAAATTCCTTGGTCTAATATGAAATGGTTTTATTTTTAGGGAACCTACTAGTGTAGTTGGCCGTATTTCCCTTCATATAAATCCTACCCACACACATTATTATTAAACGTGCTAGCATTTGAAATCAATTCATAAAAATTCGCTGCCAGAGCCGGATCAACACAGCCCTGCAAAAGTTTCGTTACTGCGATTAGCACTGCAACCAACCTCAAGTTCTTCATAATCAACCATCAGAGCGGAATCAACACAACTCTGCAAAAGTTTCATTGTCGCCACTAGCACCAACCCTCAAGTTCTTAAAAATACTTTACCAGAGCCAGATTAACATAACTCCTCAAAATTTTCATTTCCGGAACTAACCTCAAGTTCTTAGCAATCCGCTGTCAGAACAGCATCAAAACAACTGTGCAAAAGTTTCAGTGTCGCGACTAGCACCAGAACCAACCTAAAGTTCTTGAAAATACTTTACCAGAGCCAGATTAACATACCTCCTCAAAAGTTTCACTTCCGGAACCAATCTTAAGTTCTTAGCAGAATCAAAACAACTCTGTAAAAGTTTAGTTGCCGCGATTAGCACCAAAACCAATCTCAAGTTCTTAACCCTCTGTTGAGCGACATCCAGGAGGCTTATTTGTTGATTATTCCATGAATGGAATATTGTGCATGTTATGGTCACCAATGATTAAAAACTTGTCATTGAGGAAACGGGTTGTCAAGTAAAAATAGAATTAGACCGACGCTAGGTAAGTATGTAGCACATAACATTAATTAGTGGATTTCAATGTATTGACCGCTATCTAAATATCCTCAGTCTCTGAGTTCCAAGAGAGTTGGGTAACTACTAGAGATGTTCCGGCTAGTCGGCGACTAGTCGGTAAAGCCGACTATCCGGCCACTATTGTAGTCGGCGATTAGTCGGCGACTAATCGGCAAAGAGCGCCGACTATCCGGCTTCTTACGTTGTATGTATTTCTCAATAATATGAATGCGGGGGAACTACATGAAATAAAAACCTTGATTATATAAAAAAAAAATTTATAATCAGTCTTATACATTAAAAAATGTAAAGCAATCTTTCCTTTGGTAATCAGTTTTTAAAATTACTTGCTTGTAAAGAAAACATAATTATGACATTTATTGAACAAAATTAGTATCTATCCTAATTAACATAAAAAACAACATAATATCTTCTTATCTTCAATGAACATTTATAAGTATTTCTTATTATTAAAATAAAAAGTAGATTTTTTAAATTAACAAACTGAGTTATATGTATTAAATCAAGATTGTATGTACAAGATGCACAGTAATATATGTATATATTATATATATATATCCAAAAATTCTAAACATGAACTGTTTGATAAAAACAAAAAAAAAATGAAAAAAACATATTTCTTATAACCATACCTACATAATCTAATCAAATCAAAGTCACAATTTTGACAACCAAAAATATCATAATCTCCTTATATTTTTTATAACTTACTTATATTTTTAAATTAAGGGTAAATTATGATGTAAGAAGACTAAAGCTTCTGCCCTTTCTGGTAGCAATCGATTTCTTTTTGTTTCATATATGTTTCCGGCCTCTGAGAACAGCTTCTCACTGTAAACAGAACTTGCGGGACAGCAGAGGTACACTTTGGCCATGTGCGACATTTCAGGGTACCTAGAACTATCCCCGAAACCGTAATCGGCTTAGCCGACTAGTCGGCCGACTAGTCGGTCTTATTACAACCGACTAATCGGCTAGTCGGCTAGTCGGCGAAAGTCATAATCGGCACATCTCTAGTAACTACGCCTCCGCCAGTTATTTACCAGTGCGATGGATATCCCTATCATTTCTGTAAACAGTAGGCATAGCATTTATCAAATAATTCCTCATCTAGGTTTGCTATCAACCAATCAAATAATAATTATTATTATAAATAATTGTTCTGCAGGATCAGGATGAAACGTCGGCGTTTTTGAGAGGCGTAACAGCACGTACCCGAAGGATTTTGTTTGTTGTGAAATCTGGACTATCCAATATGGTACCTCAAACGAAAAATTAAAGTTTTTTAGAGCATGATAGCATGATCGGAACCCTCTCATAATTCTTTCGCTTTGTTTGCTTCGCAAAAGCCAAAAGAAACGATTGTTTTGGCTGTTTACAAAATCCGGTATGTAAATTATTCCATATCCGCGGCAGTGTTATAGGTTGAAAACAACAAAAAGGTTATATTTATATTTATAAATAAAAATGTTAACGATCGTTTGTTTAAAATCTTAAATATGGGTAAGTTCTTCACCTATTGCTTTGAAATTTTGACACAATGTTGCATTCGAATATGTGTGTGCTTTTATATGTCTATATTATATAGATGTCACCTGTAACAGGTAAAAACATGCTTTTTTGAAAAGCAACAGGCGCTATTGTTTCTCTATCTGCACAGACAGACTGAGCCACAGCAACGCGTGGCGGGGTACAGCTAGTATTCAATAAATGTATGTTGCAAATCAATACAGTTCAAAACAAACAAAAAAATAATGTCAATATACCTACACTACACATCGAAATCTATTTATTTTAATTTTATTAAGGTGAAGCTTAATGCTAAATCACTATTTTGATTAATCTTTATAACGAATTGGTGTACATTATGAATACCAAAAAATATGCTTTAGATGAATTGAAGGTTTTCCTACCATTTCGCTCGAGTAGAATACAAATAAAAAAATAAATTACTCAATAAAAAATGTAAATGTAAACTACTAATAAAAAATTGTATGAACGTGTAAAGAAAACAACTTTATAAAAATACAGTGTTATAGCTAAGATTATCTGTGACAGTTTGACTTGATTAACTTTTTTGCTTTCTTATAAAATTATTTACAAAATAAATAAAAACCAGTTTTTTTATTGAAATCGAACGTTTCTAGACTCCGTTTGTCAAGCGATTGTAATGCCTATTACCTACGATATAAGGTATACCAAGAATAAACACATTTTTGGCTTGTAGCTTCCTCTTAATTGTTCTTCTGGCCGTCAGTTTTCAATCTTGGCTCAAATATTTTTATTCTATCAATAAATTTAATTTGAACATCTAATTTTTTATTTAGTGAGACGTTCGGATTTTTTTTGAAAATTTATCGGCCAAATACAAAACATCACCTCGAAACACATCCTCGGTCTTCTCCTATTACAGAGATCTGAAATATTAGTTAACCGGAAAAAATCATTCACGTTTATTTTTTTACTTTTTGGTAATAAGGCCGTGCTCATTGAAGGAATTGCTCATTGGATGAAGACAGCCAACGTTTCAGATTACAGTGTCTATCATTTATCTATTTATTATTTATTAACGCCCTATTTGACTTTTACATGGCTTTGTAATATTTTATTATGTAAACATAAAAATAAGTATAATCATAAATGTAAGTATATCCTCCAGTAGAAATATCATAAGTTACATTATGCATTCTTTGACACCAATGCGCAAACCATGTAGTAATCAGTAATATATTATATCACTTGTACGTTGTAACTTTTAGTGGGTATTAAAAATAAATCAGATATATTTAGAGCATAAAACAGCATTATAATAAAACTTATAAAAATCATCTGCCCTGGTGAAACAATGCAGGGCTTTCCGAAATGTTACTTCAATGTCTTCATTTTTTCTGATGTTTTGATTAAAAATATGCGTGTGACGGAATCCGGCAAAAGCAAACGTTAAATGAAAAGATATTTGACTATTATTAATCATATATGAAATCATCGCCAAGTTCAAATTTGTTTGTCTCTTTTTCCGTATCTCACACAAACTCGATCGCAAGTTAAAGGTATTCCCTTTATAGATCTGCAATACTTGCAATGATCTGATTTGCTCCACTTTTTGTAGCTGTTCTTAGGTGGTCGCTGGCGGTGCTTCATTGCTTGGCGCGCTTTTTCTTCGCCCGATTCCGATGAGGCAAACGATTCTAAAAAGGCTTCTTGTTCTCGTGTGTATTCATCAGAATCTGTAAGTAGTCGTTGATCATATCCTTCTATGGTATTACCGTGTTCAGTAAATTTTCTGGTAGTAAAAATACCATTTTTTATTGGTAGGTTAATTTCATCCTTAGCAGAAGCTTCATCAACATCATTGTTTATGAGGTCAAGGTCTATTTGATTTGTATCTACTAATGCTGGGTCATAAACAAAAACTTTATTTTCAAACCTTGCTTTCTTTATTTTCTTTCGGGTTGCCGTAAGTAAAATATGTCTTAAAATATGACCCAACTCATAGATTGAACAGAATTCTGCACAAGAATTGATTTGTTTTATCTTTTGAGCTTGGAAACAATTTTCACAGTCCGTAGAGTCGATTCCAGGAGGGGTATGTTGAATTATTCGTTGGATTTTTAGAAAGTTACAGCAGAATTGTTGACACTCTGTGGATGTTCGTGAATTCAAGGTGCAAATTGAACAGTGGAGAACGTTCAAGCCATGATTGTAGTCAGAAGTAAACGGAAGCGCTTCGACGGTTGTTTCGTAAACCTGTCTGATGATTCCCAAGTCGCCTGCAACATTCTGACCCTTGATAAGAAAGAAACCCTGAAAAAGAAAGTACGAGGGATGAGTAAAAGCAACATGGGTGTTGGTATAAAATATCTCTATTATAGACTAGGACTAGGAGCCCCAAAACATAAACATAATTCATCGGATACACGATGAAATCACTTTGTGGTAAGAATTTAATTTACTTTAGCCTTAAGAAAGTGATCCGCCGGTTCGAAACCTGGAGAGCTAGTTATAGAAATTGTGAAACATTTTTTGTGATCCAATATTATATACGAACGAAATGTTCTCTTGCGACAGGGGTCGATTAGTAGATAAAAAACGCTGCTCTACCGACCGTCAGCCAGGTGCTTATTCTGCGATGATGATGAACACTCGACACTGCAGGGTTTTCTGAAACGGTGGTCAAAGAAAAAGAAATCGCAAGACGGCTTTGTTACTATTTAATCTCTCGATCCTGTCATTTATTTTTTGTTTTAAATATTTGAAAATATTAAGTGAGGATCGCATGTTTCACTAAAATTTAATATTTATTATTTTTCCTTGCTTTATGTTTTAATATTCTTAACTACTGTGCCACACGGTTATAAGATTGACGTCACAGCGCCTCTGGGATCATCCGACCATTGCCTAGTGACGACATCAATCCCCGTTAGCCTCAGACCAACCAATGAGAGGCTGAGGAGAAAAGTGTGGCACTATAGGTCAGCAGATTGGTTCGGTATGCGGGCCCATTTCAACGCTTTTCCGTGGTCAGCTGTTTGTTTTCGGACTTCGGACCCTTCAAGATGTGCCCAGGAGATTGGTGAAGTCATCAAATCGGCGATGGATGGCTTCATACAATGGACTATTAAAGAAACTGGTGTGGGCTCAAAGCCGTGGTTCAGTCGACAATGCTCCGAAGCAGTTCGACGAAAAAACGCGGCTTACCGAGCCTACAACACATCTCGAACGCCCGAAAGCAGATCAGCATACAACAAATCGGCAAAGGAATGCAAGAGAATCATTAATAGGTCAAAATTCGAACACGACCTGCAGATCAGCAAAAAGCTGACTGCCTGCCCGCATGGCAGCAGAGCGTTCTGGTCGCTTGCGGGCTCAATAGGTCGGAATTTTTGCAAATCCAGTTTGCCACCTCTTATCAGACCTGACGGCTCACTAGCAAACACCGCCACCGAAAAGGCTAACCTATTAGGGAAAATGTTTGCGGAAAACTCGACCCTCGATGACGGAGGTGCTGTTCCGCCGTCGGTTCCTCACTGCGGCTTCTATATGAAAAAGCGGAGGATCCGGCATCGGGATGTACTCCACGTTATACGGGGGCTCGATGTTAACAAAGCTAGTGGACCTGATGGAATACCTGCCCTGGTATTGCAGAGGTGTGCTGCGGAAATAGTTCCAGTTTTGACAAAGCTCTTCAAAATGTCCCTGAAGTGTGGCACTGTGCCCTCTAGTTGGAAAAAAGCGGTCATTCACCCTATTCTCAAGAAAGGTGACCGCTCCAACCCGGCCAACTACCGCCCCATAGCGATCACATCAGTTCTGTCCAAAGTGATGGAACGTGTAATCAACGACAAACTGCTCACATACCTCGAGAAGAACAAAATTATCAACGACCGTTAATACGGATTCCGGCGGAACCGCTCGTGCGGTGATCTTCTCGCGTATGTGACGCATGTTTGGGGGCGGTGCCTGGAACGTCACGGTGAGACCCAAACGGTCGCACTAGACATATCCAAGGCCTTTGACCGGGTCTGGCACCGAGGACTTGTCAACAAATTGCCTTCTTACGGACTTCCCGCATCCCTGTGTACGTGGATTGCAGACTTTTTAAGGGATAGGTCGATTCAGGCGGTTGCTGACGGTTTCACCTCTTCCTCGCACTCCATAAATGCTGGCGTCCCACAGTAAAAATAATCTCGTCGAATTTAATGTTTCAAAGACCCAATCCTGTCTGATTACGTCTAAAAGGGATCCAAATGATAATCTAGTCTCCTTCAACGGAAGCAATCTTCCGAACAGGCCTTCTATTGATATGCTTGGTGTAACTATAAGTGACCAGCTCAGGTACGGGGGCTCCATCGAAGCCAGAGTAAAGTTGGCCTCTCAGAAGCTGGGCGTACTGTACAGGGCCCGCAGATACTTTAATAGTACACAACTGCTGACCCTGTACAAATCGCAAGTGCGCCCTACTGTCGAATTTGGCAGCCATCTCTGCTCCGGAGCCCCTAAATACCTGAAAAAAACCCTTGACTCTGTGCAAAAACAGGCGGTCCGTTTGATAGATTCCCCAATCTTAACAAACGGACTGCAATCTTTAGAGCACAGGCGTCAGGTAGGTATGCTGTCCTTGTTCTATCGGTATTACAATGGAAGATGCTCTGAGGAACTAGCGTCATTGATCCCTTCGGCGCCCAACATTTGTACACTGTTGACATTTGTCACATGAGAACGGGTCGCTTCTACGATTCGTTCTTAAGTTCAACAGCTCGGCTGTGGAACGAACTGCCGGTCTCTGTGTTTCCTCCCTCCTACAACATGGGACTCTTCAAGACCCATGTTCACTCCTTCCTCTCCACAAAAAGACCCTCCACACAGCATCCCCAAAGATGACATAGGCCCTGAGGGAAATTATTTTCTTCAGGGCCTCCTGTGTGGAGTTAATATAAAAAATAAAAAAAAATACTGTATAAATAAGTTGAGAATAGGCAGTGGCGGTTCGTGCGATGAGGCAGGAGACGCTGTGCCTCCTCTACCAAAATGGAGGAGAAAAGAGGAAAAAGATACACGTATCCATACATCTAAAATATAGTATAACTTTAATTTAAATGTTACCAATTTATAAATTGTATAAAGTTATTTCAATTATAGGTTATTATAGTTTAAAATATTACCCATTGATCTTTTCGTTAGGACTGTGTAACGCGGCGATTTCTGCTCGTCGTGCCGAGCAACACAACGCTAGTGAGGCAGAGACAGGGCCCGCCTCTGAGAGTTGCTGATTTCGTGTAGGTGGGAGGAGTGGGGAAATCACGTCGAATTGAAAGTCGTAGAACCTATCATTTAAGATTAGCTCTAGCGCTCTAGTGACCAAGTTTTTTTGGGTTTTGTGATTATTTGTGATAGTTCGCGACAACACTTATTGAGTACGGCTATTTGGATTAATGGAAGGCAAATTTGCAATTGACGGTCTATCTAGTGTTTGTGTCTGAAGTAATTAACTTGATCATGTTTGCACATTATTATTATGGTTTGATGTAGGTAATAGTTGCGTTGTTTTTTCTCTAGGTATGGATAGGTGTAGGTATATATAACACTCGCTTTAAAAAAAATTGTCCCCTTACCAACCTCACAAACCACCACCGAGTATAGGCATACTTACCATTATTTGATATTTACCTTTACTTGTCCATAAATATTCCAAATTACTGAAAACCTTAACACCGATGGCAAAATATTTAGCTGCATTGCTTACTACGCCGAATGTTATTCAAATCTAAAATCTTTTCAAAGAAAAGAGAAAACTTGTCATGAATCTTTCGAAACTCATACAATTCCTACATTATAATTAAATGGCCATAAAACGGCACTTTACAGGTTTTATACGATGTAAATTAACTTTTAATGGGTAATAATAAGTAATTGCTCTCGAAAACATGGCGCAATATCTTGGTCGATTTTTGTTAACAAATATTAATGGTTCCAATGAACGATTATTGAATTATTTGGCTGCTTGACAAGCGGGAAAGTTTTAGATGAAGAAAAAGTGATTTTAAGGGTAAAAAATACATTTCGTTCTCTAATTTTCCTTTCTTAACCTTCAAGCGGGGGCACGGACCTTTATAATAAAAGAGATCACGCGTGGTCTAATCAATTATTTATCGGATAATTATAAATTTTTTTAAATATTGAAACTTTTTACGCAAAAAAGTGTTTTTAATGTTTTAGCAAAAAAATGTGCCTAGGTAACAATGAATTTAATAAAAAAAGTGTGTTTTATAATAATTACTCTGAAGATTTAATGTTATCATCTGCATCATGGTGAAGGCAATGTTGCCAACTCAGCTTATTTAGGCCAAATTGATGCCATTAGCTGATATACGAGTAATGCGTCCCTCAACGGCTCCAGGCGGTTGGGAGCATTTGGGACCCTTGTGCGGTACATATTCACATAATAACAAATAAATTAAAAACCGGAAGGATAATGGGTGCTCTGTACTGTGGCAATCCTGACACCCAGAGCCTTGATGAGCTTGTATCACCTATTTGCGAAGGCTGCAGTGAAAACGAGCTTCAATCTTACCAGGTTACCTCCTAGACAAGACGCGGTTCGATTTCACTCCTTGCGCATCATCGGTTAAATTTTCCTAGTATACAGTTTATTTATAAACACAAATTGGCTTTCATAATTTTCTCTTCAACCATACATGTACAATCCTGTTACAGATGGGGGTGGTTCGCCTGGGGGTGGTTATCCACCTCACAAGGCCTCAGCCCTAGGATGATGGCCAGAGTCGAAGCACCACAACATCTCTTGCGGAAGATCTCGTGCGGCTGCAAAAGTGGTTGTAGGAACTCGTGCTGCTACAGGAAGACAGGGCTGAAGTACTATTAGGTCTGCAACCACTGCAACGGGCCCGATGCGACAACGTGCCAGACATTGAATTTGAGGTAGATTCCCACTCTCCAGAAAGAGACGAGTTGCCCGATATCGAAATGCTGGAGGATGAATTGTGGACAGATATCACAGAAGATATCGACGATCCTGCCGCAGGTGTTTCCAGTGGAGAAACCGAAGACGCTCAACCAGGACCTTCCAAGATGGCAAAATATACTCAAACAATATAAGTCTTCTTCTGTTTTGCATCATTATGACTGTTAACTGAACTAACTTTTAGTTAATTTTGAATAAATGTTTTGAAAATGACATTAAAATAATCATTCATTATTCTCATTTTAATAATAACATATCATTTATTTAGCGCAATTTAGTGTAATTTCACTTCAAGTGTGCTTTACTATAACAAACTTAAAAATGGTAATTTAGTATTAGTGGTCATGTTCTTAAAATTATTCCTAGTGTGTCTTACCCAATACAGATCTAATATTATAACACTAAATATACTGTTAATACAAAGTGATGAAAAAACTTAGAATAACAATAACAGCAGGACAGGACAAAACAAGAACATTAAAACTAAAGATTGTATACAGGGTGTATCGGCACTAACCCGACAAACTTTAACCAGCTATTCCTTAGCACATTTGGAGTAAAAAATGTTATGGGCACTTTGCTGTCCGGTAGCATTTTTTTTTCAATTAAAAAAAAAAAAAATTAAAAATTTCCACACTACATCACTGTCATTGGCATTGCTTTTCGTGTTCAACAGCTGTTATAAGCAAGTATGTCAAAGAGCGTCTTCACTCTTTCGCACACACTAAATAATAATAGTTAAAAATGAGACGAATGGTGCCGTGCCATTTCGTTGTGATTGTAAAAGTGCGCCAATATAGGTACACACGTGCATTATTCAACGGAATTCGAATAAAATATTACCAGATGGGTTTTCAAACTTTGACTTTGTGGTGAAAATATGAATAACAAATTTTTTATTAAAAAAAAAACGTTACCGGACAGCAAAGTGCACATAAGATTTTTTACTCCAAATATGCTAAGGAATAGCTGGTTAAAGTTTGTCGGGTACGTGCCGATACACCCTGTATACTGTTTAAACAAAGTGATGATAAAACTTAGAATAACAATAACAGCAGGACAGGACAAAAGAAGAACATTAAAACTAAAAGGTAATAAAAAACAGAAGGCAGTTTGTGCTCAGAAATGATAATCTTCTGAGCAGACATTTTAAAAAAGTACAATAAGGAGGCAATTGAAACCAAACAATTACCGGAAGTTTTAGAAAATGGCTTATTATAAAATATTGAAAAGAAGTTAAGTTTTATGAATGGTAAGATTTTTTAAATAATTTAGTTTTTAAAGCCCGTTTAAATTGAGCCAAATTCTGGAGATTAAAAAGAGCTGAGTGAAGTCTATTTCAGATGAGCGGGCCTGTTACACGAAAAGAGCGATCATAGTAAACGACTCGATTAGACGATTACTAGATCTGCTGACCTTAGAGTATTGCTTAAGTTTTGTCGGACACATAGTTCCGATATATAGGCCGGCGCCATTCCTTGCAATGCTTCGAAGGTAATTAAGCAGATCTTAAACTCTTCCCTTCTCGATCCCTTAGAAGTGTTATTGTTATCAACAGTATTAATAGATTTACATTATTATTTAATTTAAGATTCACCAAAAAACATTCTCACCGCAGCACTAAAAACTGACTGGATTCTATTGATTTGTTTCTGAGGTAGGCCGGCATATTTACTATTGCAATAGTCCATACATGAGACGACGAACGAATTTATGTGTGACCTTGCTCCATCAGAGGGAAGGCATCTCCTGATTGATTTTATCTGCCTTAGATGGAAAAAGCCAGAAAACAGCTTTTGAAATGTGCGATTCAAGAGAATTCCATAGTGAAACCCAAAATTTCATTTCTGCTGAAGGGATTATATATGTACGAAGTCAAGGAGAGCTTGCCTTCCAGGGGAAGCTATCCAAATAAATTCTGTCTTTGTCGGATTAAGTTTAAGTTTATGTAATAAGTTTTATGAATGGTAAGATTTTTCAAATAATTTAGTTTTTAAAGCCCGTTTAAATTGAGCCAAATTCTGGAGATTAAAAAGAGCTGAGGGAAGTCTATTTCAGATGAGCGGGCCTGTTACGCGAAAAGAGCGATCATAGTAAACGACTCGATTAGACGAAAATTTACCTAATATGTATAGACAAAGACACAATATGCAACTCTTATATTGTGCTGAGGGCCTGCTCCCTATAAAAGGTTTATTTTGGTTCCTTACCATTAAAGATAACTGGGGCGATAGTACTTATAAAAAACCACTGGTACATAGTCACAGCACACGTCTTACAGAAAAAAGGGCTGAAAATACCTAAAATAACAAATTAGTATGGAAGCCGAACGTTGGATTACTGTGTACCAGTGATTTTTAAAAAGCTCAAAAATAAATTTGTTTTTTCAGAAAATAAGAGTTTAAGCATGAAAACTGTAAAGATGTGGCTTATAAATGAAAAATCTGTATATCTATAAAAAATAGAGCAAACAAAGAAGAAAAGGAAAGACATTATTTGAAAGTTTTAATTCTAATATAAATTAATGTATTTTTTTTTTTTTTCTATCTAGCTTTTTATTTCCAGAAAAAAAATAATTAAAATAACATTTTTCACTTAGTTAACTAGAATTTTAATTCTATTGCATTGTGCTACAGTACGATGTTATTCACTTTCAATGTGTGTTATCGTATATGTCTTACTTTTGAATGTGTGTTATCTGTGTGCTATATTGTCTTGTACTTTTGAATGTACGTTATCGTATTGTCATTCAAAGTGTTAGTGTACTTGGGACGCTTTGGTGAGTTCTATGATTGTATGTAAGAGTCTGTTATTTATTTTATATAACGGGAGACTTATATTGTATTATAATTGTATATTGAGATAGAACCTGCAGACAAGCAGCCATGTGGCAGCTTTGTGGGACTATTTATACATTGTCTAAAAAAAAAAAAAATGTTAAAATTTCAGTCAATAAAGATCAGCTTAAAAAAAAAAAAAAAAAAGTAAAAGGTGCAAATATTACTAGATAAATAAAGTCCTTTCAGAAATTTTGATATAGATGGAGAGGAAGGGAAGGGGTTTATGGTCATGAAAAGTTCAGATAAGACTTGGATAATGTAACACAAAGAACAGTAGCTAGAAATGAGTAATATTAAAAAGGTGGGTGGTGATTTTCTTCTCGTGGTGAGGGTCTCCTCGGCCTTTGTTCAGAGTCCATTGGAATATGGGATGGAACATTTCCCGATGAAAATAGGCCTACGGGGTAGAAATTACCAAACAAAATCTGACTTCGAAAAAATTGATAATTTTTTAAAAGACATATTTTGGAAACTAGTGGGTCTACAAAGACGGTGCTAGGCTTTGTAGCAGATTAAGGACGGGTTGTTTCGGAGAATTTGTACAATTCATCAAATTTCAACGTTCATTTTCAAATTCTGTGAAAGATTTTTTCAAGTTCTGTTTTTATTTCAGTTTTGTCAAGCAACTAGCCTACAATGATATAATAACGGAACTTGAATAGGACTTTCACAGAACCCGAAAATGAACGTTGAAATTTGATGAATTGTTCAAATTCTCCGAAACAACCCGTCCTTAGTCTACTTTGAAAACAGTTCTATCGAAAGTTAGTCCTTCAGGGTTAAAATTGCAAAAAACTGATTTTTGAAAATGTCGCGTTCATCGCTCGAGGTCGGAAACTTGTATTATTCATTGGGACATGATAAACAAATCACAAAAAAAAAAATCAGAACTACCGGATCTGACGCAAAGTCTGATGTACATGGCTACTGGACTATAATTGTATTGGATTGTCGGATTCGGGCGACATCGACACCCGCCACATCCTCCTTCCTACTTCCCGCACGGAAACTACATTTTACACTGATTTTGCAAGGAATCTGTCAATGTTCACGAAGAATTTTTGGAGTTAGATTAATTTTCATTTTATTTTGAACATCAAGGGTGCCAAATTTCATCATGATTCTTATGTGCAAGGCTTGGGTTCGAATTTGGAAAGCAGTTTTCTTGGAACCAATGGCGCCGAACGGACTGAAATTTTGGATACGTACGAATAATTATGCTCTGAAGTGGAATCAATGACAAAATCTCAGTAAAGAGGTATTTTTGGAAAAATCATTCTTACGGGAACGGCTTGGGTTCGAACTTTGAAAGCCGTTTTCTCGGGATATGTGTCGCCGAATGGACTGAAATTTTGGATACTTCCCTACTGTGAATTATGGCCTGTAGTGCAATCAATGACAAAATCTCAGTAAAGTTACATTTGTGGAAAAATCATGATTCTTACGGGCACAAAAAACCACATTAATAGAAAAAAAGATATCCCATAAAAATAAGCACATCAAACCTTGGATTACACAAAACATCATCAACTGTATAAGGAAAAGAGATGAAATACATTTAAAAGTTAAAAAAGACCCCTACGATATATTTAAATTAAGATTCTATAAAAGATACAGAAATGTAAGTAAAAATGTTATTCGCAATGCCAAAGAAAACTACTATAAAAGGAAAATAGAAGAATGTAACAATGACTCCAGAAAAATATGGAAGGTTATAAAAGAAATCACTAACTCTGAACCCTCCTACAACAAGAAAATGATTGGAGAATTAAACATTGACATGATTCCAACTTCCTTTGCAGAGCATCCTGACAAAATTATGGAATATATTAACACTTTTTTCACTAACATAGGCTCGAAATTGGCAAATAAAATCACAAAACCAATTACTAATGAAAAGGAAATAGAAAATAATGAAGTCTCAATCCAAGATAGCACACTAAATCTAAACCAAATAACTAGCAACGAACTAAGAAAAGTGATTGCTTCACTAGATAACAACACTTCTTCAGGAAATGATCCTATCTCAATCAAAACTATAAAACATCTCCAAGAGGAGTTGATCCTCCCCCTGACATACCTTATAAACCTCTCTATATCAAAGGGGATATTTCCTTCTTGTCTAAAAAATGCTACAGTTGTAGCAATTTATAAAAATGGAAGCAAAAATGACATAAATAATTATCGCCCTATAAGTATCCTAAGAACTTTCTCAAAAATCCTGGAAGAAAAATTTGAAAAGCCAAATCGTCCACTTTCTGGAAATTAATAAAAAAATTTCCCCGACACAATATGGATTTCGGGAAAGTTTGAGTACCGTGGACGCAATTGAACATTTTACAAGAATGGCCATAAAAAATTTAGACAATGGAAAAAAATGTCTGGCTGTTTTTATAGACCTAAAAAAAGCCTTTGACACAATAGATCATAAAATTCTTCTCACAAAACTTTAAAAAATTGGCATATCTGGCACTCCACTAAATTTACTGATGACGTACTTGACAGGACGAACACAAGTACAAATAGGCCAACAAAAAAGCAATCCTCTTCCAATAAACTAAGGCGTCCCTCAAGGAAGTGTCTTGGGACCAATCTTATTTCTCATCTATATAAATGAAATTACCAAACTTCCCATCAATGGAAATATAATTAGTTTTGCCGATGATACTGTTATGTTATTCCACGAAAAGGACTGGATGGACACTTATAAAGAGGCTGAACATGGACTAACTGCACTTCAAAATTGGCTTCGGATGAACTCTCTTACGCTCAATATAATTAAAACTAATTATCTAGCCTTTTCAATAAACTCAAGAGGTCAACCGGGTAAAGAATACACTCTAAAATTGCACGAGTGTCAAAACAATAAGTCACATTGCTCTTGCCCTATTATAACAAAGGCAAAAAGTATTAAGTATCTTGGAGTGGAAATAGACGAAAACCTTAGATGGGACATACACATAAATGAACTCACTAAAAAGCTTACGAGACTTGTACATTTCTTCAAAAACCTAAGAAACATACTACCTAGGAAAGACATAGTTCATTCCCGTCTTGAGTACGAAATTCTAGTATGGGGATCTGCTACAGCAAATAATATTAACCACTTAGATATTGCTCAAAAGAGCATTATAAAAACCATACTAAAATTACCCATCAGAACCCCCTCAAAAGATATTTTCAAGTGTTTTGACATTCTAAATTTAAAACAAATATATTTATTTATTTATTTATTTAATTCAAAAAACAGTTTTTACATAAAAAGCATACTCTGCACATCTCACTAGGGCATTCCTGTATCAAGATGTGCAGCTTTACAATAATATCATTTAAAAAAATACATATATGTAAATTTAAAATAATAACAACATTAAATTAAATTTAAACAAAAAAAGAAAAGTTTATGACACGGACGTTTCGAGACCGGTAGACAAAAATAAACAAAATTTTAGTAACAAATATATGAAAAAAATTTATGAAAAAAATAAAAAAACAAAAAACAAAAAAAGTCAACAAAAGAAGCATTATTAAGTATGTTGGCAACAATAATATTCTTCTGTTAACTAAAGTACAAGGTACCTGTGCTGGCTTATCAGACACAAGCATAGGGTAACCATACTAACAATTACAACATGGATAGTATGAATAATAGATTATAAGAAAAAATAAACATAACTAAATAAAAAAAGGTAAATAATAACCGATAGGTAAGTAGATAATATTATAATAAAAAGTAAGTAAGTAAATATTTTAGCTAGACAATAATTAAAGTAAATATTAATACGATAATTAAGTAGATAATAATAATAATAAGTAACATAATAATAAATAACCAAAAGTTATTTTAGAAGTAAATAAGTGCATGCGCAGTAAGTAAATAAGGATTGTATCGAAACAGAGCTTCCACAAGGAATTATGATATAAGCGACAACATGGGTGATCCAAAATCATCATTCTCAGCTAGTACGGAGATTTTGACCATTTTCTTGAATGAATTTAACGAACCTATAGTTTTTATATTTTCTCCAAGCATATTATATAGCAACGGAGCTTTATATGAAAAACTCCTTTGTCCGAAGGATGTTCTGGTATACACCGGCTGATACATTAAAGAAGAACCCATTCTAGTGCTGCGCACTTGTTGAGATCTTTTAGCAGTAATAGTGTTGTTGAAAAATTTACAGAGAACCTGTATTATGTACAACTGCCTTATTGTCATAATTTTGCTTTCACTATATAATAACTTTGATGGATACATAAAATTTCTCCTATACATTATTTTTAAAATTAATTTTTGACAACATTCAAAGGCTCTAAGGTAGTCTTGTTACAAGAACCCCAACAGACAACATTATATGAAAGCATTGATTGAACTAGAGCATAATATACAGTTTTTAATGTAACTTTGTCCAATATGTTTCTTAGATTTTTGAAAATGTAGGCTAGCCTTCTTATTTTGTTTCTTAATGTAGTAATGTGATTGTTCCATTTTAAATTTGTATCAATAATTAAACCCAGGTATTTGATGTTGTCTACTCTTTCCAAAGATTGACAGTTACACTCCTGCACACAACAATGTATTTTTAATGAACGTTCCAAAGATGGTTGATTTACAGAGGAAATGCTAAAAGTAATATATTTAGTTTTGTTCATGTTTAAGGTTAACAAGTTTTGATCAAGCCAATTTTTGACTGCCCTTAATCCTGCCTCGCACTTAGCATACGTTTCGTTCCACGTGTCAGCAGCAAACACCAAGACAGTGTCATCTGCAAATACAATTGAAGATCCAGAAAATTTCAGTTTACAGAGGTCGTTAATATATAACAAAAATAGAATTGGACCCAGAACACTACCTTGAGGAACACCATATACAATTGATTTATTTGAGCTAATGTGATCATTAATTATTACTCTCTGTGTTCTATTTTCAAGATATGATCTGAACCAATCTAAAGATTTATTAACAATACCCATTGAACTGAGTTTTTTTAAGAGTAAACCGTGGGATACGGTATCAAATGCCTTAGACAAGTCTAAAAAGACGGCCATTGCTTTATTGCCAAGAATATTTTAATACATCATTTTAAAAACAGAAAATCTCCTAATGAAACTCGGATACATGATACAAGAGCCTCAAAAAGGGATATACGAGATGTTCAAGACAAGTTTTGGCCAAAGAAACCACATATATCTGGCAACCAAACTTTACAACATCCTTCCTCCAAGTTTGAAAAAGATAGAAAAGATAAATAAGCTTAAGGAAAAAATCAAAACATGGGTGAAAGAAATTAATGCAGACATACTAGAAAATGTACTAAAAACATCATAGAAACTAAATAACAGAAAATCAAAAAAATATACCAGTCCGCCTCAGCACAGGACTACCTAGTAAGGAGGACTAAGAAGAAACTATATGAATGAAATATTATAGATTTTTATATAATGTAAATCTCATCAAACCTTATTAAATAGACACTAATTAAAAAAAAAAAATGCAAGACTTGGGTTCGAACTTGGAAAGCCGTTTTCTCGGAATATATATCGGCGAATGGACTGAAATTTTGGATACGTAATAAGCATGATGGTCTAAACATATTCTGAACTGGAGTGATTGGGAGTGATGTAATCATCGAAAACCGAGTGCAGTATGTACCGCATAATGTACCGAGAGCCCACCGATCATACCTCCATGGTTTTTACCCGGTCACATAAAGACATAAATAAACTATCACAAAAAACACAACTTATTACCCATAAATATTACCTGTCTTACGCAGTGTTGCCAACGGATCTTGGCGATCTTGGCCTAATGTCGCCGTTTTTCAAACATTAAGTAGCCTAATGTAGCCGAATTTCAGTTGTAGTAATTCTAATGAAATCGCATAAATTCTGCCCACATATTCCCCACAAATATTCTACGTGAGCTTGATTTCCCCTTTTATTATTCGAAATCCATGGGGGGGGGGGGTTGTTAGAGAATTTCTGTAAAACATAACCCCACAAAAAAATCAAATTGAGCGCTCCCCACAAAATATATATATATTTTTTTTAATTATTATTTGTGATTTAAATAACTTGTCTCTGAAGTAGCCTAATAGGCGACCAGTCGCCTTTTAGATTTTTTCGTCGCCGATTCTCGTTCTAAGTAGTCTAAATGGCGATAAATCGCCTTCGTTGGCAACACTCGTCTAACATGTACTTTTGGGTGAGTTACAATTTTTTAGCATTGGTCGCTTGGGGGAAATCCCGAAATCAGGAATGTATTTCACCACGAGTTCACCGTTCACAATGTCTATTTATTTAATTAGTTGCCTTCACTTACACCGTAAAATGCCGAAAAAATAAATTATTGAGTTGTGTGAGAATGTCTTCTCCCCCATCTCATTGATCTGAAAGAACTTGTTTTTGAATTTTTTATTCATAAATTTACATTATTATTTCATTTAAAACGGGTTCAAAAAATTAAACATAGCTGTAGTAAAACATAAAATACTTTTTTCAAAACTACTTTAAAATGATCGTTTTAATAAAGCACTGTGGGTAATTTAATCAAGTACCGTTGTTTTATTTAAATTCTCAGTAAAAAAGCTTAGGAAAAACATATTTCCATATAGTTTTTTATCCTTCAAAACATGGTAAAGCATGATTTATTACCGCTGAAACGCATACTTATTTTTTTTCGGATATGGCATCACTGGTAAAAGAACCAGAGAAGCCCGCCTAATTTTTGACGTAAAATAATAACCTTAAATTTTAGAAATCGTTACCGTTTACCGGCTTTATCGGTATTAATTTTATTAATGGTAGAGTTTTGAAGGGGGTCTTTATTTCGTATTTTTATGTAATTGCATTACATTCCGAAATCGTACGAGAAAATTACTTACTGCTTGGTGAGCAGTCGCAAGCAGTCGTAATGTAAGCCTTTGGCTGCCAAGCCGTTGATATCGACTGTTATTAGTTACTTAGTGCAGTTTATAATTTTAGGTTAAGAGACAAAATCTTCGGTGCTAACGATGCCAGGGGTCAGGGGAGGGCTATTCTATTGGCAGAGAGCGCTGCGGGCTTGTGGGGTGAACCGCGCGCCCGACAGGTCGGCCCGAGGCGCGCACAGCGTGCCCGGTACGGTGCTCGGCGTTCCTGCTGTGTCCGACATGAAGAGGCTTCTGCGCCTGGGAGGCTGCGCCCCCGAGGACGGTTACGCCTGCCTCACCAGCTCCTGCCCGGCCTGCAAAGCCACCAAGAGGAAGGAGATCGGATCCGTGTTCATCAACAAAACGACAGGTTTACCTCTCATTCAGACATTCTAGTGGCAATAAACCTGCAGAATTGCGACGAGGATGATGAGTAATGTGCGTTTGTGGTGCGCAGGGTTCTACTGCTGCTCGGGCTGCCGACGCCAGGGCCAGTGGGCGGCGCTACAGAAGTACCTGCCCTCTGCTGCTGGGGGCCCCGCACGTCCTCCGTCAATTGGAGATGATCCTGAGGGACCGAAAGAGCCCTATCTGCCTTGGAGCCAGGCGGAGAGAGACAGCCAGAGTCTAGCAGAAACACACGCTGAGGAAGTCTTGCAGAGGTTTAACTTGCCAGTTTGTATAATTTATGATATTTAAATTGACATTTTGCCTAGCATGTCGGTTCTAGTATTGGCAGGTGTAGGGAACATCTATAAACCATAAATCTTCTCATATTCAGAAAATCATATAAATACACAGTTTATTACTAGATTGCACTATGTTTTTTCCCGCTTTTAACTTATATTTATTTGAATATCGCTTTATTAGGTTTCATCTGTTCTACCCATAGAAATTTGATTTGACACTCATTATGTATATATTGTGGCACCACCCTTATTTATGTGATATATTTTTAGATAATTCCTGAAGCCGGCAAGGTGCTGAGAGACATGCGTGTTTCTGGAGACACCTTGCTATTCCCCCTGAGGGACTTGTCGGGGCGGGTGTCCGGCCTGCGCCAGCTGCTGCGCTCTCACCCAGGTAGGGGCACCCTTCGACAAACATTGTGTCTGTCCATTAGATTGTTGATATATTGTTCACATCGTTCCATTGTTCATATTCTAGATGAGCCATGCCAGGAGCGCACCGAGGGAAGTGGGTTGCTGCAACTGGGCGGGGGGACGCGCTCCGCCACCATCGTGCCGTCAGCCGGGGACGCCATTGCGCTTCTCGCTGCCAAAGTCAGTGGTAAGACCCTTTGACTATATACATAATATACACTTGAATTCGGTAGTAAGACCCTTTAACCATATAATATACACTTGAATTCGGTTGTAAGACCCTTTGAACATTTAATATACACTTGAATTCAGTGGTAAGACCCTTTGACTATGTAATATACACTTGAATTCAGTGATAAGACTTACCCCCACAAACGAGTCTGAAAATGCCACATTGACAATTTTTTGTCCTTTGAATGAAGGGGTGGCGGTGTGCCTCCCGCATGGATTCAGCCGCCTGCCGCAGGAAGAGCTGCCGGCCCTAGAGAGGTTCTCCCGCCTCACGCTGTGGGGAGCCGCAGACACGCTGGAGTCGGCGCGCAACCTCGCTCGTAAGCTGGGCGACAAGCGGTGCCTGCTGGTGAGGTGAGATACGCCCCTATCTACCATTGTGTCTACACGCCGTGTGTGTTAAACTCTAATGTTCCTGCATATATACAGGTGGGAAGATGGTCCGCTGGCAGCGCTGCGCAGTGGAGAGGACCTGCGTGTGCTGGGCGCTGCAGCCAAGCCCGTGTGGCACAAGGCCATCACCTCCTTCTCAGCCCTGCGCGAAGATGTGCTGGCCGACCTGCGCAACATAGAGAAGGTACCCCTCCAAGTGAAGTGTGACAACTAACAGTGTTTGTCTTGTCATACAAGTACCTACCTTTAATATATATTATTTCTAAAGGATGTAAAGTGCACTAACTTCGGGAGGTGATTCTACGTGAATGAGTAAAAGTAAAAATGATGAATAACTTTTTATCGAAATCCAACACGCTAAGGTACTTTTCAGGTAAATAAGTTGAATTATTTGTATGAAAAAATATTTTTGTATGGGAAAAAAACAAGGGAATTACAAAAAAATACTCACATAATAGGTACTTTAACTATGTAAAATTTAATATCACTTAATATAACCTTGTCACTTGTCATAAAATGTACTGTGAATGTCAAATGTAATAAATCGATAATTAATACTAAAAATAAGTGTAATTTTTTATTTGAGAGCATATTTTGAGTTTTTTAGTGTGTACACTGGTAATGATATAAGTGGCATTGTACGCAGGTGCAAGGGATTAAGTGGAAGCGATTCCCGGCACTCACTCGGCTGCTGCGAGGCCATCGGCGCGGGGAGCTGACGGTGCTCACCGGCCCCACTGGCTGCGGCAAGACTACATTCTGCAGCGAGTACTCCTTGGACCTGGCCTTGCAAGGAGTAAGTAGCTATCTTTAGAGCTGGGGACTCACTTGGCCAACCCTAACCTAACCACTAATATGGGGCCATCGGCGCGGGGAGCTGACAGTAGTCACCTAACCTAACCAGAGCGTGTTGGTTGTTATTGCAGGTGACGACACTTTGGGGTAGTTTTGAGATTCGCAACTCGAGGCTGGCGCGGACGATGCTGCAACAACTGGCAGGTATTCCTTTGGATGAGAATATTCATCTTTTTGATGAGTAAGTACTAATACGCATTATTGCTTACCATATTTGTCACGAATGTTTTCTGGCACTAAGGGCATAGACAAATATCACTTTTTTCGTTTTTCGGCGAACATCTAATAAAACAATGTTCCCCGCTATTCCCCAGATATGCAGATGAGTTTGAGAAGCTCCCAATCCACTTTCTGACCTTCCACGGGCAGCAGTCTATCAAGGATGTGATGGAGGTGGTGGAGCACGCATTCTACGTGCACGATGTGGCGCACGTGATAGTGGACAACGTGCAGTTCATGCTGGGCATGGGAGACGAGCCTTCCCGCTCCATGGACCGTTACTGGAGACAGGATGCCGTGATTGCTGCATTCAGAGGGTTCGCCACCAGGAACAACTGTCATGTCACATTGGTCATGCATCCCAGGAAGGTAATTGCACAATTATCAGACGCTTGATTGAGCGGACTGCAATACCCTGCTCGCACTGATACTATCCTTACACCCTTTCAGGAGCGTGACGCTGAGGACCTGTCCACCAACTCCATATTTGGGTCCGCCAAGGCCTCGCAGGAAGCCGACAGCGTCCTCATCATCCAAGACAAGCGACTCACCAGCGTCCGGGGGAAGAAATACCTCCAGGTACGTCGAGCTGAAGAATAACTATAACATACGTACTCTATTGATTACTTGTGACTAAAATGCTTTTACTTGCAGGTGGCCAAGAATCGTTACAGCGGAGACCTGGGAATAGTTCCGCTAGACTTTGACAAGGGGGCATTGAGTTATGCTCAAAAGAAGAAAGACAAAGACAGCAAGCCACACAAGGAGGAGGATAGCAATATAGAATCTCACAGTGAACTAGTCTTACCGCCCTCTGTACAGCATTGAGGTCCCGCCAAACCATTGCTGTGTTCCACAAATTCATTACATACCTATCTAACTAACCATCACGCCGTTTCCTAAAGGGGTAGGCGGAGAGGATGGACCGCCATACAACTCGGTCTTGCCACACACTCCTTGCCTCATTCACATTCATACATGTTCTTCTATTATTCTGATTCTTGACAAGGCCCGACTCAAGTATCTGATTCACTTGAAAGTGCAATCTATGTCTTCTTCGGGCGTCTCCGACTTATTCTACCATTCACATTTACGTCATATTACACTCCTTTCTTTATTAATTTACTCTACATGCCCAAACCATCTGAGCATCCCTTTATTAATCTTAGAAACTGCGTACATCAGCCTTGCATTCTTTGTAGATCCCCACATTCCTCACATGATCATACATGGTTTTACACACATACACCTCAGGAATCTCATTTCTATAGCATTCAGTCTACTTTCATCCTTCCTCTGCCAGTTCCATGCCTCACTGCCATACATCAGATAGGTTCTTGCACTCCTTTGTGGACTGATAGCTTCGCTTCTTTGGACAGCATTCATATACCTACATATTAATATATGTATCTACCTCATTGTTACACTTAGGATGGGTTGTTTCAGAGAATTTAAACAATTCGTCAAATTTCAAAGTTGATTTTCAAGTTCTGTGAAGATTCTATTCCAGTTTTGTGAAACAACTGGCCAATAATGATATAATAACGGAACTTCATAAGAACCATCACAGGACTTGAAATACAACTTCGAAATTTGATGAATTGTTCAAATTCTCTGAAACAACCCATACTTAGTTAGGTTCTACTAACTAAGTGATGCATAAAAGTGCCAAAAAATATTTCTCTTTTTCATAAACTAAATGACTCTTATTTTCTAAATAAAAAAATAAGATATTTCATTGTGTGTTTTTTTCTTCAAATTTCGGGGTGCCCTGAACAAATCAATTTCAGTTAAGGCGATGCCATACGTAGTAATGCAAAATCATGTGTTTTTGGTTTGAAAATTTGGTCGCCTAGAAATATTTTAGATGCTTTAATTAAATACTGCGAGTAGAATACATCTTGGCCTTTGAAATAATCGAGTATTTTTATAAGCCCAGAAAAAAATTATGTAAAGACCTATGAGAACTGCTTTAACGTTCAAAATCTCCTACTTACGAACCCATTTTCGGTTATGATTTTATTGTATAATGTGGCAAATTAAGTTATTTATAAAATGATCGAAAAAAAATGAAATATTTATGCCTGAACATCCACAAAATAAAATAAAAGGCACTTTTTGGCCATGTTTTTTTCTTGCATAAATCAAAACAGGCGGATGGTGTTAAGCGGGTATTTAAACCTTATCGCCATCTACGTAAGGATTGTTATTGATAGCGGCTCAATTTAAAATATTATACGACGTAGTGTATCGCCTTAAAAAGTAATTGTTAAGTATTACTTTATCATATATCCAGCAAAAAAAAAAATAAGACTTAAAGTTTAAGGCCTTAGACACATTAAGCTATAAATTGGGTGTGGCATGTACGTATTATATGTTGGACTGACCCGGAGCGATTATAGAAATTTTTATTAAAATATTTTAATTATTTTCTAAGATATAGCGATTTAAAACAAATTAAAGAAATTCGCACGGGACCTTTATTTTCGCCCGGACTCAGCATAGCGCCAGCCCAAAAAATACCCGGTCGAAATGTGTTAAATAAATCTGCATAGAATTACAACATGTTATGTCTAACATATTTACATAGAACCGATACTATTTTTTTTTTGAGTCAAGAACTGAGGATTGCTCTGTTCTTCGTCAACAATGGTGCAGGCAAAGGACTCAATGCTACTAGTCAAAAAGGATATGGAACAAACCAATACAAAAGAAGAAAGGGAATGGCGAATTATTAGTGTAGTTTTGTTGTACATACGGATATGGAGCAAACTAATTGGAACAAAAAAAACTTAAAGGTTAACTCTTAGACAGGTTACAGGTTAGACGGTGACAGATTACGCTATAATTTCAAAGCCTTTTATATAACTCCATATTGCTCGCCATACAGACTTGTCACACCTAAAAAGATGATGTGCTATAAGTGTGGGCGTGGTGACGATATGTGCTGTTATCTGCTACCCAGGCTCTATTTGAAAATTATACGGCCCCCTCTCCTACCTACATCAGGAGAAGGGGTCAGAACAAATTATGGAGCGCACTAATTAAGCGGCTGTCATCTGTCAAAGTGACAGCTCCCATACAAATAAATGATATTCCGTGGCAGTCTCCAATTGATCTGACCCCCTCTCCTGAGAAGATTATAGCGTAGTGTGTCAGCCCAAAATATAATACGTACATGCCACGCACAATTTATGCGCGCATAATATAGCGTGTGTAAGGCCGTAATCAAAATCGACAAAAATTTCGTTCACACGTTTCATTCAGATGTATTCATAAATAAACCACTCTTACTTATTATTAATTCAGATGGCGATGAAACTATTGGTGCGCGCGTCTCTATAAATTCTGAAAATTTGCAGAACGAACTTGAGAATATATTGTTGAAAAAGCATAAAAAAAACGTTGTATTTTGGTTAGAAAATGGGTTCCAGGAAGAATTGAATTGGGTGCGTCTAATGCCATTTTGATAGAGATGGCATTAGAATAGAAGAAGATACTGAAGGGTATCGAAACCATTTACGATTTTCGGAAGAACCTTAATCTAAAATTCAAGATAATTTAAAAAAAAAAGGTTTAGTAAAGCGATCAGCTATCCCAGCAAAAACAAAATTATAACAAAACATCAAAATTAACATTGAGATATCTGGCAACGGTAGACTCTTTTTCAAGTCGTCACTCTTTTTTTGATTTCATTATTAATTCTAATTCCTTCTTTTAAATGGTTCTGATTGTTTTTTTATGTCTTCTGGAGTCAATCATGCAAAATTTTCGACAATAATATTATATTATTGACAATAAATATATTACTTAATGCAGTGCCACGGGTATTTCCATTCTTGCACAATCCTTGTTTTTGAACCCAAAAACAGGGATGGCTTTGATATAGATAGTAGATCGACAAATCTAAACATCCGAACTGATGATATTTTCATTTTTCATTAAAGAAAATTCTTATAGTGGGTTGTAGGCATAAATAAACCACTCTCGTTGTAGGTAAGTCTAACGTCTACCACTTTCGCCCGCAGGGAACTAAAAATCGCAAGCTAGTTGGATTATGTGTTCACACATTTCGATTCGGTGTGAACTCGAACGATGACTCATTCTTGAACAAATAGGCGGGCTTTCAACTTTAGTTGTTCAACTAAAAACTTGATCAACTTTGTCACACGAACTTGTCGATAAGTTTTCAAGTTAGTGGCATTCAATATAGGGTTGATCATCTGAAATTGATGTCTGAAAAGGCATAATCGTAGACACAAAGATACTAATAAAATTCCTTTACGTAGGTACTACAGAGGAGTTGAGTTCTGTGGGAAAAATTTGGGGTACAAAAATCCAAATCCACAAAATCCCTGGCAAAGAATTTATAGCACTGGTTTGTTAACGCAAATATTATTTTTTTCATCGAGAGCGACTACATGTGAGTGGGGGTTTATTTATGCGTGAGTGGTTTAATATGGACTACACAGTTAAGTGTGTCGATGTGTGTTCTATTCCTTTTTGACGTTTCTGAGTTGTATATCTATGGTTTCCAATAACCATAGCAAAAGAGGAAAAAATTTTGACAGCGTTTCAATGGTTTATTTATGGTTTCAAGAGAATCGAGAGAAGACAAAAATTCTCGAATGAAAACGTCATAATTTTCTTGTTTTGTCAGATCGTATTATTTAAAAATCTCTTATTCAGTTTGCTTACGGTTTAATACAAGGTATTTATTGTATTTAAGTTATCACCTCTACACGTCCCACATGAAAATATTACGATGAAGTCATTTTGTATTTATTTATTATTAGGTGTTGGTGTTATATTTTTCTTGTGCGTGTACGTAACGCATACCGCTTTTCCCTGCAAACTATTTGGTTTCCATTATATTTACCTTATTAGACGAAGGAGATATAATTGCGGCCTTTAGGTTAGTGCCTACAGGGTGTAGCTTTCTCCATGTGTCATCTTTTCCTGTCGGTAGTTTGTTTTTGGTAGTTGTCAGGACATTGTATTGAGACATGCTACCACTATTTCTTAGTCTGTTCAGATTGAGATAAGATTAAATTCGAAATGTTTTAGCTTTCTTCAGTAGGTACCATGAAGGTATCTTAGCCGGCGCTATGTATGTATTGGAGAGTGAAGTAACAAAACTAAATAAACAATATATTGCAAATCCACAGATGAAGGAATGGAGAATGTGATTTTTAATATTTAGCTAAACATTGTGCAATTTTATAGCTGCAAACAAAATAATTATAGATCTGAAATATGCTTGTTTTTTTGTTTGTTTTGTTTAGCAGCAAAATCTGACGATATTTTTTGTTGGTATTTTTACTACATCAATAAATTCAGGACAAGTTCGCACAAAAATTTATCGAGTTGCTGTGGTCAGTTTCAGTAAAATAACTTTGGATGGGATGCGTTAGCTGCCTTAGAAATCATTCAAAATTTATATTCGACATACTGCTTGTCTAGGGTTGCCATCCGTCCCGATATATCGGGACTGTCACCTTTATTGAGCTATCTGTCCCGACGTCCCGACAAAAGCCTTAAATGTCCCGATTGAAATTACGCAATGCAAATTTTAATTTTCCGTACGTCCCATAGCCCAGAGACTGTGGAGTCGATTTTACAGTGTCAAGTCAATTATAACATGACTTGTACAGAGTTCTACAATTATGTTAAAAGGTACCCAGAATTGTTGAGAAAAGCGAAATCTTCTGAAAAGTATGGCCAGCCAAGTACTGCTGCTAGTACCAATTAAAGTAACCTATAAAACGAACATATTTACTTACTTATTATAAAAGAAATTGTTTAAGTATTACAAAATTTTTATTTGCTCCATCCTGAAACGTCCCGACGAGACCCTGGCCGAATATGGCAACCCTATGCTTGTCCCATATTTTCAATCTAAATCTTGGGCGAAAACAAGCAATAAAGCCAGTAAATTGATGATATTTAATCTAAGTAAACGAGTTGATTTTATTTTACAACGGAAGATTGGGTGTGGCTTAGAATGGATTCACAGAAACTGATGTCCAGAGCTTGCTGGGGTACAATGATATCAGCCCTACGCAGCGTGGTTCTATCTACCGACTTTCTTTTGGGTTTGCATGGAATGAAACACCTGCGGGTCAGAGGGAATGTATACGTTGCTACACATTTCTTCAGACTGATTCGTGGATGGTTTGAAAACTCGGCCAGCTTTCATTTCTATGTTTCCGGTGGTTATCTCCTTCACCAACAGCATATGATTTTATCTCCCAGCCTGCAGAGCTAACCTGCCAATACTCGATGCAACTAACGTAATCAACTCAGATATTGACACAACTATAACTGGTATAGTTGATTCCCACTCTCAATGTTTATGTAATTCTCCTTTAAACATGCATTAAAATTAACAATTTTGAAATGTTTTTGAAATAATAAATTTAACTGAATTGAATAGAGACCTCTAGTGGAGGTCTGTGTATCCTCCGTGGTGATACGGAACACGCTAGCAATACTCATGCAGTAATAGTAGTAGTCCTCACTGAATACTCAGAACATGTTTGTGCAGATGTCTTCTCCGGAGAAGGCGATCCGCGTGGGCCAGAGAGTGCGCGTGTCAGCCAAGGGCGTGGCGGGCACCGTGGCTTACTGCGGCTACCCAACTTTCGCCACGGGCCGCTGGGTCGGCGTGGTGCTGGACCAGCCCAAAGGAAAGAACAACGGCACCATCCGCGGTCACGCCTACTTTACCGTGAGTTTTATTATATTTAAATAAAAATCGAATATGTTTATCCAAGACACTATCTAGGTTACAAATCAATTTAATTAGAAACTTTGTTTCCATTTAAAAAATATGTTAAAAATTATTTGCAAGATAAATTTTTTAATTCTGAATTTGAAATATGAGATCGACAAATAGGTCCCAATGGTCAAGTTGGTTAAGACGCCTGTCCCGGTGAGACAAGAGATCCTGGGTTCGATTCCTAGTTTTGACCTTTATCTTTTTATTTTTCTTTGTCTTGTTCTGTTTCATGTTTCCTTTAGATTTATTAGTATTATCTTCTTCTTCAATGATTTACTATGTCGTATCTCCCTACCAGTGGCGGCTCGTGACTTTTGGGTGTTCTAGAGTGCTAATATTACAAAAATGGCATGATTGATGTTATCCTAACTGAAAACGATTTTTATTTTTTTTCGAAAATTCGATTTTTTGTTCGAAGATTTTTATAAAATTTGAGTTTTTCTATGCGCCGCAGGGATTTCCTGAAAATCTTCATACAAAGAACCAAAATTTGGAAAAAAAATTTTCAGCTACAACAACATCAATATTGCCATTTTTTTGTAATATTAGCACTCTAGAATACCCAAAAGCCACGAGCCGCCACTGCTCCCCACATACACTGACATTATCTGTTGTACTGTTGTTTTCCATTGAATACTTGTGTTGCAGTGTGAAGAAAACTATGGAATGTTTGTACGCGTGACGCAGCTCACTCTGCTGGACGAAGACGGGAACCCGCTGGACCCGGCGGCTGCCAGCCCCGAGGACGCCCGCTCCCGACTCTCCAGGTGACCAGACTTATACTTGTCATTATTTTAATTTTTTGCATTTCTGTTAATTCAAATGATAAGTTATTTTTTCTGTATGATTTGCACGGCCAGTCGGGCCCCTAAACAGAGCACCAAAATCATCATATCCCTGGTCAGGCGTCATCCTCCCAAATCTGCACAAGTCATCACCGCGGAACAACTACCTAAACTCTCTTGGGAAGAAACAGACCTACCGATCAAACACTCTTCTAATGATCTGACTCTCGAGCTAAATAAGCAGAACAATTCTTCTGTATGCACTGCTCATCGGGACTTGTCCTTGTCTAGGGCGAATCATATTCAGAAAGCCAAATTTGAGAAGAGTGACAAATTTTCAAAAAATATTACTGAATCTAAAAAATTGGTTACTACTGTAGTGGTCAGTAAGAGAAAAGTAGGTTCAGTAAATTCTTTGAAACCGGTGCACGATTGTGCCCATAAGCTCGTGACAACACACCTGAAAGTAGCATTCAACAGGGAGACCGTCGCCAAGGACGGGTTTGTTGAGACTTGCACTTTAAACTCCAGTCTGCTCGTATCCCTGTAGCCCCGAATATTTAGTTTTACCGCCCCCCCATTTTCAATGATAGTTTCTTCGGCGCCTCCTTAAGATCCGTTTCACCCCTTCCACAAACAATTTATTTCTTATTTTATTAAAATAATTGTTTGACAATGTTGCAAACACTTGTAACTTAAATGAAAAATCTACTTATTTATTATAATGGATAAGATAAAAACATCAATTTACAAAGAGTGCATCTGCCATTTTGAAATGCAAAACTGTTGTAAATTGCATTTTGTACGTTTTTTTAGAAAATGAAGTGTCATGCATTAATCGGTTCATACGTATATAATTATACTAAACCAATGCATGATTGTATTCACAGTGCATAATACAATCAAGTAGAAAAATAAATAATAATTTTTCATTTCATCCTCAACATCCAAATAACAATGCTTGGCTAATTTATATAGCGCCATTTTTGTGAAATGTCACCTCAAGGGTGCTCTAATGCCCTTCAATTCCTCCTATTGCCCAATTGTGTAATCTCTGCTGCAGACAGATCCTGGCAACTGAGGGGAAATCTCAAGCATCTTGGTCCATTGATAAATGGATAATTTTTTAAAATTTCAGTGCCATTCATTTGCAGTGCCTTGCAGTCATATGTTATTTTAAACTACATAATATATCCCCGTTAGCATTGTCATTTTGTTTCATTCTGCTCTTCAGAAGTGAATAATTAAATGCTTCAATTAGATTTGGCTTTGATGTATACTTATTGACCACTAATAATAAACAAGTTCGCTTCGGCGAGTGGTCTAGCGTTTGCTTCGCATCCAGCCGTTGTGGGCTTTAATCCTGCTTCAGATAACCTTACATTAGTATCTGTTTCAACCTCTACAGTATTAGAGATATCTGTAACTGCAGTCATCCTCTCTGCACTCTAAAACAAGTGCGTTCAGATGCTGAGTGTTGAAAGGCTAGGGCTAGTACGTTACGGCTCTACGTCGGCTGATATTTGATTGCTAGACGAGTGATTGCTTCTTTGTTCTTCGGCTAATTGTGTTTTACCATTCCTCTTGCCTTCTTGGAGCAGTATAACCCCGGCACAGAGGTCGCGGCCCACCACGTGAGTACAAGTAGTATCATACTGCCATATCATATGTCGACTTTTCCGGGAATGTACACAGTCACTTCATTCTGCGGTGTTCAATTCCACACGGAAGGCTATGAGTAAACTAATTTTCCTTACAGACAGATTATACTAGATATGAGGGTGCAGGAGCAATTTCTCTGTACTCTCTGATGAATTAAATATAATATGCATACATGCATAGTAAATAGTTGTTGCCAAATTTAGATATCATTTAAAGAGTATGCATTCACCTAATTTTTGAACCATTTGTTACCAGTTTGATTTTCATTGAATTCTGGCAATTTGTGCAGTCAATAGAGTATACTTAGAGAAATTTAACAAAACACCAATTTAATTTTGATGAAAATGTGTATTTAGTTACCTTAGTCCGAATGATTTTTAATATCCATGTTACTTTGGATGGCTACTGTAACAGCTTCTCTGTAATGTAGTGAAAACTTATCAATTGAAACAATAATATAATACTGTCTATTAACTTTGATGATTGTGAAGAAATCCGGACTAGTTGTGGCGATGAGTGAGTAGTCTATTGGTGAATGCGACTAACCCTAAGTTTCCTCTCCTCGCCGGATGCTGCTGGGATGGCGCGTGCAGTGTGCGCCGCAAGACTTCTCCCGCGCCCTTCACCAAACCCGTCTCTCTCTCCGTCTCCAGGTACAGCCCCACTCCCTTGGCACCTTACTGGCTTAGCACACTGTAATACACTGTTAGCATACACGTGGATGTCGTTGTTGTAATTCATTGTGGTTGTCGTCGCTTGCTGCTTGCTGCCTTTACACCTGGCCTTCCGCCCGACTGAGCCGACTGCTTATCTGTTTCAGCTCGCGCCAGTCCCTGGCTGGCTCTCGGCAGTCCCTCTCCACCTCCCTGATGTCTCCCAGTGACAGAGTCGGTACTCCCGAGACCAGCAACAAGAGGGCGGCATTTGTAGAGGCATGTATATATATATATTTAAAAGACACCATGCTTATTGTTTAGTTGATTTAATGCGAACTCTGCCATAGTTGATCTTCGTTTACTAGAGCAGCCAACTTTACCTTTTAAGTGCATATGAATATGAATTGAACATTATAAAGTGCTTTTGAGCTGTAACATTCTCCCTCAGTTAGCTATAAACATTGATATTATGGATTAGTGAAAATATGTAATACGCATTCCATTTAAACTTTTATTTTATTTTTTGTTGTTTTAAAATCAAAATGGCATACTGCACAAATTGCACGGGACATCCCTAATTTTTCATTAATTTATAATAACTTTTTGTTAATTTAAATGAACTATTCTATCATTACAGACAAACTTCGTGGAGACTCTGAACCCCCAGTTCACCCCGGGGCAGAGCCTAACATCGCCGCAGCAGGTGTCGGGCGGTGGGGCGGTGGGAGAGGGGGGCCCAACAACAGCCGTCGAGGACAAGGTGGCGCTGCTGCAGTCACAGCAGGAGGTGGTTGAGTTGAAGGCGGCCGTTGAGGACTTGACGGAGAAGCTGGACACGCTGCGGCTGCGGCGCCTCGAGGATCGTGAAAAGCTCAAAGAGCTGGAGCGCCTGCGCCTGCAGCTGGACCAGATGACCGAGTTCAAAGCCAAGATCATGGAGTCTCAGGCCTCCTTGCAGAGGGATCTGCAGAGAGCCCGCCTCGAGGTATCCAACTTTCATACATATAATCCTATTCCCTGGGTAGAGTGATTCAAAAAGACTCTAATTGATGTTTATGTATCGGTAGACCCGCGAGGCCCAGCTGGCGCGAGATGCCCACGCCGAGGAGATGGCTGACCTATCAGAAACGGCAGAGATGGCGGCGCTGGACAAGGAGATGGCTGAGGAGAAGGCAGAGACGCTGCAGCTGGAACTGGACTCATGCCGCGAGAGGCTCGAGGAGGCCTTGCTGGACCTGCAACTACTCCGGGCCGAGCTGGACGCCGCCGGTAACATTCATTCTCCCTCAGTTAGTTAGTCACTCCTCAGAACACACAATTAAATAACCCGCTCTCCGCAAACAGGTGTGAAGGAAACGGGAGGATCGGGTTCCACGTACGAGCTGCGGCAGCTGGAGCAGCAGAACGCCCGTCTCCGGGACACCCTGGTGCGCATGAGGGACCTCTCGGCACATGAGAAACATCACATGCAAAAGATGCAGAAGGTATGTATATCATATTCTATTACCGATACAATGTTATCCGATAGATAATAAGACTTTTTTTCTAATATTTATTATTTTAGAGTTTCAGTGAGGTGACACCAGAATCACAGGTTTGTCCAATTATCTTGGTTGCGCAATCGTTTGGTTTCTGGTATCTCTAACAACTGAATGATTTCTTTCCTCATTCATTTGATTAAATGGTCCATTTTCTATATATATTGTGTATATGTCTTGGTTTGTCTCCTGTCTTTGTAATGTATGTGGAATTTATGGTTTGAATATTTTTATTTCCTTTTATCAATATAAAAATTAGCTTTATTTTACTGTGCAGGGATACTGAGGGCATAAATATTTGGCTTCAATATTTATTTATTTATAGAAAAGCATACATCAGTTTCAATGGTTTTTACTGCGGTGTTTACCAGACTAGTTCCACTTGGGGCATGTTCCAAGCTCAACAATACGTAATAACTTAAAATAATGAAGACAGATAATGTTCTAGATGCCCATCCCGTTTAAAATAGTTTAATCCCATATCCCGTTTTGAGAATACAAACATTTTTAGATCCACGTTTGAACCCCCATGAAACATTATATGTATTCCTGCGAATGAAGATTGTGTTTTTAAAATTATGTTAATTTTTATAAATATATTGCTGGTCCAGAAGGAAAACAACACAAATAAAAAAATTTAATATTATTGTAGAAAGCAATCACTTTGTGGTTTGACATATTTAATAAAATAAAATACTTTTTTGTTTTAAAACCACGATATTGTGTAATATCTAATATGTAATATATATTGTGTAATATCGTGGTTTTAAAACAAAAAAGTATTTTATTTTATTAAAAAAATTTAATTATTTAATCAAGACAATAGAATTGTTCTCAAAGTTTCATACATGAAGTTTGGAGAGTAAGTGCGTCATATGAAAATTAATTTATTCTAATAGCTATTATCACAATTAATTGTTGTTCAGCTATTAGATATTCTGTAAATGTAACTTCTCAAACTTTCCTTGCAAAAAATGCATGTAGTAATTTTTACTTATGAGATTTTTCTTTCGGATCAGCAATATGGAAATATATTACCGATTGTATCCATAGTAATGATCACATTGTTATTAATTTGAATCAACATGATTTGTTGTTAAAAAAAAAAAGAAAAAATATGTATTCCTGTGTTATATATAGCCCTTCTGATACGTAAAAATTATGTTTGTGAGTTCCATTGTTCATAGAAAATCATACCAATTTTGACTTAGAGCCAGTTGTTTCGCAGAAATTAAATGTCATTATTTGTCATCAGCGCCATTTTATTTTTCACAATTGAATGTTTCCTATTAAATGCCGATTCTAAGGACGGGTTTTTTCACAAATTTAAAAAGTTAATTTTCAAGCTCTGTAAAGGTTCTATTCAAATTCTGTTATACCTTCAGTATTGAGAAACAACTGGCCAATAATGATATAATAACAGAACTTGAATAGAACATTTTCAGAACTTGAAAATCAACTTTGAATGAAATTTGATGAATTGTTCAAATTCTCATTGTCTGTTTCAGCTTTTGAATAAATTATGACCATCAGAAGCGGACAACTATCATGTTGTTAAGCTTGTCAGCTTATAACGATTTGGTAGAAAGCTGAAACACACTGAATTGTCATTTAACGGGGACCTTTCAAATGTCAAAAAAACAAAATTGCCATTTGATGACAATGTGGTCGAGGGTAAGGCTCTCGACTAGCACGCTGCAAGTCGCGGATTCAAATCCCAGCGTGCGCAAGTAAATTTTATTTGATTAATTTGTGTTATTTCACAAATTACTCATTTAAAATAATATATAGTATAGTTGCGGCACATTCCGTGTGTCAGATACTCTCAGTATCGCCCTGGTGTAAGATCGCCATTCAGATTTGAAATGTTGCTTGAAATGGCTTTGGCCGTGTTTGGTGACCAGATCTGTGAATAGTTAGGTACTTACCCACCTTCCTCTTTCCCATCTCCTTCCCCCTCCAACTACCTTCAGCCTCACAACATATGCCATAGTTTGACTGGCTCCAGACGGTTGGGAGCAGTTGGGACCTTTGTGCGGTTTCACATAAAAAAATTTACGTTTGAATTTCTGCGTAACAACTGGGATTTAAAGTGAGTCAGTTTTCCTTTTTGATAGGTTGGCCTAAACAAACATGAGGCTATTGTAAGCTGTTGGTAAAACTGTCTATCGCTCTCCATTATAAACTATGTTATGATACATGTATCATGGTGTCAGGATGTCCAAATGAATAAAGTGTCTTAACACACAGTGTGAGTTAGTTTTCCTTTTTGATACGTTGGCCCAAACAAACTTGAGGCTATTGTGAGCTGTTGGTAAAACTGTCTATCGCTCTCCATTATAAACAATGTTGTGATACATGTATCATGGTGTCAGGTTGTCCAAATAAATAAAGTGACTTAACACAGGGTGAGTCAGTTTTCATTTTTGATACGTTGGCCCAAACAAACATGAGGCTATTGTGAGCTGTTGGTAAGACTGTCTATCGCTCTCTAATTATAAACTATGTGGTGATACATGTATCATGGTGTCAGGTTGTCCGAAAGAATAAACACACAGTTGAGTGATTAAGGAATACTGGTCAATAAGTCTCGATTGAGCCTATGGAAGTGCGTGGTAATAAGTATGCCACACAGTTGGAAAAATTGCCCACAGTCTTGAACTGATCAAAGGTATGAGAATGGGAGAAGAGACTATATATATTTCTTAAAGACGCTGTCAGATTGTCGGAGAATTTCTTTGCATCAATATTTCTGAAATATTGAAAACCAAAAACTGTTAACTGTTTTTGAAAGGTTATGAAATACGCTTTCAACTTTTATTATTATAAGAAAAAAATATGTTTTGATACATTCAAATTTTTAATGCAAACATGAAAGTTTTAAAAATGGCTCACTTGACATATTTTCGTCTAAACACTAAAGACTTATTTCTAGTGACTTAGGCCTATAACTGCTGTCTTAATGGGATATATATTTACATATATAGAAACTTAAAACTAATTACTGTCTCCCCACTTTTTGTCGTTACGTATAAAAATAAATCATTAAAAATTCACAAAGTTTCATAATTTTTGCTGAAGTAAAAATCTTTGGTTTCTTAAAGGTGTACATTTCAATTATTTTGTTGTTAAATTCTAGATTTGAATATAAAGCGTGTTGTTTTCTGTTTTTAACACCGCTTAAATCATATTTCTCACTATGACAGTAAGGGAGGCACAACGGTTTCTATTAGACCATATGAGCTGTTTCCAAAAGCGAACAAATTTATTCAAGAAAATAATGTTTAAATCCAGTTCTGAAATTCACCCCCGCATAGAAGACTTTACAGTCAATGAAGAAATGGAAGTTTTTAAACTGCAATTTGCCACACATGTATCATTTAATTTTTTGGGCCAATATACGCATATGTTCCACTTCATCCCGTCTTCCTTAATTACTTCCTATTAAATAACAGTATAAACAAACATTCAACCCGATCTGGTAGAATTGTCAAACCATTTTTATCCCTCGGATTGTGCGTAATTCCACTGTTTTGTACAACTTTTCATGAATGAATGTATTTTTTGTATTGTGCGAAGATTAACCTGATGTCCCTGTATTATAATGTTGCATTTACTTTATTAGGCAAAGAAGAGTTTTGTAAGATCAGTCCATTATTAACTATATTGTCTACATTCTCAAACTTACCCACCAGCTGTCTTCACATCGCCGTCGCAAAGAAAAGTAGTCAACTTATAAAGAAAGTGTTAATAAGCTTGTAATAATGTGTGTGCAGGATTTGGATCAGAAGAAATCTGAGATTACGGAGCTCGGGAGGACCAAGGAGAAGTTGAGTTCTCGAGTGGAGGAGTTGGAAGGACAAATTGCAGATCTTCAGGAACAGGTATGTGTCCGTGCCGTGTACACATTCAGTGTATTTACCAATACACACATACATACTAGTGATGAACGGAACGTCTTAAGAGCCGTTCATCTGTGTAAATGCCACATCTATTGTTTTAGCTTACATTCGTTGTTCATTTCATATTTAGTATAAGGATCAGTGCTCGGATTCTACCTGAGCAAACCGGAACACGCAAAACCAATTGTCACCACCGTTTGTGTTGAAATATACAGGGTGTCCGGGGTTAAAGTGTATAAACTTTTGGAGGTGATTCTACATGTTAGTACAAGTAAAAAAAATATATATATATATATATTTTTAAAAATTTCAACATTTTAAGGTAGTTTTCAGATACAAATGAATTGTTTGAATGGAGAAAATGATATTCTTCTTTGGAAAAATATTTTTGTATTGGAAAAAAACAATGGAATTTAAAAAAAAGTTATTAATCTTTTTTACTTCTACCATCAAGTAGAATGACCTCCCGAAGTTTGTGAACTTTACTTCTGGAAACCCTGTCTAGTAAAACCTTTCCAGAATGCAAAGTCAAAAAGAAATATTGTATGCACATGGAATTTTTTGTGCAAAATTCGATGTGGAGTTTTTCATATTTCTTGTGGTAAAATATGCGTCTGTTTTTCCCATCAGATGAATTCGACCGAAATCAAAAATAATTGATCGTTCCGGTTGATGAGTATTCTAATCCTAGCACTGATAAGAATGCCCTTAGTTTTCAATTGAAAGCAAAATCCATTGAAATAAATTTAGATGAATAATAAATTATGAATAAGTTTTTAATACTTTTTTGTATTTTCTGTTCTCTTACAATGTTCCGTATCGGAAGATCGAACTAAACGATGTAAGTCTTTGAGAGTTTCTATGGAATTGGCTTATTTGGATTTATTTTACTTTGGCTACCAGTGTCACTTGTCACTTTACGGGATGGTTTTTGTTTTCAATATGATGTGATTAGGTAAAGCACCCCCACTAGACGATAGCAACCCACCCATAGTTTCCTTCCATCCTCACATCACACGTAATATGTCCTCCTCTTAACTCGACACCACTTGATCTTAATGTGACATATGGTGCTGCCACTGAGAGCTCCGTTTTAGCGCCTCTTCCTGTTACGTCTTTTACGAGGAAAGCGATAAGATTTGCCTATATCTCTCTTATTCCATATGTTGTGAGTCGTGGAGTTGTAATACCCACTTTGGAAATATTTGAAATTCATCAAATCGACGGTCCCGAAGAACAATGTCGGATGTGCTAGATTATAGTTTTACAGTAGAGCTGTTTTAAGTTTCGTTTAGTATTATTACTGTTTTTGATAATATATTTCTCCAATGAAATATATAGGGGTTAGTGCAAAATACATATTTCTTGATCTCAAAAACAGTAAAAATGCAGAAACGAATCTTTAAACAGCTCTATTGCAAAACTACAAACTTGCACATCTGACATTGTTCTTCGGGACCGTAGAAATAATATTAAATTAAATTTTTTTGTTGAAAACTATCAAAAGAATTTTGTACGATTATTTATATACTTGGCATAAAATGTATATTCAAGATATTCCAAACAGGTTATCGTGACTATCTCCAGATTTCCAAAAATTATTTAAAATAACGGGTTTTGCAACTTATACGACTCATATGGACATCTGAAAAATGCTAGTAATGTACATAGAGCTACAATTATAGGCGCTACTGCACCCTAATATCTCCTTGAAACTTATTCCACTATTTTAACGCGATAAGCCTTGCGTGTAGACCGGCTTCGGTAGTCTTAGAGCATTGGGGGAGTTGGAGGTCAGTTGAAGGTAAAAAAAGCGGAACCTATTTTTTACCTTCATGTCTCATCTAAATATAAAACATCAATGGTAATGTACCATTTGTGTGGATAAAATAATAATTAGACTGAAGAAAAAATTACTAATCAATTCAAGAAGCACACTTCTCACTATTTTCCCTTTTACTGCAACAACATGCACTTGGTTATGTATTAAACTAATCTCATTGCAAAGCCACCCACAGAGTAATCTGGCAACTAGTCCACAAACAAATGGAACATGCTAAATTAAATCTTCATTTGTTCAGGAATTTTAAATCTCCAAATGTTCTTCACTGATTGCTTTGAAATTTTGTCATAATGTTGCATTCGAATACGCATGTGTTTTTATTTACCTATATTGTACAGATGTCACCCGTGACAGGCAAAAACATGCTTTTTTGAAAAACAGCGCCATCTATTGGACACAAAGGCAACATATGCTATTGTTTCTCTATCTGCACAGACAGACTGAGCCACGGCAACGCGTGGCGGGGTACAGCTAGTAATATTATATTATTCAAATTGGGTGCCAATTGTAGTTTTCTATTTTGCCCTTCTCAACCAAACTTTTGCCCTTTTTAACCAATATTCTTTTAGAATAATTTCAGTGTTGTGTAATGATGTAGCATGTAGGAAGTATAGGTAGATGTATTGGCTAAATATGGCCTGGCTGCATGTTCAGTGCGCTTTGTTGTTACTAAATCCACACACGCTCATGCATACGCAATGCTTAATATGTAGTATTGTTCCAATGGCTGGGTATCCAGTCAGACTCTGTAGCTTGGGTCCATCATTATTACAAGTCCGGCCAACTGAAATATTATAGCGAGTATAGCTTATTTAATGTATATGCGCTGTTAGTTCCTGATAATACTAATAATATTTTATGGTCAGGTGGATGCTGCGCTGGGTGCTGAAGAGATGGTGGAGCAGCTCGGGGAGAGGAAAATGGCTCTGGAAGATGAGGTAAGATAAGACCTTAAATGTGTATGTAGGCTTTGAGAGCTATAGTAGTATCATTGACAACATGATATGTATTTGCAGGTGGCACAGCTGAAGGAAGAGGTGTCAGAGCTGGAGGCCCTGCAAGAGGTGCACGAGCAGCTAGTGGAGTCCAACCACGAGCTGGAGCAGGATCTGCGTGAGGAGCTGGACATGGCCCACGCAGCCACGAGAGAGGTCAGTCCCGCGCTGCATGCATTCAGTGTTATTTAGCATCTCCTTTTAGTGTTGTTAACTTTGCTGACAGACTTCTCTGCACTCTTTAGGCCGTGAGGGAGCGTGAGGCGGCCCTGGAAACCATGTTGGACCGGGAACAGACCATCACCAAGTTCCGGGAGCTGGTGCAGCGCCTCAACGAGCAGAGCCAGCAGTACCGGGACAGGCTCAATGACAAGGACACCGTCAGTGCCCCGGTGGCGGAACAACAGCAACAGCTGGAGGTGTTTGGAGTGCGCCAGGCCAAGACGCGCGCCGTGGACCTGCAGCTACGTGCCCTGCAGCTGCGCCAGGCGCTGGAGCATGCCACGTTGCTCAAAGGCTACATGCCCGACCATCTCATGGCGCGCGGGGCTGACCACGACGCCATTCTGCTGCTGCTGCTCATCCCTCGCATGGTGTGCAAGGCCGACATCCTTCTGGGCCAACTGCGCGAGAAGTGAGCTCAAATCTGCAACTGTTAACCAATGAATTATTTTTATTTAATGAGCAGGCAGCATTCTGCTGATGCGCTCATATCTGATTTCACAATAAGTTTAACAGTAATTGATTTGTTTTAACTACTCTACTTGCAATGAAGTGTTTCCCATGATGTGTTTCTATGTTGGTGGTGAAGATTTCTTGGATGCCAGGGCAACTATAATATCCAGATAAAATTTTGAAAGTCACAATTAAGTCTGTCTTATTCGTTTTAACATTGGTAATCTTAGTTCCTTGAGTCTATCTTCACATTTCTGTCTGTTCCAATCAGCACTTACTAAATTTTATATGTGTGTGTGTTACAGGTTCCCGGCTGTGAACACCATAGACAGAGAAACCGTGGTGAAGAGTCACTCGGCCACTCAGTTCAGCTTCCGTTGCCGGATGCACTTCCAGCTGCACATGCTATTGGTGAGTTCATCTACCTGTCTACACATGCATCTTCGGGACGGGTGGGCTAACTGAGAGTTCCTACCACTCTGTTTGTTTGTTTGTTTGCAGAGTGTACTGCAGCAGTACAGTGCGGGGCTGCAGCAAGGTACTGCGGCGGGTCTGCTGAGGGCGGCGGGGGCCCTGCCCGAGTTGGCGGCGCAGGAACGCCCGCTGGACGCAGCCCTCGAGCTGCTGAGGACCGACAGACTGGATGAGAACTATTCTACAGCCGGTGAGTTTCACACTTATGTGATGACCGCACAACTGCCAGTCAAATTACAAAAAATTCGAATCATTTATTTAAATGTAAATATATATTGTACTAGTACATTTAGGTTCTACTTCTTAGTACGCTGAAATTACCCATCAGATATGCAAAATTTCCAATTGTTGAATGCCAGCGTAATCCAATGGGTAATGAAAACATGCTTTCTGTTTGTGTTGTGGGATTTAGCTCCTTAAAAAATGTTGGTAGCTTATTAATAAAATAAATCATAAAAGAGTTTTGTTCGGTAAAGAGTAGCCTTCTTCAATTTGCGTCATTCTTCAACGAGCCCACCTAACGCACAGTTCGTGTAGTTTGACGTGTATTTTCTTTGTTTTTTTATCGTGAAGATCACTTATTTAGTTTTGTGGAAAATATAATAAAATTTCAAGAATATTTTCGTATTTCTGTAATATATACGTGAGAGAGAGAAAATCATTTCTCTGATAGCTATTCTGCAAAAACTACTGATGATTTACATATGAATACCGGAAACTTAAAAGGCTATAAGTGCCAAAAACACCTATAACGATTTTATTTAAGAAATGGATAGCATGTGCCAAGGCCAATGTCCTACAGAAGGGTACAAGTGCAACAGATAACGTAAATAATTCTAAAAAAAATTGGAAGATGGCGTTGGTTGTAAGTACCGAACGTCATTTCCCCTTTAAAAGGGTCCAAGTGCCATCGCCAGTCAGACGCGTTAGTATCAAAATGGGTGACAACGAGCCGGTTTCTGCGCAAGGCGGTGGCATAAAAAGGCGTCAAAATGGTGAAAAAACTGTTCAAGTGGCCAGAAAGAAGTTGAAGGATTCTGGACAAGAATATACTTCATCAAGTAGAAAGTTGATTCCTGCAAAACGACCGCCAAATCAAGAGGTTAGTACGTTGTTTTAATCTCCAACGGTTTTCTATGCTAGGTGACCAATCACTCTATAAGCGCTAGTGATGTGCTGACCTGTAATTTTTTGTCAATACCTATAAATTTACATAGAATATTAAAAAAATGTGTTATTAACTCATTATTTATAATAATACTATCCAAATTATGGATAGCACTGGCGTAAGATTTTGTTAAAGGGAATGCTTTGGTATTTTATCTGTTTTGCTTTCATTTACGTAATTTTTTTTTTTCAAGTGTATCTGCAAATGCCGCTACAAATGCAAAGAAATAGCTGCCGACCTGTCATTGTTCACGGATTTTTATGGCTTGTCGAATAATGAAAAGCAATCTTCTTTTCTCATGGGGCTTATTCAACTGACGGAAATTAAAAGGAGAAGGCACGGAACCTATGAATCTCCTGCATTAAGTAAGCGACAGTGCACGGCATATTACATGCTTCCAGATGGCAAGGGAAATGTTGTCAGCGTGTGCAAAGCAACATTCATGAATATTTTTTCCCTTTCTCCGAAAAAGATTCAGGTTCTCATTAATAAAAAAAACAAGGCCACACAACATTTACGGAATCAAGGGGAAATATTAGTAAAAAAAAACGAATATATACCAATGAAGATGAGGATGACATTAAAAAACATGTAAATATGTTTCCCAGACTTGTAAGCCATTACGGTCGTGCAAGATCAGAGAAAGAGTATCTAAGTCCTGATCTTAATAAACATCGGCTGTTCAAATCATTTCAAGCATCATTCCCGCAGTCAAAAGTTGCCTATAAATTCTATTCAAAAATTTTTGAGAAGGAATTTCCAAGCTTAAAATTTGGCCAGAAACGAACTGATACGTGTGCAACTTGTGACCTCTATGTTGCTAAAATAAATGCTGATCCTTCGAATAAAGCAACATTTAAAAACCAACTGGAGCTTCACCATCGAAAAGCTGAAAAAGCTACAAAACAGATGTCACTTGACATTAAAAAATCTCAAATTCCGAGTAGCAATACATGCACTGCCGCCATGGACTTGCAACAGGTTTTATTGACGCCATCTTTAACGCATGGGCCCATGTATTACTCTCGACAATAGTCAAATTTTAACTTGGGTGTGCACATTGAAAATACTGGTGATGGGTATATGCACATGTGGCATGAAGCCATAACAGGAAGAGGGGGAAATGAGATAGCATCATGCATTTATAAAAAATTTTCCAATAACTTCTTACGAAAGTAGAATCTAATCATGTGGAGTGATAATTGCAGTGGGCAAAATAAAAATAAAATGATGATATTCTTATGGGCCTATCTTGTATATAAAGGAGTTTTTAATACGATAGAACATAAATTTTTAATGAGCGGGCACTCATTCCTCAGCTGCGACAGAGACTTTGCTCTAATTGAAAAAAGGAAACGAGTGACAAATTCCATGGTTCCTGCAGATCTTATAGATATGGTGCAAAGTACTCGTCACAAGCAGCCTTTCCACGTCATTTCAATGAAAACAGATGATTTCTTGGATTTCAAATTGGCCGCCGAAACATTTTTAAACACCACCACCATGCAGCTAACGAAGGCTCATCGCTTGAAATTTGTAAGCGACAACCCTTTTGTTGTCAAAATAAAGGAGACGCACAACACTTTGGAGCCCTGGAAAATCGTAAAATTATTGAAAAAAAAAACAAAAATTATCCGATTTAAATAACTATTCCATACCAGTGCTGAATTGCAGAAGCAGAATAACGGAAGAAAAGAAAAAAGACCTAACCAATTTAATTCCTTACTTACACGCGCAGGAACACAAAAATTTTTACAACAACATTTTATAATTTTTATGTCTTATAAATTGATTTTCATACCTTGCTTGTATGCGCAGGAACACAAAAATGTGTACAACATTTTATTATTTTTATGTCTATTGAAATTATATCTTACTTGCAAGCGCAGGAGCACAAAAAAATTCACAACATTCTATATTTTTTATGTCTTTTATATCTAATTTAATGCTTAACAAGAGCATACATACAAATTTTTTTTAACATTTCGTAATATTTATTTTTTTATTCATGTTAAACATCATCCCATTGGGATGATCCCATCCCTATTGGAGATGGATAAAGCAGTTGGTATATTGTTTTATTGTCACTGTGGGACTAAAGCCCTTTATTGCTTCAGAGAGCATGGCACTTGGGCCCTATTAAAGGAAACTACGCAAGGCACATGAGACTTTCTCTAAAATGATTATTTTATTTGATTTTTTACTTACTTTAATATGTCTTTTCATAATATTTTTTTATCAACTGCATTAAGATTTGTTCATTTGTTGATTTCACACAAAAATAAAATAATGTTTTCTTTGAATTTTTGAGTGTATTTTTAAATTCCCGTCTACCTCCTTTTCTTGTCAATGGTACTTATACCCTTTTAAGTTTCCGGTATTCATATGTGTACAACTTTTATAAATACATAAACACATATGGTAAGTTAAACCCAAAATGTTAAGGCCAAAAAACAAGTAACTAAAAATAGACTTAGCCGGTGCGCGGCGAGCCACGTGCAAATTTACTCTCAGCACACTACGGTGGTTTTAGTTTGCGGAAGCTCGGCATTTCAATGGTGGGTTTCGAAACTCTATTAAATCATTATTTATTTGCCCATGTTGCTTTCAGATCCGCACTGGCAACACAAGTTGAGATTGAGAAAGGATGTGCTGTAATACATACGCTAAAAGGCTGGGTGATTTCCTTGTACCCGTGTTATAATGAGTGTTTATTTGGTTGCAGACCTGGAGAAGTCATACGCCGTGCTGTTCACTATGCAGCCCGCCTTGCTGGGGCCTCCGCCCCCCGACCCACACACTCCTGATGGACACAAAATAATAGGTCAGTCTCCTACTACTCGCATGTACTGATGATGCAGAAGTGTAGGTTCAGATGATGTTGACTCACAATGACGATATTTGTATTGCAGAGGCAGGTTCACAGGCGGTGACAAGTCCTCAGGCGGCAGGCTGGGCTCGACCCGGAGAGTCGATGGCCGTACGCTCCTGGTGCTCCGCTATCTCGGCTGCACTGGAGGGGCTGGCCTGTGATGGGCAAGTGCTGAAGGCGCTGCTGCAGCCAGGCGAGGAGTGCCAGGAGCTGCAGCAGCTGGAGGAACTGGTCTCGGCCACTACTGAGGCCCTACTGCAGCAGCTGAAGACTATCCGCAGACGCCTGCCCGTTGATAGTGTCTCACTGGGTCTCCAATCAGAGGTATATTATACTAATACCTCCAAACCTGAGAAGATGATTGCTTTGTATAAATTAATGTATGTTATGCAGTATTCGAATGGAGGTGTTGTTTGCAAGCGTCATGTATGAACAATGTGCCCCGCTCTCCATATACATTGTATTGTGTTGTTGTGTTTCAGTGGTGGGAGAGTGTGGGAGTGCCACTGGGCCGCGCGGCGTGGCGGGCTGGGGGCTGCTGCGCTGAGGCAGCGCGTCACTCGAGCCAGGCCGCAGCGCTTTGCGAGCCGTCGCGCCTTCCGCCCGCCAACCTGCGCAAGCTGTGGGCAGCTGCCAGTGACCGCCACTATGCGCAGGACGACCAGGGCCCACTGCTATCTGTCAAGGTGTCCCTGCAGCTGCTCATGGCCGAGGTGGCCTCCCTGGCGCAATACACCCAGCAGCAAGAGTACCAGATACACGGCACCCTCAAGCAGGACACCAAGGTACACCTTAACATACCTTAGCTCGAAATATGAAATATAACTTGAAACTATGCTTTGTAGGCAGATCTGAATGAATTGCATTCTTTTTCTGGCCCCGAGTAGTTTTGTGATGTTAAGTGACTCGATGCTGATGCCTTTTGCAGACGGTGTCCCCCATCTTGCAGCGGGCGGAGCTGGTGAAAAAGCAACTAGAAGAAACCAAGAGTCTGACACTGAAATTGGAGAACAAGGAGGCCGATCTCAGAGAACTCAAGAAGATACTAAAGGTAATGACAAAGTGCTTACATTTAAGTTTGTCTTAAATATTACATAAAATGTTATTATTTATATATTGGGTTGTCCCACAAGTACCCCTGATCTAACAACGTCATGCACTTTTCCCAGTGATGTTCAATAGCTTTGAAAATAGCTATCACCTGCAGACTCCACCTCTTCATAGTTGGCAAATCTTTTACCACCGAGCCATTTTTTCAAGTTTGGAAAGAGAAGATAATCAGAGGGTTTAAATCTGGCAAATAGGGTGCGTGTTTGATTTTGATCATCGCATTAACAAATTTGTGAACTGGTGCATTGTCTTGATGAAACAACACTTTCTTTTATGCTAAATGCGGTCGTTTTTTTCTTGAAATGCTGCAATAAGTTTGCATAATACTAGCCGTTGATTGTTTTTCCTTTTTGAAGGTAATGAATGAAAATCATCCCATGCGCATCCAAAAAAATCTGGCCTTGCCAGCAGATGGGACTGTCTTCACCTTCTTTGAAGCCGATTCTTCCCTTCAGTCCATTGTTTTGACTGTTTTTTCATATCAGGTGTGAAGTGATGGACCCTTGTTTCATCCATGGTTATGAATCGACACAAAAACTCGGCTTTATTATAGCGAAACATCGCCAAACACTCGATTGAAACCGTGGTGAAACCTAACCTAACCTAACGATGCTGTTTTTATTTCATTGTGAGCAAGCACGGCACCCACCTTGCGCACAGCTTTCTCATGTTCGAATTTTCAGTCAATATGCGATGCACAGCACTTTTTGAAATGCTTAACATGTCTGCTAGCTCGTTCACTTTCAGTCAATGATCATCCAATACCATTTTGTGGATATTTTTCACCATTTCTGGCATGGTCACCTCATTTGGTCGACCACTGGAATGTTCGTCTTGGCAGCTCGTACGGCCTCGTTTAAACTCTGCCACCTAAAATTTTATTGTTGTAGACTCCCTAGAGTAGAATCTAGCTCGGCTTTGATATTAGTTGGAGACCTTTTAAATGAAAGAATTGTATCGCATAACGATGACAAATTTTTTCCATGCTCAAATTCACTGAGAGCGTTCACTATCGATGCCTGTTAAACAAAAACAATGTAGCATCTTCAAACATAGAACTTAAGCTATAAAGGTTGCTACTTTCGACCACAAGAATTTTTTAAAATTCAAACATAGAACTTAAGCCATAAAGGTTGCTACTTTCGACCACAAGAATTTTTAAAAATTCTTGTGGTCGAAAGTAGCTACCTTTATAGCTTAAGTTCTATGTTTGAAGGCGCTACATTGTTAATAAGTCAGGTCGGGTAATTCTGGGACTACCCTAGTACATACATGTTATTTAGAAAGTACCTTTGTCATATGGAGGCACTTAATTGATTGTATGTGAAACAGAGCAAGCAAGACGAGATGTCGGAGATGCAGATCCGCAAAGAGCTGGCGGAGAAGAAGCTGAGCAGCGCTGCGCGCGACCAGGAGCTGCAGGTGGAGAAGCTCAACCGCAAGCTGGAGGATGCACACAACCAACTCAAGAGGTACTCCACTACCCCTTAATTCACTTCTACACTACGTGAGTGAATCCACGGACAATTCTCTAATTTACATGATATTTGTGTTTGGCAGGAAAGAGAAAGAGTTCGAGGAGACCATGGATCATCTGCAGCAAGACATCGACTCGTTGGAACTGGAGCGCGGGGCGTTGCGGGACAAGCTGAAGCTGTACGGCAAGAAGGATCGCCCCAGTGGCGAGACGGGCAGCCCGGCGAGCGAGGCAGAGCGTCGGGCCCCAGGGGTGCGGGGATCAGAGGGACAGGAGCCGCTGCAGGAGGAGGTGGCCGTGCTGCGTGGACAGCTGGAGCGGGAGCGCGAGGAGCGCCTAGGACTGCAGCGGGAGAGCTTCGATGCAGCGCTGCGGGCGCTCACCCCGCTGCCGCAAACGCAGCCTGAGCCCGACCAAGCCCTGCACCAACTCAGGGACAAGTTTGCCAAATTCCAATTCGTAAGTGCAAGAGTATCATAATACATTTTAAGAAAATAATACACTTTATTTGAACTATGTACTATTTAACTCACATTTTGATTTGATGTTTCAAAATTATTTTCTTTTTAATTCCAGGACTGGACAATGTTCCTGGCCAAGTCAGGAGTGTGCAAATTCCCGGAGAATCTCGGGGATTATGAGAAGGTTTTGGCTGAGCACAAAGAGGCCCAGAAGACGCAGCGCAAGCAGCTCATGGTGGGTTTCTCTCACGTAATATTATACTAGCTTTTCCTCTGATTTATGTCTCAATGGATTATATTATGGTATCTCTTGCAGGCACGCCTGGAGGAGATCCAGCTGGAAGCCCGCTCCGTGTTCCTGTCCCGTCGGCCTTGGCGCAGCGTGGACACGGTGCTGACCTCCTTCCCCTCGCCTGAGCTGGCGCGTTCATTAGGCGCGGGGGGCGGCGAGCTGGTGGCTGAGTACCAGGTGCCCCTCGGCCAGGCCTGTGCCGTGCCCCTGCTGACCCTGGGCCGCGCACAACTGGACGCCCTGCGTAGTGCGGGGGCCAACCTCCACATGGCCGCAGCGTAGACCCATCATACTCACTACAAGCTTATTGTGCTTTATAAACATTCCGCGGCATATCTTGCAAGCACTTCCGGGGCATCTGGGCATGATTCTATTTAATATGCAGAACAGGAGTTCTTAAACAGTGAGAAACTAACATTAAATATGAATTTATCTTTGCTTTACCGAGACAAAATTTTAACATTATTTATTTATTTTAAAATGGTTTAAAGACACGTACATTACCAGAGGTAACACAAAATAGATTAAAAAGCCGTGATGAAGGGAATTAAAATGAAATGATATATTGAATTATATAGTGTTATGGCTTTATTCTGTTACTTTAGAGGAGTGAATTTGGAATTTATTGTTTTCCTAGTTTTATCATAAATTATAACAAAAAAAAAAGTATTTAATAATAGATAACCACTCGAGCGATTGGTATCTTATATATACTTCTTCAATAGTTGCAAAACTTCTTCAATAGTTAAAAAATCCTGGCAAAAAAGCCGTTGGCTTTGAAACATGTAGATTATAATTAATTAAAAGTGGTGTATACAAATTGTTTCATTTTCATATCATATATATACTTTTACCATATTATCCTGAAAATACTAATATGGAATCTTATGAAACTGCTTACTGCGGTTTAAAGCCAATAAATCCACCTAGATTTCACCATTTATCTCATAGTTTTAGCTTCTATAAATTTGGCACATTATGGCAAGTGATTGCCCAAAACGTTTTTGCAAACTTGGCATAATATGCTAAGAATCGCTCGAGTGTATGTGTAATGTATATTATAATATATAGATATTCCATTCATTTCTGTAAAGTAACAGATTGTCAACTCAGTATTTATATTCCTTCCTATCTTATCGATAAGAATTAGCTAAATCAAGGCGAGATATACCTACGCTTTATTATGAAAATCTATATATTTTTGTATGGTGGTTCCCAAATCAAATATTATGTATGTTTTGTGTTTTCTTGCAATCAAATTTATGAACATGTAAATTGATGTGTGCAGGAATTACATTTATAGATTTTTCAGGCAGCTGACGTAATAAAGTTAAACCTAAAAGAATATTATTTTTCTGGTCAATTATCATTTTTTTTAAATTTCTGTATAGCTTTTGCTCACCTGACGTGGTTCAGGCTGCCAACTTCAACTTGTTAGGTGATATCCGGATACGGGCTGCTAATGTAAGCCCGCTAGGTGAGATTAGGGTGCTAACCAATGACTTAAGAAAATACATGCTGAGAATGTAATTAGTGGAAAATGCTAGAAGAAAAGGAACATTTCTGTAATCAATAAATTAATAATATTTTAAGGTAAATAAATCTTCCTTGCGTTTTATTAATTCTGTTTTTTGTCAACATTTGCTTTAATTTAGATAATATTTATAAGCCAGTAAAAATAATATCTGCATAATAATTATAGTCTGTGGCAGAAATATAATTCCTCTCAATGATCTAGATTTATTTTTGGGGAATACCACAAATTATGTCATGTTGCGCTTACTCCTTCTATAGCTAATGTTTCAGACAGCATTACAGTGTCCATCATCAGGGCAGATTTTGCGTGTTGTGCTTCCTCTTTATTTAGCCAATGCTTCGGACAGCGTTAGTGTCTAATTACATACGTATCTTGAGGATACTGCGCTCTGAATTATTGCCGGGCTTTCGATAAAAACAAACTCATAAAAAATGTGATTCCTCCAGCAAATGTTCTTGTGGTAAGTGATTTGGTTATCCTTTTTGGTATCCTACATTCACTTTCACCCAATTCCGTTAAACATCGTTGTTGATAATTATTGTTTACAGTACACTTTACAAGTTCATCTGAAGTTGTACAATTCACAAGGAATCTTATTAACATCTCAGCCAATCCTGCTACCTGTGAAGATCGAATTGGTGGCACAGTTACTTGAGAAAGTTTTATGTTCTTGTTGGCATGATTGTATACACGTGTCCGGAAACACGAAAACTGGTGAATCTGTATCACATTTGGAGTAGATTTTGAGGCACAATTTTTTTGTAATTGCAACACTCATTTTGAGTAAAATAAATAAGTTGGAGAATTTTAAAGAAATTGACTGGCTACATTTGCAGTCCAATGAAATTATGACTACCTTGAATTCAACTGCAGTGTGCAGAGCTAAGTTTTAAATATTTTGAATGTATTTCGTTACTGTCAATGAAAATTCCAAACTAAAAAAGTTGATATTGTAGAAGTGTGCCTATTATTTCGATTATAATTTTCAATATTATATTTGGATTTGAGAATTGTTCTAAATTTCATCTCATAGGGCTTAATGCCTTTTAAGATGTCCAACTCCAAAAAACCTTCAGGTTAAAAAAAAAAAAACAGATATAAGTTTAAAATCATGTGATAGATTCACCAGTTTTGTTGATTGATTCACTTGTACTATGAGTTTCCTACACCGTATAAACAAATTGATTTTGGACTGTCAATAAAACAATGATACTTTTAAATATATTATTATATTTATACATAATAATATAAAATTATAATTTTCATAATAAAAAAATATATTAAAAAAATACATTTAATTTAGTAATAACCTAGAGGTGAAAAATAATATTGTGCAATAATATGAAAAAATAAATTAAAACTTTGTATAATTTCAATTTATACTTCAGGAATATAATGTTTTACTGAATTATAAAACATAATATTACGAAAGTGTGAAGGCATTACACTTAATTAATTTGGAAATGTGGAATGGCAATTTAGTGTAAAGAATAGCCAAAGTGAGATTTATAAGCGTAAGCTGCCGCCATGCTGTGATGTAATTAATCAGAATCATCATCGTCATCATTGCGACCTCGGATGGTCTTCTTCTCCAGCAAGGTCCGCTGGCGCTGCTTCTTGGCCTTGTCCGGTGGGGTGAGCAGGTCGCCACTGTACTCAATGACCTGGGAACGGGCGATGCGCCACTCTAGCATCTCTGTGGTGAAGTCGTCGCAGTTGCCGAGGTCCGTGAAGCCCACAATGAAGTCCGTCGTTTTGGAGTCCTTGACCAGCCCCAGTGTGGGGATGACGCGGATGTGCAGGCGCTCCGTGAGGAAGGGGCAGCGCTCCACGTCCAGCTTCACGAAGCGGCACTCCAGGTGCTGCGGTGCCAGCCTCTTCAGGTGCAGGTCCACGATCTTGCAGCGGGGGCTGTCGATCTTGTAGAAGTGACATACAATGTCTTTGCTTTTCTTGGTGACTTGGAAAAATTCCTTTTCATCTGATAACTCTGTATATTCTCCGTGTCCCTGAAATAAATGTCACATTTAGTCTACATGGCAATGTCTAGCCACACACTCTAATATGGTCCTTAAGTTGAGGGCTCCATTGTAATCTCTCTGTTACTAGCGTTGTATATGAGAAAGAAGAAGGTTAGTAAGAAGTTTGAGGTTAAAATGGACCTCTCAGCAGTACACCTTTAGATACGGGGACTGTAATAGTCCTGCAACTGAGAGTTCCATTGTAATTTATTTTTCTGCTACGCGTTTTGTTTATAGAAAGAGGAAAGAAGTTATAATGGATCTGTCACCAGCGGTATTCCGTTTAACAGAAGAATACTCACATTTGCTTTCCATTCCTGTTTGAGTTGCGCCCGCTTCTTCATATCCTGAATGCGCCGTTCTCTGAGACTCTCCAAGTCATCTGAGTCTAAGTTATTTAACCTGCAAATGAAGGATTGAGTGTATTAGAATCTAGTCATAGTGGAGGAGGCAATTGACAAAGGTTGAATTTCCAATGAATAGAATAATTACCTTTCCAGTTCGGAATCCAACTGCTTTTCCACATTGGATGTAATACTTTCAATTACTTGGTCCATTTTTACTGTCCGAAATCCTAAAAAAAATTTATTTGTAATGAAACATTTCTACCAATATTTTTTCCTCCTTCATTCAATCCAGGGCTTTTCGAGACCCGCATTAATAAATCCCCTCCTAGAGCCCATAATTTCCAATAATAAATCCCTTAACCCTTTCGTCCCGGAAAGAAAAAAATCACATTGGATCCGAAGCGGGGTCACTCAGTCCCCCAATTTGTTTTGCTTATTAAAAGGTGTTAATGACATAATTCGATGAAATTTGTTTTGGTTATAATTAGAGGGAAGTATATATTACATATTTCAGTAGTCATTATCAAAATCGTTTCATAAATAAAGTCATAATTAATGTTCTAATGAATTTAGACCATAACGCATATGTTTTCAAAGAAAACGGAGAAGGCGGGTACGTAGCAAGCATCGCGCCTCGTTTCCGAATCTCGACTGCCGATTGGCGATTAAGCGTCGACGTGGGTGGCTAGTTTCTTGCATAGGGTGGTCTGTAAATGATGGATATGTATTTTTTACTTTTATAGTTTATGAAAACTACTACGTACTACTAAACTAGGTACGGATGTTAAATATTTTGAAACAAATGTTGTATGTTGATATTTAATGTAGGTATTAAATTATTTTATTTCTACAATTATTCTTATTATTATTATGTATCTTTTCTCGGGAGATTTTTCAATGTGGATGAGTGTTTCAAGCTAATAATTATTGCTTATAAATAAATGTTACCCTTTGTGCTATGAAAAAAAATTCTTGTCTTAAACATTAGTTTACAAAAAAAAAAATAATTAATATCTTATTTCTGATTGTTTTTATTATAATTTCATTTAGAGTATCATCTAGCATCGTGCCGCAGTTAACCTGTAATCATAAATGATGCGTTTGCTTGAATAGGTATATATTGAGTTTATAGTTTTTCACTGATCCATTTATGTAGGTATGTTTTACATTTTTAACGGTGAATGGTTTTGTTTTGTAATGTTTTATCAAATAAAATTGTAAAAAATAAGGTATTTTTAATAACTTCAAATTGTTAAAAATAAGGTATTTTTAAAGTATTGAAATCCAATCTTGAAATAAATATTTTTTTATTGTAGCCTGAGAATTCCCCGTTTTTGATAAACAATATTTATGAGAGATCTGGAAACGGTATTTATAAACTCGTAATAGGATACATATGAGAAACCGGAGAATTTCTCTCTTTTTCTTAGTAATGACGGCCCCCATGGTCAAATGGTTGAGATTCTGGGTCGCGGGTTCAAAATCCCAGCAAGCGCAAATTAATTCAATAATTATGTGATATTTCATAAATAATTCATAAAATATAATGCATTTAATATAATATATTTTCCGCACGGCCAAGGATGGGAAATGCGTTCAGTATTGCCCTGAACAAAAACCACCATTTAGAATAGAAACGTCATCATACTAGGAGGCTATCTCTTTTATGGTGACCATTTATAGGGATTGATTAAATAAACTGAAAATTGCAAAATTATAATAGAAAATAGAAAAAGACATTCGTAATATAAAACATAATTTTAATATAATTTTAAAATATCTTACACACATAATATCGTAGTAAAATGAAGAAATTTACAAAAAGACAAAAAACACACCTCAAAATATTATATTTTTACAAAAATACACCTCAACATTTTGGAAACACATAAGGTAGGTACCTACTTTATAATAAATGAGTTTTATGAAACAAACATTAGATATTAGCAAAAATTATTACACATATAGTATAATGAACATACCTATTACTGGTAAACAAGACATGTCGATCATCCAGTTGATTAGTCAGACATCTCTAAATACAAAGTTTTGAGATAATGAGGAAAGCAATGTTCGAATGCTCGCCATAAACCAAATATTATTTACATGTGTCTGTATTTTATAAATTAAATATGCTATAAAAAAATAACACCGGGAAGTATAACGGTTCGGTACATTAGTACGACATTTTTAAATTTTCTACAAATAACCCAGAAAACATATATTTTGTTTGTTTTTTCATTTTACATATAACTGTATACTCAACTCAAATTCCGATTCTTCGGAGATGTCTGACTAATCAACTGGACGATCGTTATATTTACATATTATACACAAATCGCGTGATGAAAATCACAACTTGAAATGTAAGATATTTACTCTTTATCGTATTATTACAAAGAATTTTTTTTCTTGAGCAAGTGGAATGTAACATATACACACGGCACGAGTTCCCAAAATTGAAGATGAAATAAACGAAAATTATAACCTAGCTAGAAGACAATAACTTTTTAAATAAAAATTCACAATTTAGAAAAACACACACAACACGATGAAAGTTAAACCCAAACAACATGGAATAAAATCAGCATTATTAAATAGCGAATAATTCTGTCAGCTATTAATTTTGGTACATACATATCCCAAACTTTAATTTATTGGTAAATCGAATAAATATACTCCAGAATAAATTGTATGAAAAAATGAAATGCAAAGTGATTACCAAGAAATAATCTAATCTAAAATTGGGATCATATTTATAAAAGAAGACAAAACAAAAACAAGCTGACGTTAACAACACAATTTTTGCGTAATTTGATGGAAAAACATAAAATATAATGTTATAAGAAGGTACAGTAACTATTGGATATTATGTCCGGTTTTTGACAACATTTCACTTGTAAGATATTATAGCGTAATGACTCCTGGATATATACTTATTGCACAAGACTGCAAAAGTGAACTAGATGTTCTGGAAAACATTGTAAAATTGATATCAAGTTATCAATAAACAATCGCATAAATTAACAATTTCCAAATGACCACTATGCTTTGAGCAATTGAAACCTTTATACATAAATTTAAATGGAAAATGAGAAAAGTGCACCACGTCTAAAACAGTAGAGGGACTTCTTATAAAAAAGTGATAAACAGAGAAATGATTAAAAGCACAAAAGATATGGTCGAAAAATGTTTGTTTTCTTATAGAAAAATATGTTGTTCATTTACCAAATGTTAGTAAGTGACTACATGCACTATCATGAATGCTTTAATTATTTAAAATACACGTAATTTATTATTAAAAACTATAATATTAATATGAAATAAACAAAACGGATTTTTATGCAAAATATTTTCCAACGTGATCATTTTAAAAATGAAACAATTCGACTGAGAATACACCAAGATAACACAAACAACCAGTACACTAATTGAGTTTGTGTAATCAAATGAACGTGAACAAATTCTAAAATACTAGACAAACCTAAAATTGCAGATCATGGCACCATTAGTATAGTGATGACTTGAAAAGAAACAGCAAAAATACTAGAAAAAGTGAATAATAGAAGAAATTTCTAAAGGTCGGATATGCTTATTACAAAAATGACAGATTGTTTGTTAATTTTAAAGTTCTATGAAATTTCTATTCAAGTTCTGTTATGATATCAGTATAGGCCAGGTACTTCACAGAACTGAAATAATATCGGAACTTGAATAGAACTTTCGCAGAACCTGAAAATTAACATCAAAATTTGATGAATTGTTTAAAATCTGTCAAAAGATCCGTCCTAAGCAACTTTTATTATTTTAACAACATTCATTATTGGCATTGTCCTTGATAGTTTTACAGTTAGTACAAAAATTTTCTTGGACCCTGTGCAGAACACAAATAGATTTCCTGCAAGTATAACAACACAGCTTAGTTTTTCTATCAATGTTGCGCGGGCAAAGATAACACCGTCTTCGTATTGCCTTGGTAGGTAAAACTTGTACTTCATTTAATACAATATCGTCGCTTGTGCTCGGCATAACTTTTTCAAATAATTCGAAGCCGTATTGCTGCGCTTTGTGAAATTTTACACCGCTTTCTTTTCTACTTTTAATGTTGTTTTTCACTAAGTCCATGGCCAACTCCCTGATAAAGATTTTTCGTCTGCTTCGGTCATTTGAATGCCATTCTGGATATTTAGTGATCCAAATAACATAAGCATTCAAGGCAGCCATATCTAAAATCTCCATGAAAATACGAAATGGCCACCTTCTTGTCGACCTAACGCAGGAATATTCCCTTGTCATTTTGTCCCCGGTGTCTACAGCCCCCTTTGTTGAGTTGTAATGTAATATTATATCTGGCTTTTTTGACTCTGACGCTGATGAAATTTTGTCGTCGTGGAATTCGGTTGAAAGAAGAGCCACTGCACTCTTCTTTTTCGGCACATAAGAAACAATTGTAAGTGCATCGGTAAAACCAAAAAGGCTTGTATGTAATTCCCTTTGCGGAGAAGGTAAAAATTCTTTTGGAATTTCTCTTTTATTCGACCTCAATGTACCAGTCAGCGTCAAATTATTATCCAATAATTTATTGGCAAGAGGTATTGACGTGAAAAAGTTGTCTGTCGTAACACCTCTTCCAGAACCGTAATATGGTGCTACTAAGTCAGTTACGACTCGTAACCCCTGATTTACTTCTCGGGCATTGCCAATTTTGCCCGTGTATACTTGAGTATTTAAAATATAGGCTGTTTTGGCATCAGCTGCCACCCATATTTTAATTCCGTATCGTCCAGGTTTGCTTTTCATGTATACACGGAAAGGACATGATCCCCGGTACGTCGCCAAACGTTCGTCTACGGTGATGTGGGAATCCGGGGAGTAATTTCTAGTGCAAGCTGCGTTAAAATTTTCATAAATTGATTTTATCGCCTCCAGTTTTGTCCCACTTTGTGCGATTCTTTCGTGCCTAGTCACTCTATCATCAAATCGTAGAGTACTAAATAAGAATGCAAATCTATCTCTAGACATAGCTGCTGTATAAAAAAATTGCCTAAATAGATCATTCGTTGTCCACAACTCTTTCAACTGCATCTTTCTGCAACGGTTTCTCCCAGCAGCAAGCAATATGCCGATAAAGGATTTAATTTCATCCGTAGAAATTGATGCATCATCGGCTGTGCCCTTGTTTTCCCTCACACAAAAACGTTGGGTTTCAGTAACTATTTCTTTGAGAATATCGTCAGTAATAAACAATGAAAATGCGTCTCCAATAGATGAAATATTTTTGCTTTCATTTGTCAGGCCAGGACGAGAGTAAACAATATTGTGTTGCCTACTACGGGATTGTGTCGGAGGAACGGAACTCCACTTAAATCCAGATTTGGAAGTAAAAGATTTTTCTTCCGTTTCATCAGTAATCTTTTCGGCATCTTCGTCAGAGGTGTCGGATTCACTTTCAGAAGAACTTTCAAAAGAAACATGATCTTCAATGTCCGATGTGTTTTGAATGTTTTCAAATTCAAAATCACTGTTTGACTCATCACTACCAGAGTCTTTCTCTAATAACGCTCGCACCTGCTCAGCGTTTAAAAATTTTTTGGGCATTTTTTTAGAATTGTGTAAATTTAAAAAGTAAGTAGGTAAACTTGATATCGTAACTGAATCTGCAATCAGAGCCTGCAATCTGTAATCAGAAAAAAGTAATTATGTAGCATCAACCCACTTACTTTTCAATAATAACTAACTAAATATCTAATCATCACGTCGTTTCCCGCAGGGGTACCTAGGCAGAGAGGACAGACCGCCAAAAACTCGGTCTTGGTACACACTCTTTGCCTCATTCACATTCATATATCGTCTCATATATATATATATATATGAGACGATATATGAATATATATATACAGTCAAACTTGGTTATAGCGAGCACAAAAAACTAAATTTTCTCCTTAGAGCGATTACTCGTTTTATCCAAAATAGGTTTTCTAAAAGTCGTAAGTACCTACCTACCTGCCCCTACTATTAATATATGTGTAGTGTATTAGAAAACAACACTTTTATTCATAAAATTTATAATCAATGATTGTTTTTAATTTTTCGTTTTCCCGCTCCACAATTCCTTTCTCAAAACAATCAACACATTATAACTACCTTCACCTGGTTCGAGGCTTCCAAGAAAAATAACATTAAATTGCCAGTCGTAATATAATCAATAGCATGGGCATATTGTAATTTTACTCATTGCACTTACATCAGCCTTGCATTCTTTGCAGATTTCCACATTTCTCATACGATCAAATATGGTTTTACCACACATACTCCTCAGGGATCTCATATCAACAGCATTCAGTCTACTTTCATCATCATCATCTGCCAGTTCCATGCCTCACTGCCATACATCAGGGTAGGTACAAGCATTCCACTGTGGACTACTAGCTTCGCTTCTTTAGACAGCTTTTTGTTGGCGCCAACGGAATTCAGTCCTCCATTAATGGAGTTACCTGCATTTACCCATCTTTCAATATCTCTATCAGCCTTCCCATCTGAGATTGATATTCTCAAAATATCTCAAATCGAAAATTTATGCATCCAAAAAATAACCATGGGTGCCTTCCGTTGATTATGTGTTTACATTTTTATGTTTTTAATGATCTATCAAATAACGAAGATAAAATAAAATAAATAACAAAAACATCTTGAAATTATTATTTCACATAAAGAAAAGAATTAAATGATACCTTTTTGTTAATTATAATTAATGTAAGACTAAATTTAACGCTTCTTGAGGTGAATTTTCACAAAAACGGCGCTATTTAAATCATATGGTCATATTCTAATGCGTGAAAAACTAGTAGGTACTATTAGTACTACTAGTAGTACGATTATTCTATAAATTGTATGGTTTGAGCAATGGAATACATAATGTTTACATGAAAATAAATTTAGAATTAATATAATAATTTTTATCATAAAATAAAAGAATATGGGAACCAAATGAACATTTTGAGTAAAAGCGCAAAAACAAGCTGCAATAATATGCAGTTATAATAATAATACACCGAGAAATTTTGACACTGATACCATCAATAAAAGCAAACTATTAAAATGCAATATTTTAATATTGTGGAGAATAAATAATGTTTATGAATGTAAGTAAGTCCAAAGTCATGGTATTTGAAAGAGAGAGTATGAAAACAGTGTGCAATATAGTTGTGAATGATGAATACTTGGAGCAAGTGGATGAGTTTGTGTATTTGGGAAGTATGTTTACGAGAGATGGGAAGGCTGATAGGGATATTGAAAGAAGGGTGAATGCAGGTAACTCCATAAATGGTGGGTTAAATGCCGTAGGCGCCAACAAAAAGCTGTCCAAAGAAGCAAAGCTGGCAGTCCACAATGGAGTGCTGGTACCTACCCTGATGTATGGCAGTGAAGCATGGAACTGGCAGAGGAAGGATGAAAGTAGGCTGAATGCTGTAGAGATGAGATCCCTGAGGCGTACGTGTGGTAAAACCATGTATGATCGTGTGAGTAATGTGGATATCCGCAAAGAATGCAAGGCTGATGTGAGCGTAATGAGTAAAATTAAGAAAGGGACCCTCAGATGGTTTGGGCATGTAGAGCGAATGAATGAAGAAAGGAGCGTAAGGAGAATATATGACGCAAGTGTGAATGGTGTAAGAAGTAGGGGACGCCCGAGGAAGACATGGCACGATCAAGTGAATCAGATACTTGAGTCGGGTCATGTCAAGAGTCAGAAAAATAGAAGAGTATGTATGAGACGATGTATGAATGTGAATGAGGCAAAGAGTGTGTGCCAAGACCGAGTTGTTTGGCGGTCCGTCCTCTCTGCCTACCCCTGCGGGGAAACGGCGTGATGGTTAGTTAGTTAGTTAACACCCCTGAAACATATACTTTTATACGCCATTGCATAAGATAAATGTACTTACCAATCTGAAGACGCCCGTAGCACTGTGAAACTGGTCCGTTCCCAAAGAGAATTATTTAACACCAAAACACAAGTTAGCAATAACCGAAAACACTATTTATTCGCTGCAGTCTTCAATCATACTGTACTTTAAACTTTTGAGCAAGTTCTATCTTCCAAATTCCAACAAATTTAAAAAAATAATTGTCTCTTTCTGGTCTATTTGTATTTCATACGACAAACAGAGACAGATGCAATTTTAATTGTGTTCCTAAAATGTGTTGCTCATAGAATGTATAAGGACACCTGCGCCGGATGTTACCCAGACGAAATGGTCTGGGACCGCCAAGTGAATATCTTAGTATTTCAAAAGGACATATGAGAAGCGCTGTGTCACCGATTCGGATTAAGTCCTTTTCATTAATAACTAAGAAATTACTTACTATCCCTTAAAAATTGTCCAGTTACCGCCTCTCCCATTTCAATTCCGGTCAATCATTAGGTAAAGCAAAATGGTAAAGTGATAATAAGAATACTAGCGTGACTCAATTATAACGGTGTAGCCCTTTTTATTACAATGCAAAATTTATCTTTCGGCTACCGGCTTCGGCAGGATCTTCGTCCAGTTCGTGGAAACGTTTATAAAGTCCCGCCCCGTAAAAAATATTCTATCAGATTTAGATGTAATTTATTTAATATCTTAAAAAGTAGTAATGCGATATAAATTTTTTAAATGCAGATCGATAGCTGAATAGTTTTTCTAAGATTACCTAAATTATTTGTTATATGGTGTAAAAAACCATCTAGATACAGCTTAAAACTCTAGTTAGTGTAGAATTATAACCCCGGTCCGGGGTGGAAGTGTTAACCTGCCTCACATCGCTGCCCATATTACACCATACAGACGTCGCTAAAACATTTTTTGTTGGAACTTGCTGATAGCACACTTTTTTAAATTTTTTTATTTGTATATATAAAGTAAATACACGATTATACATATATTATACATGATATTCATTGAACATTTCAATTACCCAGTTAGTAGAGAAGTCTATCCCTTGTAAGGCAATGATATTAATTACAAAAAAATCATGGATAGATAGTTTAAAAGCTAAAGATTTATCAAATTTGTGACAGATCTGCTGAAGTATTCAACAAGTTAGAGTACTCCTGGAATGGAAGGGTTTCGTAATAACGCCAACAACTAGGTTTTTGGTTGTTATACCAACCAATAAACTAGAATGGGCGAGAGGCGTGGGAAGAAGACACATGAAAAGTTATCTTAATATTATAAGAAAACTACAAAGTAACAAGTCAAACTAATGTTTTAAATTAAAAGTAAATTACATAAATAACAGTTGACGACTTACAAGTAGATAAAACAATTATTTTTAACACAAAAAGAACAGCGTAGTTAGACCGTGACTCAATGACAGGACCAACGCCGTTTTTGACAAGAGTGTTTTCTTCTTGTTTCGAATGTTCTTTTTCCAACTTCTGCGGTAATTAATTCCATAGATGTTTTTCAGGGATCGGTGGTAAATTTGTGATGCCATAATCGAAATATTATTAATATCTAATTATTTTTTTAAGTACCTTGAGTTAAGATTTATACAAAAAAAAAAATATTATTAAATTATTTTCAGCTACCACTGCTCAAAAATCATAAATAACAGCTTTTCAGTTGAAAAAAAACGAAATGAAATCATTGTGCATGAGCCCTTCAATTTTCGTACTTTTTAAATATTATTTTAATGGTTTCATACAATACAACAGTATAAGATATTCATGAAAATTTGCCAAATAATTTTATTTAACTCATTTCTCAACTCACGCCATACATTCCCAGTGGGAATGTGTTCAAAATCTGCCACTGACTTTGTCAAGACTCTTCAGAGGAGTGTCGTGAGTAAGAATTCAATAATTAAATTTGATTCAAGTTATAATAGAAAAATACATAAGCCTAGTGGGAATCTGGAACTGCCAGAATAGGAAGTTATGCAAGCCTTCTGTAGTGAAATGGCAATGCCAATGAATTATCCTTGGTGTTATGAAAATATTCTTAAATACAAACACTTTTATATTTTCCCTATTATTCGTTCCAGATATACTGGACTTGAGTATGGTTTTGTAGTTGTTGCCTGAGCCGAGTATCAGATATCGTTTTTTCTATTTATAGTCATAGAAAAAGTGTGCTTCAGTTGTCAAAAACCCTGTCATTCTCGTTCTGTCAAATACTTGAATCTTGAATGAATTTTTAGAAGGCTATCTTTTAGTTAACTATTATTTAGATCGTTTTACTAAAATAACCACACATATTTCAAGATGGGTAAAAAAAGCCAAGTCAGTCGAAATGTCAGTGCTAAAAAGGCAGAGAATGTAACAGAGCCAAACCGTACCATTTCAACTAAAAAAAGGAAACAGTTAGACCGATTGGTTGACGATTTACTGAAGCAAGTTGTCGTACAGACTCCAAACAATGAAACACTCTGGGAGGTTTACAAAGAGGTTGATAGAATATTGGGTCTTATTAAATCCCTCGAACCTCCGGAAGAAGCTGTACAAAAAAATCGTCAAGACGCTGTTGATAATTTTAAGCTCTGGGTTAAAGAGAATGGCGTCAACTGTCAAGGTAAGTGTGGATTTGAATGGTTTACATTTTTGTTTATATTTCGCACTCTACCTAAGGTTTCAATTGAAGTGGGCCAAGTTTATCTTAGCATTATTCATGAACATTTAAATTAATAGCCAAGCCAATCAGGGAAAGGGGGAACAAACTGAGTTTCGCAGATCACAGGAGGCAGCATCACCGTCTTCCTTTCTGTAATTTGTCAATAAATGAATCTAACATTAATTCACTTTGCAATAACACTATTCAGTCCTCTGCGTAATGGCATGCAAATTGCTGGCTGCTTAAAACTTAACTATATATCCCAAATCGGGTAGACAAAAGTTCGGGCTTGTTTCCAAAATTTAATATTTTGTTACATTATTTAGTTGGACACTTTTATAAATGTGTTTTAATTTACCCACCTCACTCAATTTTAGCGTTGCTATGCTAGGCGATTCGTTTAGGGACAAAATTCAGAAAAGTCCTACAATGGGCAGCGCTGCCTTACTTTGGCGAACTTTACTTCTCTGCGCATGGTTATTTCAATGTGCACTCTTCAGTGGTCAATGAACAACTAATGGTATAGCGTGGTTTGCCTCCAGCTTGTCTAAATGATACCCAGATTTCATGGGCAAGTCTATTAAATTTGAATATCTATGGCATTACTCATTATTTATCAATTTTTTCCCTTTCAGATATAGATATATGCGAGTTTCCCCAAATGGGGTTGGGTTTGAAAGCCAAGAAGTCATTCGGTCGTGGAGATCTCATATTGAATGTGCCAAGGAAGCTCATGCTGACGGAAGAATGTGCCAAGAAATCTATTTTGGGCAATCTGATTACCAAAGATCCTATCCTCAAGTATATGCCGAATGTCACCCTCGCCATGTTCCTGCTCCTGAAGAAGTTCTCCGCTGGTGAGTTGGCACTTAGTACTCACAATTTAGGTACTGCCCTTGGGTTTGGTGGATCAGTGAAAAGGAAACTGAATTGACAGAGATTGTTAATTTGCATTTAGTTGTTTATTATATTTTTGCAAGCTCCGCCAAAAAACAAAATGGCGGGATAATTTATTAGATGAATAATACCAATAAACTGACGTTATAGTGCTGCTTCTGAGAACTCTGTTGTATCCTCTCTTTTTGTTATATGCGTCATTTAAGTGAAAGATGGGAAGGATACATCTGATCTGTCAGCGGTAGACCTATTTGTTTAGTTTTATTTTTTATTAACAAATTTACGATAGGTGCATGTTTATAAAATAGGTTTTTTTAAAACCACTCGAGTCATTTTTGGCTATTATGGCAACTTTACAAAAACGTTTTGAGCAATCGCTTGCCATAATGTGCCAAGTTTTTAGAACCTAAAAACATGCGATATATGGTGATTTCTAGGTGGATTCATTGGCATAAAAACCACAGTAAACAGTTTATATGTTTCCATATTAATATTTTTAGGAATGATATTAATTAAATAATATTGTACATACATGTATACATAACAATCGCTCAAGTGGATAAGAGATTTTAATACTACTCTTCCATTAGAAGCTTGTGCTTGTGGTTGGAAGAGTGTTATATTTACTATGGTAGTGAGCAGGTAGGTATATAGGTAGTTGGAATATGAGATAATATTTATGTAGAATTTTGTCTGTTCCTTGTGGAAGAAACAGTGTTCTAATGAGAGCGTTGTATTGGTTTGCAGATCCCTTCTGGAAGGCGTACCTGGACATCCTCCCTGCCGCCTACTCCACGGTGCTGTACTTCTCTCTGGAAGAACTGCTGGAACTGAAGGTGAGCCCCCCCTATGCGCTACCAAACAACACCTTCAAGAAAATTGGCTCACCACATATTTCTTGGGTTCTTCATAAATCATTGGCTTGATGTTTACATTGAAAACATTAAGGACGTTGTTCAACAATTCTTAAAATTTCAAAGTTCTGTGAAAGTTGTTTTCAAGTACTGTTATTATTTCAGTTTTGTCAAGTAACTGGCCTGTAATGATATAATAACAGAACTTGAACAGGAAATTTACAGAACTCGCAAATGAATGTTGAAATTTGATGAATTGTTAAAATTCTAAGAAACAACCCATCCTAATGGCTAGTTATTTTACAGAATTTGAACAATTCATCGAATTTCAAAGGTATTTTTCAAGTTCTATGGAACTTATTGTTCATATTCTGAACAATATTGAAGTTCTGTTATTTCTGTGAAGAAAATGGTACTTGGAACTTGAATACAACTTTCACAGAACTTGAAAATAAACTCTGAAATTTAATGATTTGTTCAAATCCTGCGAAACAACCCATCTTAAGGCTCAGTTATTTCACATAAATTCACGTGCGACAAAGTCATCAAATGGCTAGTCAGCGCCATATTGTTTTTTTGACAGTTGAAAGGTTTCTGTTAAATGCCAATTCTAAGTCCGTTTCAGCTTTTGAACAAAGTGTGATCAGCAGAAGAGGACAAGTATCATGTTGTTAAACTTGTCACCTTATTACAATTTGATGGGAAGCTGAAATCACTTTAATGGGAAAATTTCGGTCAAGTATTCAAAATTAACGGGAATCGGCATTTTAATGGGAAAATTTCATGTGTCAAAAAACAAAATGGCAATTTGGTGACAATGCTACATTAGATTTTCTGCGAAACAAATGGGTCTAATTATGTTAGTTTGTAGAATCATTTAAATATTTTTTTGCTGTCTATTGAGAGAATTGTTTCTTATTGAAAGTTCTGCCATATTTTTCACATGAGATCATTTGGAATAAGAGTCAAAATGTCATAATCTTCTGCAACATTTAACACTTAACTATCACTCATATTGATTTTGCTAAATCGGCTATAATATAATTCCATTGTGATGTACGTAACATTCTAAAATTAAAAAAATACTTAATTCTTATATCTTCAGTATATAATGAATTTATGCCGCCATTCTTGAAATAGTTGGTTTTTTTTTTTTTATTTTTATTTTTTTTTATAGTGAATACCTCACAATAGTCCCAACTGCTCCCGTCTGGAGCCAGTGAGACTATGGCATCCCCAATTGGGGAATGTTTTGAGGCTGAAGGTAAGTGGGGAAGGGAAAGAGGAAGGTGGGGAAGTACCTGGCTATTCAGATCTAGTCACTAAACACGGCTAAAGCCATTTGGAGCAACGTTTCAATTCTGAATGGTGGTCTTACACCAGGGCGATACTGGTAGTATCTTCCACTCTGGAACGTGCCGCAAATATACTATATATTATTTTAATTAATTAATTGTGAAATAACACAAATTAATCAAATAAAATTTATTTGCGCACGCCGGGTTTGAACCCGCGACCTTTGGAATGGCAGTCCAATGCGTTACCACTGGACTATGCCGGCCGTCAAATGGCCGTCGGGTGGGGCAATGGTCAGTGTAGTTGCAAAATTTGAAACTTACTTTTAGATTTAATATATCCGATCGAGCTGAAACTCCGCAGACAGACTCGTAGTCAATGACAATGCATTATATCAACTTATTTTGGCATTCACGCACGCACACGCATTTTTCTGAAATCGGATGAAATGATGGCGCAACATAGATGTATTGTAGTAAAAAAATATCTTTTTATGGGTTGGTTTAAATATTTTTATATCCTGTGATTTTTCATGGGTCTGCGCTAGAACATTATAACGATGATTCGATTTTTGTTCTATTGTATGTGAACTATTACTTTAAAAAATGTTGTGCTACTTTAAATTTATCAAGAAGCCTGTACAGCTTAAATAATCATTATGGTTATCTTGTAGTAACTTTTAGTATTTAGTTTTGTTTATTTTATTTTTTTTTATTATTTAAAAAATGTTTACATGTTACATTTTTAGACATTTTTTTTAACTACCATACTAGGCTAATGCCCGTGTTGTGGTAGTTATACATGAAATAATAATAAAAATAACATAAAAGAACTAAAAAATACTATTTTATAGAAAAATAAGTATGCAAGTATGAATCATACATGAAATAATAATAAAAATAACTTAAAAGAACTAAAAAATACTATTTTATAGAAAAATAAGTTTGCAAGTATGAATCATACATGAAATAATAATAAAAATAACTTAAAAGAACTAAAAAATACTATTTTATAGAAACATAAGTATGCAAGTATGAATCACACATGAAATAAAACTAAAAACAAATATATTAAAATTAATAGTAAACTGAAAAATAAAGAAAAAGTATATGTATATTTAAAAAGATACAAACAAAAATTAAAAATATTTAACATTGAGATTAAAATATAAACATAATTAACCGGTCAGCAACGTAAGCAGATATACACGATAAAATAACGATAGCAGTCAAGTACAATAAGCGTGTTTACACGTCAACGCGTGTGTTTCCACAAAAATCGTCATAACTCCGTTATTCTTCTAGTGACATCCCTAAAACAAAAAGTAGAATATTCGTATTGAATGAAGCTTCACATCTCTATTCAAAGTTATCCATAGAAACCCGTAAAAAGACCTACTCAGTGGAAGCAAATTTTACCCGCCAAATCGTAAAACGACGCCAAGAAAGCCGTTTGACGTGCCGACCCGCCTCGCAAGTTTAATTGTTTTTTTAAAAATATATTTTGTATGAAATGGTCAAAAAGTGAAGTGACAGAATTGTTTATTGTACATTTGTACGATGAAATAAGTGTTTTTTTTTTACATTATCCGTGATTTTAGTATCGTTTTTACATAAAACATTACAGGTGAGTCATTTTTACAATTTTTTCATGTTTCCATTCTAAATTTAAATATTTACAAATGTTAATATTTATTTATGATACAACAATTTGAAAGCCTATTTTGTAACCTTTCTAAAACAGTTTTTACTATTCGGCTCCGTTCAGTAATGTTTCATTTATAGAGCTTTGATTGTGAGGCGGTAATAACACAACGTTTTCGTGAAATTGACATTTCGATAAAGACATCTTAGCTTCAAGTTCGCGAAAAGTCGGAGGGGTTAATATAGATTGTTTAATGCATATAATTGTTTGTGTGCATGTTTATTTATCGTAGGTATTATCTATAAGACAACATGTTTATGTTCAACACTTAATTTTAATTTTCGTGATATGAGACAAGTTGGACAGAAGTTTTTATAATTAGTAAATGAAGTATTTAGTAAAAACGTTGTTTGTTCGTTTGTTCAGGGCTCGGGGGTGTGGCAGGGGGCGGTGAAGCTGTGCATCAACATAGCGCGCCAGTTTGCCTACTTTCACAAGATGCTGCAGACCTCTGACGAACCTGTGGCTCTTCAGATGAGAGACCACTTCACCTACAACCAATACAGGTCAGTCTCTTTGTCTCTACTTAATACAAGGGAATATGCACATTAAATGTTTCTTTTTAATTTTTTGTAATAGGTTTGCAGTTCTATATACTGTGTACTATATACCAGTTTTATATACTTACATATTTTATTTTATGTCTACACCCTCAAGACTTGATATCGGTACCACATATTAGGCTACTGGAGTTCACACTTGGCTCTGTAGAATTTCAGTATAGTCCCGAGTGGTTGTATATCGGATAAACAATATATTAAAATCTGCCAAATCTCTACAACACAACGGCGTGCATCAAGTTCAAGATATCAAATGAAAACACCACAGGTATCCACTCAGCCAGCAGTACTCAACTGTCAAAATTCAGAGTTTTTCATTGGATAGCTAACTTATAGGTTTTTGTTTTTGACATGCACTCCTGTAATACATATTATATAATAGGCCTAATTCAGCGCTTTGTTTTTTTAAATCAAATTCACGTTAATAATAGAAATCATTTTTAATTCTTCCTATTAACCAGTCTAAACATGTCTCTGGGTTGTTATGTTGGTGTTTGTAGAATGCTGTCTTTGGTCATGAGTCTTTTGGTGGCGGGACATTGAATGAAAAACAGTAGATGTTAAATTAGAGACATGTTGACAACACTGTGACACAAACATGTCCCCGTTAAAATGCTACTGACAAACCGTTCCTTTTGATGTGTGATGGGTGGAAAAATTTCGTACGGCGTTCTCCCTGGGCTGATAATTTTGCAATGCAATGTACCTACCCACGGTTTTGACTGGCTGACAATATATGCGAACATTCTTGTAAAATTCTTTGAACAATATGCTAAATGAACCACTGCTGCAAACCATGTTCTGAATATAGGTACAAAACGCTCTGGTTTTGTTCAGTACGCAGCATGCATTGTATAGGCACCTGTACCTATGTGTTATGTTATAACCGAATCGAGTTTTGTGAGTTTATTTGTGACGAGGTGTGTGGAAATTTAGTATATTGTTCGGCGTTTGGGAATTTTTAGATTGGCAGAAATTCAGGGAGTGTGTTTCTCCTCCACTCATTAAAGCTAGCTGCTATTGGTCGGGACCCTTACAAAGAGCTTGATATAAAATATTTATGTTAAATTATCGGACAGCTACGCCTTTTCCGCCATTCAAGTAGGACCGGCGTAAAAAGTAGAAGTACCCTTTCCCTCCGGAAGTGTATGTAATATGAAAGAAATGTAAGATATGAACAAAATCTCAAGCAACTAAAGTCGAATACAGCAGACAGCTTGCCTGTGCTCAAAACACACGGCAACTCTGCCGTGCCCCAAGTCGGTGTGCATCGCCGCATGTTTTTTTATTTCATGTATATTTAAATTAATCCAAAATGGCTTCAAAGTTTTTGAAAAATAATAAAACCAATAAATGAAATCTGCACCTTCTTATTGCAAACACTGAATACGATGAAAATCTCAAGAGTACATAGCTTTGCCACTTTCAAAAGGCAAAAAAGTTCTTAGTCTTAAGTCCCCATCTAAAAATTAAGAGAATTGAAATAAAATCCAATGAAAAAGCTACAAACTGTTCGAAGTTGACCACATAATTGTTACATTTTGTCAAAATATGACTTCCAAGTGCAAAAAAGATTTGAACAGTAGTCTGTCCGCATTATTCAATTTGAAAACAACAAAAGTAACTTTACAGTTATCGACAGCCATCATCTATGCAGCAAAACAATTTGCTGATGCGCTCAAATCCGATTTCACTATTAGTTTAACAGTAATTGAGTTGCTTTATATTTAAAAACAAGTTTTCCTTTCTTCTCTCCAAATAAGAATCTAATTGAGCTTTAAATTGAAGACAGAAGAAAGGCCTTCCCACTGTCACTCACGGCCATTATGGCGGTAGAGGCCGGCTGTCACCAAATGAATTAATTCATCGTTGAAATTGGTTTACTTTGTATTTTTCACAAAAAGCTGGAAATCTCATCAGCAGATTTATTATGGTTATTGATTAGATTTTAACAAATAATAAAAAAAGATTAACAAGAATGAAAAAGGGGTGGGTATTTATCATGCAAGATTATTTCCTATTTCTCCAAATTCCTTGCAATAGTTTGTTAGAAATATTGTCACCAAGCGTGTCTCCTTGGCCATAAAAATTGATCTTGATCTGCAATATGAAAGTGTTGGAATGAGGCACAGTGAGAAACACAATTATGAATATTTTAATTTAAAACTTAACATACATTTTGATCGTTGGAATGCTTCAAAATGACAAATAATTTAATTAGTTATTATAAAACACTAATAATAACACAATTCTTATAAGAGCCATGCACAAAAAGAATCCGGTACCCGCTCTATGAATATTCTTTAGTCTCAAAAGACTGCTCTGCGTTGCCTGTTACATAATGATAAATATAACTATTTGAACAAGTTATTCCCTTAATATAATTATTTCTTCAGTTAAATATTATTTAATAAATCACTTAGTTTTAAGCCGAATGTACATACTTATTCACTAATTATTATTATAATATTGTTTATCTTTGATGTAAATATTGCACATAAGAAAAGAAATCACAACAAATAGAAAGGTACATTCACTGGAAGGGCTTGCTGTTGCGCCGCTGGGAGTCCCACGAGGAGCCGGCCCCTAGCAGGATGGGGCTGATGCTGCGGGAGCTGGCCAACTGGCTGGGCCGTCCCTCGGAGGAGTAGTGCATGGTGCGGCGGCGCTGGCGCAAACGGCACGCCACCAGTATGGTGAGGAACACAAGCAGAGAGGTGCCCGCGATGCACGAGCTGACCATGATGGCGGAGCGAACCGCCACAGGCAGCCGGCCGTACAGCCCCTCTTCGTCCCCGCCTCCCTGTTCTGCCCCACTGGCCCCGCTCCCCGCGTTTCCCGCCACCACGATCAGACGCTCCTCCGCATCCGCCTCTGCCGCACCATACGCTGGGGCCGTGTCGGGCAGGAACATGCTGTGCTCGTGGTGCGGCGGGTCCCAGTCCGGCACCACGCGCGCCTCCAGGATATCTTCTGTCTTGATGTAGGTGGGCAGACTGGAGAACACCGGCGAAACTTGCTTGTGGCTGTTCTGGAAGCCGCCCCTGCTCTCGCGGTACACCTCGTCGGTCGGCTTCACGCTGATGACCGAAGTGAAGTAACTCGAACCGTCGGAATCTTTCTTAATGTCCTTCGGATCCAGCACTTTGGGAAGTCCCCCAAATTCGGAAAATTTGTCAAACAGTGTTACTATTCCCAGGTGTTCTTCGCTCCCCGAGTTCTTATTGAGGTCTACAAACGAGGATGGCGGGTAGTTGTCCTCGGAAGAGACGGCGGGGGCTTTCCCCATGTTTCCCTCCAGTAAAGCCTTGAGCGGGTAGATCTCTCGGGAGATGGGCGCTATCATGGACTTGGAAAGGAAAGGCTCGGGGGCGGAAGGGCTGAGCGAGGAGTTGGGGAAGATGTCGGCCAGGTGAAGTTGACTCGACCCCCGCTCTCTTTGGGCTACCAGCTCCCCTAGGCTCATGTTCCTCTCTGCTAGCACTCGAGTCAGTCGCTCTCCACCTGTAACAAATAGTTATTAATAATATAAACCTTTTATTTATCAATGGACTTTTGGATAAAATTAAAAAAGAATAATGATAAGATATTAATCGAACTGAAGAGATAATATTATGATATAAATAAAATTGTTTAGGTAATCATTGAATTTATGTTCAAAATGTCGACATCATTTGTATATTCGCTAAACTATGTGAGCGAGCAATTGGCATGAATACATAATTAGATGGTGAATGGTGACAATGAACCCACTTGTTGTATGAACCTCCATAAGCTTTCAGAATTTTTGCCTCATACCAAGGCCTCAGTGTCGCTTGGATGAATCTATTACGGATTTAATTGATCTGCCTGCATTTAAAAGTGTAAGGTACCTTTAGTATCAGTAAGGAACTCCAGGATCTCCTCCTTGGCGCTGGGTCCCGAGGCGGGGAGCTCTGTGGTGGTGGTGGTGGCAGCCACGTTCAGCAGCTTGGTCCTCGTGAGGCGAGATGCCTGGCTGCTGCTGCTAGAGGCCTGGGTGGTCGCGTATACTCGTCGAGTCTTGGTCGTGTCGTTCTTCTCTTTAGGCATAGTTTTTACCGTTGAATTCATATTCGAAATGCCATACAAATCTTTCACTTCAATGGGAATAGCTCGCGCGGGAATATTTGGCTTCCTCGATCTATTTGATTTGGTGTCACTGATGTTTGCACGTTCTGGGATATCGGGTTTTAAGATTCTCCGCGGCACAGCTTTAATTGTGGGCAAGCGCAATCTCGGTTTTAGCGATAATCTGCTCGATTTGGTTGAAGGAGGGAATGTTGTGGTTATTGAGATTTCGTCATCAAAGTCTATCAAGTTTTTAAAATCTGTGGGAATCTGCGTGGTTTCATCACCGGCAGTGGGCTCCTCCAACCGACGCTTGATGATGTTGTCGCTCACCGACTTTCTCGGGTGGCTTGGGGAGAAGCTGATCCTCTCCGTGGTGGAGAACATACTATATTGTACCGTCGTGCTGTACTTGGTCCTCCTGGTAGCGGGCAGCCGTCTCCTTGGGAGGACCTCTCTCTGCACCGGGATGTTATTCTGTCCTCGAGAATCTTCTTCTTCGTTCTCCGCCTCGGCCACTCTTTCTCTGAACGATTTGTTTGTAGATGGTAATCTTCTCCTCGGCTTATCTTCGTATCCGTCGCTATCTCGCGATTGTTCTTCATGATCAGTCATTATCTCCGAGGGTTCGAGGATGTCCTGCGCCGGGTGGGCGCCGGTCAAGAAGTCTGCCAGGGACAAGTTTCTCTTCTGCAGTACCTCGCTGAGGCTCAACCCGCCTGACTGCTTCAGGAGAGTCTTGATGTCGGCCAGTCCTCCCGCATCCATTTCTTCATCCTGGCTTTCCTGAAACATGGGTATATATCAAGTCTTATATCTCATATCTCGTTGGACAGGAAGATTAAAATGAATAGCGTCGAACCCACCTGTTTCTTAGCCCGGGAATACGGCCTCCTGTAGGACTTATCTTTGTGTGGGGGCCCCTGGTCCTCGGTCTGTGCCGTGAGCGGTTCCAGCGGGACATCATCTTCCAGGAAGGGAGCAACGCTGTAGCCGTCTTCTACGTTGCCATCCTGGTCGAATTGGCCCCCGGGAAAGCTCTCCGTGTTGAGGTCGGGGCCGTAGCGCTCCATGCCCCCCTCCTGCGTGTCCTGCGGCAGTTCCGTGTTGGTGTCCAGCACGGGTAGGTAGGGCCTCTGCTTCCTGCGCCGCCCCCCACGCCGTCCACCGCCCTTCCTCCTGCGGCCTCTGCGTCGGCGAGGAGCCTGCTCCCCTTCCCCCACCACCTCCCCCAACGCTTCAACCTCCCCTAACCCCACCCCATCCGAGGGCAGCGAAGGGGTGAACTGGCCCACCGCTTTCCATTCCTGAAAGCAACAATTTTTTGTATTTAGTATTTTTATATTAATAAATAAAATATGAATTACAGTAAGTTTTACGCATTCGACGTTTTTCAAAAAATTACATATAAGGGCATTCTTGGTCGTCTTATCACAGAAGAGGAGCCCTTATGCCTGGTAAGGGAGCTACGAGTCTCATTTATAATATATAAGAACTTATTATATTTAATTATTTTTGACTAATATTTAAAACTTTTTTCCACTTATTTATTAGTTTAAAATTGTTTCAATGTATATCATTATTTAACCTTTCAGGCTTTTGGGAATAGCTCACACAAGTCTCATAGTAATCTTTGTGTCTTCCTTAATAATGTTATTGTGAGAAATTTGATCTAAATGGTGCTAGAAATTTGCATTAACCTTCAACGCAATATGCTGGAGGCCTGAGGGGTTAACATAAACATTACATAAGTTGCTAAAAGTGTTTTTTTTCTAAGCCCCCGCGTACCCAATTTTTACCGATTATGTTAAGTTTCTCGTTAACTCCATAAGTTTTTAAGTAACAAAAAAAGAAGTTATTTTTAAGATAATATTTATACATTCGTTATGTCGAAGCGTTAATTATATGAAATTCCCTCGATTAAAAAAAATCTCAAAGTAAGCTACGAAAATTATTAAAAACATTTTTTTCTGATATTTAATATGTTATAGGCATGAAAAATTCACAGTAAATCTTTGAATGCAACTAAAGCATTTGTCGAGAGATTTGTGCTCTATTTCAAACGAGTCGTGTTTTATTAAATATTTTCACAATATCGTTTTTTTAATATTAGCGCGCTCCCTCTAACATTGGTATTTACATATCTACCTTCCAAACCGTCTTTGAAGGCTTACGATCTGGTCGATCTGGCATCTTAAAAAATTAATCGTTTTTAATATATATGCATTCTGTGCCTACTTTCATAAACAATGAACCCTTTCAGACCTGGATTAAAACTGGCAGTTGTACCAACAACATATTTTATGCTTGATTAATCGATAGATTTTAAAAAAATCTTTGGTGTTTTTTGTAGTTGTTGTTTTTTTTTCAATAACTTGGAAATTATTTCTACTTTCATTTGAATGTCTCAGACGACAAGTATCGCATAAAATGACAAATCGTACTTTGTATACCAAAAGTATAACATTTTATTGAATTTAAAAAACATACATGAACATGAAAAATTGATAAAATATCTTCAAAACTTATATCACAATAAATAAAAATAAAAAACAAGAAAAAAAATCGGTCGAGATTAAATTAAAAAATCACCATTAAAAATATACAAATGGCCACTGCCTGAACAAGTAGTTAACATTCAATAAAAAATAGCACCAGCAATCCAAAACGAAAAGCGCACATTTTAAATGCTTGTTTTTTTAATTTTTATTTTGTTTTCTTGATGGAATGAATGAATGAAGTGGAAATTAACCCACTTCCCGTCATCCAATCGAGCTGAAACTCGACAGATAGACTCGTTGTCGCTGACATTGCATTCTATCAACTTTTCGTGGCACTTATGCAAACTCACGCGCGCACGCTCGTTTTTTTCTGAAATTGGATGACATTATATTTAGTAAATAAAAATTTACAGTAGTTATTATACGAAATAAATGTCGGTACTGTTCAATTAGAATTTGAAATAGGTATTAGCGTTGTTGACTCCGGTTCCTGGGGAGGATGGTTCAATCCTCAGTCAAACAAAAAAAGTTTTAAAAGACATTTTAAAAGTTCACAGCAATTTAGTTTCAGCCCATGGGGAAGAAGGTTCAATCCTCAGTCATACCAAAAAAATATTAAATTATGTATTTTAAAATATACCTCGTAATAAAAATATATGTAGGTATTATAATAAAAAAAACTTTGGTTTTTTATTATTCGCTCTAGGTGGTGAGTAAAAATCTGAAATCTATGTATTTTCAAATATACAAGCGGTATGAAAGGGTTAAATTATCTCGAAACAAGCAATAACGGTTCATAAATATATAAATATGACTAAATTTTAAAAAAATATCAAAATATTATAGTTAGTAATGCAGCTAGCGATGGTCGCGATCTTCTTAATCTCGTAACCTTCTTCCATTAGAGATATCTAATATGTGAGCACGAGAGATTACCAGCTCTCTACCCCGCATCTACATATGTTCGCGGGCCGCAGGAGGTGGGGTACGTACAGCTTGGCATGGTTAACTATGCAGTCAGCGGTGACACAAACCTCTTTTATATTTTCTAAGATAGTTGTTTTTTTTAATAAAACAACCATAGAAAACTAAATGAATGCGCCGCAAGCAATAAATTTGCTAGGTTCAAGGCCAAATCAATATAATGTTGTTGATTTTTAACGTTCTGAAAGTCATACAGAATTTAGTCAAGAAAACTTTTGGTGTTTTATAAAACGGAAACCTTTAAAACGCACCAAACATAGCTGCAAAGGTGAATTTTTTTCTACAATTAAGGTCAAATCACGAAATTCTGTGAGAAGTAGATTATTTTGCCTACTAAATTGCTTTAAGCTTCACTTCAAGCCACACATTGATTCGTGACCCAAGATAAAATACTGTAAATTGCTTCAAGCTTCACTTCAAGCCACACATTGATTCGTGACCCAAGATAAAATACTGTAAATTGCTTCAAGCTTCACTTCAAGCCACACATTGATTCGTGACCCAAGATAAAATACTGTAAATTGCTTCAAGCTTCACTTCAAGCCACACATTGATTCGTGACCCAAGATAAAATACTGTAAATTGCTTCAAGCTTCACTTCAAGCCACACATTGATTCGTGACCCAAGATAAAATACTGAAAATTGCTTCAAGCTTCACTTCAAGCCACACATTGATTCGTGACCCAAGATAAAATACAGTAAATTGCTTCAAGCTTCATGTCAACCTACACATTGATTCGTGACCATTGATGTAGTCTAATATTAGTCTGTGTTCGTGACCCAAGATAAAATACTGTAAATTGCTTCAAGCTTCACTTCAAGCCACACATTGATTCGTGACCCAAGATAAAATACTGAAAATTGCTTCAAGCTTCACTTCAAGCCACACATTGATTCGTGACCCAAGATAAAATACAGTAAATTGCTTCAAGCTTCATGTCAACCTACACATTGATTCGTGACCATTGATGTAGTCTAATATTAGTCTGTGTTCGTGACCCAAGATAAAATACTGTAAATTGCTTCAAGCTTCACTTCAAGCCACACATTGATTCGTGACCCAAGATAAAATACTGCAAATTGCTTCAAGCTTCACTTCAAGCCACACATTGATTCGTGACCCAAGATAAAATACAGTAAATTGCTTCAAGCTTCATGTCAACCTACACATTGATTCGTGACCCAAGATAGAATACTGAAAATTGCTTCAAGCTTCACTTCAAGCCACACATTGATTCGTGACCCAAGATAAAATACAGTAAATTGCTTCAAGCTTCATGTCAACCTACACATTGATTCGTGACCATTGATGTAGTCTAATATTAGTCTGTGTTCGTGACCCAAGATAAAATACTGTAAATTGCTTCAAGCTTCACTTCAAGCCACACATTTATTCGTGACCCAAGATAAAATACTGTAAATTGCTTCAAGCTTCACTTCAAGCCACACATTGATTCGTGACCCAAGATAAAATACAGTAAATTGCTTCAAGCTTCATGTCAACCTACACATTGATTCGTGACCATTGATGTAGTCTAATATTAGTCTGTGTTCGTGACCCAAGATAAAATACTGTAAATTGCTTCAAGCTTCACTTCAAGCCACACATTGATTCGTGACCCAAGATAAAATACTGTAAATTGCTTCAAGCTTCACTTCAAGCCACACATTGATTCGTGACCCAAGATAAAATATTGAAAATTGCTTCAAGCTTCACTTCAAGCCACACATTGATTCGTGACCCAAGATAAAATACAGTAAATTGCTTCAGGCTTCATGTCAACCTACACATTGATTCGTGACCATTGATGTAGTCTAATATTAGTCTGTGTTCGTGACCCAAGATAAAATACTGTAAATTGCTTCAAGCTTCACTTCAAGCCACACTTTGATCGTGACCCAAGATAAAATACTGTAAATTGCTTCAAGCTTCACTTCAAGCCACACATTGATTCGTGACCCAAGATAAAATACAGTAAATTGCTTCAAGCTTCATGTCAACCTACACATTGATTCGTGACCATTGATGTAGTCTAATATTAGTCTGTGTTCGTGACCCAAGATAAAATACTGTAAATTGCTTCAAGCTTCACTTCAAGCCACACTTTGATTCGTGACCCAAGATAAAATACTGTAAATTGCTTCAAGCTTCACTTCAAGCCACACATTGATTCGTGACCCAAGATAAAATACAGTAAATTGCTTCAAGCTTCATGTCAACCTACACATTGATTCGTGACCATTGATGTAGTCTAATATTAGTCTGTGTTCGTGACCCAAGATAAAATACTGTAAATTGCTTCAAGCTTCACTTCAAGCCACACTTTGATTCGTGACCCAAGATAAAATACTGTAAATTGCTTCAAGCTTCACTTCAAGCCACACATTGATTCGTGACCCAAGATAAAATACAGTAAATTGCTTCAAGCTTCATGTCAACCTACACATTGATTCGTGACCATTGATGTAGTCTAATATTAGTCTGTGTTCGTGACCCAAGATAAAATACTGTAAATTGCTTCAAGCTTCACTTCAAGCCACACTTTGATTCGTGACCCAAGATAAAATACTGTAAATTGCTTCAAGCTTCACTTCAAGCCACACATTGATTCGTGACCCAAGATAAAATACAGTAAATTGCTTCAAGCTTCATGTCAACCTACACATTGATTCGTGACCATTGATGTAGTCTAATATTAGTCTGTGTTCGTGACCCAAGATAAAATACTGTAAATTGCTTCAAGCTTCACTTCAAGCCACACTTTGATTCGTGACCCAAGATAAAATACTGTAAATTGCTTCAAGCTTCACTTCAAGCCACACATTGATTCGTGACCCAAGATAAAATACAGTAAATTGCTTCAAGCTTCATGTCAACCTACACATTGATTCGTGACCATTGATGTAGTCTAATATTAGTCTGTGTTCGTGACCCAAGATAAAATACTGTAAATTGCTTCAAGCTTCACTTCAAGCCACATCTTTTGAGAATGTTAGTTTTCAGTGGTTTCATATAGAACAGTCTTCAAAGTGCAACACTGATTAAGACATTTCCTCAAGAAAATCATCGATGAAATTACTCAACCCCAAACAAATGTCTCTTAATAATTATAAATGAAGTACAATATTTTACATCAACATTTTGAAAAAAAAAATAGCTATGTTATAAATACGTTTCAAGATTTTTAATTAGTTTTACGAATGCGTAAATATTCGTATATCTCTGTTTTTTATCGTATCCTGTAAAGTTTTCATTTTGTGGCTTGAGTCGTTTTACCTTTTACAGCAAGATGCATTATTTAGTAACAAATGCTCTCCACTTGGATAAATAAGTCATAGTGCATGTTGGTGCAGTGCAAGTGTTTGGATAAAAAGTGACGTATACAGATGCCCCGCAGCCCGACGATCACAGGCAGTTAGTTGACAGGCGGTTGGTCCGAGCTCTCAATACTCTGAGCGTTGAACGCCTCGAGACTGTGAAGGTATGAAGAATGAACATGAACGCGGTCCGGGAAAGTTGGCTACGATTGAGTGCGGCGGTCTGCGTGCTGGTGGCTGGTGGCTGTTGGCGCACGCTGTTCCTGGCGCACTGGCCCCGGTCAGGTGGCGCTGATATCGTGTCACCACCCCTAATGTTTACCATTCTCCGTCTGATGGCCTTCGCTTTCATTATACCACAACACCAAGAACGGGTTGTCTCACAAAATTTGAACAATTCATCAAATGTATAGTTCTATTCAAGTTCTAATATTATTTCATTATCACAGGCCGGCTGTTTCACAGTACTTGGATGATAACCGAATTTGAATACTTAGGACGGGTTGTTTCGGAGAATTTGAACAATTCATCAAATTTCAAAGTTCATTTTCAAGTTCTGTGAAATATTTTTTCAAGTTCTGTTTTATTTCAGTGTTGTCAAGCTACTAGCCTATAATGATACAATAACAGAACTTGAATAGGACTTTCACAGAATCTGGAAATGAACGTTGAAATTTGATGAATTGTTCAAATTCTGTGATATCATCCTAAGGACGGGTTGTTTCGGAGAATTTGAACAATTCATCAAATTTCAAAGTTCATTTTCAAGTTCTGTGAAATATTTTTTCAAGTTCTGTTTTATTTCAGTGTTTTCAAGCTACTAGCCTATAATGATACAATAACAGAACTTGAATAGGACTTTCACAGAACCTGGATTTGAACGTTGAAATTTGATGAATTGTTCAAATTCTGTGATATCATCCTAAGGACGGATTGTTTCGGAGAATTTGAACAATTCATCAAATTTCAACGTTCATTTCCGGGTTCTGTGAAAGTCCTATTCAAGTTCTGTTATTATATGTCTGAAACAACCCGTCCTTAGGATGATATCACAGAATTTGAACAATTCATCAAATTTCAACGTTCATTTTCGGGCTCTGTGAAAGTCCTATTCAAGTTTCTTATTATATCATTATAGGCTAGTTGTTTGATAGAACTAAAGTAATAACAGAACTTTAAAAAATCTTTTACAGAACTTGAAAATTAATTTTGAAATTTGATGAATTGTTCACTCTTTGAAACAACCCATCCTTGGGTTATGTTGTTTCTCAGAAATTCAAATGTAACATTGTCATCAAATGGCCATTCAGCGCCATTTTGGCTTTGCCTATTCTGGTTGCGTTTCAGATTTCTATCAAAGTATTATAAGCTGACAAAATTAACAACATGATAGTTTTTCTCTTCTGCTGTTTACAATTTTTTCAAAGGCTGAAACGGATCTAGAATCGGCGTTTAATGAGAACCTTTCAACTGTCAAAAAACAAAATATCGCTGAATGGCCATTTGATGACTTTGTCACACGTGAATTTCTTCGAAACAACTGGGCCTAAAACTAACTTATTTAATTCATATAAATATACTATCGTATAATTTCTAGTTTACTGCTTATACTTATACCCGGATTTTGATTCTCATTTCACTTCTATACTTTCTCGGTTTATCGTGTGAAAATCAATCCGGTTCTCGTGCTCTGACCTCCACAGATTTCACGTTAACTTGACATACATATCTGTACATAGTATCTACAAACATTTACATAAAACAATAAGCATTTATATCGTAAACAAATTATTTATATAAACATTTCTACGCATCTTGATTGTTATGGTTGCAACAATACATTATATTTCTACTTACTGTATATTGTCGTTATATGTTATTATCATAGTAATTTTTTCATTTCATGCATACATAATTTTTCTAGTTAAAGAATCCCGGGTTACGAATAACAATGTTAAGGCGAAGTTTAATGCTAAATCACTATTTTGATTAATCTTTATAACGAATTGGTGTAAATTATGAATACCAAAAATATATGCTTCAGATAAATTGAAGGTTTTACTATCGCTTCGCTTGAGTAGAATACAAATAAAAAAATAAATTACTCAATAAAAAATATAAATATAAATCACAAAAAAAAATATTTTCCAATAGAAATGTATGAACGCGTAATGGAAACAACTTTAAAAAATACATTATTATAGCTAAAATTATCTGTGACAGTTTCACTTGATTAACTTTTTTTCTTTCTTATAAAATTGTTTACAAAATAAATAAAAAACTGTTTTTTTGCTTGAAATCTAACGTTTCTAGACTCCGTTTGTCAAGCTATTTTAATGCCTATTACCTACAATATAAGGTAAACCAACAAATACCCTAAATAATAATATATACCCTAAAGTTTAAGTTTAGACTTACGGAATTCAATATACACATTTTTGGCTTGTAGCTTCCTCTTAACAATAATAATAATGCTTCTTGTATCGTGATGGAGGATTTAGCCTGCCAAGGCATTGAACTCACGACGCCTGTGTGGGTATCCGACGCATTTCCCAACTTCGCCAGCGGATGCTAAAGTATGTTACGCTAATATTGTAAATGGTAAAATTTTCTGAAATAACTAACTCTTGAGGAATACATCTATCTTCTATCTATGTATCTTTCTATCTTATAATATCTGTAAAGAAGTGTATTCCGACGTATCGTGTGGATTTGTTTTTTTATACTGGGTTTTCCAATAAGAGGTGTTATTTTGAATAACTCGCGAACCTTAAGTGTAATCTATATCAGCAGCACTATGTTGAATCCTACAAATTAAAGTAGTGTTAGTAATGTAGTTTTAGTGATTTGTCTTACATGTTGTTCTAGTTTCTATATTATTTTATGTTACATGTTTTACTAATATTGTTTCATATCCAGTTTATCAGTTTACTGTTATTTCACGCTTTAAAATTTTTGTGTATAATTTTCGATAGCTCACTAGGTTTCTGTTTAAGAATTCATGTAAAAGCCCGACTGGGCGTAAAACCAAATAAAATAAAATAGTATAATTTTGGCTTATATTCGTTATACATTTGGTACTTCAAAACCATTGAAAATTTCAATTGAAGGCGATCTTGTGGGTACTTTCAGTATGGTCTTTATGATTCCTTTTTGAATTGTATTCAGGTTTAGTGTGTGAATGACACAATAATGCGTAGAAGGCTTTTTTCATATCCTTTTTACTGTGTGGACCAAACAATATTCCGTGTTCTATTACACGGAAATGAACTGTAAATCAAATCCACAAAAAAACGACAGTGTAAAGCTCATTCAATTGGTTTTGAAAAATCACGGGAAAAGTGAAATGAAGGAACAGCCTAACTTGAATTCCCAAGAATCTTGCACTGTTCACGGGGTGAAATTTCCTCTGAAACGAGATAATCTTTAATATGATTTTGATATTTGCAAACAGACCACAAAGCATGTGAATAATACGACGAGGACACGACGATTGCACCTTCTTGCTACACGACACGAATACGAATGTTGTACTTGCGACAATTTACAATGCAACAAATCATCTTCTTCTTTCCAAGTGTGGGTAAGGCTGTTTTTAAGGAAGGAAATGGATAGTAGGTATGACAATATATGATGGGAAAAATGGTAGGTATTATCCAAAATTATTTCAATACTAAACATACCACATTACTTAGTTTTTTAAAGACATATATACAGCTTACACATTTCTTAACATGACTGATACTTAAGACTTGTGAGTTTTTTTCCATGATGTGTAGGTCCCATCTACACTAGTTGCCCGGTTACCGTGCTTTTTTATAATCAAATACGTGTCTTCAAAATCTGTTGAAGCTGTATAAATAAATACATATAAATGATGCACCGTCATTTGAAGAATGGCTGATCCGCCGGTATTCTTCTGCTACTGCTTTATCTACTGATCTACTCATTACTGATCTACTCATCTACTAATCTATTCACTACTGATCTACTCATCTACTGATCTACTCGCAACTCGCACACGAACATTATAATAATGGCTGCCTCACATTCAATCATCCATTAACGTGCCTTTCCAATGTAAATAGATTAATCGCTCAAGGCATTAATGTAACTTGTTATTTATTGAATAATTTGCATGAATAATGTTATAGAAACGCGGGTAGCTGTAAATACGATGATTTTAAGTTATTTGGAGATGTTTTATTAATAAAAAAATAGCAGTGAAACATTGACATGAGGGAAGTGAAGTCTTAATATTTTTGATATTAAAATATACACAAAAATGCATTACAAAATATAAATTCATTTAGAATAGATCCATCGCCAATTTTAGTGTGAATAGAAGTAAATATACGGCACAGAGTTTTGGCGGCCGGGCGGAAAGATCCGACGAGTTACGAGGCTGCATGAATGAAGTGTCATTCCGTGCAAGAGCGTCATCCCGTCTTTCCACGCTTGCTACGCCACAGTCAGTTTACCACCCCAGGGGCGCAAAAAGATCTTACGAAATAACCACAGCCCACAAACACTTTAAGTAGAAGATCAATGTGTATTATAGAAATTCACGAAATATTATAGGTGTTCACGAAAAACCGACAGTAATCGGTTGGCCGGCCAACGTTGGTCCTGCCATGCCCGACCCGTTGGTCCATGTCCAACGTGAACTGGCAGCTTTAGAGGTTGATAATAAGGACCCATTTAAAGGTGAGCGCAGGTCATTGAGGACTGACATTGTAAAAAAAAGCATGGGTAGGTGTCCACACTGGTGTTATGGCGCAAACCCTGAAGCATGTCAGATAAACATGGAGCTTGCGAAGGAAGGACGACAAGATTCGTAGTGAACAGTAATAATTGTGTCAAAATCTCACGCTCGAGGACGTTGCATTGTCTTAAGGCGATGCCATACGTAGTAATGCAAATTCATGTGTTTTTGGTTTGAAAATTTGGTCGCCTAGAAATGTTCAGATGCTTTAATTAAATACTGTGAGTAGAATATATCTTGGTCTTTGAAACAATCGAGTATTATTTTAGATAAGTCTTTTTATAAGCCCAGAAAAAAATAATGCATAAGGCCTATGAAAACTGCTTTAAAGTTCAAAATCTCCTACTTACAAACCCATTTTCGGTTATAATTTTACTGTATAATATGGCAAATTAAGTTATTTATAAAATAATCTGGAAAAAAATTAATATTTATGCCTGAACATCCACAAAATAAAATAAAAGGCACTTTTTGGCCATGTTTTTTTCTTGCATAAATCAAAACAGGCGGATGGTGTTAAGCGGAAATTTAAACCTTATCGCCATCTACGTAAGGGTTGTTATTGATAGTGGCTAAATTTAAAACATTACACGACGTAGTGCATCGCCTTAATCTATATTTACTTGATTTTACGCGTGAGAGAGTGATCTGTTATCTTAATATCTTATACCCTGTAACTTATTCTTCTTAGCAATGTTTTTAACATTACATGCGCAATACAATAAAAATGGTGCATTTCTGATTTTTTACACGTGCAATATAATCTATACTTAGTGTTATTTTCGCGACCGGTATCTAACCCGCTGCTGTTGCAATAAATTAAGATGACATCTAGTTGTTCAAACATGATGCAGTACCATAGACATATGAATATTAGTAGACCTGCCCTAAGTGATTAAAAGCGTATTATCCCCACTCCCCATACCGGTTCCATTGGAGCCGGCTGGGCTCGCGTATGGCCTCAAGTGAAATTTGAAAACGTGACGTCATCATTCTTGTGCGAACTATGGTCGAGGCATCATCGGTTCATTTTACGAAATAACACGGCAAAATGTTGACTTGTGATATGAAAACTTGTAAAAATAGATGTGAAAAAGAGAATAAACCCAATTGTCGTATTACATTCCATAAGTAAGCATTATTTTACTTTCTTTTAAGCTTATTCACACCGTATTATATGGATCAGTTTTAGAAACATATACTATCACATCACAATGTAGCGATTCTCAAGTGTGCTCATCGTTGTTTACTGGGGTAAGTAAATTATGAAACATTTGTAAAAGTGTCTTAACTAAATACTCTGAAACTAACTACGACTCTGCAAACAGAAGAAATTTACTTTGCCGAATTTGGACTTCGCAAATTAGTTCATAACGTGGCGAGTAATTTGCGCTCCCATGTAAAAATGTCTATTGATTCAAAAGCAGATTTTACTTTTAAGAAGTAAATGGTGATATTATAATGCGAGATGCCTATTTACTGTCAGATTGATTTATTGACGAATCACAGTCAGCCTTACGCCCTTCGTTCTTCAACAGTTGAATTTACCCCTCGCCATTATCTTCTCGTCTATTAATTCCTATGTCTGTGTGCAGTACTAATGATTAAATCTATCTTCTGTATAAATAAAAAATGTTGATGTTCGTTTGTTCAAAATCTTAAATCTCCGAAAGTTCTTCATGGATTGCTTTAAAATTTTGACACAACTTTGTATTCGAATACAATTATATATAGATGTCACCTGTGACATGTAAAAACAGGCTTTTTTAAAAAACAGCGCCATCTGTTGGAACGCACGAAGCCGCGCTATTGTTTCTCTATCTGTACAGAAATGCTGAGTCACAGCAACGCCTGGCGGGGTACAGCTAGTATTAAATAGAAGTCTATACTTATCTACAGAGATGTGCTTTATTTCAAATGGAAATGCAAAATGCAAAATGGGTATTTTCGATTTTGCATTTTAAATGCTTTTCTAAAAACCATTTTGCATTTTGCATTATAAATGCTTTTCTCAATGCATTTTCCATTTTAAATGCTTTTTTGCAACATTCTTCCTACTATCTCCACTCATCTTTTTTTCATAACCCCCAAATATCAGTCGGTCCTCAACCTCGCTATGAGAGATAATTTACATTTGTCAAGTTGCTCCCTGGTAGGAGCCCTGGCAATCGAGTGATACCATTACAAAAAATACTGATTCAAATACTGAACATGGGGCCATGACGCTGTAATATTAAATTTTAGATAGCAGTTTCTATGTTTTTACGTTGGCAACATTTGTCCCGCGCAAATTTTTTGTGGTTCATAATCTGTAGTCGTTGCATTTTTTGATTTACCATCATGTAATATGTTTGTTCTACATTGATGTCCATTATTAAATGACAAAACTGTTTAATAATTCTATAATTATTTTAACTGTTTGACCTGAGAAACCATTTTGCATTTTCAATGCATTTTGAAAATAGGTATTTTGCATTTTGCATTTTAAATGCTTTTCTAAAAACCATTTTGCATTTTCAAATGGAAAAGTTTTGACCCATTTCCATTTTGCATTTCAAATGGTTTTGGGTACCCATTTTGCACATCTCTGCTTATCTATATACGTATTGGTAATTGATAGGTCTCTGTAGGTTGCCGCGATAGGTCAGTGGTTTGGGTCCGTTTCCCGGATAACGTCAGGTCCCGGATAATTTAATAATACTCGTACTTACATATTATTTGTTCTATTCATTATAATATACGTACACAGTGTTTCATGATTATACCGCGAAACTTCAAGGGTTAAAGACGTCCTTACGTTGTTTTGCTGATAAAAATCATAACGTTATTAACAAAGATGTTATTATTATTTATTATTTATTAACGCCCTATCGGGCTTTTACATAGTAAGTTGACAGTATATGTATGTAAGTGTAACATGTACATGGATAAAATAGCTAAATATAATTTACTCATAAGGTAATTAGAAAATAATATGGTGAAGTAAATCAAATTATGAAAGCAAGACCTTTTTTTAAAGCTAATAAATAATACACGTTAATAACTAGCAAATAGGTCTAAAATTAGTTGCCTTTTGAAACTCACAAAGTTATTAACACCAAATATATCAATAAGTTTACAGTATTTGTTTGCAAGGTGATGAATTCTTGGAATTGGTGAATACACAGAGTAGTTAGTATTGAGGTTATTGTTACATTTAAAAGTGTATTTGCACTTCCGATTTTATGTCCGGGTTAAATCTTCCGCATAGGAAAAACTAAACCCTTCCACACAATTTTCCACAAATGATCATCTAGTCAATCAACATTATGCAAGTGCATTATATAAGCAAAATAAATACAAAACAATACAAGAACAACACGTCAACTCACCAGAGATCAAATGGGAAAATAATTCACCGACTCCAGATATTTTCATATCATAGGGTTCGGCTCGGTAGAACTTCTAACAGGGCCTATAAATCCTACTGATCCCTCAACATAAATATTTAAAAAATCTTTCGTTATCCTACATGTATTCAAAATGACCGACTTTTGCATCTTTATATATAAATTTTTTGATAGATCTAATACGCCTAAATTTTTATTTTTGTATTATATTATTATTATATTATATTATTATTTTATATTGTAGAGCTATTCTGTTTTGTAGATACTTGCAGATACTTCTTATTGGGTGTTCATTATTAAATGTCGATTCGACAATACCTTTTGCACGTGTAACAATCGTAATCTGGATGCTAACAATAACACATGTAGATGACGATACCCACTTAACACTCGTCGCCTATTTATTAAAAAAAAAACATCGCTCTAAAGTTTGTTTTATTTTATTTTGCACAATGTAAGTTCAGGCACAAATATTTTTTTTATCTTTAGAGAAGATTTTACAGGCCTGATGCTTTATTTTTTTCTGGGCTTATAAAAAGACTTTAATCAAAAAACTGCTTATTTCAAAGACAAAGGCTACTCGCAGTATTTAATTAAAGCGTCTAAAATATTTCTAAGCGATCAAATTTTCAAACCAAAAACACGTTATTTTAAGTGCTCTTCTTAGTGCTTAACTATAACTTCCTATCAGAACCTTCAAAATATTATCAAACATAAGTAATTTATTAGGAAATTTTTAACGTTTACTTTGACTATTTATTTAATGTTAACTGACATTTCATGATCGATTTTTTTTATTTTATTTTATTTATTTATTAATTTGAATATAATTACATTTAATACAATATAAGATATGGGTAGTCCCACAAAGATGTGACAATCAGCTTGTCTGTAGGTTCTACCATTTAATGTTATAACATAATACACATTAGCTTAAGTAAAAATATTAATACCAAATATAATGTTTAGGATAGATAAACGTTTTGTTCATTTATTAACCATTTTTTTGTCAGTTTAGGGCAGGGTTCCTCATTATTTTTTAAGTTAAAGTTTTCGTTAAATTTGTTATAAATTACAGGTCTCAAATAGTCAAGTGTTCTGCTACCATACTTATTTGATATTAGTGGAATTTTTAGGCTTTTTTTTCAGTAAATCTTGTTTTGTGACTATGCATCAATGACTTTTTGCGCGCATTTTCTCCCGCATTATCCATAATTATAATAAACCAGAGAAGCCCTTTAATTGGAAGTAGGCCCTCAGAGCCATACAGCAATCTTAAGTTGTTTCTTTGTTTGTAAATGCTAGGTTTAACAATTTTTTTAATTATAGCAGTTTGTAAATTTTGAATGTATTTAATATTAATATTACTCGAGTGTCCCCAAGTTCGAATTCCATATCTAAGTATTGATTCGACCATAGAATGATATATAAGTTTGAGAGTGCATCGAGGCAATACAAATTTAATTTATAAAATTAATTTAATTAATACACATATATTAGTTAGGTAACATTTTAAGGTAAATAACAACATGTTAGAACATTAAATTGATTAATCCTTCGCGTCTTTCGCTAATGTAATCAAATTTGGTGAAAACGGACGTTAGAGCGGTTATATTTCTTCGCCGTTGCTAGCTTTGACACATACTTAGATGTCAGTGTTAAGGGACGTACATGAATCACTTTAACCAGTGATTCCTGACATTATTTGGAGTTAAAAATGTAATTGACATTTTCGTATCCGGTGACTTTTTTTACGAAGTTTTTTTTTCTTAAATATATTTTTTTTTTCACATTTGATCACTGGTCCGCCACCCTTTCCCAAACTCTCCAATACTGATTTTTTTATGTTTTAAGTTGGAAAAAAAAATGTCACAAACACCAGAATTTCATTATCATTTTTTGGTTTTTGGTGTGAAGTCTATAATATAGAGGATGGGGTTACATACCCTAGTGTCGTAGTAGCCCTTCAGTAGCTCTTCAGGGCCGACTTCCATCTCGGGCTCCTCCCTTGCGGGTTCCTCCGGGACCCCCATCGCCCCCAGGGCCCCCAACACTACCATCACCACCAGCAACCCCTTCATTTTTATTGTCATCACTGCACAACACAAACACCACTCCCGCAACGGAAACCCCAACTCACATTGAACTCATCATCAGATAGCTCATATAACTGGTTTATTGTTCATAACACTTGTAAAAAGAAAACACTGTATTTTCCAAACAACGTTATACTTGTGTATCTATATGGTAAATGTGTGTCGATGGGTTTTCTAATCACGGTAAGTCAGCAGGTGATGTTAGCACTGGCACTGGTCGCGTCCAGCGAACTGCAGAAGTGTTAGGTTACTGTTGAGCGCTGAGCCTCGACTTGTGGCTGGTGGTCGAGGCGATCGGCCCGCGAGAATTGCCCCAAGAAAGTGGTATATCCTCTCCCACTACCACTAGCCGCAGGCTCGGTGGGTTTGTCACTATTGTTGACTGAGCCTAGCTTTTCGACCGTTTTGCATTTCATCCGTGTGTAAATTTGTTTCTGCGTTATCGAAAATCTGCTGCATCCACTTAATTATTCAATCAAGCCTTACTTTGACTAGATGGCTAACTTTAACAGTGAGGATTCTTTTTTTTTTAATGTGAAATTGTCGTGGTCTTTTGGTCTTTCTTATTCCAATTTCTTTAATACTATGCCTGGAGAAAACTTACTGACATAAAATATTTGCTAATTTCTTGGGAATCTGTTCAAACTATTCGGCCCTTAACGAATGAATTGATAATAAAAAAAATCAAAATATCATTGCATTTTGTCATTACATATTATCAGGGCAAACCTAGGTGGATGAAAACGTGTTCCGATGTATTCGAAAAGTACTAACATTTTATTAGGACGCAGCCTATTGTCCCATTTTTAACATGGTTTTCATATATGAGCAATACTAATTTTTTCCGTGTGGTACCTATTGCCTGAAGAAAGTTGGAAAAAAGTATTGTCTTTGATATAGAGTCGTTCTTTTGGACTAATTATATAATTCCTTAATTGAAATTTAAAAAATGTTACATATTAAATTTGGTTTATAACTAAGCAGGTAGATAATATAATTAGATACCAACATACAAATCTTCTTCTTTTGGATTCTACTGTTCACAGAACTACTAGTTATTATAAATATTGTATTAACACAATGTATATATGTACCTTCTGTTGGCATAGCTAATTTGTAATATCGATTTGAAATTCTCTCAGTCTCGGTTTCAAAATGTGTACACAAGTCGAGGTAGATGTACGAGTATTCTGAGGTTCTCTAAAAAAACTTAATTTTCAATTTGCGCGTGAACTTTTAAAAATTGGTAGATAATGTTCTGCTTATTAGAGTTTCTAATTTCAATTAAATCAGTATCCACCTCTCCAGTGAAGCATTGCAATCTTTTAAGATAATGATAATATATTGTGTTTAAAATGGTACGCAAAATATAATTTTACGAATAAAATCTGACTATTGTCTTATTATAAACCAGGCAGAAAATGTGTAGAGACTATGTTAATATTCCTCAAAAAAATTTAATATCTATATACGTTTACGATCTTAACTTCTTAATTCTTTAAAGCGTAATCGTCCTTAAGAGGAGGCTATAGGCTAAAAACGTATTAGGAATTAAAATCGCTTGTCAAATGGAGTGTAGAAGCTCGATTTCAAGCGCAAAAGTGGTTTTTATTTATTTTGTACACAATTTTATAAGAAAGCAAAAAAGTTAATCAAAAGAAACTGTCAGAGATAATCTTAGCTATAATATTGTATTTAAAATCGTTTCATTTATGCGTTCATACATTTCTATTGAAAAAAAAACATTTTTTAGTAGTTAACATTTATGTTTTATATTGAGTAACAAAATTTTTATTTGAACAAGGGAAACGATAGGAATAACTTCAATTTATCCAAAGCATATTTTTTGGTATTTATAGTGTAAAACAATTCGTTATAAAGATTAATCGAAAATAGCAATTTAGCATTAAGTTTCGCCTTAAGAGGAAGCTACAAGCCATAAATGTGTATATTCTTGGTATACCTTATATTATAGGTAATAGGCATTAAAATCGCTTGACAAACGGAGTCTAGAAATGTTCGATTTAAAGCACAAAACTGGTTTTTATTTATTTTGTAAATAATTTTATAAGAAAGCAAAAAAGTTAATCAAGTAAAACTGTCACAGATAATTTTATCTGTAATACTGTATTTTTTTTAATTCTTTTCGCGTTCATACATTTTTATTGAAAAAAAAAAATTTTTTTGTAATTTACTTTTATATTTTTTATTGAGTAATTTATTTTTTTAATTTGTATTCTACTCAAGCGAAGCGATAGAAAAACCTTCAATTATCCTTCACATAGTGTACACCAATTCGTTATAAAGATTAATCAAAATAGTGATTTAGCATTAAGCTTCGCCTTAAACCAGAGAAACCCAGAATACTACCCAGGTAAGTTAATGATGTATTAAGACGAGACAATACCCTAAAATAAAGCTAGAATATTAACGACGTGTGAAGTAGACGTGCCCAAAAATACGCGACGCGCGGCTCTGCTGTATTGGACAGACCTGCGGTTGAATTTGCCCTAATTAAGAAATAATTATAACGTGATCTTCGAGCAAACCCCCCGTTATTAGAGTCATATGTCGCCTTAAAAGGTTAAACGTCCTCAAAGTAGAAATGTCCTGATTTATTAATTCAACGCTTTCCGAATAGCTTGTCGAACGTAATTTCTCTCATTTCCTTAGTCCGCCCTACTTTTAAATTAGATAGCGAATTTGAAATACTGGGTCTGGCGCCTGGAGCCATCTATCATTTGCTGTTTTGCTATCGGTCAATGTAATAAACGTACTCGGTGTTACGTGTCTACGTTTTATCACAGTGTACTTTGTCTGCGTACATTGATTCCAATTTATATAACATAGAATAAACGTTAAATATATTTCAATGGAAGATGTTTTGAAGAACTGGCGCATTGATCCCTTTGACAAAGTGTTCAGACATTCGAACGCGTGCCCAACGTTTGAACACGACATGTTTTTACGATTTGTTTTTCTCACCGGTTCGGTTTATGGAATTAATTGACAGCTTTTCTGTTTCATCGCTGCTACAAAATTTATTTATTTGATACCCTAGTTCACTCCTTTTCTAAAAAAATACCCTCCACGCTGACCACATTATTTACTATTTGTGTCGTTCCTCAAAGATGACAATAGCCTCTGATGTATCCTTTATTTTCTTCTTCTTTATTGAGTTAATGTAATGTTAATGGATTCGTAAAAACTTTTGAACTCTCAGATCGAAGGATTATATCCGACTTACTATCTATGTTCAAAATTGAAAATGGTAGTATAGACAGCCCAGATTTACTTATCAGCATTGAATTTCATATACCTACGAGAGCAACTCGTTCCAAAATCATGTTTAAATGCCAGGACTTGGCATTTCAAACACTCGCTTATACCTAGATTACATGAAGTTGGTAATATATATGCAGATGTAGCTGATCTATTCAACTGCACGGAATGTAGGTACAAGAAGGCTATACTATCATATGTTTTCAATCAATACTAACCTAACCTAAGTCTACTTATAAGTTTTGCATGTACCTGTATCTCTTAAATTTATATGCGTCTAGAGTTTCTGTTAAATTTATACTTTCTGATGTCACATGTACCGTTAATATTAAATAAATAAAAAGCTCGATTTATGAAATAAGTTCCCAAGTCGTTACGCCTGATTGTTAAGATTTTTGATATTGATGGTTTTATTAGGAAAATATCGTTTTTGCATCCACATATCATTATTACGTCGATCTCGGCATTGTTTTATTATTTCCACACTCTGAATTATAACTTAGTTACAAATATTGTTTAATAATTTCCATTGAGTACCTATTTGGTGCCGCTCGGTATCAACAACCAATATTGTCTAATAATAGGGTCACGGGTTAAGTTCGCGCTTTAATTTGTTGACTGAAATAACTTCTTATAATTAAGCGTCACGAGAGAATGTGGTTTAAGATTAGTTCGATAGCTCGATTATTCACTATTTATAGCCGGTGGTTAGCTCCGATGGAACCCAATCGTATCTGATTACCACCAAAAGAGATCAGAACGTTAATCTCTCCTCCAACAGAATCAATCTTCCATTGATGTGCTTGGTGTAACCATAAATGACCAGTCAAAGCACGGGGCTCAATCGAAGACAGAATTAAGTTAAATTCAGAAGCTGGACGTGTTGTGTTGTCAGATCTCGCAGATACTGTAATAGTTCTTATTTATATGCCGACCCCATATGAGAACGGGTCGTTTTTACGACTCGTGTTTGTGCTCAACAGCTCGGCAGCGGAATGATCCTTTCTGAAACCTGCGTTTCTTCAAGGCCCAGGTTCACTCTTTAATTTCATTTAAAAAGACCCTCCACCAGCATCCCGAAAGATGATACAAGATACGAGAGAAACCTCAGGACCCCCGTGTGCAGTTTTATATAGTTGATTTGCTGATGAATGAGTAAAATCATTTCCTTTTTTTAAAAACTATCTATTTTAGTTAAATTTTTGTTTTCGGTAATGAGTGGATGCAAACCTCGGAAGCGGAAATTAACCTACTTCCCGACTTCCCGATCAAGCTGAAATTTGGCAGACAGACCCGTTGTCGACGACAATGCATTCTATTGTTGGCAATTACGACCACACACGCGGACATACAAGCATTTCTCTGAAATCGACATTGAAGTGAATTCAAAAATCTAAATTGAGTCAGTCCTACCCGATCGGCATTTGGCTCTGTTGGTAAACTTGTCGACTCCAGTTCCTGGGTAGGAATGTTCAATCCTCAGTGAAACCATTTAGTTTTTTAGTTTTAAAAGAAATTCTAAAATAAATGCATTAAAGTATCAATAACTTTTTTTTACGGGTTGAGATTTTATGAATGACAGATCTACAGTCTCTCGTGTCTACAAAGAACGAAGTATGTATGAAAAATGAGTATTTGAAAGAGAGAGTACGAAAACAGTGTGCAATATAGCTGTGAATGAGGAATACTTGGAGCAGGTGGATGAGTTTGTGTATGAAGTATGTTTACGAGAGATGGGAAGGCTGACAGAGATATTGAAAGAAGGGTAAATGCAGGTAACTCCATTAATGGAGGGCTGAACGCAGTTGGCTCTAACAAAAAAATGTCCAAAGAAACGAAGCTAGCAGTCCACAATGGAGTGCTGGTACCTATACTGATGTACGGAGGCAAAGGATGAAAGTGGACTGAAAGCTGTAGAAATGAGATCCCTGAGGCGTATGTGTGGTAAAACCATGTATGATTGTGTGAAAAATGTGGAGATCCGCAAAGAATGCAAGGCTGATGTAAGCGTAATGAGGAATGATCGAAGAAAGGAGTGTAAGGATAATATACGATGCAAATGTGAATGGTAGCAGAAGTCGGGGACGCCCGAGAAAGACATAATACGACCAAGTGAATCAGATACTAGAGTCGGGCCATATCAAGAGTCAGAATAATAGAAGAGTTTGTATGAACGTGAATGAGGCAAGGAGAGTGTGCGACCGAGTTGTTTGGCGGTCCGTTCTCTCTGCCTACCCCTGCGGGGAAACGCCGTGATGATTAGTTAGTTAGAGATTTTATTTTTTTTAGTAAAATTTAATTTATAGAATTTAATTTTATGCTTTTCTTTTATTTAGTCAATAATATTATTCTTTAATTATTTATTGAACGCCAAACATAATATAAGTTCAAATTTTACATAATTCAGACATATAATATAATAGATAATGCCTTTCGGAAGGTGAAACAGCAGAAAACTTGTTTATAAATTGAATAATAATATAATTGAAAATTTATAAAAGAAGAAATACTCTACTACCATTTACTCTTCTGTAATTTTCACCATCAGAAATCCTATGCTCTTTTGAACCGCACGTTTGTTAGTTTTTCTAATAATTATTTCCAGTGGTCGCGCAATTGGGTTAAGATAATGGATGGTTTGGTAACAGCGAATTGTTGATTACGTAGCCAGTCGTACCTAATTGTATATTATACACCCTTCTTAAAAGTCTATAGTCACTCTGTCCCAACAGTAATCTCTCTTTTTATTTAACTTGGTTTGCGGCAATCAATAGCCGTTCAATAATAGTAGACAGAGATGATAAAATAGATGTGACGAGCATCTTTTTCCTTTCCAACAATCAAGGACGGGTTGTTTCTCAGAATTTTAACAATTCATCAAATTTCAATGTTGATTTTCAAGTTCTGTGAAGGTTCTATTAAAGTTCCATTATAGGCTGCTTGCTTGAATGAATTGAAATAATAACAAAACTTGAAAAAATCTTTCACAAAACTTGAAAATTGTTCAAATTCTCCGAAAAACCAATCCTAAATCTAGTTATTTCGCAGAAATTCAAAAATACCATCGTCATTAATTGGTCACTCAGGGCCATTTTTTGTTTTTTTTTTATATGTATTATCATCTATATGATGTAGGTGGTTCCATGATAACCACTTTTAACAAGTGATATAAAGTCAATAGAAAGATGAAATTTTTTTTAACCTAACCTACTTAACCCAGTTAATAAAGTTTTTGTTTCATCACTTTCCATGACTTTATATAACTTTTTAAAGATGTGATGAATAATAATTGACGTTGACGTTGACAACGTTGTGTAAAAATTTCAAAGCAATCGGCGAAGAACTTTAGGAGATTTAAGATTTTGAACAAACGAACTTTACATTTTTATTTATATAGATTATATTACATAGAAATATCGTTAAGTAGCTCAGGTTTTTTATATTTTAGTTTATATTCATTATATATTTAGTTTTTTTTTCTAAAGCAACCTGTCTGTGAACATTAATAATTGTCTGTTGTTTCAAAACAAACTGAATAATATTTTATTTAATTTAAAAGTTATATGAAATATCTATTACAGAAGTGTCTTATTTTATATATTTATTTAGTTGTCTTTTAAATTATAAAATATAGGATATTTAAGAATTCGATTTTTCATATTTTTAGAGGCATTCTGCCATATCTACTTCTTTAACCAAATTAACTTACACTTTTGTCGTATATAAATTAAAATTTCCACCCAAAAAAGCTTCTTTTACAATTTTATATTTCACTATGTCGATGTAATAGATTGAGTAAGATATTTTTTTTAATAGTTACTATTGGCTCACTGTCAAAATGTCAAAGTAACCTCTAAAATCGTGAAAAATCCTATTTTTAATGGCCTTTTTAATGATATTTCATAACTTAGTACACAAAAAATAGTACTGCACATACTAGATATTTTGTATAACTTTTAATTAAAACAAATTTTATTCAGTTTGGTTGGGTAATTTGGCCTCAAATCTAACTTTAAGTTTTGTGTGAAAAAGGTCACGCGGCAGCTGTTCCTCTGTCCCTTAAATAAATAAATTGTTGTTCACATAAAATTGCACTTAACGTGTGTTTGTGTGTGTGCACTATTTCTAATTTATAACAGTTATAAGTCAGAGTAATACTATCGTACGTAAGTCAGAGCTGTCAGTAGTAATGTTGATTTCCACTCTAAACCGTAGCTCGTAGCAGATCGTAGCTCGTTCGTAGTCTGTCCGTAGAATGTAGTTCTGCCTGTGACGTGTGACATGTGACGCGTGTCAGGGCTGCGACCGTGTCGGTGGTGGGGCGGTTAATGTACCTAGTGCTAGTACTACCAGCACTGAAGGTCTCCGAGGGGATATCCGGTGCGGTGTATCGCTCCATCTGCCGCTACCGGTCAGAATACGATCTACGTTTTATTATTATCCATCTTCCGATAAACATGTTCATTAAATCTGGATCCATAAAACATTCCAACTAAATGAAGAACGTTTTGTTATCTCTTCTGATTATTCTATCCGATCCATCGCCTTCGTAAAGTTTTTTTTAATCAGTTGCTCGCATTGACTAACTACGACTTCATCAATGGTTGCTCGTCTTGTGATATTTTAATTGATTGGAAACAACACAATTAGCTTTAGCTGGCGCAATCGGTATGTTTATGATGGAATGGTTTCTGTGAGAGTAGTATTTGAACGAACAGTGGTTTGTTTGGCTTTTGGCTGGTTGATGCCACAGATTCGGAGTGAAATCTCCTCGACCCGCGACCTCGCCCGCTGAGATCATTTCGTTAAGGTGTTGGTTGGCTAATTAACTCTCCACGAGAAGAATGTGTTTCAGAAGGCAACTTTCGCCGCAACTGTCTCACCATTGTTTCGTGCTTTCCGGGGTTCCTACCGACACCCATTCTATTATTTTATATAAACGTAATAACATTCATATTTAAAACCTCTTTATAGCAAGTTTTTGAAAGAATAAGGCACTCCAGTCAAAAATATTATGGCTAAAAAATATTTTCGTATATATTGCATACATTCACATATATACGCTGATTTTGAATACATCTTAATATGTAGAATTTATAAATGATCATTTAAAAACGAATAAAACACCATAACATTAAAACACAAACGATAGTGCGACTTAATCTGCTGATTCTGACATCACAAGCAGTCTACGTGAGAAATATATCTATGGTCTACAATGTATTTTTCTCTCGTATTAATGCAGGTTTTTAAACACCGGTAAATTGTTTATCAGATGCGGTCATGGATGTATTTTTGCACTTTGGTTTAATACAATAACATTAGTGACGAGATGCTAACATTTTACTTAGTGTTATTCAATGTTAAAAGTGGGTAATCTTAAGAATTAAAAACGTCTCTACTGACATACAAACTACAGCAATGGTTGAAAAAAATCGTAGACTTTTTGAGATTTGTTGCGATTTAGGGAGACCCGAAAAATTTTAACTTTGAAAATTATTTAAACTATCAACAAACCCAAAAAAAAAAAATTTACATTTATAGGTTCTATGTACATATATGATCATTTGTAATTTCGACCCAGTGTAAACAGGGCATTACTAAATAAATTAACCCGTCAGGTCTCTGGCGTATTCTGTCAGACGGTCGGGTATATTTTGTTGTTTGTTATGTTGTTTATTTATTTATACGCCCATTGAAAAAAAAGAATTCTGAAGATTGTAAGTTCACAATAGTAACAGTAATAATACATATAACCATATCCATTTGACATATTATAACGGCAAGTAAATAGTAAATGCATACAATAATTATTTGTAGGTATAAACCTGTTGTACAAAAATAAGAATATGTATTGTTAACAAAATATAGAGCGTTTGACTGGTTATCGTGGCCCGTTAAATCGAGGGCGTTCGGTCTGCCATTTTACATAGTTTATATAAAAAAATATTGTGAAGATTATAAGTATAGAATAGTAAAAGCAATAATATATCCTTCACCATTTGACATATAAAAGCAAGCAACAAGCAAATAGAAACTTGATAGTTTGTAGGTATAAGCCTGTTGTAAGAAAATAAGAATATCCCTACTTTTAAGGTATCAAGACGAATATTGTTTATAAAAATGTTAAGTTTTTATGTACATACTAGGTAGTAGTTGAATTAACATATTATCTATGCGACACATAAAAGCTAGTGTATTTATTTATCAATTCATTCAATTATCTATTCACGAACTAGCGGGCTCCACCGGCCATCCAGCCAGGTCGTAAATTGATAAATAAATAAAAATAACATTTTTACTAAATGATTACAGTAATTACATATGAAATAATAATGCAGTTGTAGTAATTGCAAGAAGACTACACCTATTATTGTGTCAATCTTGAGGAAATAATTCGAAAAGCACCTCTTGTAGCTAATTGTTTATTGTTTTATTATAAAATTTCGAATATATTGGTTTTAAATTTGGAAACCGATTGGAAACGATAGACATCGATTGAACTATATTTGTTTCCAAGTGTATGAAGCCTTTGAATTGGAGAGCTTACGAAGTAATTATTGGCAGATTTGGTAACAAAATATGGAGCATTTAAACGGGTATCGCGGGTAAGGTATACGCAAGTTAATTAAGCTCGTTAAATCGAGGGCGTCGGTTGCCATTTGATATATTGAACAGGCAAACTAAGTCACTCACTGTGCGTCTTGTAGTTAAATCGCTTAGTTCTAGTAATTCCATTAGACATGTATAATTAAGTTCTTCGATTGGTATTCCAAGTTTGTAATTAATAAACATTAGAAACTTATGTTGTACTCTTTCGATTTTTTGCTGATGAGTCTTATAAAATGGAGCCCAGATTGTTGAGTTGTACTCCAAATTACTTCTTACCAACCCAGTTTAAAGCAATTAATTTTTTTAAATTCTTTTATCGTCCTCAGAATATACCCCAGGCATTCCATTTATTTGGCTTTTATTTCCGCTTTGTAATAAAAGCCAAATAAATGGAATATTTTTCAACGTATTCGAAAACTAAAAACTGTTTTTTAAAGGTGGAATACGCTTTCACATTTTATTATTAGAAATAAACACGTTATATTTTTAAAAATTTTGATGCATATTTAAAAAGCTTACTCAAATGGCTCACTTTACGTTTTTTTAACTAAAATTACTGATATAGAAAAAAACAAAAATACACATATTCTATTAGTTACTGCCTTACTTTTTTGTATAAAAATAATTAATAGCAAATTCACGAAGTTTCAATTTTTTTTTCAAATTATGGTCGAAACCTTTCGTTTCATATAGGTGTACATTTTAATTATTCTGTAGTTTAAAGTTAGTTAAGTACTAACTAAAAAAAAGAAAATTCTAGAACGATGACGCCACGTACGATCTCAAGCTGGGACTAGTATATGTGATATATTACAATAGGACGATTCTTCGTGTTCGGAAAGAAAGCTCAGTCTACTGGTGCGGTACAAGTGATGTAGAAGTGGCTGCTAGTAATATACACTCACATATGAGTTGTTTGGTATCAAAACTGGTCAGATCCAAAATTAAAAAAAAATAAACTAAGTATTGAACTGTGTTCATTATTAACAAAAGAACAGTTCTTATTTTTCAAAAGCAGTCATATCCGCATATTTTGTAAGAGAAACCGGTTTAAAAAGCGGCTGTGGTATGAAAAATATTCAAATCCAGCACTTGTTTTGGTGTTTCCTGAAAATTCACCTAAAGTGGAGTTGACCAGTTTTGATACCAATGGTCACATATATGGACCATCCAGGCGGATAATACATTGTTGATGGGTACTACGGTACAATATTAGTTTACGTCGCACAGTGGGCTAAAAATCGCCTTTCATAGACATAGAGACTTGAATTTTCAAGGGTATTTTTTTTGGCTAGAAATGGATTCTGCTGATCATTACTATGCTATAAAATTTCGTATGAAGCAATTGCGTGTACAAATGAAGGAGTTATCATTTTTTAAAGAAAAAATTGTATGGCACTGACATTAAAAATGAGGTTATCTCTGGAATCATAAGGTTGGCCATCATATCCTTACACACAGATATACTACTATTTATTTTTATTTTTTTGACATACTTCGTATTGTAGCGCAACTTCAAAAATCCTCAAGTTGAAAAAAAAACTTTTTTATGTTGATGATTCATTTTAATGCTCAAATGCTTTACATATGGGTATGCTTTATCTAGTTTACAATATTTTATTTACACTGCAAGCCAAAACAGTTTAAGAAATCACAAAAGTTAGTTTTTTTATTTATTGTTTTTATGTTTAATTCCTAGAACTCCATTTATTTTTGAAAAAAAATAATTAAAATTAAATTTAATACTTGCAGAACTTGAAAATAACTTATTATACCCTTGAAAAAATACCCTTGAAAATTCAAGTCTCTATGTCTATGAAAGGCGATTTTCAGCCCACTGTGCGTCGGTCAATCTTCCCTAGACGCACTTAATACTGCTCAAAATTTAAATACTATTTTACCCACGCGTTGGTATCTCCTCATATCAATTTCGTACTATGTGATATGTACGGTTGAACGTTTGCATTCGGTTATCGATGTGCAGAAATCTCGACATTTAGTAGTTCATTACGGCTAAAAGAAAAACAACGGTTCATCTTAGGTACGCAATTCAATCAACCTCTTGATGGCCGTAACGTCTTGAGTGAGTGACTCCAATCATTATCTCGTTTGAATGATGTTACGTCAATATTAATTTTGTTTGTCGATCGTTACTTATATTATTACCATTTGATTTGGGTCCGTTCAACCTTGCGCAGCGATATCGAAACATTTCGTTAGTCCGTAACAGTGATCAGTGACCAGTGACCGCGAGTGCAGATGCAGAGTAAACGCTCAATAAGTAACCGTGTTCGATCCAACTGGAGCGGTGGGAAAGTCTGACTTAGAATAATAATTATATTCATAATGTAATATCGCTTGGAAAGTTTCTCGGAAGTTCCGAGGCTGGGTGGTTGGGAACAGAGGCGGTTCCTCGGTATGTGCATTTGTATATTGCACTGCTTGTCTTCAGTCTTCACGTAACTTACAACGACATCACTGTGCCCCAGTCATCGATATTCGTTAAAGTACGCTATAGTCATAATTCCCGTCAGGTCATTATCTGAGCTATCTTCTAGTACAAATAAGCGCAAACCTTTCGTGCGAATTCCGATGTGCACAAAACTTACTTTTACAAAACTATGGTGACAGCATCGGGCGGTAACGAGACAGCTCAGCCTGCCGAAACGGTGACATGAGCGAGACAGATAAAATTCAACGGCAAATCACGTTTTAGTGCATCCCGTGCACTATCGACGCATGCGCGAAGCGCTTTGAAGCCATGTGATTTCTGCACAATTTTGACCATCCGTAAAGCGCTCGCCCGATATGGCTCCCCCGGTACGGCTCCCCCATTACGGCTCTTCCGATATTTCCAGCTTCAAGGCTCTCAGCTCCCACCGTAAGCGTTTGAATGATCGTACGACTATTGGTATCGGTATGTCGCCTCGTCGAAAAATAAGATGGGCCACGTATATCGGATCATTGTCCGATGTGAGATATCACTGGCATCAGCGCTCGCTAAAGCGCTTCAAAATGCCGAAATGCACCCTGAGATGTTGTACAAGTCGTACTGGAAAATATAGGGAAAGCAATACCTTCCTTTTTGTATATAGTGTTTTACCATAATCAGTCGTGTATATTATTAATGATAAAAACAAGCATTTGCATGGTGGCGCGCGGCCGCCGGTATCCTTCGACTTGTTCATTGGGTTCTTTCGCGATCGGAAGGAAGGATTCGGGGGACATCGACGCGCGCCACACCCCCCTTCCTACTTCCCGCACGGGAACATGTCACATAGATATTTGAAGGAATGTAGACTCTATTTGTATATAAATGCATATATCTAAGTCCAGATGTCGGACCGTCAGACGCCGTTAACGTCTTTGATTATGTAATAACAATTAATACATGGATAATTTTAGTGACGCTTTTTTCTAAAATATTTCCTGATAAAAAAGAGTAATCGTTCAATTGAGCCGGGGTACGGTTTACCGGGAGTCGTAAGAATACGGCTCATCAAAAAGAGCTAGCTCAATTTTTCGGCTCGTTCATAAACGACTCATCCCTAGTTTCGCGAGATTTTCAGCGATGAATTGCGTGTCTTTTACTCTCGAGATGATTTTGCGACCGCTGAAGAGGTAGTATTATTTATTCGATTATTTTATCAATGTAACTTGATAGTGGATTGAATGAATTGCAGTACCCCAATTAATTTATTGTGCTACCTTAATTAACGCACCTTTTCGCGGCTTTTACATAAGGATATTAAGAAATATACATTATTTATTGTACATAACTGAATTGCTTCATTAACAACATTTTATATTTGTTTAAAGATCAATTGAAGATTTCCGCTGACTTGGTATAATTGTTTCCCTCCATTAGTATTCTGGGCAAAGAGGAATACATATGGTAGGTAGTCCCAGAATTTCTGCACTGAAATAAATCCTGACTTCTAGTATTACGTTGTGGAATCCGGAAGCTTATCAATTCTAGCAATACCGGACAATCAACTAAATAATTTAGAATTTTATATAGAAATACCTAGTCAGTGAAAATTCTTCTGTCTGACAATTTGAGCATATTCATATAATTTAACAGAGTGTTGTAGTTCAACATAATTGCAGGAATACCAATTTTAAAATTTATAAAACGTAAGAATTTGTTTTGTATTCTTTCAACAGCTTGTACATGTATATTATAATGTGGGTTCCAGACAGCAGAATTGTAGTCAAGTTGACTTCTTACATAGGCAAATTATAACAATTTAAAACACTTTATATTGTTAAAATTTCTGGTTAGACTTAGGTTAGCCCTTATTAGAGATTTCTGTTATGTGGTTTACAAATGAAAGATTTGATTGAAAAGTGATGCCTAAATCTTTCATTTGTGTTAATGTCTCAAGAGAATTGTTTTTCAATGTCGTAATTAAAAATCACTGGATTTTTTATTCGAGAAAATCTAACTATTTGACATTTTGAGATATTTATGTAAAGTCTATTTTCATTAAACCAAATTAATAATTTGTTGATATTGTCTTGAAGAATGTTGCAATGGTAGTATGATGGGTACATTTTAAAAGTGAAATGCTTGCTGGCTATTTTAGTCACGAGCCGCCTCTGGTAGGGAGACTGCTAGTCCCCGAGATGAATCCCAGCAGCTGTACCAGAGTACAGAGTACCGCCTGCTGCACGAGGCGCAATGCACACATCCACTAGTCACTAGCCACTAGCCACACGGCGGCCAGTTTCACTTGCTCCGCTACTAGAAAGCTGCAGAGAGATTTGATCATGTTTGCTGAATGATGTACCTAGTTATCAGCTGTCCAGCTATTTCGTTTTTGCACCTTTTCTTTTTCGTATCGCGATTACCCGATAATTATGGGATTGGAAGACACTTGTATGAGAATTCTACTCCCTCTTGAATCTTTAATTACTCACGTATTTGTCTGTCGAAGGTATCTGATCCACGCCACGACAGGTAGGCTGTCAACCTGGTTCAACGTGTTCCACGTTAAATTGTCGGTGCTATAAAAACAGTTAGTTTCTCAAGTAAGAAAAAACTTGTATCTACGAGTATTACAGCTTATAAACGAAATACGTAACTTATAGCCTACATATCTCTTTGCACTATGAGTGAGGTAACACAAATATAATACAATAAATACACATACACAAGTAATTCATCCACACATTTACCTCACACCCTTTAACAAAGCACACCATTGTTTTACTGTTGTAGTTACTGTATAATTTGTTAAGACTTGTGTGCTTTTCTAACTCTAGACCAGCGTTTCCCAATTTTTTTTCGCCCCGGAACCCTTATCGATCATACTTTTCTAGGCGGAACCCTATTTTTATAAGAAAAAGATAAACTTGTAGTTTGAATACTTTCATGTTTACCATGAAAAGAAAGATCAAAAGTTTTGTGTAAAACTAAATTTAATGTAAAGAGTGATATCTTTTTACATTTTTTGTTAAAATAGCATTGAAATCAGGCTTTATGACAGCTGAATACGAATATCTGGAGCTGCATCCAGTCTGTTTCTGTATTTGTTTTTTGTGTAAGCGTAAGCCGAAAAACCAGTTTCACATCGGTAAGTGGTCACAAACGGTAACAAAACTGTGATAGCCTTCTTGACGACTTCTGGATATTCGTTTTTAAGTCCAATCCAAAACTCATCCAGATAAGTTTTTTCTGAATTAAACTTTTGTTGTAAGGAAGAAGAACACATGATATCAATCAAAGCCTCGTTCTCTGTTGCTGTAAGAGTCGACGGTTTCCTGTGAACTAGGAATGGATTCTGTACCCAGTCAATGTCCTGCATGTTTTTTTCATGAAAATACTCTTCCAGAGATTTGTTGAGGGCCATCAAATGTTCGTAAATGCATTTTTCAACATCTGAGGTTACTTGCAACTCATTTTTTTCCAGAAACTCGTTTAAAAGAGTAAAACGTTGGTACTGTTTCTGTTCAACACATTCTATCCAGAAGACAAGTTTCTTTCTAAGAGAAGAGATTTTGCCGTTTACTGTAAAATTATTTGTGTTTCTTCCTTGCAATAACTTACAAACTTACTAACTTGCAAATTACATTCAGTTTATCAAATATGTCTGCCAAATACGTCAGTTTCATTAGCCATTGCTCGTCGTGCAATAGTTGAACAAGACCACTCAAAGATGAAGAAAGCGATTCTTTGGAAAAAAAATACCACTAGTTCGTTGCGCAATTCAAACAATCTTGAGAATACTTTTCCTTTGTAAAGCCATCTTACTTCCGTGTGAAGAAGAAGTGATTGATGCTGACTTCCTATATCTTCACACACTTTTTTAAAAAGTCTCAATTGGAGTGGACGTGATTTAAAGTAATTCACAATTTGTACGGCTTGATCGAGAACTTTGTTTACCTCGTGTGGTATTTTTTTTACGAAAAGGGCATGTCGATGTAAAATGCAGTGACTGCTGCTTTATTTAGGTGAAACATTCTTAATTCTTGTTACAGTACCTTTTATTTTGCCAGTCAAAGCGGCAGCTCCATCGCTACATACATCGACACATTTGTTCCAATGAATGTTATGTACATTCATGTTATTATCAATGACTTTGAAAATTTCTTCTCCAGTGGTGTTGGTCTTCAAAGGAGCATAAATAAACAAATCCTCTTCAATAGATCTCCCGAAGGGCGTTCTTACGAAAACAAGCAGTATTGATAGTCCAGCGACATCTGTACTTTCGTCGAGTTGCATTGCAAACATTTCACTACTTTTCAATCTACAAATCAATTCATCTTCAATGTGGTCAGATATTTTATGGATTCGATCAGATATGACATTATTGGAACTCTGAACTGCTGCAACTTTCTTCGCTGCTTCTTCGCCAAGTACACACTTGACAATTTCTGTCATACAGGGTTTTATTAAAGTCTCTGCAATCGTGTGTGGTTTGCCAGCACGAGCAATCCTGTAACTTAACAGGAATGATGCTTCGGTGGCATTCTCGTTATCAGTTTTAGCATATTTATGTAAAGCAGCCACACTGGTTTTATGTGCATCTTTGTATCTTTTAAAAAAATCTAAGCTTTTGTCTTTTAATTGCGGGTGGTTGGTATTAAGATGTCGTTTTAGCTTTGCAGGTGCCAGAGAGCTATTACATATGATTTTGTTGCAGATAACGCATTGACCATCCGGATTCTCAAGCATTCCTACAGAAATAAATCCAAAGGACAAGTAAGATTCGTCATATTTTCTCTTTTTTGAAGTAGTGTTGTCCTGAGATTGCCCAGCCCTTTTAGTCGTTTGTGTATTTTGTCTATCCTGCTCAGGACAATATCCTTCAGTATTTACGATATCCTGGAATGAAATAAAAAAAACAATAGTAATGTGACGGCAATATGCAGTTTGGTGTTGGCTAAAAAGAACAGTCCCACCCCAAATCTTCCTTTGGCATAGTCTGGAATTTGACCCCTTTTTCGGGCGTGATTCATTTATATCAAAATTAGATGGCATTTGCTGTTTAAAAGGCTAGAGTCGAAAACCCATGCGTCAGTTATACTACATTAAAGTAATTTGTCAGGGTTGTCACGGTTGTCACCAATCAAAATATGTTCATGAACTGGGCATAAATGATTACTATTGCTAGGTAAGTATAATTTACTTACGGATAAATCAACAGCTTCTTCTGAAATACTTTCATTATTTGCTGACGATGAACTTGATGAAGCACTAATGCCACTTTGTAAGCGCCCTGTCTTAAGCCAGTTATCCATTTTTTAATAAAGGCTGAAATAAAAAAAAAATACATGAATATGAATAAATCGTTTTTATTTGTTTTGGCACTATCTGCAATTGGTAACAAATAAAAAAAATACTTACCTAAAACGGATATCGTAAGTACAAGATTATAAGAACAGGAATAACAATATCACTGGAATGTCACCTTTGTAAGTTCACGCGAATTAAAAAAGAACGAGAACACACACGTTCTCTCATGTCACAGTCATAGAGTCGACCATAAATGAACCACTCACGAGTCGACTGAGCTGGCGGCGGGCGATACGGGTCGTGGGTGGCGGCAGGAGGCGACGGCGGTCAAGCGCGCTGGATCTAGCTCCCGTGCGCATTATTTTTGTTGTTAAATACATACGTTAAATCTGGATGGAACGCGGAACCCTTGTGATGCTTTTACGGAACCCCAGGGTTCCGCGGAACACCTTTTGGGAAACGCTGCTCTAGACTATTGGTAAATGGAGTTTAAATTCTGATGAACAAAAAAGGATTCAATGGAAATTGACAGATTACTTATCCAAATATTTAATCTAAACAAATAAAAATTAGTTTCGTTTCTTCAAAATAATTTTCACTGACTTGGTATTTATGGTTCCATGATAACTCAACACAGTAACAATTCAACACACTTTTAAAAAGTGATATAAAGTCATTAGAAACGATGAAATTATTTTTTTTAACCTAACCTAACCTAACCTACTTAACCCAGTTAATAAAGTTTTTGTTTCATCACTTTCCATGACTTTATATAAATTTCTAAAGATGTGATGAATTATCATTGTGATGATTTATCCGGTCACCGGTATTTATGTATAAAATTCTAAATGATTTAGTTGATAGTCCGGTTTTGCCAGAATTAATAAGCTTAAGGATTCCACAACGTAATACTAGAAGTCAGGATTTATTTTGGTGCAAAAATTCTAGGACCAACTACCATATGTATACCTCTTTGCCCAGAATACTAATGGAGGGAAACAATTATACCAAGTCAGTGGACATCTTCAATTTATCTTTAAACAAATATAAAATATTGATAATGAAGCAATTCGGTTATGTACAATAAATAATGTATATTTCTTAATATTCTCATGTAAAAACCCCGAAAAAGGGTTTGGAGGATTGTGATCATCGCCAATTTAAATGGTTTGTTGGCTAAATGATTCTGTGGTTCCCTAATCCGCAGAATCCAAGGTTGCGTGATTACTCCCAGAGTGCAATAATGAGAATTCGGATAATTCCAATTAAGTTTTTTACGCTAGAGGAGATTTAGGGCTAATCCAACGGCTAGACTGCTGGAGACAGAATAAAATATTTTCCGCGCGAGGTATCGCGCGCAGGCTTACAGTGATGCCAGCCTCACAAGAATGTGGGAAAAAATAATGTTGTCCTTATTTTCGGGAGATGAAAACTCCCTATAATTTACCCTACAAGGGCATTATAAATAAATAATTTTTTTTAACTACTTCACTGATTGCTTTGAAATTTTGACACAAGGTTGCATTCGAATATGCATGTGTTTTTATATACTTATATTATATAGATGTCACCTGTGACAGGTAAAAATATACTTTTTTTGAAAATCAACGCCTAATCTTGGAAACGCGCTATTGTTTCTCTATCTGCACAGACCGACTGAGCCACATCAAAAGTGGCGGGGTACAGCTAGTTATGTTATAAGTTATAACATTTGAGCCTAGGATCGTAGTGCGAAGCTTGAACTGTCCCCGGGCTCCTCGCCAAAATCGGTCTGAAAAAGTACCTACATAATGAAATTGCGCGAGATTTCCTCTTGTTTTCTTACCGTTATCTCCGTCAGAATTAGCATTAATATTATTATCATGCAGGTATTTGAGATAAAGAGTGGTACACGGAAACCGACAGCATCCACTTTGTGTCACGGTGACGGTGGCGTGTCTCACGCGAGGGACGACCGTACTGCACTGTTACCCTTTCTACATTCTATGATTCTAACAACTTCTACTCCTTATTCTATAGGGTTTTCCAATAAAAGGTGTTATTTTGATATTCAATCGTAAAAGATCAATGGTTTCGTTGCTTGTGTGGCACGTAGCGTCGTCTTGTTGATAGTAAACGTTGTCCAGATCAATACCATCCAATTCCGGCCACAAAAAATCATTAATCATCTCTCGATAGCGCAATCCATTCACCGTAACTGTTGCTCCAGCCTCATTTTCGAAAAAGTAAGTTCCAATGACTCCGCCGGACCATAAACAGTCACACGTTGAGGATAGAGAGGCTTTTCAACAATAACTCTTGGGTTTTCCGAGCCCCAGATGCGACAATTTTGCTTGTTGACGAAGCCACCGAGGTGGAAATGGGCCTCATCGCTCAAGATGATTTGCATTTGATTCACCCAAGTGAATTTTAATAATTTCAATGCGTTGAAGCGTGTATCGTTCCATTTTTATTAATGGCGTAGTTTCTACTTGTCAAATGTCAAAAAATGACAGCTTCAAAAGTAACATCTACCGAAATAGCGGGTGAAATAACACCTCTTATTGGAAAACCCTGTATAATTCAAAAATGAGAACTAAAAGACAATGTAAGATAAATCGATTGATTTTTTCGAGAATTCTAAATTTACTACTGGCCTTGAATCTAAATCATGTATGAGAAATCAATAAATAGATTACACACCATTGGTACGCCTTATGCCATGTAAGCTGATGTTTTTAATTTGCCTCTATTGAAGTATAAAGCTGTACTAATCAAACATTTTAGTAGTACCTACATATTTCAACGAGGTCACCGGATAACCGGTTTTTTTTCTTCTTTTTGTTTCATCTTCATTTCTTTCGGATTAACTTTGTACTAGTGTATATTTTTTTCTTTCGTCTTGTTTGCTTGTATAATCTTATTTTTTTCTTTTCTGCGTATAAATGACACTCGTATTTAATCTATCCATCTAAGTTCTTCGCCGATAGCTTTGAAATTTAGACATAACGTTTCATTCGAATATGCGATTATATAGATATCAGCTGTAACTAACTTACTAACCATAACACTGTTTCCTCGCAGGGGTAGGCAGAGAGGACGGACCGCCAAACAACTCAGACCTGACACACACTCCTTGCCTCATTCACATTCATACATCGTCTCATACATACTCTTCTATTATTCTGACTCTTGACATTTCCCGACTCTCTCTGATTCACTTGATCGTGCCATGTCTTCCTCGGGCGTTTCCGACTTCTGCCACCATTCACATTTGTATCGTATATTCTCCCTACACTCCTTTCTTCGCTCATTCGCTCTACATGCCCAAACCATCTAAGCATCCCTTTCTTAATCTTACTCACTACGCTTACATCAGCCTTAACCTGTGACAGGTAAAATCGTGCTTTTTATTGAAAAACAACGGCATTGGTTGGACAAATATGCTTTCTTTTAAAACAGCGTCATCTGTTGGACGTAAAAGCAACACGCGCTATTGTTTCTCTATCTGCACAGACGGACTGAGCCACAGCAACGCATGGCGAGGTACAGCTAGTTTATATAAATAAAAATGTTAATGTTAGTTTGTTCAAAGTTTTAAATCTCCGAAAGTTCATCAATGATTGCGTTGAAGTTTTGACATAACATTTCATTCGAATACGCGTGTTTTTTTTCTTCTTTTTTTTAATGGTATTATTTATTATGAATGCATGTAGTTAACTAAATTAGTTCTTTTAAGAACATAAATAATGCTTTCGTACTTATCATTATTTAATATTATATTATTTTCGCTTATTTATGAGCAAAACATAACAATAATTGTGTGTGAGTAGATTCCTTACGGGCGTAAAGAAGATTGGAATGTATATGTTTTGTCTTGAATCTAATGTTTGTTTTTAAGCTTCATTATTATTGACAGGTATTATTTTTTTTTTTTAATTATATTTATTCAAGAAAATTCTTTACAATGTATGATATACATATATATTTCACTAGTAATAAGATAAAAGATTTTATGATACGGTTATTATTTATTATTTTCAATGTTCTCCCATAATAAGCAATTGCTTGTGTGTATGGGATGATATAGATGTCACCTGTGACAGGTAAAATCATGTTTTTTTTTAAAAAACAGCGTCGTCTGTTAAACATAAAAGCAACATGCGCTATTTTTTCTCTATATGCACAAACATACTGGGCCAAAGCAACACGTGGCGGGGTACAAGTAGTTCTAAATAAATAAATTAAGTTGTAATTAGATATCCGTTTCGCAGATTACAAATCTGTTTGGAAGTAAACTAAGGTTTTATTTAGTAGTTAATGAATGAGGTTGTCAACCTTCGTGGATTTGTTGGCATTGACCGACATAGCGCACCGATTATATAACTACACACAATACATTTCCTCGGCTCGCTGCCGCCCGGGTACATCAGATACGTAATCGCGATTAATCTTTCTCAGATACTCCGAAAAATGTTAAATTATTTAAGTTTTAATCAAGACGTTGCGAAATACGTTTTTGTTGCATGTAACTAGATTCTATTGATAAAATTGACGAGGTAACTGCGATGTTCGTGAGATTTTTTCCGAATACGATCTTGCGTGCAATAATCATATCTATTCACTCTGTCGAGAATCAAGATTTTTAATTTTTTATTTATTACAAGATAATACATTACAAAATGATAACAAAGTTATAATGTATTATTCCCAGTGAGTTTACAAAACTCATTTCGGGAAAGACAACATTAGATTAAGGACAAGACAACATAAATACATTAAAATAAATAAACGCAGATGTTATTATAGAGTTCCAGAGAAAGATTGTGTTAGTCATTAATGAAACTGCTGAGGAAATAGCTTTTAAGAGCTTTTGCCAATGTTTTTTTGTTCGTTGCCGGAAGTTTTAAATTACTAGGTAATGCGTTATACTGCTTATGTTAATTGTGACCGAAAGCTTATCAGATCAATATTTTCGTACGGCTCAAAGAGTCGACTCAATTGAACGACGGCTCAATTGAACGGGAATCGTGAGCTCGCTACGTAGGAGCAATGAGAATATTCTGTTCGCGCGATGCGACTCACCCGATACGGCTTTCCCGGTACGGCTCCCAGCTCCTAGCTCTCAGCTCCCAGCGTTTGAATGATCGTACGACTCTTGATACCGTTACGCCACTCTTCACGTCTTTGGGTGTGTAGTAATTATCTACTGAAAAAAAACAGGTAACGGCTCAATTGAGCCGTGGTTCGATTTACCGGGAGTCGTACGGCTCATCAATATGAGCTAGCTCAATTGTGCGGCTCGCTCATGAACGACTCATCGCTAATAGCCAGCAGTGCTCGTGTTCTTTGTTCACTATCCACAAGGACGGGATTTGTTTTATTAAAGAATACCTATGATATGCAGGGATTTTAATTAACTGGTTAATTAGTCTTACCGGTTTTCGGCTGATTTTAAACACACCTATTTGAATTGACTTTTGTTTTCGGTATTGAATTAATGCATCTTGGAAGCGGAAATTAACCCACTTCCCGTCATCCGATCGAGCTGAAACTCGGCATATAGACTCGTTGTCGATGAATATGCATTCTGCCATAAATATATGGCAATCACGTACACAAGCATCGACATACATGGACATAGTATATATATATATTTATATATATATATTTTTTTTTTAAATGACATTTTAAAAAGGATGTATTTTATTTTTGTTATTTGTTTTTGGGGTGTTATGCCGTGTTGCGCTAACTCCTTCTTTAGCCAACGTTTCGGACAGCATTGCAGTGTCCATCATCAGGGCAGATGTGTTATTTTGAATAAACAAAATAAACAAAAATAACACATCTGACCTGATGATGGACACTGCAATGCTGTCCGAAACGTTGACTAAAGAAGGAGTTAGCGCAACACGGCATAACACCCCAAAATAACAAAAATACTTTTGGCCGTGAAAATCTTAAATCATAGATGTATTATAGTAAAATTGTTTTTTTACGGGTAGGAAATCCCTGACTTCTTCTTGTAAAGTCTCCTCGCACATCTTTTCTCTGACAATCTTCTCTAAGTGTAGGTGTACAAACCATCTCATTTATTTAACTTGTTATTACACTTAGGTACAGCCTTTCAATATTTTCGGAACTCCTTATTAGTAGAATGGTCATACATGGTTTACCACACGTAAGCCTTAGGGATCTCGTGTTTACTGCATCATTGCCATACATCTGTGTTGGTGGTACCTGTTCTCTATTGCGGGCAACTAGTCTGACTTATAATAACGAATTTTTATTATCGGCTACTGTCAGCAATCGGTATCCATTTAAGAAGTTCTTAGCGAAGCTAGCAAACTCATCCACTACCCGAGCAGAAAACTAATGTATCTATGCTGGAGACTTATATTATCCAGTTCACCTAATGAAATTACCGGTTTTCGGTTATTTTTTTCCGATTCACAGATTTTGAAAGCCCTATGGCTTGGGTATCTATATTATAACTTCTCACCACATAAAATATTTAGTCCATGAAGTCGTTTTTGATTAGTATCCATGAGAAACATCTACATTGTTAGTTACTTCGGTGTATTTGACCTCCGACCATTCATCAGCAGTTTTGCAGGAGCTGCTGTTCACTTTCACTGTAATAATTCATCTTGAGAGTTTTTGGCTTTTTAAATTGTTTATGGTTCTCATATTACTTATAAAAATAATTTAGATACGTACTACAACAATACGTCCATCGTATCTGTTTAAGGTTAAACGCGAAGCTCTTTATATTCTACGTGTTCATAGATGGCATTAATTAATTAATTATGCTTTAAAATACTAAGCCGAATTATTTGTTTGCGCCCGTACAAACGCAATATAAATATGAATTAAGAGTTTTGTCCGTGTACAACCCAATTCTGTTAAAAATGCATACAAATACAATATAGTATCGGTGATTCAATCCATTGCCCTGGTGTAATATCACCATTATCAATCAAAATGTTGCTTGAAATGACTTTTGGCGTGTTTGGTGACTAGATCTGAATATGCAGATTATTCCTCACCTTCCTCTCCCCCATCTCCTTACCATCCCCACTACCTTCAGCCTCAAAACAAACTCCGATAGGGGATAGGGGATGCCATAGTCTCACTGACACCAAACGGTTGGGAGCAGTTGGGACTCTTGTGTGGTATTCACGTAAAAGAAGTCTAAGTCCATGTCCGAATCGTTTCACAGCCATCATCTGTAAATGTTTAAATAATTATTCACATGATTTTTTCCGAGATCTTTTGCTATATAACTTGTAAATAGGAGTATTTTAAATGTAATTTTATTTTTAGGTTTTCAACTAGGGTTGACAAAAAAAGCTACGCTATGAATAAAAATGATGTACTGTTTTGTGTTTACTGGCTCTCTTATTTTCCCACAATACATAATATGCTGATGACTGACAATGGAGATTCACGACGTTCACGTTATGTCATCGAGAAAACCCATTCCCGGCTGTGTCGACAACACATTCTAATGATGTGGTGGATATCGCATCGGCAGTACGGCAGCTCGCTAATGGAATATCAGTGTTTATAAGAAAGCCCGAAGAAAACAACAAGAGTGTCTATTTTGCGAGCTTACGACGAGACACACGAAATATCGAAAGTGTGAAAGTCTTCTCACATCACAAAGGAGTGTTTTCACTTTCTGACCGCGGTACCAGTTTAGCCCGTTATCCGCGCGGTCCGTTATTATTAGCGCTATTACCTCTCCGCGTCTCCACTACTCGCCTTCCACCTGTTGTGGGTGTCTTCCGGAATCCGGGCCTGGGCAAGGCTAGCCCAGTCAATCTAGACAAAAAATGAACCCTAATTGGAACAAATTGGGGAAAGCTGGGAGTATTTTCAACAAAGTCCCCACTCATCTCCCGCTTGCTTCCCCCTGTGTCCCCCTCCAAACATTTAAATTGAAGGCTCTACTAAAGCCATTATATCTCCTAAAGTAAAACATGTATCAGAAAATTTCCATAAATTAATTTCCTAAAAATAATAGACAGCAGAGGAGCGCGAGCTCCCCGTTGTTACCGGGTGTAGCGAATGAAATATTAACCTGTAACGTATCATATTAGTAACGGGAATTCCTAGAATTTAGGGAACTTTTTTTTACTGAAGGCATATAATGAAACATACGTAATAATCTACGCTTTCATAGATGGCGCTAATTTAATTATTTTTAAGAAAAAAACACCTTTGCTAGTAAATCTTTAAAATATTAAGATGAGTTATTAGTTTGCGTCCTACATACGGAATATGATTCTTAATAAATAGTTTTGTCCGTATTAAAACATTATTCATTCAAGAAAGGCATACAAATACAATATTGTATCGGTGATTCAAATGAATACTGTATTTGTATGCCTTTCTTGAAAGAACTGAGTTTTTATACGGATAAACTATTTATTCTTATTCAGAATCCGTATGTGTATACTCAAACAAACAATTCATCTTCATATTTTAAAGCATAAATTTCAAAAAGTGTTTTTCCCTAAAATAATTAAATTAGTGCCATTTAAGAACGAGCAGTTTAAGTCACTTGATCTTTGTGGAAAAAAATGGGGGGTGCACGAGATGTAAATGGGGAGCCTTTTTTGGGATATCACTTTTTTGTGGTTTCGTGTGGAATAGTTTTCAAAGTACCGATATCTGGTGAAAAATGTCGAAACATTCAAACTATATGGGGAAAATTTTGTGGGGAATTAATTATTATAAAATTCCCTAGCCACCCCCCCCCCCCGCCTTCTTGGCTTTGAAAATATTGTGGAGAATTGGGATATTACTGTTTTCTCTAAAATTCTGTAGTCACCAACACGGATTTGAAAATATTTTGTGGGGAGTTCGTGGATTCGAAAATATTATGGGAAATCCGAGTACTGACCAACTGAGAAAAGCAGGGGTCTATCCAAAACTGAAAAAAATCGGCACGTGGTCTACGGATCAAAAAAGTTTGGGGACCTCTGCTCTAAAGCTTGGAATAAACTCTTTCTATAGTAGCGTATAAAAATCTCAGTAGAATTTAGATCGAAATGAACTGATTTATTCGGAAAATAGAAATTAAAATGAAATGTAAGAAAGGCGCTCATCAAGGTGGTTGTTTGAAAATAAAGTATTATTATTAGATATTCAATTATCAATATTATTATATTATCATTATTTAGCTCGGTTCAGTAAACGAAAGTAGCGTATTCAAAATCTTCTTCTGCGTGAAAAAGTGTGTGATTGCTTTCCATTAGTAGATATTTCCGTGTTCAGAGAAAGTTATTATGATTAACTTTTTACTACGGCAATTTTATATTGAGTTATTTGGTTAGCGAAGCAATAATTATTAATCTATCAACCTGTGCAACAACACCTGATGTCCCAAAATTTTGGATTTAGTGCAAGACACTAGGCAACATAGATTAAGATATTATCAAGCAAATAACAACCGTAAATTGTCAAATGAAAGAAAATTTCATTGGATAAGATGACAATTCTAACAAATCTAAACGAAACATGAAACAGAATAAGACACAGAAAATAAAAAAAAGATGGAGCACTAGGAATCGAACCCAGGATTTCTTGTCTTACCGGGACTGCGACCACTCGACCATTAGGATCTAATTATTAAACGTCATATTTGTCAAATATGATTTAAGATTTTCATGGCCAAAAGTATTTTTGTTATTTGTTTTTGGGGTGTTATGCCGTGTTGCGCTAACTCCTTATTTAGCAAAATAAGAATAACAAGAATAGCAAAATAACACATCTGCCCTGATGATGGACACTGCAATGCTGTCCGAAACGTTGGCTAAAGAAGAAGTTAGCGCAACACGGCATTACACCCCAAAAATAAATAGCAAAAAAGTCATATTTGTCAATCGTATTTTTTAAAATTCTGAATTAACAATATAATTTTTCTCTAAATAGTATAAAATGAAATAGTTAACCGCGTCTGTCTGTGCGTTTAGTTCTTCTAAACTACGTAACGGATTTTGATAGGGTTTTCACTATCATTTAGAGAATGTCTTCCAGAAGGTTTATATAAATAAAACACTCGTATTATATTTATAGAAAGTAGAGAAAATTCGATGTTTTGTAATTAGGTCCCAATGGTCGATGTTCTGTTTCATGTTTCGTTTGTTTGTTAGTATTATCTTCTTCTTCAATGATATGTTACATTGGGTGACCAGATAAATCATCACGATGATAATTCATCACATTTAAAAAAAGTTATATAAAGTCATGGAAAGTGATGAAACAAAAACTTTATTAACTGGGTTAAGTAGGTTAGGTTTGGTTAGGTTAGGTTAGGTAAAATTTTTTTTTTCATCTTTCTAATGACTTTATATCACTTTTTAAAATTGTTTAATTTGTAGTTGAATTGTCACTCTACTGAGTTATCATGGAACCGTTACATTGATGGGTATAATCTTCAAAAAAGTTAACGAAAATATATTTTCTGAAAGTAGATTTATTTATGCACAAATAACAACATCTTTGGAGCAAAATATCCCGTTGAGTTGGTTTATTTTAATATTATTTTTTCGGTCTTCTTGGGCGTACTGTACGCGGATACTTCATAAGTAGGTACTTTCTTAAATTTTTATTTTATTAAGTTATGGCGAAATATGTATAATAATGGTACCAATAATAATAGGTATTCACTGACGTCTCTTAATTATTAGTGATTTTTTCTTACATTAGCTCCCACACAGGAGACCCAGAAGAAAATAATTTCGTGTGGAGCGTTTTTTTTAAAGGAAAGATATGAGAGGAAGATCTGGGAAGGAAAAGGGTAGGAGGGGTAGGAATCTGCAGGTCAGTGTATCCAGGACGAACGTTTGAATTCATCCCTCTCACTGCGGTCCAAGGCTCGAGAAGGATCGAGAGAGTCCTGCTCGACAGGTAAACAGATCTCCCTCAACCAAATGTCTTTTGTCCAAATACAGTAGGTAGGCAGACGCATCTGCCGCCTTGGCATTCCTCACCCCATGAAAACGCGCAATCTGAGAAGCACGCTGTCACACTACAAACTGTCAGAGGCTTTAGGGGTTACGAGCTATAAAGTGTGTGTTCAAATAAAGTACGTTATATTTCGCTAGAAATTCTAAATGCGGAAAATTTTTTGTCTTAAAACAAGAGTAAGCAGTGTTTCTCTCGCGATCTTTTCACTACCGCATTAAACATCTCAATGTCAAGTTCGGCATTATCGTGTTCATTTCCGATTCAGAAAGTTGTAACAGCAGGCTGTATAATATGTATAGCGAGTAGAGTTGTGTGTGTGTCTGATTGGTCGTGTGTGTGTGAGGAAGTGTTACGTGTGGTGAGCGATTTCCGCATCCGGCGATCTTATTGAGAACACTCTCACCGCTAACGATTTATCTCTGTTTGTCGATCAATAAACAGTTTTATTAACAAGTAATTTTGTAAACAGTAGACCTTGCGTCCAAGAAAGTATTTTTTTATTTTCTCTTATTTAAATATAATTATAAATCAAAACCGAAATTTCCTCTCAAATCACAAAATTTTTAAGTAGGTAGATAGACGTGGTGTTTAGCTACGGTCGGTGTGTGCGTAAGCTCCCGACAACGTTGCCAGTTGCAAGAGTGTTCTATTTTAAGAAATTGCGCTATTCCATATTAGGATCATGTTCCATATTTGGTTACTTTCCTCTCTCTATAAACCATAAATATTTTAAGTTACATTTTTTTAAATTTCAAAAAAGGAATTTTACAATTTGTCCAAACAAACGTCATTATCTTAATGTCAATATTTTTTCAAACTTTCCTTAGTCAGGTAGGTACCATATTATTGAAAAGATGCGAATAAGAAAGTCCACATAAACACGAAGATTTCACATTTGAAAAAACAATCTTTGGTGGACCATTAGAACGGCCACCATCTTAAAAAGGAAACGGAAGACACAAATTTACAGACAGACGAAATGCAGAACGGTTGAGTTATAAGAGGAGTTCGATAAGGTAAGTCAGCTGTCTGCGTTGTTAGTCTGCATCTGTATACCATCCGTACGATAAACAGGAACTCCAGTCTCTTTTTTATATATACATTTTTTATTATCTTATACCATTATTGCAAAATTAGTTTTAATAGTTAAAATAATTTTCAATGTTTTCATTTCCTAATAATAGTCTCCCTAAATCGCATCAAATTTCAAAATGCCTATGTTTTTTTTTCAACCGGCGCTGTATTTTGTATGGGAGTCGACACGTCTTTCGTTCTTAAGATTACTCGCTTTTAAAATTAAAGAATATCAAGAAAAATGTTAGCATCTCGTCACTAATAATGTTATTGTATTGAACCAAAGTCCAAAAATTCATCCATGACCGCACTCGATAAACAATTTACCGGTGTTTAAAAATCTGCTTTACTACGAAAAAAAATACATTTTAGACCATAGATATATTGCTCACGTAGACTGCTTGTTATGTCAGAACTTGTCAGAATCAGAATATTAAGTCGTACTAACCAAACGGTGTGTGTTTTAATGTTATGGTGTTTTATTCGTTTTTAAGTGATGATTTATAAATTCCACGTAAAATAATATGTATATAATATCACTTATGTATTCAGAATCTTTGATCAATACGAATATATATTTTTTATGCCATAATTTTTTCACTGTAGTTGGTATATAGTAAGCAATAAGGAGCTTGTGGCAATCTCTAAATAGTATAAGATAAAGTCGCTTTCCGCGTCTGTCTGTTTATGCGCTTATTTCTTCTAAACTACGCAACGGATTTTGATAGGGTTTTCACTATCATTTAGAAAATTTCTTTCTGAAGGTTTACATATATGGTACATGCATATTATTTTTATAGAAAGTAGAGAAAATTCGATGTTTTATAATCAAGTCGTAAAAAAATATTTTTGGGCACTGCATTGCTAATGCTGGCTAAGCTTCATGAAATACATCAAAATAATGTACTACGGAATTGTATATCTTAAAAAGGCCTACAATAAAGTCCGCAATGGTGTATGTCTATCTCCTGAGGATAACCCCCAGCTAGTTAATACATATTCGATTAAAATAAAAGCTTGGTGACATCGGTTTCTGATTTTACGTTTTCTTTTATTTATACAATTCGTTTAGCCCTATGTACTTTTATTTTTAGCAATCATTTGGGGAATTTAGCAATTTATTTTAATAAAATTACTGAATCATATTATGCCATCGCCATTAGCAATTAGTCTTGACTCGAAGATTGATCTGGAGATTGTTGTTGATGGGATTGCATCACTACCATCAGCAATACCAGTAGCTTTGTTTTCTTTGCTTCTTCCGTTTACTCAGAATAACATTTGTTAATATTGAGTTCTGTTCGCTGTTCAGTAATAATTACTGTTGTTGGCTTCTCCCGCCGCAGTGTTTCGTGTTGCGCTTCAGTTAGAAACTCAGCTTTCGGCTTTTCCCTGTAATGCCTATAAGGAACACTTGATACGGTACTGGTATGCTGGCGTTCTGGTGTACTGCAACTGCAGTGTTATGTATACTGGTTTGTTACGCAGCCGATAGTACTTGCATATCAGATATGTGTGTCACATTTCCTGGTGTGTTCGGATATTTGCCGTTGCGACGGGTTATGGTAGCTGCATATTTTCACTTCCATATGTTTTCTACGTTATTATTGACTGCTATGGAAAGCAGACAATTAACACAAAGCTCAAATACGAGTACGTCCATTATGAGAGTGACTAGTTTTTTTCTAACAGACGCAGACGGTCAGCAATACATATTTTCTTAGAAAGCAATCATTTTGTGATTTGATGTTAAGTGTTAATAATGCACAAGAGTTCTAACTGCTTCCAACATGGCATCCCCAATTGGGGTTTGTTGTGAGGCTGAAGCTAGTGGGGAGGGGAAGGACATAAGGAAGATGAAGGTGGAGAGGCCTCAGCGCGGGTAAGTCACCCAGTGAGGCCAACATTACTGGATTACTCTGAAATTTAAAAAAATATTGTACCAAAAAAAAAGAAAAAAAAAAGAGGTACCTGGCTTTTCAGATCTGGTCACCAAACACGTCTAAAGGCATTTCAAGCAACGTTTCAATTCTGAATGGTTAAATGAAATAAAGAAACATCTGAAATCACAAATAAACTAGGTTTTGTGAATGAATTCTTTGTATGTGACGCTTTCTCCAGACATCGGGAAAGCTGTGCTGTGTGACTTGGAAGTGGTTCTAAATGATAATAAGTACTTGGTAATAAGACTTTTTATTTAATTTAATCCAGTGTTTCCCAAGGTTATCGTTTGACTCACTGCCCCCTTTTAAAATATACTTTAGCATTTTTAACTAGTAATTCCCCCCCTTAAGCCACCACCTTCCCATGGATCCCCCTGGGTATCTAGCACGAAAGATCGATAAGACCCTGTATCAATGCGATATTGACGAATTCCGTCATCTATGGTCAGTTAGCAATATTTGCGAGCACGGTCAGAATATGATTCCGACAGTCGGTAGACAAAGCCGATGCTTTTAGCGCGGGCTCCGAGATGTCAGATAACCTGTCAATATGCACAACTTTTTGGATAATGTCATTCGTTATGCAAAATAACTGGCCTATTAATGAATAGAGGTGAAATAACGTAGATCTTATATGGAGAAAAATTATTAGTTAGAATATTGTTAATTTATTAAGAATCTCTTCAAATTATTCATAAACCAGTTAAAAATGGGATTGCAGGCCCTTAACTTTACTCCGTTTAGAATTGAAAGAAATCGTATACACGATCCATAGACTTAATTAAATCATCTAAGACACGATTGATTGATTCCGTTCCAGCTTGGAGAAAGTTATGACTAAATACCCCTTGAACTAATTAACTCTTAATGTATATTACAGTTATTATTTCAATTCGACATTGTCAATTTATTAGACTTTTACGTAGCTGTCTGACGTTTAGGAACGTCAATTCATAGACAGATGCGCCAGCGTATATCGATTTCTTTTTTATTACATTATCAATATCGGTCCGGATATCAACAGCGCGACCGTGCTCGGGAAATCGATATAAAATAATCGGTAGGTACGCCTATCTACTGTGCTAGACCGCCTGCACCCGGGGGGATTTTATCGACTTTGGGAATCACTGGTCTAAACGACGTAGTACCTAGAGCTTTTATCTATTTGAATTTCGCTCTTGTTGCCTATAGATGATAAACGCGCAAATACAACATACAACAAGTCACGTTGTCACCATTTCTATTTGTTTTGTCACATTTTACGAAAGAAATGCTTTATAATTTACATATTTTATTATTTATCGTGATTTCTCGTCTCTGCTCTCTTTTTTGGCCTAAAATAACCACTTGTAATATAATTAGTCGTCATTCGATTCGAGTTATTTTATATATATTTTTAAATGGAGCTAGATTATTTTTTATTTAAAATTATAATGTGTCTTAGAAATTATTAAGTAGGTACTACGTTCTTGTATAAGGAATATGAATAAAAAATAATTGATGAAACAAATCACAAAATCCGTGAATATCAGTAATTATTTATTTTAGATACATATTAGGACGTTTGAAAAAATGTTATACATACTTATTTGGTACACATTTTATTATTTCACAGAATTTGAACAATTCCCCGGGCTGTCCATATTGACGTTTAAGATGGAAGGGGTGGTGTCACGCCTCCAACGAGTTGATATGTTTGTTATATCTGTGGTTGTTTGTTTCTACAGTTGGCTTAATGTATATAAATAAAAGTAGTTTGTTAAAAATCTTAAATCTCCGAAAGTTCTTCACCCATTGCTTTGAAATTTTTACACAACTTTGCATTCGAACACGCGTGTGTTTCTACCTATATTATATGGATGTCACCTGTGAAAGGTAAAAACATGCGATTGAAGTAAAAGCGACTCGCGCTATTGTTTCTCTGTCTGCACAGAGACTGAGCCACAGCAACGCGTGGCGTGGTTCAGCTAGTTAAATAATAAACTAAGTAAATCGTCCTCGTCTGCTGACAAGTGAAACACATAAACATAACCTAAAAAATAAACGTCAATACTTAAGAACCAGAGACCCACCTGTCACGCGTTGCGTGTGTAGAAACAGTGTGCATGTTGACCTGGGAACGTAGTAATGCGTGTACCTCGTGCGTCGACCCAGTGTGTTTCTACCTTAAGGCGATGCACTACGTCGTGTAATATTTCAAATTGAGCCGCTATCAACAACAACCCTTACGTAGATGGCGATAAGGTTTAAATTCCCGCATAAAACCATCCGCCTGTTTTGATTTATGCTAGAAAAAAACATGGCCAAAAAGTGCCTTTTATTTTATTTTGTGGATGTTCAGGCATAAATATTTAATTTTTTCCCGATCATTTTATAAATAACTTAATTTGCCACATTATGCAATAAAATTATAACCGAAAGTGGGTTCGTAAGTAGGAGATTTTGAACTTTAAAGCAGTTTTCATAGGCCTTTACATTATTTTTTTCTGGGCTTATAAAAAGACTTATCTTAAAAATACTCTATTATTTCAAAGGCCAAGATGTATTCTATTCGCAGTATTTAATTAAAGTATCTGAAACATTTCTAGGCGACCAAATTTTCAAACCAAAAACACACGATTTTGCATTACGACGTATGGCATCGCCTTCTGTTACAATTGTATAATTCTATATTTCCTCCAATATGAAAATAATAATATTGTGTAGGTACCTGCTTGTTTCTGGTTTGGAGTCATTTACTTAATGCTTCCCACTTAATCATTTTGCTTCACGTAATTCCGTGAAGAAAAAAACACATCGATTGTCTTCCAAATTTCAGGTTTTTTGGTGAATTATGAAAAATAAAAACAATAAGTAGGTATTACTAAAAGAAACCTTCGAAGCGTGAGGCTGATAACTAATGGCATAATGAGTGAGTTACGACGTGTTCAGAAGATAATTTATTTTGAGACCAGCAGAATAATCGGTAATGCATAACCCTATTTCTCATTATTAACTATTATTTTGTTTATAAAAGTAATTCAATGCACAATCTAATTTAATTATGTAATTATGTACTTCGTTCTGCTTGATTTGTATTATGATTTTTGCTGACGTAATATTTCATTATAAAAACAAATATTTATATACAAAGACCACAACCATTATGAACAGTTATTATAATTTTCCTTGCTCCGTCAGATTTTGTCAGAGTTGGGTAGTCTGTTTATCATATTTCCGCTTTATTACGATTTGCGACAACGAAGTATTTTGCATCTTTACAAGTGCCTGATCTAAACTATATTGATATTCAAATCAATTTGCGACTGAAATTAAAATTTGGAATCCTCCACATCCGAGAATCTGCCGCTATCGACCACTGAGCTATCGCGTTAACCTATATTGGTTTCATTTCATTCGTTTTGGGTTCTGCATCTTTAATATTTGAGTTATCGGTTACAAGCTCAGAAATTCGGATATTTTCTATAATTGGCACAAAATCAACTGGTTTTTCATTGGAGTCTGGTATTATTTCACTTCCGTGGTTTGTACCTATTTCTCCAATATCACCTTTCAGTTGGAGAGTTTGATTTGAAATTCAATTGTGTTATTAACATCTGATGGTTTCTCACATGTATCCATCAATTCAACCATTTCAGAAACGGTATTGGATGTGACATCAGTCATCGCAGATGCCGATTCCTTGGAAGCAGCAATCACTAATTGCAACTTCAGACGTTTCGCTTATTTTATCATCTTTCCCGGAATTATTTGCACTGACGTCTCTCATTTGTATAGATTGGGCTTCATATGAAGTGATAACATTCTATTCTGCTTCCTCACGCAGTTAAATACCCTATTATAACCGCCGTGCTTCTCCAACACAGTGCGTTTTTTATTATTATAAACATTGTTTCTTGTTTTATTCGCTACAGGTTTCAGGCACCAACAAAATCATCTGTGTTGTGGATTTAGCTATTAATTATACATAATTCTAAGACTTGAATTTTTTGTTAAAATGTTTTTTCTGGTGTGCCTCAAGGATCAATCCTAGGGCCACTTCTATTTTTCGTTTGCTAAGTCATCTGTTTTTGGCAAAGCATTTTTAAAACATTATATTAGACTGTTCATCTTCTCTGACAATGACGACCCCTCTAAATGGAGTTACTAACGAAGTCAGCTTCATTTCAATATATCTAAATGTGTTTTTTTGTCGTTCATAAGAACTTTAAGAGTCATCTACCAAAGGTGTAGGGACTGTGCTGGGCCACAATCTTATTGTTTTATTTTATTCGCTCTGAGAGTATTTACACTATTTCTTGATAGGACATACTTAGCAGGCGAGAGCCAGAGAGTGGCTCGGCTATTTGCAATCCCCTCGAGGTGAGCACTGCATTGTGGTGGAAAGAGTTACTTAATTATGAAGTGATGTTTTTGTTTGTTCCAGATGGGCCGTGTCCACAGTGATGACGCGCCAGAACGTGGTGCCTCCGTCCGTCGAGGGGCCCCCTTCAACTCCCGCCCTCATCCCTCTATGGGACCTATGCAACCACACCCAAGGAGAGGTCAGTACACTACATTCAACACATATCCTATTTGAATACGCTACTAATCAGTGCAGTGCCTATGTAAAGTTAACAGTATACTAAATCCAGGTCTTTAAAACTTTTCCCCTTAATTACCTTTGGAATACAATACGTTATTCTTATGCAAACAGATCACCACCAACTTTGACCAGGCGACAGACCAAGCCGAGTGCTTTGCTGTGAAGGACTTCAAAGAAGGAGAACAAATCTTTATCTTCTACGGAGTTAGGACTAATGCCTTCTTCTTCTTGCATAACGGGTAAGTTCCATCATATCTTTTAAGAATATCTGCAAATTAGTTTTAGCTGAAGTAGGTACACATTTTAACAAACAACTTTTAAAATTTTTTTATGAGACCTCTCACAAGAGTTTTTTTTATTTTTTATAGTGAATACCTCACAAGAGTCCCAACTGCTCCCGTCTGGAGCCAGTGAGACTATGGCATCCCCAATTGGGGGATGTTGTGAGGCTGAAGGTAAGTGGAGAAGGGAAAGAGGAAGGTGGGGAAGTACCTGGCTATTCAGATCTAGTCTCTAAACACGGCTAAAGCCATTTGGAGCAACGTTTCAATTCTGAATGGTGGTCTTACACCAGGGCGATACTGAGAGTATCTTCCACTCTGATTAAGAGTGCCACTGACTATACAGTGTAAAGGCAGGGGTCGCCACCTGGTTGGGCAGCGTTGTGAGGCGGGATAGGGGAAGATAGGGGCTGTAAGGAGGGATTTATTAATGCGGGTCTTAAGAGGATTGTATGAAGGAGGAAAAACAGATGCCGGTAACTCGTTCCATATACAAGCCACAAAAACGAGTTGAAGAAACGGCCCGTTCTCATGAAGCCAACATCGACTATGAATGAGTGATCCGCTTGTGTACGTCGAGTTTCACACACGTGCACGGATGCACCAGGGATCAATGCTGCTAGCTCGTTAGAGCATGCTCCATTAAAATACCTGTAGAATAGACACAGCATGCCCTTATTGCGTCTGCATTATAGATGGCAATCGGTCTGTTAACAATGGATTGTCAATCAGACGGACTGCCCTCCTTTGCACAGAATCAAGTAGGTTTATCAAGTATTGTGGGGCTCCAGTCCAGAGGTGGCTCCCAAATTCAATTGTTGGGCGTACTTGAGATTTGTATAGGGTCGGCAGCTGGTTACTATTGAAGAATCCGCTAGGCCTATACAAGACGTCCAGTTTCTTGGAAGCCAGATTTACTCGGGCTTATATAGAGGCCTGATACTTCAGCCCGTTTAATATATTTATTTCAAGCATTTCAATGGAGTCTATCAACTATAGTTTTTTTTTTGTTTTTTTGTTTTACATTAACCCACACAGGAGGCCCTAAAAATAATTTCCTTTAAGGCCTATGTCATCTTTGAGGATGCTGTGTGGAGGGTCTTTTTAAGGAAAGAAAGGAGAGGAAGTTCTGGAATGGAAAAAGGGTAGGTAGGAATATAGGGCTCAGTATGTCCGAGAGTGATGGACGTATGAATCCATCCCTCCCGCTGCGGTACAAGAAGATGGGTCGACAGAGACCAGCTGGAGAGGTCAAAGGCTCTCCCTAAACCAGGCCCGCCACGCAGCTGTTGGGCAGGCGCATCTGCCGCCAAGACCTGAACACATCTCGCCCGATGAATCAGGGCACCCCTGCTACATCACCAAGCGTAGCAAACCACTTGGGGTGACCTATGGCAGAGATGTTGGTTATCCAATAAATGGTTCCCAGGGCGGAGGCCATTTAAATAAAATTTGATGACGACTCTTCCCAAATTAAAATTACTGATTGTGTGTTGTTTTCAGGTTTGTGTACCCAGAAAACCAGGAAGACAGCCTGGAGGTGGTGCTGGGCACGAGCCCCCAGGACCCACTACAGCCCCTGAAGTTGGCCCTGCTGGCGCGCCTGCCCCCGCCCCCCTACGTGCTGCGCGCGCCCCCCAACACCCCCCTGTCCCCGTCCCTGCTGGCTTTCGCCCGGGTGCAGCAGATGAACAAGGGTGAGTCTTATCCTTGCATTTCTAGTAGAGCTGGACTTGCTGCAGCCCCTGATTATAATAATATGATAGTTTGTTTTTCGACTGTGCAGACTGTTGAACACATCTTTTGCAGACATTGTTACTTTAAATGCTCTACAAATTTATAAAAGAAACTGTTAAAGACTTGTGGAACAATTACTCAATCAATCGCTGCTCACAGTACTCATAGCTGATATACCATTGGTTTCCTGTAACTGTTTTTTTGCTTTGTGCTTTCAATGATGTCATATTAAATACTGTAGTACTATTACTACCTAAAACTTCTGACATTTTCCATGCATTCTGATTTATTTATGCCACACTAGCGGTGCAAGTTGTTTGGGTTGGTTTATTTTCATACATTTTAATGGATTTTATGTGAGATATTTTCTTTATTTTACACAAAAAAATTATAGAAATTGATAATTAAAAAAATAATCAGGGAACCTAAGTAAGACCTTACTGCCTTTTTGATCATACTTAAAAAAAACATTAAAGGCGGCTTTTAGGTCCAAGTACTTTATAAATTTTGTTATTTTCTGCAAATGTTTGGAAGGATGTAACATGCTACATTAGCGCCTCTAGTGGCCGGAGTTGCCAGTCCATAAATACTGCCAATATTTTACTAGAGTTGGGCCATTCTTGATATTCTAGGGTATTTGGTAATAATATTCATAAGTACAATGACACCAATTATAAACTTTATTCCACTTTCTGGCTGGACCGGTTTCAGAGAATTACGTCCATTACTCAGACTATTTAAAAAATTTACCGGTATGATGTAATATTCAACATGAATTCAAATGTACAGGTAACAATACAATATATTATTATGTAACTTGCGCAGTGTACTGCAAATTTAAAAAAAGTTACCTGGATTTTTAAAAACCAGTTTTGTCTGCCTTACTTTTCAAAGTGTTGATTGAATGCTACAATTAAAGTATTATTCCATAATCCGAACTTATGAAACAAGTCAACCATCTTCAATTCCAATCCCAATAGAGGCCAGAACATTGAACCTTTAGCATGATTATTTTTGTACATATTTTCAGAGCTGCAGAACTTTTTTGAAAATATGTGTAGCATAGAATTTTCAAAAATAATAATATTGTGGATGGTGTTCTCTATTGTCATCTTTAATTGAACAACATATAAAATAAAACACAACAAAGCACCTGTCGTTTTGATAAGGCAGCGTTTTTGTGACAATAATGTTGTCGGTCACGATGTGACAGACATGCTGCACACGCTCAGTTTTATCCATATATAAACCACTCAATAGATGGTTTTTTTCCGGGATTTTTGTATGAAACAAATTGGTTCTAAAAAACCATAATATTCTCATTCGGAGCCTACATAATATTATACTATACACCAATGAAAAACTCAGAATGTTTATTCCATAGACTCTCAGAGTTTTTCATTGGTGGATATAGTTAGGCAATCATATGACTTCACAATATTTCGGTTCCAAATTTCGATTCGATTTATACCCCCCTGGTTTTATCTGTGTGGTCAAACAGCACAGTTAAAACTGTACAGTTAAATTGCATTACCGTTGTGTCTATGCAAGCTCTGTTAAAACTGTGCGATCATGTAGTATGGTCTGATCTGTCGGTAGAACTACATCTCGTGATCAGTGCCGACCATAATTACAGTTCACAAATACCTTCTGCACTCAAACCCGATTTTGGTGCCTCCACCTTTTTAGTCAAGTACCTACAGTGTGACTCTTTATTTGTTTGAGTCTCTATTGCTTTCAATTTACTAATTATTAATCTCATGTAAACTGCTTCTACGAGGCGTATCCAGAAAGTAAGTGTACTGAATTTTTGTAGGTTACAAATCTTTTAATTGAAACAAAAAAATTACATGATTACGGTAGTACATATATAAGCTATTTTTAGACATAGTCGCCATTCCTCTCAATGCAGGTGGTGAAGCGGGGTATCAATTTTTGATGCCTTCCTCGAAGAAGTTTCCCGCCAACCTCTTCGTCCATTTCTCCACCTCCTCCTTTACCTCCTCGTCGGTTGAAAACCTTTTTCCACCCATGTACAGCTTCAGGGAGGTAAAGAGATAATAATCTGAAGGTGCTAGGTTAAGGGAATGCGCGGGGTGGTTCAGGATATCCCATTTAAACGAAGCAAGCAGTTCCTTCGTGGCGTTGGCCGTGTGTGGTCTGGCATTGTCGTGCAGCAGGCTGTCTCCCTTTGTCAGCATGCCTCTCCTCTTGTTATGAATCGCCTTCCGCAATTTTTTTAGGGTCTCACAGTATCTTGCAGAGTTGATGGTCTCCACTTGAGGCAGATATTCAATCAAAATTATGCCTTGACAGTCCCAAAACACGGATGCCACGATTTTCTTGGCTGAAATTGTGGTTTTGAACTTTTTGGTGGAGGGTGAAGAGGTGAGAACCGTTTTTAAACTCGCGATACCACTTGTACACACTCGTACAATTCATAGATTTATCACCATATGCAGTTTTAACCTCATTATAAACCTCAAACGGAGGTTTTTCCTTCCAAACGAGATAACGGAAGACGCCGCGTATTTCGCATTTGGCGGGAGATTGGATTGACATTTTTCACAAAACGTGTTGTCGCGTTGACACTTCTCAACGTACTGACCTTGAACAGGTCTCGTTGCGGAGGGGAAGAGTCAGGTTACACGTAAGTGTAGCCAACATATCGAAAATAAAATTCATTCGGTCGTGAGAGCCTCAGTACACTTACTTTCTGGATATGCCTCGTATTTCTTGTCCTGTTGTGGTAATCTTTGCATTTAACCTTCAAAATGCAATGTTCGCTGTGATAAATTATTTTAACCATTCGTGGTGACTTGAAAATTATGACAATATTGTAGCCATGACAGCGCGAGCATGAGATGAGAGTTTTATCTAATCTATTTTTGAATCGATCTCAGTTCGACTGTACAGTTCAAAAACAGCATAGTTTTTGTCACACACACATGCTCGCATTTAACTGTATAGTTTTGACTGTACAGTCTGATCGCATAGTTTAAACAGAGCGCGCGTAGCATGCCTTATGCTACCCGATCGCATTGTGTATCTAGGTAAAACTGTAAATAAAGTCACACAACAAATTCGTAATTATTTTCGCCCAGAGGAACTGACTTCTTGGCTCTCTGGAGAGGCGCACTCGGAGCTGCTGGCCGTGGGGGGTGTGGAGGAAAAGCTGGACCGGCGCGCCCTGTCCTTCCTGCAGACGCGCTGCGGTCTGTTGCTGGCTTGTCTGCAGAGGGACGCCAAGGTCAGGGATGCACCACCTGAGGACGCCAGCCAACCCAACAGGTTATTATTGTTATTATTATTGTTATTCACTGTCATCTAACCGATCCTTTATTTGCACAAGAGTTTGAAATGTCCAAAATCAGTAGTTGGTGAGTGAAATTTATAATAAAGAATAGCTTGAGATCCCTGAGGCGTATGTGTGTAAAACCATGCATGATTTTGTGAGAAATGTGGATGTTTGCAAAGACTGATGTAATCGTAATGATTAAGATTAAAAAAAGGGACGCTTAGGTTTGAGCAAGTAGAGCGAAAGAATATGCAGAAAGGAGTGTAAGGAGAATAAATGAGGCGAATTTGAATGGTAGAAGAAGTAGAGGACCCCCGAGGAAGACATGGCATGAGCCAAGAGTCTGAATATATGTGAATGAGGCAAGGAGTGTGTGTCAAGACTGAATTGTTTGGGGGTCTGTCCTCTCTGCCTTATCCTTGCGGGAAAACAGCATAGTGGTTAGTTAGTTAGAAAAGCTTGAAATGACTTTGGATATGTCCAGTAATTGATAAACTAAAAATGACAGAATAGTCTGGTACTTCTTAACTTTTCTCATCTCTATTCCTTAATTGGGGGTGCCATAGTCATCTTATGTTTTGTTCACCTGATAAAACTAGATATAAGATATACTAAAATGGGAAAAAATTCGGTTTATGGGTGAAATTCCTAAAAATTAAAACTAGTTATTTTTATACTAACTTTGGGCCGGGGAATCCGAATCTGGAAGAATTAGGTGGCGGCAAGCAATATTAACTGAATTACACGACTTTAAAATTTCGACGCACAAACAATTTAACTGGCCATTTTGAACGCTTTCTGACAATAAAACTAGTTATCTTTATACATCTTTATACTAACTTTGGGCCGGGGAATCCGAATCCGAAAGAATTAGGTTGGGGCAAGCAATATAAACTGAAATACATGACTTAAAAATTTTAGATGCAAACAATATACAACGCCATTGTCGATGCGTTTTTTTGACAATAAATCCATAGAAAAATAACCAAAGATATATAAAATTAAGTGTTGCTAGTAAGCAATAATATCAATAACGTAAAATAACATGTTTATAATTTCAGTAATATTTCATATTCAAACAGTTAGATTTAGGTTTATTATCACGAAAGGTGAGTTTTTATGTCGGGGGAGACGAAAAAATATGCATTTTATATTTTAATTTTGCTAACATTATTTCATTTACGTAAAGTATTCAGATACATTTTATTAACTTTTGTATCACAAACCATGTTACACAAACCTAGCGTAGCCGCTAAACTACTTGAAAACTGGGATGTTTTCTTGCCTTGACGCGAGTAGGCGCTACGAAGGGGGCACTTTCTTTTCTATCACAAACCATGTTACACAAACCTAGCGTAGCCGCTAAACTACTTGAAAACTGGGATGTTTTCCTGCCTTGACGCGAGTAAGCGCTACGAAGGGGGCACTTTCTTTTCTATCACAAACCATGTTACACAAACCTAGCGTAGCCGCTAAACTACTTGAAAACTGGGATGTTTTCTTGCCTTGACGCGAGTAGGCGCTACGAAGGGGGCACTTTCTTTTCTATCACAAACCATGTTACACAAACCTAGCGTAGCCGCTAAACTACTTGAAAACTGGGATGTTTTCCTGCCTTGACGCGAGTAGGCGCTACGAAGGGGGCACTTTCTTTTCTATCACAAACCATGTTACACAAACCTAGCGTAGCCGCTAAACTACTTGAAAACTGGGATGTTTTCCTGCCTTGACGCGAGTAAGCGCTACGAAGGGGGCACTTTCTTTTCTATCACAAACCATGTTACACAAACCTAGCGTAGCCGCTAAACTACTTGAAAACTGGGATGTTTTCTTGCCTTGACGCGAGTAGGCGCTACGAAGGGGGCACTTTCTTTTCTATCACAAACCATGTTACACAAACCTAGCGTAGCCGCTAAACTACTTGAAAACTGGGATGTTTTCCTGCCTTGACGCGAGTAGGCGCTACGAAGGGGGCACTTTCTTTTCTATCACAAACCATGTTACACAAACCTAGCGTAGCCGCTAAACTACTTGAAAACTGGGATGTTTTCCTGCCTTGACGCGAGTAGGCGCTACGAAGGGGGCACTTTCTTTTCTATCACAAACCATGTTACACAAACCTAGCGTAGCCGCTAAACTACTTGAAAACTGGGATGTTTTCCTGCCTTGACGCGAGTAAGCGCTACGAAGGGGGCACTTTCTTTTCTATCACAAACCATGTTACACAAACCTAGCGTAGCCGCTAAACTACTTGAAAACTGGGATGTTTTCCTGCCTTGACGCGAGTAGGCGCTACGAAGGGGGCACTTTCTTTTCTATCACAAACCATGTTACACAAACCTAGCGTAGCCGCTAAACTACTTGAAAACTGGGATGTTTTCCTGCCTTGACGCGAGTAGGCGCTACGAAGGGGGCATGTTAGCAAATGTTAGCAAAATTAAAATATAAAATGCATATTTTTTCGTCTCCCCCGACATAAAAACTCACCTTTCGTGATAATAAACCTAAATCTAACTGTTTGAATATGAAATATTACTGAAATTATAAACATGTTATTTTACGTTATTGATATTATTGCTTACTAGCAACACTTAATTTTATATATCTTTGGTTATTTTTCTATGGATTTATTGTCAAAAAAACGCATCGACAATGGCGTTGTATATTGTTTGCATCTAAAATTTTTAAGTCATGTATTTCAGTTTATATTGCTTGCCCCAACCTAATTCTTTCGGATTCGGATTCCCCGGCCCAAAGTTAGTATAAAGATGTATAAAGATAACTAGTTTTATTGTCAGAAAGCGTTCAAAATGGCCAGTTAAATTGTTTGTGCGTCGAAATTTTAAAGTCGTGTAATTCAGTTAATATTGCTTGCCGCCACCTAATTCTTCCAGATTCGGATTCCCCGGCCCAAAGTTAGTATAAAAATAACTAGTTTTAATTTTTAGGAATTTCACCCATAAACCGAAGGTTACCCCTAAAATGTTCCTCTTTCTTAATATTCCAGGACTTTGGTGAGAAAGCTGAAAGAGTGTGAGATGAACATTCTGCAGAGTGCTATTGACTATATAAAGCAGAAGTTATGACAACCTCCTTAAAGAAGCCAAGGGAAAGGTATGACATACTCCCTTCTACAACCGTGTTCTACATTTCTGTGTTATTTATTTTTACAAAAGTCTTATAATAATATTGTTATAAAGGTACTTAAAGATATATTTTTACGCTAAAGCCTTTTTAAATGCTTTTTATGCAATCATGTTTTGGGAGTGACTGATATGTTTACCTAAAATATATTTGATGGCGGCGCCTGCGTGTATTTGGTGGTGATTTTTTTTAATATGCTATAGGTAAAAATGTTTGATTTGTAATTCAGATATAAAAATATATATTATTTTATTGCATACATAATGATATGTATGTATTGACATATTTTGTGGCTTAACTAAAGTTCCTTGTTCTAAAATTGACTTCTAGAAAATAAATCAATAATTTATCAAATTATGTACATTTTATTCCCCATCATTATTTAAAAAAAGGATATAAAATGTGTAATTAATAAATGCAGTTGTTGCATCTGAAACTGCTTACGAATTACATCTGAAGAGGAAGCACACACCCAATCACAATATAGTGAGTTCTACCGCGATACCTTGATGTAATTATCGCCACAACAAAACGAATGAGCATTTAAACTATATTATGCACTTCCAAGATAAGTCATTTTCCTTCTTTTCAAAGATATGTACACAAAAAACACTAAAAACTTGGGTAAATATTTACCTACGACTACCGTTTTTACTACTACAAAAAATTGCCCCTTTAATAACGCCTGCTCGCGTCCCCTTTAGAGTTATATCCCAGTTTTCAAGTAGTTTGTGGGCTACGCTAGGTTTGTATAGACTGGTTTGTGATTTAATTCTACCTAATCCAACCTAACCTAACATGTACGGAATATTTTCTCAAACGGTAGTCGTAGGTAAATAATTACCAAAACTTGTTTCCAAGGTAGTCCCAAATCCTTCTTTTGTTTTTGCCATTGTTCCAAATTTCAAATACTTTTCCAGTAAGGTGATGGTTAGGGATAAGTAGGAACTGGATAAATGACATCCCGGTAGGAACTAAGCATATTCTCAATTTAAAAACCAAATAGCAGTTTTAAAAAACTTTATTTTCTGTTTAATCATGTTGTATAAAAATTATAAATTCTTAAAATTAATCCATAAAATAAAGTGTACAAAACATAATTTAATATTTGCTAAAGAAGGGTGGCTTATTTATACCTTCAAGTTTTCAATGGATCAACTAGCAAAGAGGAATGCAATATGCTGTTAAATAATATACTCATTAAAGTGTGTTCCTCTTACATAAAATGAAAAGCAGATTTGCCTTTAACTTTCATTTTCCACCCTCAGATTGTATTGCATATTGTGAAGATTGCATTTTGGCTAAATTACTACAATATTTACAACTAAAACTAACTACCTTTGTTTCAATAATCACAGATTTCAAAGCTCCTATTAAGACACTCTTCAAATACTTATGCATTAAACATATTAATAAAATTAAGAGTTATACAGACTTGTATAATAAGCCAACATAGAAAATATTAATTTTTCAAAAATATGAAGCTAAGAGCTGTGCCGGCCCTGTGCAGGCGCAATTGGAGCAGTCCGCTTGGGGCGCCAACTTGCTAAGATGCCAAAGAACCAAGGCGCTGTTAATAACTTAACATAGCCCTTTTGAGGTTTTATTAGCGCCAGGCGATTGGATCAGGGCCGGCCCCTGGCTAAGAGATATTCATTTTTTGCATCTCTCACTCCAATAGATTTTACCCCAATATGTATTTAGAGAAATTCTTCTTCCTGAATATTATTTGTAATGATAAGGGTATAAAATTTACCATAGACAAGACTTACAGTAAATAATTTTCCACCATATCGGCCATTTGAGATAAAGAGGTACAGTTATCAGGGTGCAGTAAATCTGTAACCTGGCTGCCGTCTGCTAAAAGTATTGGGAATTTATTGCAACTACATATCTTCATATTATCTAATATATATTACGTATCTATTGACTTTTAACAACGAAATATGAGTTTCCTCGCCAGTATAAAACACATAATCTACTTCAAGCAAATGTTATTATGTCTATTATTGGTAAATAACTAGTAGTTTTGTGAATAGTAAACCTCGCATAGTGTTGATTATTTCATTTTGACAGCTCGTAATGCTCATGTGAACACTGACAGAGTAAAAAGGTATTATCCAACACGACTACCATTTTGACAGGATTGACCGTGCACTGAACACTCAAACAAATGTACAGACAGATAAAATGCAAAACTCAAAACAGGACTTCGCTACTTAATTACCAAATAATGTTAATAAAGGTAGGTGGGGCAAAAGTAATGTCATAATGTGTATGTGCCATAATTTTTGCAAATGGCGTCAAATGTCATTGTGCTTTGACATTTATGTTGTAGACAGATAGAGAATTAGTTAAGAACAAGCAACGGAGTGATACACACCTGAAGAATGCGGAATTATTGTTACTGCTTATTTGACCAATTTCCGGTCCTAACTAATTACCTTACGTATAAACAAAGTTTGTTATTTTATTTAATTAATATGACGCAGCACAGCGATTTCGCTATTATTGAAGAAGTATTTATTTATTGTTTATTACCGCCCTTTTGGGTTTTTACATGGAACAGTAACATTATGTAAGTATAAACAGGGTAAGCATGCATTGTTTTATATTGTTGGGATAGAGGCCCTTGTATTACCTCAGTGTTATTGTATTATTCTAAAGCTCCAAGAGAAGATAGGTTTGCATGAGACAGACATAAAGGAGGAGATTTATTTAGTATCTAAAAGTGCACTATTAAATAAAAATCCTCACATCATGTCTGAATCCGTACCGATGAAAAATATAAATATATCTTAAGATAAAACATATTTTATAAAAATATCCTATCCTATTTTAATAAATCGCATCATAATTATTTAGAAATAGTTTTCAGTATAATAATTGTAGATTGTATTAATAAGTTTAGTTATATAGGGTACTTCAAAAGAGAGTGAATACATTAAAAAAATAACACTGATCCATTTTTAATTGTTCAATTAATTCATTTTTACCGTCTGCCCATTTTGCAATTTGATTGGCATTCTATAGAATGAAGGAGGTGACGACAGATTACGCTATAAGTTCAAAGTGTTTTATATAACTCCATATTGCTCGCCATACAATCCCATACAGACCTGTCACACCTAAAAAGATGAGTGTGGACATGGAGACGATATGCGCTGTGATCTGATAGCCGGGCTATATTTGAAACTACCTATGGCAGGAGAAGGAGTCAGAACAATTTACAGAGTGCCGTAATTACGCTGGTGTCATCTGTCAAAGTGACAGATACCAATAAAAGTGATATTCCGCAGCAGTCCACCAATTAATCTGACCCCCTCTTCTGAGGAAGATTATAGCGTAGTGTGTCAGCCCAACGTATAATATAATATAATATAGTGTAATGTGCCGTGAGGCCTGAAACAATATTTTTATATAAAGATAAAACTGCTCCAATTGAATTGAATGAACAAATTCTCTTTTGAGTTAAAAGTTGAGGGGACAGGATTGGTAAGGCAGTCCAATATGGGCAGTAAGTATAGTTTAACATTCGTTATTAGTTCATTCGGTGTGCAATACCCCTCGGGATCAACTTATAATGAAGACACCAACACACTATTGGTGCTATGAGATGTGATGTGACTCCCTCGTCTACTTGATCCTGCCCTTGTGCTGCACGTAGGACTCGAACATCTCCTCACCCCCGGAGAAGGAGGTGGCGCGTCGCAGCCTGCGCCATGCGGCCGCCAGTGCGCCGCCCAGCAGCGCCAGAACCACGCAGCCCGTGGCCACGATGGTGGTGAACATGGACGAGCGCATGCATGTCTGGTTGGGATCGGGGGTCGCTGAAATTTCAAACACATTCATATAAGTCAATCTTCTCCCTTGATCATCAAACTCACTACAAACAAGCTATTGTAAACTGTTATCATAATTTAGTGTATATTAAGCCGCGCCATATCGCCATAGCCAAGTCGCGTGTGAACTGTAACCGTAACACGTTACCAAAAAACAAGGTTCGCAAGCGACTCGCGATGAGCCAATATCTGTATAACAGCCATAGCGTACATACTAATGCCTGGTTACTGTGTTTGCAGTGGTAACGATTACAGCTCGCAGATGAGTATGCGGCTTTATAAGTGGAGTGAAGTGAAGTATAGAGAAGTGTACTCACTACGAGTGTTGTTCCTGGCGTAATCTTCCTCGTCCTCCCCCTCTTGCAGCACCCGCAGGGACTGGAACAGGTTGATGTTCTCGGAGAGTGCGGGGGCCACTCCCCCCTGCACACCTCCTTCTCCCTCAGCCCTCTCCACACCCACGGCCCCCTCCAGGGCATTGCTCTCGATGGCCCTCTTGCGCACGCTCTTCACATTCCTCCAGTGGCACGGCTGCGTCTGAATAACAGATATTTCATTATTAGAAAGGAGATATTTACTGTTATTTATTTTTATGTTACTGGCATCAGCAGGTTTCCCTTATGTAAACATTATATTTTGTTAGGACTATAAATGAAGATCTGCAGATCCGCCCAAAAAAGTTAACAAACACACCATTAGAGGTATGTGGGGGAATTACAAAAAAAAACATGTTTTCAAAGTCAAGTGAAGTATCGTTCACTATGTTTTAATTTGTTCTGAATCGAATGAGACCTCTCCCAAATAGATAGAATTAATATTTGATGACATAAGCCAGGTTTTTAGTGAATAAACATAAAAAGTAAAGAAAATAACATGGGTTAACCCCCCAGAGGGTTGTTTTATGACTTTGTTTTGGCCGGACACTGCAGAACTTAATTTCTCCCACCAAGAAGAAAATATGAGTAATTTTCTTGAATATATGATTTTTTCATTTATTTTGTGCATTTTGATATTATCTTAACTGTACTATTTAAGAATCCTGCCTCTTTTAGCTAAACATTTTGGGCTAATGACATCTCTGAAAACTAGTAGTAGGGCCTCGCTTGCCGTTTGTCTGTGATGACACGGCAACGGCACAAAAAAAAGCATAAAACGTACATTCTTTATCACAATATGTAATGATAGACCGGTCGGTGGCCGAGATGACATCGCGTTTGGGACCCACTCAAGCGTAGTGTGTTCAATTCCTCGGCTGGCTAAGTCCTCCATCACAACACAAGCAACATTTTCAGCTTACTGTGGTGGTAGTAGGAGATTTTCAAATATTGTCAGGTTATTCGTAACCTGGGAATGTTTGACATTCTTTTTAAAAAAATCTCTGTACATATGTCTGCTTCCCCCAAAGGAGAAAGGCAATCATTATCATACATCTTCCTCATTTGTACTGAAGAAATGAGATGCTGTGTGCCGTTGACATCGCCTAATTTAACACCAGCCATTGGATTTCTAAAAAAGGTATCAAAACCAAAATTTTGCATTATGCTTAATAAGGTAAGTATCTCTGCAGAAGTACTCTTGTAGAAAGTGTTACTAACTGGACAGCGCCCGTGGCACATCCGCACGTCGCACTCGATGTAAAGTGCCGGGGAGCCAGTGAAGCGGAATGTCTTGAGGTACGCGAACACTTGCGTCTCAAACACGCCGCTCTCCGACCACGAGCCGCGGAAGCGCGAGATCAACTTGTCATCCACCGGGCATCTGAGGGAAACAACACAAATGATAACATTAACACAAAGAATAAAGAAAAACACAAGATGCGATCAGGGCATGTTTCGCAACCCCAAATTCATGGATGTCTGGCAAGTGTAAGAGAGACAATAATGGGATTGTATTTGGCCACGCCCAAAAAACGACTCATGCTTTTAGCATCATCTGACATAGCCATAAAGCTGAATCATTGTTTTGAGATAATTGGAATCAAACGTTTTGTTTGTAGTTGTGAACACAGAAGTGGAAATGGTTTAGAAACACAACCTTTGTTGAATTTATCATCATTTTATTACAAAACAGTTCATTAAAAAAGCATGAATGCATTTTTTCTACTGCAAAATTTATGTTACTTAAGTTGTTACTTTTACTTGCACAGTAAGTTTTTTTACGGAATCTGTAGGTCAATGTGTCTAGGAGTGACAAATGTACCAATCCATCCCTCCCACTGCTGCGGTACATGGTGATTGGTCGAGAGAGTCCGGCTGGAGAGGTCAAAAGGTCTCCCTCAACCGCCGCCAAGACCTAGACAAACCTAACCCCATGAACCCTGGTACCCCTGTTAAGTCACCAAACGTAAACCACTTGGGGTGACCTATGACAAGGGTGTTGGTTATCCAATAAATAGTTTCTGGGGCGGCGGTGCCCATACCCGCCTCCCAAATTGAAACTGATGATTATGTTAATATCAAAAATAGAAATTTTAAAAACTGATGAGTTATATTTACCCAAATTCATCTATCAGTTGTATCTTTTTAGTCCCTCCATTGTGTGCGTAGCAATCGTTCACCACAATGTCAAATCCATCTGGAATGTTAACATAACTATTTTAAAATGAGAAACAATAAGATTTTTTAGAAACATGATTTAATCTGGGATTTGAAATGAAAAATAAAAATTTCAAACTGTATATAACTGGTGAAAATAAAGAAAAACTAACTGCTGCTTGACATCTATTTCTACGATGACGGAAGATTCTCGTATACCCCGATTTAGTTAGTAATATTTCTATTTTTGAAACTGCTATTTCACTATGGCAATAAAAAAAGAAAACTAGACATGCCTTCCATACTTTTTTTGATCGATTTAAAATTTGAATGGAAACAAATGTCACCACTGACTTAGTACCTTTTGGTTCTAGACCATTTACCACGCGCTCTGCCTCACTCCATCCCATTTGAATTTTCCATGGTGAAAAACAGTTTTGTATTGGAAATTTAAGGCCCGATTGGCCAAATATTTGGATCACGGAACACGTCCACAAGGTGTATCTTATGTTCTTCTTTATTCTATGTATCTTGCAGTCTGACATTAAATAGTGTAAACAGTGATTTATTTAATTTCAGTTTGAATTCAGGTAGTGCCTAATGATAGTGGCGAGTGACTAATCCAGATTTTCAAGGTCATTCATTATGCATGGCCTTAGTGTTGCGGATTTTATATAGTAAGTAGCGTATGTTGTACTAACCGTACTTGCTCCTCATGTAGATGATGAGCGTGAGGGGGTCCCCCACCCTCACGGGGCCCGCCACGCGCGGGCCCGCAGTGCCGTAGCCCGTGCGGATCTCCATGTAGCACTCGGGGGGCTGCAGCGTGAACACCACCGGGTTGCCCGTGGCTACTCTGTGGACATATTCACAATCTAAATGAACATACCATATTAATATCATGGTTTTCTGGATTCATCGCATCACAGATACATAGTGGAGTTATGGCTATTATCACGGTCATCTCCAGATAAGTTTCCACTAAAACACTCAACACAAAAAAGTATCCACAGAGATTTATATGTATTGAGTATGTTTCTCTAGTTATCGACAGGTTAACAGGTAGAGACTTACTCTACGTCCAGGAACGGGAAGGTGACAGTCTTCCAGAAGTCGTATCCGTACTCGCAGGTGACCTTGAAGTGCTCGTCATATTCCTCCTCGATCAACGGGTTGTACTGCACCGTCACTGTGTTCCACATGAAGTTTTTCTGCAATGGTATGTAGTACAATATAATGTGTTAGATAATGCAATATAATTACAATCGGGCCTCACGGAGAGTATAGAAGGGGTCTTGTGAACGAGCTGGGAAGCAAGCTGCAGGGTGAATAATGATGATAATAAATGTTTTACCATCTTCCTTTCTTTTGTTACAAAAATAGATAGTGATATCTATCACCGGGATCTCCCATGCTGAGGATTTCATTTACATATTAAAATTTAATTATAATATGATGTTACTTAAAGAATTATAAACATATTAAATAAAAAATTTTTAGTGCAGATGAGTATTTGTGTTTTAATCTGTATTTGGTGTCGGTATGTTATCTATTTCTGATCTCCCTATGTTGTGTATCCAGATTTTTATTAAGTGCTATAATGTTGCTGAGATTTTTTTAATGAGAGTGGGATTTTGTTGTAGAGTTATAAGAAGCTTTTTGTCCAGATGTTGTATTCATATTGTTGGATATGTTTTGGACCCTGAGATCTAGTGTTTCTACTTTCTTATTTTTTTGTTCTTATTTATTCCAGATCTTCATCCATAGATTCGTTCCATAGAATATATTAAAGAAAAATAATAATATTGTAAGATAGAAAAGAAAAATAATAAAATATATACAAAAAATAATAATAATACAGAAAAAAAGAAAATAAACTTTTGTTAAAACTTTAGACATCTACGACATCAGAAATTGGCTTAGTGGCTTGTGAATGTAATAAACGTGTTAGTTGTTAATTCTTGTGTGAATGATGATATGAATTAAATAAGGAATTGAATAATTTACTAACGGAAGGAGTTTTCCTGGGATCTTCATGGCGGGTGTTCTTGCCCAGAGTACCGCAGCGGTTGAGCTGGATGTAGAATTCGTAGTAGTCTCTGCCGGAGCCATTGATGTACATGCATTCTGGGTCGTATGCGTATCCTGAAACACAAACAGTCAGTCGTCAGTTAGTTAATACTGACTACACCAGGGAGCCAGTAGCTTTGGGAGATGTATCGTGTAACTAATGGCAGTGGCAGTGACTCACCCGCGGAGTAGACCAGCCCGGCAAAGGAGCCGTTGAAGCCAACCCGGATCTTCATGTACTCGTCCTGGCACTCGGCTTCTATATCTGTAATTTAAAAGAGAACATTCAATAGTTTGGTCGATTGCCGGGTGAACAAAAACGTTTGATTGGTAGCTTGACAAATTGCAGTCAAAGATCGATGTTCGTAGCGGGTAATAGATTTACTCCCTTTTTACAACGAGTTATGCTTTGTAAAGAGGTTAGTACTAGAAATCTGGGTTGGTTTCTTTTATTTTTCAAAGCTGGTATATACTTTAAAATCTGGTTACAGATTATGCCAGTTAAATATTATATTAGCAGGTAAATTCATTCACATTTTATCCTTAAAATCGACAACAAAATTTTGATAAAAAATTATTGTAACCATGTTTAATCAAAGTATAATAAATAAAAACCTTGGTAATACTAACGCTGTACTCTGGTGGTGTTGTACCGGAAGCGGCGGTATTCGCGGTCCCAGGATTCTGTGGGCACCCGCCACTCCAGGCCGTGGCTGGCTGCCTCCTGTTCACCGCCCTCCCCCCGCTCACGTTCTCTCTCCCGCTCCCTCTCCCGTTCCCGCGAGCGCAGGGGCGGTACCGCCACGTAGGACGATGAGTCAGACAAGAACACCACCTGGAACACATCATTGCCATTAATTCCACTTGGATTCAATCGGAACACTGCTTTGGCTCACCAAATCTATTTTCAATGCAGTCATACTCAGGGTTGGCTCAGTCACTCGGAGGTTTTAGGTTTTGATCATGCCGGGGTTTCATAAAGGGGTTTTGCAGCTTTCGGTGTATGTCCATTGCTTACCGACCCGTGGGATGACAGGCTAAGTGTTCTCGATATCCGGAGAGCAGAAGTCAGCAGAGTGAAATACCGGGAGAACAACTCTTGAATTCAAAATAAATTCCGCAGCGGGTAGCGTAATAAAATAATAATCGCCTCAGATCAAGGAATACACTGTGTTTTTATTTAACGGCAGAATAGTCAACAAGACCAAAATACCAGAATCACAGAAATGATAAAGGGTATCTAGCAAGCAACGATTATTTTGTTTTCGTTTTTTTTTTTGTTGATAGACATATAAGACACAGCAAGCAAACAATTATGAAAAATCTAAGAGGAGCACAAGAGTTTGAAGATATAAAATATTTAAAATAAACGCCTGTAGTATCTCACTCATGCAATCCTCATAACTTTGGAAATATGTACATTGCAGAATCGTTGGCGCAGAAGTAGGTATCCAATAGCGACTAGGAAATGGAATTTACCCAACATAGCTACCTCAGTAGCTTTAAAGGTGTGTTGATTGCGAAAATCTGACCTGGACACTAAAGGGTCCTGTCTTGGACAATCAGGGCCGGTCCTAAGTAAAACGGCGCCTGGAGCCAGTAAAAATTTGGCTCCCTTTGTAAAAACCAGTTGATGCCTAAGTAGGAGATCACTGTAATTAATTGGACTGTTAGGTGTCAGATATTATTGGCGTCTTGGCAATTCGGTGCCTGGAGCGAAATGCTCCAATTGCACCCGCATAGGGCTAGCCCTGTGGACAATTGAGAGGTAGGTACACTTTAGCCGCTTTAGCGAATTGAAGTGCCAGGGTTCACGCAAATCAAAATGGTTGGGAACTACTTCTACATACGACACAACGAGCGACAATATTGCGTGATATTGGACATTCAACACTTGATCAAACTATTTGATATGAACTTTATTTTTTTATTTTTTATAGTGAATACCTCACAAGAGTCCCAACTGCTCCCGTCTGGAGCCAGTGAGACTATGGCATCCCCGATTGGGGGATGTTGTGAGGCCGAAGGTAAGTGGGGAAGGGAAAGAGGAAGGTGGGGAAGTACCTGGCTATTCAGATCTAGTCACTAAACACGGCTAAAGCCATTTGGAGCAACGTTTCAATTCTGAATGGTGGTCTTACACCAGGGCGATACTGGTAGTATCTTCCACTCTGGAACGTGCCGCAAATATACTATATATTATTTTAATTAATTAATTGTGAAATAACACAAATTAATCAAATAAAATTTATTTGCGCACGCCGGGTTCGAACCCGCGACCTTCGGAATGGCAGTCCAATGCGTTACCACTGGACTATGCCGGTCTATTACTGTAAGTACAGCACATATCTTTAAATAGTATAAAATAAAGTCGCTATCCGCGTCTGTCTGTCTGTTTGTGCGCTTAGATAGATTTTCATTTAGAAAATTTCTTCCGGAAGGTTTATATATACATATATTGTTTTCCAATAAGAGGTGTAATTTTGAATAGCTCGCTATTTCGGTAGATGTTACTTTTGAAGCTGTCATTTTTTGACATTTGACAAGTACTACGCCATTAATAAAAATGGAACGATACACGCTTCAACAACGCATTGAAATTATTAAAATTCACTTTAAAAATGGTGAAAATTTGGCAGAGACGGTTCGTAAAACTCAGTGAGTTTTTTTTTTCATCAAAATTTTTGAGTCGTCGTGAAGCACCTTGTCGGACCGCTATACAGAAATTGGTGTAAAAATTCGAGCTGTTGGGACCATAAATCAGCTATGTTGGGATAACTTAGTGATGTGAAGAATAAAACCCGCGCACGTCGGTCAAGAACAGCCGAGAATATTGCTGCTATAGCCGAAAGTGTTGAAGAAAACCCAGGTTCGTCCATTCCTCGTCGTTCTTTGGAATTAGGCATTCCACAAACGTCATTACACCGTATTTTGCATAAAGATTTGTGTCTTAAGGCTTATAAAGTTCAGTTAACACAAGAACTCAAGGCGGCCGATCATCAACAACGTCGTGTCTTTGCTGATTGGGTCCTTGAAATGCGTGAAAATGATCCGGAATTCCATCGAAAAATCATCTTGAGTGATGAGCCCCATTGCCACCTCGGTGGCTTCGTCAACAAGCAAAATTGTCGCATCTGGGGCTCGGAAAACCCAAGAGTTATTGTTGAGAAGCCTCTCTATCCTCAACGTGTGACTGTTTGGTCCGGTTTATGGTCCGGCGGAGTCATTGGACCTTACTTTTTCGAAAATGAGGCTGGAGCAACAGTTACGGTGAATGGATTTTGCTATCGAGTAATGATTAATGATTGTTTATGGCCGGAATTGGATGGTATTGATCTGGACAACGTTTACTTTCAACAAGACGGCGCTCGTGCCACACAAGCAACGAAACCATTGATCTTTTACGGGAAAAATATCAAAATAACACCTCTTATTGGAAAATCCTGTATAATACACGCATATTATATTTATAGAAAGGAGAGAAAAGTCGATTATTATCATAGAATGCAAAACCACAAAACTTTACTTATAATTATTCACAATCAAGAGCAACGCCGGGTACACTTCAGCTTTATAAAAATTAATTATGAAAAACACATCATAATTCCGAGATTAAGTCGAGATTCAAACCCCGCGACCTCCATATTTGTAGTCGAGAGCCTCACCCCTCCTCGCGCGTATAGGACGTTTCGTAATGGGTAGTATGAACTGATCTAGTATACGATTTAAATTCATCAATCTCCCAGCTTATCACAGGAGAAGTTATGTGTCCTAATTTGATGACATTCAAAAATGTATAATTTTATTGTTCTCATTTTACGAGTGTTATTGTATTCCACAGAAAAGCAATTAATTATTGACCTTACAATGTAGCGTCTTGCAACATACGGCGTATTATTCATGCCTTATCAGTTGATCTAATTTCTTGTTGGCAGAGATACCATCCCATTTCCTTGACAAGTTACGCCACTGGCACTAGCCCCTTCCTCCGGTCTCTGGTATCTGGTCTCTAGGCCTGGCCTCCTCGTGGGGCCACCGAGCACCGAGAGAACCCCTCCACCTGCTGCCATTGTCCCCACCCCCACCTCATAACACAACACCACACCACAGCGATTCTTGCAGACAAAAGGAGAGCTTCACGGTCACTATGCCGCTTTTAGCAGCTTCAATCTTTGTACACTGATATAAAATACTATTATTTATTAAAAAAAATCGTAAAACTATTATTTTTCTGTTAAAAACGGGACTGCAGGCCTTCAACGAATGAATTTATAAAGTTCCTAGCAAAGTATCAGTTAAAAGCGAATATTGTAACATTTCCGTCGTGATATTTACTAGGTAAAGAAGACGTGTTCTCGATATATTCTGTATGACTAACATTTTATCAGGAAAATGCCATGCTATTACTATTTTAACAGGATTTCTGAAGGAAATATGGTATATAACAGAAGCTAGATTAAAATCTTCATATAATTGGATTACCATGGCCACTCCAGGATGCTGGAGAAATTCCGGGAAGCGGTGGTGGTCTCAGGGATTGTCTTTTTATGACCGGAATTCACTCTTTCCATTCCCTAAAAGTACCCTAAGGGGACATAGTTCCTGAGGGAAACACCTCACTCAAGGCCTCCTTAATGGGTTAACTGTTTACTGTACTATACTGATATACCTATAGCACACTTCGGAGAGCGTGCAAAAAGAACGGGCGCATAATTTGAGTGCGGTAGGTTAATTTCCTCAGCGCGATGGCTCGGAACAGATCCGCGAGATTAGGCAAGGAACTTCCCGCCGCTGAAGCTGATGGTCGATAGCGGCAGAGGCCGGAGAAACCACGTGGCTAATAGTGCCATCAACCAGCACCACCACATACCTGACACACTGTCTCGACGCTAATCTGCATACATACTCCTACACCGGCACAAAACACGAGCCACGAGGGTCTACAAAGCTAACAAACTTCAAGACTGCTTGATGGCCTCTCCTGTCTGAGGTTGGATATTGCAGATTAATCTTTACACTGCAAGCTGCAGTTTGAAACAACTAGGTACCTACTTACCTCGTATCCGCCAGGAAGGTTATCGGAGCTATGAAGTATGGTTAATTTTTTTCGTAAAATTATTAATTATCGTATATTTCAATTTGGAAGGCGGGTATGTTAACACCCTTGCCATAGGTCACCCCAAGTGGCTTGCTGACCAGGTCTGCTAAAACCTGGTCCGCCATCAACAGGTCAAGGTGCTCGCATTGCCGCTGTGACCACATGATGCACAGATGGGGCCTTAAAGTGTCGGCGATGTGTGAATGTGGTGCGGTGCAGACCACAGAACATGTGGTCGACGAATGCCCGCTCCATTCATTCCCCGGCGGGATTGATGAGGTTCACTTGGCGACACCTGAGGCCCTAGAACGGCTCGTAGACCAAGATGTCCCCCTCTGACCCTCCACCATACGAAAGAAGAGGAAAATGTAGCTTGTAAGTAGAAGAGTGCCCGGATTCATGGGGTGAGGTTTCTCTAGGTCTTGCAGCAGATGCATTTGCCCACCTTCTGCGTGGCGGGCCGGATCGGGAGAGACTGGTTGAGGGAGACCTTTTGACTTCTCCAGCAGGACTCTCTAAACCCATCAGCTTGAACCGCAGTGGGAGGGATGGATTCCGTCACTCCTAGATACATTGATCCGAGATTTCTACCCACCCCTCGTACCTTTTCCTTCTCAGAACTACCTCTCCTTCCTTTCCGTAAAGAGATCACACACAGCATCCCCAAAGATATTGAAGTGATTTTATATCTAAGCTAGTACAATTTATAACAAAAGAGCTCCACGGAACTCTTGCTACTTGCTAGTCAAAGAGTGTTGAAATGGTTCATCAGCAATAATGGTACCTAGCGGTTCTCCAATGACTAAATAAAGAATTCTCCGACTGTTATAATAAATAATAGTTGAGGAAAACACGTCAACGGAAGACGCCGGAAATTACCTTATCCCATCTCCTCCTTTATTCAACTTTTCTAATATAACCGCTACCTGAAATTAATCTGTTTTACACGACGTAAAATGTAAACATATAATTCGACAAAATTTTACTCACGTTTTGTCACGGAAATGAATAATTTAGTACGTATTACGACTGTAATATAACAGTTAACAGTAGAGTTGTGTATATTATTCTCACCATTATAATTCCCTTGGAACTTGGAACACGTTTGTTAAAACACATGACAGCCCGTTACCCCAATTTAAATCTGAAATTATTCCCGAGATACCAATCAAACAAAATTAAAGCATATTTTACATAGAATTAGTTTATTATTTTTGACTAATTAGACATTATATCGACTACCGAGTGACTCTAGTGACGTTCAGGCCCGGATTCAGTTGGGGATAATCCAGATTTAAAGAGGAATAGCAATAAATGAATGACCATACGCTGGCGCAATTGGAGCAGACCGCTCCGGGCGCTGACTTATCAAGGCGCTGATAATACCTAACACCTGAAGCTGCGTATAAAAACGCTAGCCAAACTGCCGAGCTGAACCACGACTTATGCAAAAGGAACGAAGCGACTGCAGTTGGTGTGAAACGCCGATTGCGGTTGCTTCGTTCCTTTACCGCAATTAGTGGATCGGCTCGCGCGTTTTTTTTTATGTCCATACGCAGCATTATATAGCGCCCTTGAAGTTTTTACTAGCGCTGGGCGCCGTTTCACCCAGGACCGGCCATGACAATGCTATCAATTTTATATTCTTAATTTGCATATTCTAGTGATTTTTCATTCTATTTCGACATAATATATTATTGTTGTTATTTCTGTTATTATTACATTAAACACTTACATTAAAGAACTAATTTAATTTATTAAGACTTCTTTAATGTAAAAGTCCCAAGGGCGTAAATAAAGGAAAAAAAGAATTCATTCGATATTTGCAAATATAGTTCTGTAAATATTTTTTAATTTGAAAATATGAGAAAACTTACTACTTTCCTCGACACTTTTGTTGCAGGAGTACTGCAAATGTGTACCCACATTCGTACGATTGTAAATACTGAAAATAATCATTTATCGGGCACTTCTAAAATGCACCAAATTTGCATAATTTTACATTTCAAATTATTTTTTATTAATTTTAAATTAATAAAAAATGTACAAGTCCAAGCTCAACATTTGTAGATAAATATATTTGTTGCAGATCAAACTTCTTCATTCTGATGTAATTCTACATAAAATACACGCATGGGTTTTCATCGATTTAAGACTAAGACACATTACTCTATACGTATCAACGCTTATTTGGGAGTGGCCTATACAGATTATATGTTGAGGTGTCACCAATCTTCCTCTCCCTACGGCAGGAGAGGGGATCAGATCAATTGGGGAACTGCCGCGGAAACTGATTTTATTTGTACAGGATCTGTCACCTTGACAGTTGCGACAGACGACAGCCGCATGATCACGGCGCTTCGTAAATTGATCTGACCCGCAAAGGGGGTCGCATTCTTTTAAATATCGCCTGGCTTGGCTAATGGCATATCATCGTCGCCACGCCCACACTTATAACGTATCATCTGTCAGGTGTGACAGGTCTGTATGTGACAGTTGCGACAGACGACAGCCGCATGATCACGGCGCTTCGTAAATTGATCTGACCCGCAAAGGGGGTCGCATTCTTTTAAATATCGCCTGGCTTGGCTAATGGCATATAATCGTCGCCACGCCCACACTTATAACGTATCATCTGTCAGGTGTGACAGGTCTGTATGTGACAGTTGCGACAGACGACAGCCGCATGATCACGGCGCTTCGTAAATTGATCTGACCCGCAAAGGGGGTCGCATTCTTTTAAATATCGCCTGGCTTGGCTAATGGCATATCATCGTCGCCACGCCCACACTTATAACGTATCATCTGTCAGGTGTGACAGGTCTGTATGTGACAGTTGCGACAGACGACAGCCGCATGATCACGGCGCTTCGTAAATTGATCTGACCCGCAAAGGGGGTCGCATTCTTTTAAATATCGCCTGGCTTGGCTAATGGCATATCATCGTCGCCACGCCCACACTTATAACGTATCATCTGTCAGGTGTGACAGGTCTGTATGGTTTGTATGGCAAGCGATATGGTGTTATATAAAACGCTTTGATGCTTAAACATAATATTTTTCAAGACCCGTTGCCTTTACGAAATTAAGAGCCCTGTACTCCTTTAGCCCTATAGTATATTATTAAATTATAATACGTATCCGATTACTAAAACAATATAAAGATCGCTCCGACGAGATGGAATACTTTCTGCCTTTAGTTTTCCCACACTATTCGCGTACAATAAAACACACACCGGGTATAACTGCCTTATACCCGGTGGAAAAACACGGATAATGTTCAGTATAATTATAATCTCTGGTTCCGACAGCAAAACTACCTCCCAGAAGTATGATGACTCTTGACCCGGCATACGACTATTAATATCTTTACCGTTTTACAAATTTTCACAGAGTTTTAAAACTTTATTAAATGCGTTTTTTTTCTATTGAGAAATGAGTACTACAATCTTAATACAGGGTTTTCCAATAAGAGGTGTTATTTTGAATAGCCCTCTACTTCGGTAGATGTTACTTTTAAAGCTGTCATTTTTTGACATTTGACAAGTAGAAACTACGCCATTAATAAAAATGGAACGAGTTTTTCTGATCGTGTCTTTGCTGATTGGGTCCTTGAAATGCGTGAAAATGATCCGGAATTCCATCGAAAAATCATCTTGAGTGATGAGGCCCATTTCCACCTCGGTTGCTTCGTCAACAAGCAAAATTGTCGCATATGGGGCTCGGAAAACCCAAGAGTTATCGTTGAAAAGCCTCTCTATCCTCAACGTGTGACTCTTTGGTGCGGTTTATGGTCCGGCGGAGTCATTGGACCTTAATTTTTCGAAAATGAGGCTGGAGCAACAGTTACGGTGAATGGATTGCACTATAGAGAGATGATTAATGTTTTTTTATGGCCGGAATTGGATGGTATTGATCTGGACAATGTTTGATTTCAACAAGACGGCCCTACGTGCCACACAACCAACGAAACCATTGATCTTTTACGGGAAATGTTTATTTGAATATCAAAATAACACCTCATATAGGAAAACCCGTGTATATAAAAATCACGTGACATTGTGTTCGTAACCGCCCAAGCGATTTCAATGAAATTTTGTGATTATGTATGGTTGGTTCCAGCTTGAAATATATTTAGGGTGAATTGCCTAATACAAAAAAAAAATATATAGGATAGTTTTGGACCCGATAGGTGGCGCTGTTGTCGAAATATTTTTTTCAGATTTCTCATCCAAAAATAATGTAATTTTCAACAGTAACAATGTGGATTTCAAAAAAGTAATAATAATACTATTTTGATAATTTGTATAGCGCCGTTTTTGTGCAAAATAACCTCAAGGGCGCTGTAACTAGATAAAGTGAATGACAGAAATGTAGGAGACAGGAATTGAACCCGCACCTTCCGATGTCCGGTCAGATGCTCTGGACCACTGAGCCACGTCGGCTTATTTCCAGCTAGTATTTTATAAAACATATGTGCTTGCAGGTACTGAAGTGGTCGAGAACCCTGTGGGTTGGCTGTTAATTTATTATTATTGATTTTTCTAAACTATTTTTTATTTTATTTATTTATTTGTTTCTACACTACTTCACATGCTTAGTGACCAAGTGTATGGAATTTATATTTGGGATATATGGCTCCTGTTAAAAAAGCTTTGGGCCATAAGGAAGATTTAAATATAATCAACCATCTAGGTTAAGGACGGGTTGTTTCACAGGATTGTTCATTTTTAAATTTATTTTTGGTGAAACCGCACAAGAGTTCCAACTGCTACCAACCATCTAGAACCAGTGAGACTATGCCATCCCTAATTGGAGTATCTTACTATATATTATTTTTAAAAAGTAAATTGTGAAATAACACAAATTGATCAAATAAAATAACTTACAAAAGCCAAAATTTGAACCCGTGAGCCTTACCCCTCGACCACGTAGGCCGTCCAACATCTTTCAAAGTTTTTTTTCAAGTTCTGTTATTGTTCCAGTTCTGTAAAGCAATTGGCCAATAATTATACAAGGTGGAGCAAAAGTAATCACGCTATTGGAAAACGCTATAACTTTTGCAAATGGCGCCTAATGTCAATTCGATTTTCACATTTGTGAAGTGAAAAACAAGCGCAGAATACAAATCAACAAGACATAAATCGGTTTACTCCGCAAGAACGCGGAATAACAAGCAGTACCAAAGTTTATCATAAAATATATATATATATACATCAAAAGAACATCGCGTGATTACTTTTGCCCCATCCTGTATAAAACAAATTGAATAGAACTTTCACAGAACTTGAAAATTAAATTACAAATTTTGTAAAACAACTGGTTCTAAGTACTGATACCCTTTTTATTTTCAGAGAACTTTCAACACAAATTTTATTAATTATCTATTGATAATTGTACCGACTGATTGAATGATTGAGGAGTATCTTTAAAATGCTTTGAAACAGTTATTTCAGTTAGTTTTTTGTCGTGTTTCTGGAGCCAGATATTTTTTCCGGAAAATTTTGAAGACAAATCGTGCGTAACCTATAAGTTCAAAATGTATTATGGAATTCGAATGAACTTCGTCGAACGAGGAGGACTAGACGAAGTGGACTACGATTATTTTGCAAAATAATTTTTCGTTGTGGTTAAATAACCTTGCAATATAAGTATGAATAAAAAAATATATTTTGATATGAAGTTAAATTAAAGAGAAAATTTTTTAAAAAGTCTATCCCGTAAAAAACAAAGTTTTTTTACTATAATTTTAAAAAATTGGTTTGATTGAATAAAATGAATGAATCGCGCTATCACTTACGCTAAATCCTAATCGGATGGTACAGAGATTTATTTCGTATATTAACTGATGTAATTGTTTGTAATTTCATCCAATTTCGAAGAAATGGGTGAGTGTGCATGAGTGCCACCAAAAGTTGATAGAATGCATTGTCATCGACAATGAGTGAAAAATGTTATGTCTTAAAAAACATTCTTCATATATCTATCATGCTATGTATATAAAAAGTGAGTATAAAAATAAAAACTCTCAAAAATATATTTCGATTAAAAATAGGCATTTATTACTCAATCGCCAAATAAAAGTACATCACAGTTCATACATTTAAAATTGCTTTCCTGAAAAATTGTTGTTTTTCACTTCTACCCTTTATGCTTAGAATGAAAAATATATATTTACAAATAAAATTAATAAATCGTCATTTAAAAAGGATTAAAACCTTGAGACACAAAAACTCCCTGTGATCCGTCGGCGGGTTTTGACAACACTTAAGACGCTACACTACAAGTTGCATATGTATTCACACACATGTCACAAGTTATTTCAAAAGAATTTATATTGTTTGCAAATAATTTTATATTTGTTTTTGTACCGACCCGAGTGGGTTTGTACCTTATTTTAAACCGACAAAACCGAGGTACGAATGATGTCACGCGTACCCCATCAGATTTCGATCGTTTTGGCGGGCTCTGAAAAATTCTTAATTTGAAAATTAATTAATCTATGAAATCTGAATTTATAAATAAATTAAAAAATTAAAAGGTGAACACATTCATAATGAAAAAAATTGACTGGAATTCCTAATCGTAATCAATTATTTAATCATACTAATTTAGGTTGTTGGTACATTTTAATTTTTAACTTTTTAATTTCAATATTGGAACTATTTATCATAAGTGATAAAATAGGTACCAAAATTACTTTTATGAATTAATAATTCCATTTTCAAAATGCGTATTTGTTTTTGTCTAAATGCTTGGCAAATGCTTAGATAAAAAGGGAGAAGAGCTATTCCAAATTTAAAAACAAACTACTAGTATATTTTTACACAACACCTGATTGATATTTTACCTACGAGAATCAGATATATTCTTTCACTATCCTATTACTATTTTGCGTATACTTTTTACTGATTCTTCTACTGTCCAAAATTTGTAATATTTTAGATAATACTTGCTGGAAAGTTATAGTAACTATATTTAACTAGAAGTAAATAGACTAGCTCCCCAGTTAGACCCGAGAATACTTTTGTTCTAACTGGGTAATTAAATTAGTAAACAAGAATATTATATAGCATATTATTAATATTTGTACCTTTCTTTAAATTTCAAATACAAAGTATACGTTACCGAGACAACGCGCGTGCATGGTTTTACTGAACTAGGTCCAGTTTAGCGGCCTATTCACTCACATATTTTTTGATTAGCTATCCTTTTCATAAAAGATGACCTTTTTGTTCGATTAGTATAACGTCTATATAACGTATAACGTCTCTTGTATTTTTATAATATCGCTAGCTGACGTGTACCCGGCGTTAATCGACTTTTCGCTATTTTCAAAAAAATATAATATCCATGTATTAAACCTTCCGGAAGAAAATTTCTAAATGATAGTGAAAACCCTATTAAACTCCGTTGCATAGTTTAGAAGAACTAAGCGTACAAACAGACGGATGTGGATAGTTACATTGTTTTATATTATTTAGAGATACCGATGTTCTGTCATGATAACGAATTTACTAAAATTTAATCAGGGAACCGCTTGTAATCCCGTTTTTAGTTCATTACGTTAACGTTCCAGACTATTCCCAAACATTACACAACATTCCAGAATGTTCCAGGATGTTCTTGAATGGTGCGGAATGCTCTCTAAAACTCTCGAATGTTCTGGACTATTCTAGAAATTTCGGAGGAATTTCAGAGGGTGAAACTTCCAGACTTTATATCTTCAAAAGCACGCCCTTCAGGTAAAAACGGGAACCTTCTTCATGGATGGGGGATAGAGGGCTACCACACCATATACCTCCCTTGATCGTACCGGGACTAGTTTCTGAGTTTTAGCGGCACGCACATTGTACACTTACTTTTATAATATATATTGATTATATAGATGTCGTAATTTTTCATGTTTATTATCATTCGATAGGTAATTTTTTTCTTTTGAAAGGCAATTATTCTGAGACAAATATATAATTTTATAAATACTTTCAGCTATCACGACATACACGAAATACACGACATATTATAGTATATTTTCGCCGTCACATTGATCCTAGCTTTTCTTGCGCGAATCTACTTAGCACACAGTGTATCTACTCAGCTAAGTACCTCAGCACTAGTGCTACTATTTGATTCCACTTGGAGACAATGGGAGTGGGGAGTGAACAGGTAATGTGGGATCGTTTCCCACATTAGCGGGAGATGACACATGCGCTAACTGGTAATTGCCAACTGCCAAACTGTAAAGTCAGTAATGTGTAATGACTGACTAATAACCGCTTGACTCGAACTATTACGATAATTGCCCAACTGACGTAGACCATGCTGTATGACAGCCAATGATCTCACAGCGCTCAGTGGCGGTGAGAGATATCATCTGCACCTATCTCCCTTACCCTGTTAAGGGAGGGATATACTACGCAACATGTGCATTCAAATTTCCCAAGGCCAACGTGCATACTTGTCCTAAGCACACAACCCATATATATGAATCGTAATATCGCGATATTTCATGGAATTGAAGTTATAAATCACTTCGTTACAAAACTAAATCTATAATTTGTTTATCACTCGTTTTAACAACAAATGTCAGTTAACACTAAATGCCAAAAACAAACTTAAGGCGATGCCATACGTAGTAATGCAATATCATGTATTTTTGGTTTGAAAATTTGGTCGCCTAGAAATATTTCAGAAATGCTTTAATTAAATACTGCGACTAGAATACATCTTGGCATTTGAAATAATCGAGTATTTTTTAGATAAGTCTTTTTATAAGCCCAGAAAAAATAATGTAAAGGCCTATGAAAACTGCTTTAAAGTTCAAAATCTCCTACTTACGTACCCATTTTCGGTTATGGTTTTATTCTATAATGTGGCAAATTAAGTTATTTATAAAATGATCGAAAACAAAATTAAATATTTATGCCTGAACATTCACAAAATAAAATAAAAGGCACTTTTTGGCCATGTTTTTTTCTTGCATTAATCAAAACAGGCGGATGGTGTTAAGCGGGAATTTAAACCTTATCGCCATCTACGTAAGGGTTGTTATTGATAGCGGTTCAATTTAAAATATTACACGACTTAGTGCATCGCCTTAAACGTAATCAGGTGGTTGGAAAGCCTTCCACCAACGCCATCTTTCTTTCACACGCGCATCCTTCACCGCACCGATCTGGACAGCGCAGACCGGCGTTGGGTGGGAAGCGTAGGATTTCGTTGCGTGTGACTAGTGTGTTTCTAAAGCATCTATTTTCATATAAAATGTATGTCCAGATATCTTAATACGTTGTGTACATTATGTACGTGAGCCCAGTGTGTTCTTACTTTTAGCTAGGTGCTATAAGCCGTGGACCTCCGAAGACACAATATAAAAGAAAATGGATAGGGGTGGTTCGTGGTTCCTACCTGATCGTGGCTGGTACTCTCCTCGGAGAGTGCTTCTCTGGTTTCGTTCTGAAAATGATAATTAATTCCTTGAAAACATATTTTTGTCAAATTTTATTAAAAATATTACATAACTGAACGATGGTTTTTTATGAAAGATATGATGATACTTTTTATGGACCTTCAGAAAATGCTGGAAATGAATGTCAAAACACTTATCAATATTTAAAAAAAGTTCTTCATAATTACACTACTCCAGGAAGCGATCAAGATTAGATTGAAGAATATTCCAATCATTGACGGAGGTAATTGTTTGGTAGATCTTAAGATCAGCGGCAAACATTAAAACTAATACATGTCCCAGTCACCCCGTGGAACTCCACCGAAAGCCTCAAATTACTTAGAAATGTAATCTAAGATTTTTACTGATATTTATATTGTTGACAAGTAATTTTTAAAACTCCACATAATAAACCGATGTTTAAAATATTTTCTCTCCATAAATTATAATATTTATCTTGAGTAGAAATGTACTTTAAAAATACTTTATTTCAGAGTTAATGTGTATGTTTCGCAAACCTTGGGGTCCCCATCTAAGAGAAGCTCTCCGTCCCCGGAGCCCGGATCCAGAGCCAGGTCGGCCCCGGGAAGGGGGCCCAGGGGAACCAGGGGGTCCAGGGGGACCAGGGAGCCCGGGAGCTCCTCGGGCTGCAGGGGGGCGCGCGCCGGCCGCCCCACGCTTGTGGAAGATGCCATGCTCACTATACTCAGCTCGGTGGATATTTCGACCTCGCTCACAACAGGCTGGAAAATATTAATTAATTAAATATAATAATTAGGTGAAGCTGTACTACGCAATCATTGTTCGATCTATATTGTAATATGGTTTTTATTATTGGCGGGGGAGGAATATAAAATAATAATATTTTAAATCTACTTATACGTTTTTTGGTCCACATGAACATATGTTTTTGGACATAATAATGTGTTTTTTGACATAATAATGTGTTTTTTGGTCTGCATGAACATATGTTTTTTGACATAATAATATGTTTTTTGGTCTGCATGAACGTATGTTTTTTGACATAATAATATGTTTTTTGGTCTGCATGAACCAAAGATATTAGAAGAACGAGATATGCTATGTTGGCCGCCGGACCGTAGCCGGAGTACTACCTAATTAGGGTACTTTGAACGGTATCGGGACGTGTACGCACAGAAATCTGTTCTATGTATTAGTGCGGATACCTTAGCGCAAGCGAAGGTGTGCAGTAGTATTGGTGAACAAAACCGGCGACACTCGGCAAAACAATTCCACTCAGTACGAACTGCGCATAGCACATCTCGTTCTTCTAATATCTTTGGCATGAACATATGTTTTTTGACATAATAATATGTTTTTTGGTCTGCATGAACATATGTTTTTGACATAATAATATGTTTTTTGGTCTGCATGAACATTTTTTTTGACATAATAATATGTTTTTTGGTATGCATGAACATATGTTTTTTGGTCCACATGAACATTTTTTATTTATTATATTATATTTATTATGTATACCAGCTAAACTGCCAATAAATATTTTGTATACATATTTATGTATGCATAAATATTATGCATACATAAATATTTTGTTACTCCACTTCCTTAAGAATCTTGAAAAATACTTTACACATTTTCTACCGAAATTCTTTTAACAATCAATGTTCATACAACAGACAAAATGTTTAAAGAATATTTGACGCTAAAAAAATTTTAAAAGGGAAACAGTTAAATAACTTACTAATTTAATACAATCATAAGCACAATCAACATACCCACGTGTATCTAGGAATATCTTATTTTAACGACCTTTTAAGATCTAAACATCTAAAAAATTATCGAGGATATTCATGATTTTTGCTTAATTTCAATCACTACTATAATAGTACATATCTAGAGTTATTGTTTAAAAAAACTTCTTTTTTTTATTGCATGGTCAATCTTGCGTTTTTCTTACGATTTTTTTTAGCTTTTGAAGCGCTCTTTCAAAAATATATTATTTATTTCATTTCTTACCTTTAGAATTAGAAGAAATATGTAAGTTGAAGTCCAAATGGTTCGCCATCTGCAATAAGCAAAAAATCAATTAATTCAGGCATTATATTTAAATTTAATTAAGTCTCCGTAGTAAGCGTTCAAAAGGAAGAAGATGGTTTGAAAAGGAGATGTGTAAATGCGAATGTTAGAGGGAGCGCGCTAATATTAACTCCTCAGGCCTACGGCATATTCTGTCAGACGATCGGAGTATTTCCGCTTTGCATTAAAATCCAAATGAATGGAGTATTTCTGAACGTATCTGAAAACTAAAAACAGTTTTAGAAAGATGATGAAGTATCATTATAAATAAACATTTATTAATATAAAAATATCAACTGCAAACATAAAAAATAAAATAAAGTGGCTCAATTTACGTTATTTGTAACTTAAATTACTGATAAGAAAAAATATTAAAAACACACTTATTTTTTTAGAAAAATTTATTACAATCATTGTAGTCACTTCATTGTTGTTTCATATAAAATATTTTGTACGGAATTATGATTTTTTTTTTTCAAATTGCGTTCGGTGCTTTTGGTTTCATAAAGGTGCACATTTTAATGCTTCTGTAGTTATCTTTTCGATTTGAATATAAAGTGAGACCACGTGAGTTGTTTCCGAAAGTGAACAAATTAGCTTAAATTAAATTAAATAAGCGATAAAAAATGATTAAAATTAATAGGCGCAAGCGAAAATATTTAAAATAGCATGTATTATTTAAAATAGAGTAAACATCTCTCGACAAACGTTTGAAGTAGCATTCTTAAACAAACGAAAAATATCACAATGTTTCTTTTGATACACTGTGATTTTTTTCGCTCCTATAACATGTTAAATACCAGAACCAAATCTGATTTTTATAATTTTTGAATCATGCTTGGCGATTTTTTCTATCAAGGGAATTTTGTATAATTACTTTTTCGACTAGAGATTATCTTCAAAAATAACGTATTATTATACTATATTAAGAACTTAAACGGAAAGTGTTCAAGGGGAAAATGTTTTAAATCTCAAATGAATGATACGAAGTTACTAAAAGTATATTATGTAACCTAGTGTTTTTTTAGTGTAGTTGTTGATTATTTACTATGACAAATAATTTAAAAACACATCCATAAATTCAGCACTAATCGTTTTTCTCCGTGTAGATTTGTTTAAGGCAGTGCAATACGTAATAATTCAAAATCATGTGTTTTTGGTTTGAAAATTTGGTCGCCTAGAATGTTTCAGATGCTTTAATTAAATACTGCGAGTAGAATACATATTGGCCTTTGAAATAATCGAGTATTTATAATAAGTCTTTTTATAAGCCCAGAAAAAAAAGTTTATGTCTATGAAAACTGCGTTAAAGTTCAAAATCTCCTACTTACTTACGAACCCATTTTCGGTTATGATTTTATTGAATAATGTGGCAAATTAATTCATTTATAAAATGATCGAAAAAAAAATTAAATAATTATTCCTGAACATCCACAAAATAAAATAAAAGGCCTTTTTGGCCATGTTTTTCTCTTGCATAAATCAAAACAGGCGGGGGAATTTAAACCTTATCGCCATCTACGTAAGGGGTGTTATTGATAGCGGCTCGATTTAAAATATTGCACTACGTAGTGCATCGCCTTAATTGATATAGTGTTAGGATTGTTGAAGATTTCGTCAGTGCTAGTTCGTACAGCGAATTTCAGTTTAATTTTCATGACGGCATTTTGGGTTCTAATTAGTGAATTTAGAATGTTATCATTTGTATTGCCCCATCCGATAACGTATTCTAACAGCGACTACCACCAAATCATCTTAGGTATCCTTAAGCACCAGCATACCCAATTCCTACCGATTTATAACAAGTTTCTCGTTAACTCTTGTTTATGTTTGAAGATAATATCTATACATTTGTTATGCTGAAAAGTTAATTGAAATTTAATTGTTGATTGAATATGAAAAACCCTCGAGAGAAAAAAATCGCAAAGTAAGCTCCGAATATTATTAAAAACACTTTTTCTGTTATAAGCATAAAAAAATTTACAGTGTATCTTTAAATGCAACTAAAGCATTTGTAGAGAGATTTTTGCTCTATTTCAAACGAGTCGTGTTTTATTAAATATGTTCGCAATTTTCGCTTATTAGCGCGCTCCCTCTAACATTCGTATTTATTTATCTCCTTATTAGTTTATCATTATAAAAATAATAATATTTGACAAGTCAACAAATTTCACCAACAAATGTAGATTTAATGTGGCCCGACGCCATCTAGTTGGAAATTTAGCACTAACAAAGCCTTTCGTACTAAATTAAGTTGGTTGTTTACAGGTGACAAAATAAGCAGTAATTGCTGATTGAAATACTAGTAAATATTGAATTATTTGGCGTGTTGGAAATAAGCCGACGTGGCTCAGTTGTTCAAACCACCTGAGCGGACATCAGAAGGTGCGGGTTCAATTCATATCGACGGCATTTATTTTTACTCGGGAGATCTTTGTATTTCAATTTGTATGGATATTTCAGGCGACTAATTACTGCTTATAATAATTTAGATATCTCCCTTTCAAACCATAACTGAACGCTTTCTAAGGGGCCTTAAGCTCGCAAGCTATTTCCATCGATGGGTGAGAAGGGTTATGTGAGTATCCGCTACCCGCATTTGTGTTCATTATTGAAATACGTTCCTCCGCGGAGGATGAAAGTTGAAGTTGCAAGTTCAGTGTAAAAGCGAATCTCTACACACCAATTCCCAGTTCCCATGGCTCAGCCAGAGGCACTTTGGACGATGGGCACGTGCAGAATTCATGCCCCTAAATCAAAACACGAATCCATTATCCATATTACATCGGCCGGCAAACAATAAAGAGAATAAATCCGTACAGAGTTCAGAATAGGTGCTTTATGCGAATTGTGCAAGTGAATCAAAACACTTTTAATGCAAAGGTTACGTGCCTCCGCGTGTGAATAATACAGATTCCTGAACATTCCCCAGGAGAAGCACGTGACTCAATCTTCGCGATCTCCTTTGACTTCACAGGTGAATTATTAACCGTCCAACAGTTTTTTCTGCTCTCTTCGGAAATTGAAATACAATTTTATTTATACTAAATAGATTTCTCACGCTTCTGAGATGAAATTGATTACTCACCCCCCCACCTCATTCACCCTTCCGCTCTGTATCAAAAGTTATTTGCTGAATTATCATTTGCAAAATCATCATTGCATCTGTTTAAAATGTACAAGTTATTAGCTAAGTGCACAACCATTTATTTTACAGGGCACTGCCTAGCACCTAGCGGTCAGTAGTAAAACTAGGGCCTATGGATAAAATAGGTGTTTTAATTACCATTGGCTTCTATGACCGTATTTGTTTTGATATTTAGATTGTCAATGTGTGTGATTGATTGGGTTATAAAAAGCCTCGCCGAGTGGATTTTTTGACTTCTTCTCTCCAAAAAATAGTAACAGTCAGGAATTATGGTCAACTGACCACCTGTAAAAGTGTTTTGCCCGGGTCGGGAATAAATTTAAACTCGTAACATTAAATAAAGTACAAATGCAGTTTTGTGCAGTAAAAACAAAAAACCATGCTTCTGTTATTTTGAAGACTCCATCAAGCCCCAAACTATTCTCAACATGGTCCTAACGAGCGGATGGATATAATCAGAGGATTTATCGGAAAAATGAACCAGCACCAAACAAAAGGCTTTTGATGGAAAAAATTGATGCCAATTCCAGAAGAAATTCAGATGAGTAACCTTGTGCCTTCCTATCTTTTTAATCATTTCCAAGTTCAAACAAGCTATGTTTTACTGTGTATTTTGCTAATATAATAATTTGAAAAGAAAAAAACGGCTACCTACAGCATAGATGCAAGTCATTGTGTATTATTATTGTTGGTTTTTTAAGGTTAGGTAGCTCAAACATATTATTTGTAAGAATTTGTCAAGGTACGGCTGGATTTGGTTATTTCATTATTTGTGGTTTCAATTATAATACGATTGCGCAGAAAATATTTTAAAGGGAACATTTTTTTTTGGTTTTTACGCAATTAAGATGGATAATATGAAATCGCTAATCGCCAAACGAGGAGTTTTAAAAGGTAAACTCACGAGGTTCGGGGATTCAATAAATAGTTTATCGGTAAACGAGATCCAAATTAGGTATGAAAAAATTGAAAACGTATTAAACCAGTTTGAATTAATTCAAGATCAAATAGAATCTCTACCAGATTCTGACGACATCGAGAATAATTCCCAAAGGGAAAGTTTTGAGAATCAATATTATTCGATTTTAGCGAAAGCAAAAGAAATGTTACAATCCGTTGAGCAAAACAAGGTAGCAATAAAACTTCCTAACCTCCAATTAAGGGAATTCAATGGTGATCAAAAAACATGGGTAAACTTCTTAGAGACATTCAAGACACTGGTGCATAATAATCAAACGTTAAATAATGTGCAAAAATTCTATTATCTGCAATCCTGCTTAAAGGGGAATGCAGCGAAAGTGATCGCCAATTTCGAAGTATCAGATTTAAATTACGTGTCAGCCTGGGAATTGTTGCAACAAAGATTTGCAAATTTACGAACTACCGTTCATAAGCATATACAAGCTTTGTTTCAACTTAAAGAAATGAAACAAGAGGATCCGGTAGCCATGCGCTATTTAATTGATGAGACTAATGTGAACCTAAAGGCTCTGCAAAATTTAGGCTTAAAAATTGATCAATGGGATGCATTAATTATTTATATAGTTTCTAATAAATTAGACGCAATATCGCGAAAGCATTGGGAACAAACAACATTACAGGAAGAATTACCAACGTTAGGAGAATTTCTCAAGTGTCTAACGTCGAGGGCGCAAGTTTTAGAATTAATGTTACATACAGAATCGAAAAAAAATGTTACCTACCCGAAAATAAATGGCGGCAACAATAACATTCCTAGAAAGGAATCAGTTTTCTTAGCAGCCGCCCACAATAATTGTATATGTTGTCACGATAAAGGACATAAAATTTATTATTGTAAAAAGTTTTTAAAGTTAACTTCAGGAGAGAGAAGCGAAATGATAAAGAGGTCTAGGGCCTGCTTCAAATGTTTGAGGTTAGGGCATACGGCCTCATATTGTAAAATTAATATACAATGCAAGTTATGTGGTAGCGATAGCCACAACACGTTATTGCATAAAGGGAATCACCCGAGTAATGATTCCGATAAAAATGGTGAAGCCTGCCCTGGAGGTAGCGACCATATGGAAACTGAACGAGTTTCAGTGTCCAACCACTCCGCCTTGGTGAAGGCGGAAAAAACTGTGTTATTATCGACAGCAATCATAGGAGTGTTAGATCGCAATAATGAAATGCATAAAGCAAGGGTATTAATTGATTCAGGAGCCCAATCAAATTTTATGTGCGAAAAGTTCGCAATAAAATTGAATTTGAAGTGTGAAAGCATAAACAAACCCGTGTCGGGTATACATAACAACGTGACCCATATAAAGAAACGGGTTGCAATTAAAATGAAATCTTTAAAAACAAATTATAAACAAGATATCACATGTCTAATATTGCAGGAAATAACTACAAATTTACCACAAGCAACGGTGGCCAGGAAGGATTTCAAGCTTCCGCCAGGATTGGAATTGGCGGATCCAAACTTCAACATAGCAGCACCAATTGATATACTGTTGGGCGCTGAGAGTTTTTGGGAGATCTTGAAGAATGATCGGCTAAGATTGGATACCGGACCTACTCTCCAAAGGACAGAATTAGGATGGATCATCTCGGGCCCGATCAACGCTCACCATAAAAAAAGGCCAGTACCAGAAATCTGTAGTTTATCAATAAATACATTGTCAAATCAAGTTGAAAAATTTTGGAAAATGGAAGAGGTGATGCCTCCAAGTTTTTATAACCACGAGGAGAAAGCTTGTGAAGCCGACTTTGTAGCCACGCACACCCGAGAGAGCGATGGTAGATACGTAGTGAGTTTGCCGCGCCGGCCGTGTGTCAACCAACTTGGTGACTCATTAGGCACAGCGGAAAAAAGATTCAAAGGTTTGGAAAGAAAATTTTTAATGAATCCTGAACTGAAATCTCAGTATGCTCAATTTATGAAAGAATATGAGCAATTAAATCACATGGAGCTATGTGAGAAAACAAAGGACCATTCCTATTTTTTGCCGCATCATGCGGTAATAAAGGAAGCGAGCAGCACTACTAAAGTGCGTGTAGTATTTGACGGATCGGCTAAAACGTCGACCGGTATTTCCCTGAATGATGCATTAATGGTAGGAGCTGTTATTCAAAAAGATTTATACACTCATCTTTTACGTTTTAGGAAACATAGATACGTCATGACGGCGGACATAGAAAAAATGTACCGTCAAATCAACGTACGCCCAGAGGATCGCAGCCTGCAGAAGATTTTATGGCGCGACTCTCCAGAAGAGGAACTCAGGCATTATAAATTGAAGACAATCACCTACGGTTTGGGACCTTCCTCTTTCCTGGCAACTAGATGTCTACGGCAAATCGGTATGGACAATCGCATTAAATTTCCCGTAGCAAGCCAGGTCATAGAAAACGATTTCTACATGGACGATCTGTTGACCGGAGAGGACGACTTGGACGCATGCGTCAGGTTGAAGCAACAGGTACATGATATTTTACTGTCCGCCGGAATGACCCTGCGGAAGTGGAGATCGAATATTTCGGAATTGTCATCTGGGTCGGGCCAGGGTGAAATTGCTGGGAAAAGCAATGGTGAACAAATGATCACTAACAATTCCAAAATTGAAAAGATCCTAGGTTTGATCTGGGATAATGAATCAGATTGTTTATCATATGAAATTAAAAGACCGTCAAGTAAGACGGAAAGTAAGCGTCAGATATTGTCGTGCATAGCTTCAACTTTTGACCCATTGGGTCTCCTAGGCCCCATAATAGTGGTGGCCAAATTAATTATGCAGAAATTATGGCAATCAAAAGCAGCATGGGACGACACACTACCTGATGAAATTTTACTACCCTGGAGGGCCTATCTAGGTGAACTATCACAACTAAATGTATTGAAAATCCCGAGGGGAATTAACCACGGAGCGCCAAGGAATATACAATTACACGGTTTCTGCGACGCTTCGGAAAAAGCATATGGAGCCTGCGCTTACGTCGTCTCAACTGATCAAGAGGGTAAGCGACATGCACATCTACTTACTTCTAAGTCTAGAGTAGCACCACTGAAATGTATTTCACTGCCCAAGTTGGAACTATGCAGTGCTGTGCTACTAGCCAAACTGATTAGAAATATCAAGTTGGAGTTAAGTATAGAGGAATCGGCCACTCATTACTGGTGCGATTCAACTATAGCATTATGCTGGTTGAGGGGTCAACCAGCGCGGTGGAACACTTTTGTGGCTAACCGGGTAGCGGAAATACAGGATATCAGCGATCCAAACCAGTGGCGACACGTATCATCGGCCGAAAATGCAGCGGATATACTGTCCAGAGGTACCACAGCTGAAAGGTTAGTCAACGCTTCAATTTGGTGGAAGGGACCAAGCTGGTTGACAGAAGAGATCAGCGCTTGGCCACTATCCAAGGTGTCCTGTTTGAATCCCCCTGAGGTTAAGAGTAAAAATGTATTACTGGCAGCTAATGTTCAAGAATGGGAGATTTTCGAAAAATTTTCATCGCTAACCAAATTGAAGAGAATTACCGCTTTGGCGTTGAGATTTATAAATAATTGTCGGAATCCTAAAGATAAAATCGGAGGCAATATAACTGTCACCGAACTAGAAGCAGCCTTAAAATGTCTGCTGAAATCATCTCAAGAACATTCCTTTAAAAGAGAATTAAAGGACTTGAAAAATCACAGGATGGTAAACAAAAATAGTAGATTGAAAGCCCTCAATCCTTGTTTATTAGATGGTTTAATTTGTGCAAATGGTAGACTAAAACTAGCTACGTACTTATCACATCAACAAAGGCAACCTGTAATATTATCGCCTACACACAAATTAACCGAATTAATCATAAGACATTATCATTATGTGCATTTACATGCCGGGCCACAAGCGCTGTTAGCAGAAATACGCTTGAAATACTGGCCCATACTAGGAAAAAATACTGTTAAACGAGTCTTACATAACTGTATTATATGTTTTAGATACCAACCTCGAGTTTGCCAGCAGATTATGGGAAACTTACCTGTTGAAAGAATCACTCCCAGTCGACCATTTGCGGTGACGGGGCTTGATTATGCTGGACCTATTGACATGAAGAGTGGAGCGCTGAGGAAGTCTCCACTTATCAAATCGTATCTTTGCATATTTGTTTGTTTTTCTACTAAAGCTGTTCATTTAGAACTTGTAACGGATTTGTCAAGCGATACTTTTTTAAATTGCTTAAAGAGATTTATCGCCCGGCGGGGTCAACCTGAAAAAATATTTTCTGACAATGCAACTAGCTTCAGAGGAGCTTCCAACAAGCTTCAAGAGTTGTATGCCAGTCTAAAGCTGAACAATGACAAAATTCATAGGTTTTTAGCAGATAAAGGTATAGTTTGGAACTTCATTCCTCCTAGGGCGCCAAATCACGGCGGGCTGTGGGAAGCAGCAGTTAAATCTACCAAGTTTCATTTATATAGAATTACCAAAAATAATCCATTACAGTTTGAATTATTATATACTTTACTTTGTCAGATAGAGGCTTGTTTGAACTCCCGTCCTTTAACTTCCTTGTCTGATGACGTCAACGACCTACTCCCCCTCACCCCCAACCACTTCCTTATGGGCACTGAGGCTTCTATCATCCCTGAAGTAGACGTCCGCGAGCTACCAGAGAACAGACTAAGCCAATATCAAAAATTAAATGCCTTAATTCAAACTTTCTGGTGTAGATGGAAACGAGATTACCTTGCTGAACTACAAAAACGGACCAAATGGCAGGCCAGCAGCCAAGAAGTCATAAAAAAGGACGATCTGGTCATCTTGAAGGAGGACAATCTGCCTCCTGCATTATGGAGAATGGCGCGCATAACAGCAACTCATCCAGGACCTGATGGCGTAGTGAGGGTGGTTACCCTCAAGACGTCCCAAGGCATTTTTGTGCGACCTATCACAAAAATATGTTTGATGCCTATAGAATCAAACCAGGATCTGCATCTCCCGACCCGGCAAACTACAGACCTTCCCAAGGTCACAGCCTAATGTAACCAAGGCTGAACCGATGCTACCACACAGGACTACTGACCATAGAGCATCGCTGTGGTTGACCAACCTATATCCAGAAGCCACTGGGGCTTCCAGTCAACCAGGACCAGGGGTATTCGCTGCCTACCAGGACAGGGCACCCTTAATATGAGACTCAACCCCCTGAGTTAACATGTACCACCCTTGACAGGATGATCACCACTGGACCGAATGCAGAGTGAACGGTCTACACAGTGCAGTGATTACAGTGTTTTGTGTTCTATTAAAAGAAAAGAGTCAAGTATGAACTCATATAAAAAAAAACAGACTTCAGTTTTTGAACTGCTCTATACGGGAGCTAGAATATTAGTTAATTAAGTGATCTAAATGTGTAAATGTTATTAATTTTATGAATTTTTATCAATCTTATGAATTATCAGGTTATGGATTTATTAATTTTATGGAATAATGTGATTAATTTTATGGATTATGTATTTGTATGAGGGTTATTATATTTTTGATTGTTTTAAGTTATATTCCCGATCCCTTCAGGTTTAGGTAGTTTAGTTATAATGAACTATTTTGATATTTGTTGAAAGTTTTTTTTGTATTGATATCGAAAAAAAAACCCACCAGTTTTTTTTTTCTCATCCCGGCGGTGGCAATATGTTTAAAATGTACAAGTTATTAGCTAAGTGCACAACCATTTATTTTACAGGGCACTGCCTAGCACCTAGCGGTCAGTAGTAAAACTAGGGCCTATGGATAAAATAGGTGTTTTAATTACCATTGGCTTCTATGACCGTATTTGTTTTGATATTTAGATTGTCAATGTGTGTGATTGATTGGGTTATAAAAAGCCTCGCCGAGTGGATTTTTTGACTTCTTCTCTCCAAAAAATAGTAACAGTCAGGAATTATGGTCAACTGACCACCTGTAAAAGTGTTTTGCCCGGGTCGGGAATAAATTTAAACTCGTAACATTAAATAAAGTACAAATGCAGTTTTGTGCAGTAAAAACAAAAAACCATGCTTCTGTTATTTTGAAGACTCCATCAAGCCCCAAACTATTCTCAACAGCATCAGAGTGACTACTAACTGATACCAAAATATGGACGATTCTTAAACTGTGGATTCTGCTGAGAAAAGTTTCCTTTGGATATCTATTTGATATTTTGTGATGCTAAAGTCTCGGGTTTTAGGAAGCTTTAAATTAACAAGATTTTATTTTATCGAACATCGAGAACAAAATACAGAATATTGTAGGTTTTTCTGTGGTCTTCGTATATTATATATTGTGGCAAAATATATATAACTATTAATTTTATTTTCAATATTCATTCAGATAACATTGAAAAGATTCAACGGAAGTTTCTAAGGTTTATAAATTATAAATTGCATATTCCTACACAAAACATAAATTACAATTACCTCTTGGATAAAATGTATCTGTTGTATATTCTATCACTTTTATTCTTCTAGACACAAATAGGCCTATGTACCCATATAACTTCTCCGCTTCTACTATTTTGTTTGGTTGAATCTTTTAAATTCAATTATATGCGTGAGGTTTCATTTTTGCCATTATGTTTACATTCTTCTTTATTGTATTAATTTTTAAGTGTTTACTCTGTTACAAAATGCTTGTATTTTTTTTAAAGAAAAGCCCATTAGCGCGTGTAATAAATAAATAAGTAACTAGTTATTGCTATTGTTTCGTCTTGAATTAAGAATATCCTTGGTTCCTACTGGAATGTCATTTATCAAGTTCCTACCTCTCCGTAACAATTACTTTGCTGGAAAACCATTTGAAATTTCGAACAATTAGAAGAAAATAGTGCAAATTCGATAGCGGTTGTTTGGAAAACAGAAGAAAAATTCTGACTACCTTGGAAGGTGAGTGGTTTATTTATGCTTGAAAGCAAGTTGTTGGTGTTGTTCGTGCATATAATCTTGTTTTAAGGTAAAAATAAGGGATTTGTATGTCGTAGAAGTACATTAAATCCTTTTAAGTATTCATTAGTGGTAAGTGATTGGTCATCCCGTTTTCCTTCCATACATATACACTCAATGCCAGCAAGCACTCTAAAGTGTTTACAGTCCACTCCACAGACATATGAATATTAGTGGACCATAGACATATGAATATTATTATGGTCCACTCTCAAATGCATGTAAACTTGTAATTCGTTTGCAGTTTCGGATGTTATTTCGTAATTTGAATATTAAGTATCACTTCATTAGGGCCTGTGTCACCTTCCTTTAATATATCAATGATAACTATATTCACACATTCAATACACAAGTGGTTTACCAAGCAAAACAAATCTATGAGTTCGTTTTTTTAAAAATTAAATAGACGATTAAACAGAAGTTTCGACCCTTAATAGAAGAACACAGATCATAGAAGAACACAATTGGCATTCAACTGAGCCATCAATTAAAACACAGAAACTATTGACAGTTAATTTTTAGCTTTGTAGTGTCTCAAATAAACGATAAAATAATGGTTTTTAAAAATCGGAACTGAGGGCCATAGTTAGAAATTTTGGTTTCGGGCGTTGTCGATTTCTCGCAGTAATTGAGAGAAGATGAACAAATCAGTTCCGGTCTTAACGCCGGAAGAGAATTAGCCCAAAGTAAAATGTTTCCAAGTTCATCGTTCCTTCATCTGTTAATTGCTTCATATCTCTCGATTGGATATTGATTGATCATTGTTTTGCGTTTTTTTTAAGATCCGCTCCTCAATTTATTGGTGTTGCTACTAATTCAATTATCAAGTTAAGCACGCTTACACCCGAGATTATAATGAACTGAAAAATGTAGCCATTAGCTGGGGGTAGATATTTTATACACGGTGACCAGAAAATCGGGTGCAAACGGGAAACTGGTAAATCTGCATCACATTTGGTGTCGATTTTGTAGCAAATTTTTTGAAATGAGCTTTCGTTTTTGTGTATCACAAGGAGAAAAATGAGTGCTGCTAATTTATTAAAAATCCCGACATCGTGATAATATATTCGTATTTTACTAAAAGTTTAACAGGAAACCTTTCAATTATTTTTTAACGTGAATAAAGTACAAGAATCTCAACTGCTCCCAACTGTCTGGAGCCAGTGAGACTATGGCATCCCCAATTGGCTGAAGGTAGTGGGGAGGGGAATAAGATGGGGAAGAAGATAGTTGGGGAGTACCTGGCTATTCATATTTGGTCGCCAAAAACGACAAAAGTTATTTAAAGCAACTTTTCAATTCTGAATGGTTGTTTTACACCAGGGCGACACTGAGAGTATCTTCCACTCTGGAACGTGCCGTAAGTATACTATATATTATTTTAAATTAATAAATTACGAAATAACACAAATTAATCAATAAAATTTACTTGCATTCATTCATTCGTTAAGCCTCCGCAGTCCCGATTTTAACCGGATTACGAATAATTTGAAGAGATTCTTAAAAAAATGCTTATATCAGTAATTTTTCACATCAGTGAGTTTTCCCCGTGTGCAATTAAAAATAGCAAATAATATGTTATTTCTACTACGAAAATGGTTTTTCGTCAATAATTATTTCCAAAAATTGCTTCTGTGGAATACCTTGGAAGTGACTCAAATAAGACCCAGGCTCACTCCTTACTTTTCAAAAAAGACCCTCCACACAACATCCCCAAAGATGACATAGGCCCCGAGGGAAATTATTTTTTTCAGGGCCTATATCATCTTTAACAAAAAAACCTATTGCGTGCGTTTCACTTATTTGAAGACCGAGCCATAGCAACGCGTGGCGGGGTACAACTAGTGTAATAATAAATTAACTATCTGGGGTCAAGATCTGGGGTCAAGATCTGGGGTCAAGATCTGTGGTCAGGATCTGGGGTCTGTCGCCAGCAATAGCGATATATCACAATCTCGGGCTTTATTGTACATATATTTTTTTTGATCCCAGCTACCAGGTGCTTCTCTTGTTATCATCTGCAGTTTCTACCGAACTCTACAGATTGGAAAATATCTCATTTAGACATTGTCACTTAGATCTATCAATTCTTCAATTGGTTTTCTGAGAAACAATTTTGGTTGTTATTTTGCCGCTGATTAAGTTTTCACCGTTGCACGATTAGTCACTTTAAAAGTTTTTAAATGTTTTTTTTTAAGGAGGAGTACATTTTTTACAGTAGATTGCTTAAATGAACAAAGGAAAGAATTCTATGGTCGATAAGTTAGAATCGTATCTGATTATTGGTGAATAATAATAATGGCGTAAATCATATTTATCAAGGTGGGTGGTTAACTACATAATCATACATAATATATCTACCTATTCGTGGAATTTTTTTAATTCTTAGAGCAATAGTCCAACTGCTCCTAACGGTCTGGAGCTAGTGAGACTACGGAATCCCCAATTGGGATATCTTGTCAGGCTGACAGTAGTGGGAAGAGAAAGTAGAAGGTGGGGAAGTATTTGGTTAATCATTTCTGGTCACCAAACACGCCATTTCAAGCAAGGTTTCAATTCTGAATGATGATCCTTACACCAGAGCGGTACTGAGAATATATTCCACTCTGGAACGGGCCACAAATACACTATACATTATTTTAAAGGAAATAACACAAACTAATCACACAACATTTAGGTACATGCGCACGTCGGGATTTGAACCAGCGAACTCCAGCTTGCTAGTCGAGAGTCTTACCCCTCGACTGCGGAGGCTGGCAAATGGTTGGAAGTAAACTGAATGATAATAAGCCTAGAAGTCCTGAGTGCTGAGGTCTTGAGGTGTGAGAAACGCGCGCATAGATCCATTTAGATCAAGTGGCCACGAAATTACAATAAAATGCTAAAGGAGCAATAAGTTGCCCTTTGGTCGTGAGTCCCGCGGTGATTAAAGTCCCGAGCAGAGAACAAAGAGTAGGTACATAACAATGCAGCAAGCATACCCTCTAACTTACCTACAATAATATATGTGCGTTTTCTTGTGATATGCATCCCTCTAAAGCTGACACTAGTTTAATATTTAAATCTGGTACCTACCTACTCACAAAACATAAAAGAAATAAAAAATGTTGTTGGAAGGAAGAATTACTTTATGTTTGTGATTACTCTATGTTTGCTTCACTCAAATGTAAATTGTTAACCTCGATACAGGCTTTGTCCTAGTGAGATTGAATTGAGAAAAAACGTGATTTATATAAAGGGAGATGCAATAAATAAAAAAAATCAAAATTAGAGAAGAGGTTTTTCGTAAAACATGCATTTTTTTTTGATTTCGACTTTTACATTTTTGTCTATAGTTACTTTAGAAATAGGTTTAGAAAATAATACCTTTATTTTTTTTATATTTCGAAATTTTTTTGTTTACTTGACTTGAATGTGCCTGATTTAGAAGCAAAAAATATTCCAATACATCGAATACAATATTAAAAATATTACAATCAGTAAAAATTGAAGAATTTCATCCATTTTCAATCACTTTTCATCAATAATTTCATCGAATTTCATCATATTAATGACAAAAAAGCATAATTTTCTCCAGTAAAACTTTTAAGAACACTTTGTTTTCAGCCGTTTTTTTACAATAAATTGTAAGGCAAATTTAAATTGAAGGTTTTAATATTTTTTTTTTTACTGTGATTTTTTTTATATAAGTAGTTTTAAAAATACAATGAATATTTCCTTTTGTTGAAATGACCTTCGCCAAAACAAAACATAAAAATCAACAAATTAAAAGTAATGTAATTCTTAATAATTTTTTCAATTCCAACAATTTGCACACTTCTTGCACTAAGTTTTCTTAAACCTTACATTGATTTTCATGTTTTGGTGCATTTAAATGCGTTTATATTTTTCCGCTTTTTTAACCATAATATTTAAGGCAACTCGATTAGTTGGCAGAAAAATTGTAAGAAATCACCCGATTTTCCTGAGATTATTCTTGTTATAAAAACTCACCCAAATTTTATAAATATTTGCCCAAAGAGTGATATAATTATCACAACATTAATAATTTGTTGTGTACTTTTGAGCAATACAAAAACTTTTTTTTTGAATCCGTATAAATTATCGACGAAAATATCTATTTCAGCAAACTCTACCTTATTATAATATAGACGACATTATTTTTAAAAATTCAGGAAGAACGTGTAATGAGATCTTAAACAACAGGAATTGGTGTAGTGAAAAATAAAAACGGGACTGCAGGCCTTTAATAAATGACTTATTTACTAGTATGACAAATGACATAAATACCAGTAAAACAAGTGTTATGACTATGTCGGAATTTCGTAATTATATAATAACAAGATAAACGCAGCTGCATCAACGCATGTTCCGATATATTATGAAAGTACTAATAGTTTATCAGGATTTTTGTACGCTGTCACTTTTTAACAGGACTTTAATAAATCAGCAATACTCATTTTTCTTCGTGTACATTCTTTGTCACTACACCCTGATGATAGACAACTGTCTTTTTTCGGAACAATTGAGAGGAAAGCAACTGTTTAAGTCAAACAATACAAGTTACAATGTCTGCAAATTGATTTGCTTTTATTGTGCACCTCAATCTTCCCTTTCTCTTGCTCGAGTTAGATCTCTAACAATTAAAATTTATGCACCGTTATCTATACATTTCAGAAAACATTATTATTTTATGAAAGACAGATTAGTTTGCTCCGCAGTTCTCATAGTATAAATAGCGGTAAAAAGATAATGGGTACTAATGCGACATGTATGGCTCGAGCAAATCGACGCATTGTTTTCAACTATGCGACAATGGGAGAAGAAAAACGCCGATGTGCAGTGCAGAGTGTGTACCTAATATATATGGTGTTCGCTAGGTATGAATTATAAAGTGTGCTGGAGAATTATTGCTACCGTCACGCCAGGCTTACACACGTTTGTAGTTTTTACAGACTCTTTATCACTTAACCGTCATTTCTTTATACACCTTACCTACCTGATATTTAGATACTTGAATCCTGTTAGACACACACTTCTACTTCATAAAGGGCTTGTATATTCTACACTCCGTTGAACACACTCAATCGCTATCCCTTCCGATGTTTCATTTCTTGAGATTAAATACTTTATATACCGCACCTACCTGATATTTAGATACTTGTATCCCTGTTAGACACACAATTCTACTGCACAAAGGGCTTGTGTATTCTACACTGCGTTGCATACTCAATCGCCATCCCTTGTGATGTTTCAAACGTTTTTGTCATTTACCCTTCAACTCTTAGGCCCAGTTCTTTCGCAGAAATTCAAATGTAACATTGTCATCAAATGGTAATTCAGAGCCCATTTTTTTACATTTAAAGATCCCCGTAAAACGCTGATTAGCAAATTTTAATAAGATGACAAGCTCAACAACATGATAATTGTCCTCTTCCGCTGATCACCATTTGTTCAACAACTGAAACGGACTTGAAATCGGCATTTAAAGGGAACCTTTCAGCTGTCAAAAAACAAAATGGCGCTGAATGGCCATTTGATGATTTTTCACACGTGAATTTCTACGAAACAAATGGGCTTTAGTAGCTAAAATGCTTGGCGGCTCGCTATGAGCCAGACACTATTTTCGTAATAAATTGTTTTTGCAAAAACATATTTTTGAATATTGTTTCGTCCTACCAGAGAACTTGTTTACATATTTATAAAAATTGTATTTATATCGTATCCCATATAATTTCTCTTTATCTTTCAATTTACTTTTTTATTATCTCCAGTGTTAAAAAATATATATAATGTAGAAATACTAAAAAATTCTTGAGCTTATTATATTTTTATTGTGAATAAGCGTTTTTCACAATAAAAATAAGTCATGCGGGACTTTACTGTAAATAAATGAAGCATTATGATTTTTGAAAATTAAAACATATGAAATATGATACGGAATTTGTGGCTGTGCTTTTTCACAGATAATAAAAACAATGTTTGCAAGTGACGAAACGCACGATATAATATAATATTAAGAAACATTATTTGGTTGCCAAACGATTAAAAATTCTAGGAGCATTTTTTAAGGTTCAAAATACCAAAAATCGTGGGAAGTGCATTGATTTTCTAGCAAATTCGTTACGGTTTCGCCGGCATTCTATAAGGGTTAAGTTTGCTTTTCTAGAAAATTCCAAGGGAAATGACAATATTAGATTTTTTTATTACTGTAGCCTGAGTTTCGATAAATCTACTTCTTCCTTGGCAGAGCGAAGTTTAAGCAGTTTCTCAACGTTGTTTACAGTTTTTTTCCAAGAAATAAACATTTACCTAAAGTGCCAATATTCTTCGCACCTGTTGAGTTCGATTTGAAGTTCCTACTTCTTGTATCGTTTTACAAGAGACGACTTTATGATTTGTGATTTTTGTGATTAGTGTTTTATTTTTGGGGTACCTATTACGCCGTATCTTATTTCTTATTTAGCCATAGTTTCTGACAGCATTACACAACAGCCCTGATAATGGACACTGTAATGCTGTCTGAAACCGTGGCTAAAGAAGGAGTTAGCGCAACACGGCATAACACCCCAAAAACAAATAACAAAAATACTTTTGGCCGTGAAAATTTTAAATCATATTAGGTCAATAAATTACAGAAAAAAAATTGCGAATAAAAATTGAAAAGAAATGTAAGCACATCTACAATGAAAATATACACAGTAAAAAGTACAGTATGAATAAATTGCATCATCATAAAATAAACCTAGGAGTTCTTGTCATTCGACTTGGTAGAAAACCTCGCTTATAGCTGTAAAGTCATCGCTAATTTAAAAGAACTTATGACTTCCGAAAAGGTTTTTTCGTGTTGCATTGTCATAAAGACCTGAAGACATTACGCAGCGCGGCACATGTGTAATCATTATCTGTACGGGTACAGGTACGGTGCTGGTGACGTAGGTCCTGATACAGACTGGTCTATACATCATTACGTTATGAGTTGCGATGATGGTTACGGAAGCTTACTGAGGGGCGAATTTGGCCTATGATTTTTCCATTCTGATGACGGCCTCTGTGACCGTGGTCGAGGGGTAAGACTCTCCACTACAAATCCGGAGGTTGCGGCTTCAAATTCTGGTCTACACAAGTAAATTTAAATCAATTAATTTGTGTTTTTTCACAATTTACATAAAATAGGTATATTTGCGGCACGTTCCAGAGCGGAAGATATTAGTATTTCGCCCGGGTGAAAGACCATCATTCAGAATTATCTTCAAGAAATTCTATTTCCACTTCCCACTACCTTCAGCCTCACAATTTACCTTCCGCAATTGGTGATGTCACTGTTTCACTAGCTCCAGACGGTTAGCAGAAGTTGGGACTCTTGTGGTGTATTCACATAAAAAATCTAAATCTACTTAATGCAACGGTTCCAAAAGTATCTGGAAGAAGAAGCGGTTCTATATAGGTCCCTGGTAACTGAGACGCGACACCAGGGTGCTGAAAATCTATGGGCGTTCGCCTCGCCACATCAGCAAAAACCGTCGCGAAACCCAGGTGCTGACAATCTATGTGCGCTCGCCTTACCATTCCGCTACCTGTCACCCAGGTCGCAAGAGTAGAATGGGTCGCGAGACCCGGGTGCTGACGAAGAAATAGCTCGCTCACTATTTGGAAGCTCTTGAACGGGTTTCAATGAGCGGGTCATTCACGATCAACCCAGCACTATTTATTAACACTCGCTTGTACCTAGATTACATGGCGGATCTTATTTATTTATTTTATTTTATTCCTTTAGATTTACACACAGTACAATATGATACAAGATATAATTAAAATATTTTTAGTGATTATAGATTATTGTTCCTTATCAGGTCGAAATTATTGGTACCTAACTAGGCAAATTGCCCGTTCCAAGGAACCAAAAATATGTGAAAGTAAGTGTGTGATTTGTCTATGTCTATAATATATCTCATTAATGAATTAATTTGTGATGTTTAATCGTTACAATCTTATGATAAAGTCGAACTTGAGCTGTTGAGTATGTTTCAATTGTGTATGAGCAATAATTAGAATAATGGAAGATATATATAGTGTGTGATTAATCTATGTCTATACTATGTCTATTTATTATGTTTATTGTGAATATTAATTTAACATAAGTCCAGTTATTAGTTTTATATCTCTTACTTGTATATCCCAAGCGCTCGTATTTATTTTATACGTTCCGATGTCATTCTCCGGTCTAATGCCACAAGTAATTGTTATTTTTAGTATTTTATTAGGCTTGTAACTGTGACATTCAATTATTGTTTATGGTATAATTCATACTGCTAATATAAAATAAATAAACTGAATGTCACAGTTCACTAACATATCAGCGCCACGAAGTCTGCAGCGAATGGGCAGTTCAGTGGGTCACTCGGCATGCTCTACACTAGACTGACTTCACTCCAGACCCGTGCGATCAGAAACCAATTATACCAACTATTTACAATGTCGGGTCAACGTCTCGAGGTAACAATACGACCGTTACAACATATAATATTCCATCAGCTTCCGCTATCTTGCGAATTAAATGAATAATGGTATCGGTAATGATCGAAGTTCGTCCTATTGCGACAAAAAATAGAATAATATGCTTTGAATAGAGAATCAAAATGATCTATTTAAGCCGATGCACTACGTAGTAATGCAAAATCATGTGTTTTTGGTTTGAATATTTGGTCGCCCAGAAATGTTTCAGATGCTTTAATTAAATAATGCGAGTAGAATACGTCATGAGCTTTGCAATAATCGAGTATTTTTTAGATAACTATATATACTTACGAACCCATTTTCGGTTATGATTTTATTGTATAATGTGGCAAATTAAGTTATTTATAAAATGATCGGAAAAAAATTAAATATTTATGCCTGAACATCCACAAAATAAAATAAAAGGCACTTTTTGACCATGTTTTTTTCTTACATAAATCAAAACAGGCGGATGGTGTTAAGCGGGAATTTAAATCTTATCGCCATCTACATAAGGGGTGTTATTGATAACGGCTCAATTTAAAATATTACCCGACGTAGTGCATCGCCTTAATATGATATATGAATTTCAATAGGTTTCTTCGAAATACTATGTTAATATTTAAGGGTACACTTAAAATAATTTAGAATCTGCTCTTTCGTAGATGAAGCTAGTTTAATTATTTAAGATAAAAACACTTTTTGCAAGTTACATGGAGAAAAATGAGGATTAATAATTTATTGAAAATCTCTTCAAATTATTGATAACCCGGTTAAATTCAGGTTTTGCAGGCCGTTTCCTGATAAACTATTAGTCAATTCCTAACATATTGGAACACATGTTCTCACACACCTGCACTTGCCTTGATAACATGACGAAATGAGGAAACATTATGAACGTGTACATCACATGTTCCGACATCGTGATAATACGTTCGTATTTTACTAAAAGTTTACCAGGAAACTTATCGATTCGTTTGTTAAAGGTTTTCAATGCCGTTTTCTTAATAAATCGGTTGTTAATATAAATTAGCAATATTTTATATCAATATTCTGCTTTAAAATAAAATACAAATTTGTATCGCTGAATTAATTCAATATTGTATTTGTATGCCTTTCTTGAAAGACTGGTGTTTGAACTCGAACGAAAATATTTCTTCATATTCATATTGCGTATGTATGGGCGAAAACAAATAATTCGTCCAAAACATGATACCCCATTCAACAATTCACTCTTTTAAAATTAACGTTAAATCCTCTATTTGTTTACCTACTATAGCGCACACAAATCACGGGATATTACAATTATAGGATGTCTGAAACTGAAATTATTTATAAAATATTTGCCTCAGAACGTTGCCTATTAAAAACGTATATTATCAATTTTGATCAAATTTTTATTTTGTTGTCAAATCATTAGACCAGAATTACTTTTGGATGAATACTGTTAGCTAACATTAAAAATCATTTGTGATTCAGATTTAGATCTGTTAATTTTTGTTAAACATTTAAACAAAAGAAATACACATTAATAAAATAATGTTAGTACCTACTTTATTGTTTTTTCGGATATGATTTATACTTTCATTTATAGATTTATAGTTCCAATTTTGAAAGTTAAACGTTCACTGAACCATTATTTTACGCACTACGCAGGAACACAATTTTGCATGCACTCATGCACCGACAACCGAAAAGTGTATGCTTAAGTAATTAATGTATATACAGCTACATTTTTTTTTTAAAGAAAGTCAAACATTCCCAGGTTACGAATAACCTGACAATATTTGAAAATCTCCTACTACCACCACAGTAAGCTGAAAATGTTGTTTGTGTTGTGATGGAGGACTTAGCCAGCCGAGGAATTGAACACACTACGCCTGGGTGGGACCCAAACGCGATGTCAACTCGGCCACCGACCGGTCGCCGAGATAAACCTTATTACCTTATTACCTTGATAAATCCCACCGCATTGTTGGTTTAAGAATCGGGTTTCGGAAAGAATTAAGATAACCTTAGTTTTTTTTTCTATATCACATACACAATTTTAAAATATCTCTAAACACTTTAAAAGGGAATAATTATTAGCCTGAAACACCTATATAACTCGACTCGTTAACTTTACTAACCTTGCCGAATGCTGATCGGGTAGGAACGACATTTATTTCGTATATTAACTGCTGTAATGACATCCGATTTTAGAGAAATGCGCGTATGTCCGCGTGTGTGTGTCATTGTCACCATGACACACACACACATTTGATAGAATGCATTGTCATCGACGACGAGTCTATCCGCCGAGTTTAAGCTCAATCGGATTTCGGGAAGTGTATTAATTTTCAATTCCAAGATTTGCATTAATTCATTGTTGAAAATAAAACTGATATTAAAATATGTTAATAAAAAAATTAACATATTTTGATGGAGTAATAGTTTGATTTTTTTTAATGTTTCAGGACAAAGAAAACGAAATTCGAGGTTTCTCGTTAATGCGCAATAGTTTGGCCTTAGTCACAGTCCGATAACAATCTCAATAACAATCATATCAGGCATCAGCATAATCATTCATACATCAGGAGAAGAATTTCAAGAACCGTACAATCAAGGTCTCGTCCCTTGAGAGAGAGATGATCCCTGGTCCGGAACCGCCGCCCGTTGATTCTTGATCACTGTGCGATGCCCGTTGATTGTCATGATGGCGTATAGGAAACAAGCAGAACCTCTTAATGAAGCCGTTTCAGTATTTTTACTACAGAAACTGTGAACACAGCCGGAGCTGTAATTTATCGCTCCAAGTGGCAACATGTTGTGTCGCCTTAAATATGTTGTTATACCCACTACTTACCACTTACTACCAACTTATATTATTGTCTCGACTGTCGACAGCAGTTCACATGCATCGCGTAAATGCCACAAGTATATTATAATAATACGATGCTTTAATATGTTACAATGAACTCTGGACTTTTCAGATGCAGAACAAGACGCATCACGCTGTCTTTGTTTACTGCCTGAGATTCTTGATTCTTGAAATATCAGGTATGATTTGAGATTTTCACGGCAAAAAGTAATAAAGTCATTTGTTTTGGGGGTATTATGCCGTGTCGCGCTACCTCTTTCTTTAGCCAGCGTTTCGGACAGCATTGCAGTGGGCATCAGGGCAGATGTGTCATCAGATTACACATCTGTCCTGATGAAATGTTGGCTAAAGAAGGAGGTAGCTCAACACGGCATAATACCCCAAAATCAAATCACTATAATAACATGAAACATGTTTTTTTATGTATATTTTATTTAGCTATAATTTTAGTTGCATTTCTAGTTTAAATCTATTATGAAACTACTATAATAATAATGGATAACAATTTATTATAGGAAATAATTATTCGCCTGTAACACCCATACAAATTGAAAATATCTCCCGAGTAAAAATAAAAACTGCTGACGGGAATTGAACCCACATCCTTCTGATTGCCGGTCAGGTGCTCTAGACCACTAAGCTACGTCGGCTTATTCCGAACACGCCAAATCATTCAATATGTAGGTACTAGTATTTCATTCAACGATTATTGCTATTACGTGTGTTTTTCTTAGTGGTCTCGAGCACCTGACTGGCAATCGAAAGGATGCGGGCTCAATTCCTGTCGGCGGAATTATTTTCAATTTGCAATAAGCAATAATTGTTGTATCAGATTCGAGTGTATTATCACGATGTCGGAACACGTGTTCATGAAATTTTTATTATTTCCCCATTTCGTCATTGTATACTATCATGGCCAATGCAGGTAAATAAACACATATTCCGATATATTAGGAATTTACTAAAATTTTATCAGTAAACGGCCTGCAATTCAATTTTTAACCGGATTACCATATACAGGGTTTTCCAATAAGAGGTGTTATTTTGATATTCAATCGTAAAAGATCAATGGTTTCGTTGCTTGTGTGGCACTTAGTGCCGTCTTGTTGAAAGTAAACGTTGTCCAGATCAATACCATTCAATTCCGGCCATAAAAAATCATTAATCATCTCTCGATAGCGCAATCCATTCACCGTAACTGTTGAAGCGTGTATCGTTCCATTTTTATTAATGGCGTAGTTTCTACTTGTCAAATGTCAAAAATGACAGCTTCAAAAGTAACATCTACCGAAATAGCGAGCTATTCAAAATAACACCTCTTATTGGAAAACCCTGTAAGAAATTTTAATAAATTAGCTGTAGGTACTCATTTTTCTATGTGAATATTGACTCACTTAACTTTGCAGTCCGTGATCTCGCTAGTGTAGATTTTGTAAATACAAAAGATTTGTTATTCATTTTTGGTACTCGCCAAGTTCTACATTTGTCCGAATCCAAAGATTGCAAAACGAAAGTGTGTCAAGCTATAAAACCCATTTTCTCACTTGAATAATACGGTTAAATTCTTTGACTGGTGTTCCTAGAACAGAACGTAATGAGAGCACCTGTAGTAAAGTGTGTAGTTCTAGTTAGAGAGCAGAGATCGCCTTGTGAGGTGGTAGCAGCAAGTTTATGGCCACGAAGTTCCGGAGGCTGACCACCGCGTTACGTCACACGAATAATTAAACATTCGAACACTTTTGTTTTCATTCAGAACGGACGAAAGGGGAAAACCTTCCTCTGACCGAAGTCGAGCTCTGCGCACCGAGCTCTGCGCACTGGACCGAAATTTTGCCATTCTAACTAGGTTAACCCTTTAGGTTTTAAAATATTTTTTAACTACAAGTCCCAACGACGAGATGAAATTTCATAGAATTTTGGAATGCTCTCGAGGTATCTAAAATGTGCTACATATTTTTTTTTATTTTTGAAGTTGTCGTAAAAATACATACCATTTATTAACTAGACAAAATTATCTTTGAAATGTTTGTATTTGAAATAAACATTGACATTTCTAAAAAATAAAATTTTAATATCACACTAAAAACTACTAAAAACTTGCCGGGATACTTTTACTCGAAACATGAATGATTTTGAAAGAATTTGGTATTCATAAAACACATTCCTTGTTTGTAGAGAATTTGTAAAAAAAACCGTTATGCCGTTTGTACAATAAAAACAAATTTTAAACTTTCAAGTCTCAATGAAAAAATCCCGCCAATTTGCAATCTCACACTTTGACATTTTTTTGTATTTTATCCATGTAACCATGTATTAATATTTTATACAAACTGAAAAGAATAATTATTTATCTTTTCAATGGTGAAAAAATCACATACACAGGGTGTATCGTCAAGTACCCGACAAACTTTAACCAGCTATTCCTTAGCACATTTGGAGTAAAAAATGTTATGGGCGCTTTGCTGTCCGGTAACATTTTTTTCCATTAAAAACAAAAATAAATAAAAAAATCCACACTCCGTCACTGTCATTTGCATTGTTTCTCGTGTTCAACAGCTGTTATTAGCAAGTGTGTCAAAAAGTGTCCTCGCTCTTTCGTACACACTAAATAATAATAGTTAAAAATGAGATGAATGGTGCCGTGCCATTTCGTTGTGATTGTAAAAGCGCGCCAACGTAGGTACGTACGTACATTATTCAACGAAACTCGAACAAAATATTGCCAGACGGGTTTTCAAACTTTGGCAAAGGATAAAACATTGGTGACATGTGGTAAAAATAAAATAGTAAATTTTTTATTAAAAAAAATGTTACCGGACAGCAAAGTGTCCATAACATTTTTTACTCCAAATGTGCTAAGGTGTGCTGGTTAAAGTTTGTCGGGTACGTGTCGTACGCATTATACAAACAAAGATATAAATACTTTTATAATGTATGGACTCCCCGGTCAGATCTGTCCTTTAGAGCCTCTAATGGAATATGATGTTTATGGCTAGTAATGTCCTTCCGATGCCTGAAGGGTTAAGATGAAGAAGGTACTTTATACTTTATACGCTCTAATATCAGATCCACGATGAGCTGTTTTCATTGATTGTACCATGTGGAAATTATGAATATTTTATGTGTGTATGTTCAAATATAACACAATTCATACACACTAACGACACTCATACGAAACTACATAATTTTGCATTTATTTATTTCTGTGTTGATATTGTTATCTTTGTTAATCTATTGCTTCATGTAACTAGATACGTACATTTTTATAATTTTATCTGGCCTCTTAATTTGTATCTAGGTACATATCTGCATGTATCTTAAATCATTACCGTAATAATGTATGTTGCATGGTAAGATATTTATGTTATCAAGATAGTTGTAAGTTAGGTACTATATGTATAACGTAAACACCACCGTATTAGTAGGTAGTTAAGAGTAAGAAAGAAATGCAACCGTGATTAGACTTGATAAGTAAATGTAATGCATTTTTAGGCTGTGTGATTTGCGATTAATAATTTACAATGTTTTTATAATTATTATAAGTAGGTAAAGTCAGTTATTCACCTAAATTAAAACTCCTTCAGCTATTAAATCAATTTCAACATGCATAGATACGTCATAGGTGCAGATACGAACTATATGTTCGTTCACGTTAGAAACATTTATGAAAATATTGAAATATATAGTTTGGAAGATTGACGACAATCTTAGTGAATATGATATAATTATTAGGTCTTCACGCCAAATGTGAGGTGAGAAAATAATAATAATAACACAAGAGTTTATTCCAGAATGTACGCAGGGCAAGAGCAAGTGCAATACATTCGATATCGATAGACAAAGACGAGCTCTCAGTGTTAAAGCAAACATGCTCAGTACAAGATTTCGCCTTTGCAGTACCGCAGTAAAAAAGACGCTCTTCCTTTCCTTCTGCGCAAAGTTGCACACGTGCGAACTATGGGCAAACTACAAAAAGATTAGTATAGAAAGGCTACGGGTCCAATACAACAACGCCTTCCGCACAATGTTTTGTCTCCCCAGATACTGCAGCGCATCCCGTATGTTCACGGAGGGGCGAGTTCCCGGATATGCAGCCCTTATTAGATCCAGGATGGCAGGAATGAGGGAAAGGATAAGAACCTCTGGAAAAATCCTCACTATGGAAGCCCGCCTCACTCCATCCTCCAGCATTGACGCACACTGGAGAAAAATACTAGGGCCTAATACAGTCACGGCTCCCTAAAGGCTTCAACTTTCTATTATTCTATTAATTTTATCATTTTATTTTATTTTTGTTTTCAATTTATCCTGTATTTTTCTGTTCTATTTTTTTTGTTTTTGATCATATATTTTTTTGTATCTCTATATGGAATGTGTGGGGCTGTAAAAAACACTTTTATTATTATTATTCCATATTTTAAAATAAAAGACAAAAAATAAAAAATATTTTTTTTATTCCGTTTGATCTCTGGTGAGTTGACGTATTGTTCTTGTATTGTTTTATGTTTACTATGCTTATATAATGCACTTGCTTAATGTGGATTGACTAGATGATCATTTGTGGAAGGGTTTAGTGTTTTTTCCTGTGGGGAAGATTTAACCCGGACGCAAAGTAGTAAAATTTAGAAAAATAAAATACACAGATAGGCAATGCAGAATAGAAGTGAAAAATGTGCGCAAACAGCCGTTTTTGGAAGATATTTGAACACCTCCCGTCTCCTGTCGGGCAATCAGGGGGACTTCATCCCATCCGGGCAACCATGGAAGTGATGATAGTGTTATATGACTGACGTAGTCTGCTTAGTAAGTTATTATTCTATATTCTGCTTAGTCTGCTGTCCATAAGCTTCCCATGTGGTGGCGGAGAAGCGCTCTGAAAGAGTGCACTCGTCCCTCCAATAACATTTTCGTAGCGCTGCAGTATCTCGGTAGGCGGAACACTTGGCGATAAGCACTTTTGTAAACGACTCTTAGCTTATGCCATTGGGATGCAGTGTAATCTATACACAGTACTGACATTTACAGCGAAGTGCAGAATGTGTGGAATAGTATTATTTTGACGTTTGTATTGCAAAAGTGAAAACGCCCTGACAGCATAGAAAAAAACTTCAACGTAGAACTATAATATAGGTATTTGTATCGCAGATAAATATTTTATGGATTTTGTGAACAAGAAATTTTATTAGTTAGTGTATTATTTGGATATTATTTTTTGAGTACTTGCATATTCTAATAATATTATTATGCAGGTATCTCTTAATTTACTTCTTATTATGATTACCAAACAACTGTACATAATTTTTATTATTCAAGTTAAACAAATTAAGTTGAAACGAAGTGTTATTTCAATAGTTTATGTGTACAAGAAGTAGGTGGGTAAGAAAATTTTACCTTTGGTATATCTATATAGGTACTGATAGAGCTTATATTTTTATTTAAAAATCTCACTAAACACATTCTGTTATAAGTATAAGAATTTGTGCAGTCGTTAAGCCCCCGCATTCCCAATTTCTACCGATTTATTAAAGGTTTCTTTTTAACTCTTTTAAATTTTTAAGTTCCAAAAAATTAACGTTATTTTTAAAATAATATCTTTAAATTTGTTAGGCCGAAACATTAATTATACAAAATTCCCTCGATAGAAAAAAATCGCAAGTAACTTCCGAAAATTATTAAAAACACATTTTGTTCTTTTATTTAATATGTAAGAGGCATGAAAAAATTCACAGTGTATCTTTAAATGCAACTAAAGTATTTTAGAGAGATTTTTGCTGTACTTCAAACGAGTCGTGTTTCATAATTTTCGCTTAAGGCGATGCCATACGTAGTAATTCAAAATCATGAGTTTTTAGTTTGAAAATTTGGTCGCCTAGAAATGTTTCAGATGTTTTAATTAAATACTGCGAGTAGAATACATCTTGGCCTTTGAAATAATCGAGTATTTTTTAGATAAGTCTTTTTATAAGCTCAGAAAAAAATAATGTATAAGGCCTATGAAAACCGATTTAAGTTCAAAATCTCCTACTTACGAACCCCTTTTCGGTTATGATTTTATTGTATAATGTGGGGAATTAAGTTATTTATAAAACGATCGAAAAAAAAATATTTATGCATGAACATCCACAAAATAAAATAAAAGGCACTTTTGGCCATGTTTTTTTCTTGCATAAATCAAAAAAGGCGGATGGTGTTAAGCGGGAATTTAAACCTTATCGCCATCTACGTAAGGGTTGTTATTGATAGCGGCTCAATTTAAAATACTACTCGGCGTAGTGCATCGCCTTAATTATTATCATTTTTTAATGTAAGAGCGCTCCCTCTAACATTCATATTTACATATCTCCCTTTCAAACCATCTTTGAACGCTTACTACGGGGCCTTAAGGAAAACTACAATGCGATACCTACCTAATTATAAGTGTATTTATTAATCTTTTCATAATCTTGTTATTGGTTTACCATTTTCATTTCATATCATTTCGCTATTTCTACATCATCTTATATAAGTTATCCATAACACTTGAACAATCTGTACTTCCAAATACACAGTTCTCCTTGGCGTTGTTTGAGGCGGTGCAATACAGATTTCAGAGGCTTGGTAGGTAAGTTCCCGGTACCTACTCAGCAGTAGCAGTGACTAGTAGTTTGTAGTAGTTGGTGTGTTCGTACGTAGCCGATACCGCGGCTATTCCATTCCAGTCCAATTAATCTGATTGCTCAATCTGCCGTCATTGTTCTGCACAGTCCATCATATCACACAACAATACCAGCCGCACACACACACTGCTATAAGCATACACACACATGTAGGTACGCACTTTCGGATCAGCTCTGCATTATACCTACTTACCTATTGACCGATTTATGTTCACTACCCGAAGCCTCCCTACTTCCATATTATACGTGATTCACACTGTAGGTACATCCCATAATGGCCCTTAAGTATTAATATGAAGTTGATAGGCCTTACCTACAATACAAGTTTTAAATAAAAAAAATGAGTGCTGAGTTTTAGAAAAATATGTCGGAGTTCTAACGACAATTCTGTTTAATCGCTTCTAAAATATAGAAAGCTTTGACCGTCGATATAAATTCAAATAATAATATATCCATTTTTAAACTTAAATACGAATAGTAAAAAGGGATTTGGCCACCGTTGGGGCCTTAAAGAGTCGGCGATATGTGAATGCGGTGCGGTGAGGACCACCGAACATGTGGTCAACCAATGCCCGCTGCATTCACTCCCCGGCGGGATTGATGTAGTTCACAGAGAGACGTCTGAGGCTCTAGACTGGCTACCTAGATGTTCCCCTCTCACCCTCCTTGCCATACGAAAAAGAAGAAGACTATTTATGTTGAAAATTGCATATTTATTTGAAAGAGATGAGTTTTTTAAATGCATCTATTTAAATTTTAGGTTTGTTTTTGGAAATGAATGAATGTAAATTGTTGGAAGCGGAAATTTACCCACTTCCCGACATCCGATCCTTGTCGTTGACAATGCATTCTATCAATTGGTGGCAATCATGTACACATACGAGGACATAAGCGTTTCTCTGAAATTGGACTACATTGCAGCAGTTAATATACGAAATACATATCAGTCCTACCCAATCGGCATTTGGCGAGGCTGGTACAGTTGGTAGATTTGTCAACTCCGGTTCCTGGGTATGAAGGTTAACGTTTCAATAATTAATTTTAATTCAGCAATTTTTTTTTTGCGGGCTGATTGTTTTTTAGATTTAATCAATTGCTACTGTTAAAACATACGTGCACACTATTATTTTAATCTTTTTTTACATTTTCTATTTAGTGATAATTTTCGTGGGGTTTTTCTAACACCGAGATGAAATAAAAGTTAATCGCTATGGGTACTCTGTTTACTGGACCCTATACCTAACATTTGTGTAGGCAACACCGGTGCCAAGGTGGGATGGAGATGCGAATACTCTTATATCCGTAATAATGATTAGTGTTTTATCCGATTCTAGCAAGTTAACGTAAATCATTTTAGTGGTTTACTAGATGGATAAAAAAAAAAATAATATTTTTGTTTTTGTAATGAAATAAAACACAAATAACATTGACGAATTGAATCACGATTGTTAATTTAAACTGAATTATCGATAAACGTCGCTACTTTGTCTAAACTACTTCAGAAAACTTTCGATTATATCAGTGTTCAAAATACAGGGTTTTCCAATAAGAGGTGTTATTTTGATATTCAATCGTAAAAGATCAATATTTTCGTTGCTCGTGGGGAACGTAGCGCCGTCTTGTTGAAAGTAAACGTTGTCCAGATCAATACCATCCAATTCCGGCCATAAAAAATCATTAATCATCTCTCGATAGCGAAATCAATTCACAGTAACTGTTGCTCCAGCCTCATTTTCGAAAAAGTAAGGTCAAATGACTCCGCCGGACCATAAACCGCACCAAACAGTCACACGTTGAGGATAGAAAGGCTTTTCAACAATAACTCTTAGGTTTTCTGAGCCCCAGATGCGACAATTTTGCTTGTTGACGAAGCCACCGAGGTGGAAATGGGCCTCATCACTCAAGATGATTTGCATTTGATTCACTCAAGTGAATTTTAATTCAATGCGTTGTTGAAGCGTGTATCGCTCCATTTGTATTAATGGCGTAGTTTCTACTTGTCAAATGTCAAAAAATGACAGCTTCAAAATTAACATCTACCGAAATAGCGGGCAATTCAAAATAACACTTCTTATTGGAAAACCCTGTATATTCAAACATGTCTTCCTTAAAATGATTTACCTGTATTTGTGTAGTATGTATGGCATAGTTGTTTTCCTTTCAATTTATACAATAAACATTTCTCAGGTGGGTAATTTAATCTATTCAAGCCGGCATGGAGTGAAATATCACTTAATTGCGGTATATAAATATATTGGTAATACCACTATTTCTTTCCGTTTTTACTGTTCGAGAATATGTTTATCAAAACCAAGCGTCTGTTCACTTTTAGTAAGAAAAGGTAAAATAATCATATAATTGCCGTTTTTGTGAAAAATCACCTCAAGGGCTCCGTAAACTGCATTCCGCAGCAATTGATTACGAATTGTCACCCGAGGGAGGAAATGGAGAGAGGAGGACGGGACCAAGGAATAATTTATTGCCATAAGAAAATATCGATTCCCGATAAAATTTTTCTTAATTATCTCTTTATTTTTCAATACGATTCACCTTAATATCGACTGTGTTTTGGTAAAACCCTTCAAGCCACATTTTTCGAGAATGTTACTTTGCAGTGGTTTCTTGTAAAATAGTCTTCAATGTAGAATAAAATAATTCATGGTTAAGGAATTTTTGTGGATTAAGACATTATTAATTCTAATAACTAAATTTATACGTACAATTTTTTTAGGTTATTTCGAGAAAACCGTAGATGAAATCACTCAACCCTCAAATATCTCATATTTATAAATATAATTGCAATATTTTACATCGAAATATTGAAAAACAAAAATATTTTAAATTAGTTTTACGAATCTGGAAAAAAAAGAAGTTTTCATCGTCTCCTGTAAAGTTTTCATTTTGTGGCCTGAATGGTTTTACCATACCACAGTCGATATATCGTAACATACGTTAAAATACTAAAAAATCATACACTAGAAGACAGACGCAAAATAAATGTTATACCATTCTTATTTTAAATTATAAACTCTAAATTAGACTGTTCCGAACAATTGCAACTTATATACTTACACATACCCACAAGAACAACACGACACAATACCCTATTCTAGCGCTGTATATATAAGCACAACTGGATCGCTAACTCTCTGATACAGTGGTTTCACACTATGGGAATATATTGATATTGACTATATTTTTAACTTGATGAATCATATTAAAAACCTATTTCAACCATCTTCTTGAACCTTTGGTTGTCTCTTTGTAAACCTACCTGATCACTCAATTTAAAAAAAAATTGTTTCTGTATTTTTATTTCGTGTATGAATTTTTTGTCTATTGCAATTTTATTTTTATTTTTTCTTTGTCATGTTCTAAATTATTCGTCATGTCAAAATTATTCCACATATACTTATGTAAAAGCCTTACGGGCGTAAAATGAATTTAATAATAATAATAATGACTAAGGACGGGATTATTAAACAGAATTTGAACAATTCATTATCTTTCAAAGTGGATTTTCAAATTCTGTTACGGTTCTATTCAATTTCTGTTAATATTTCAGTTTTGTGAAACAAATGGCTAATAATGATAATAAGAACAGAACTTGAAAAGAACCTTCACAGATCGTGAAAATCAACTTTGATGAATTGTTCAAATTCTGTAAACAACCCGTCCTAAGTACTTTCCTCCGCCCTAGCTAAGTCGGCACAGTTGATTTAGTTTCACAATAATTTAACTGTTTGAATACTCAAATCAGTGTGAAATAGTGAAGTTTTGCACGCACGCCGAGATTACCATCAAATTGATTGCGATAAATCAACACGGTATTATGGCGAAGAGGCATGCACATGAATTAGTGATCGCGATAGTAATTTTCTTTGTTTTCGCATAGAACTTAGAGGATGTAATAACAATGCGGCCCTTCAGCAGGTGGCTTATAAAGTACAAACTATTGGGTAATCCAGTTAAAAACGGGACAGCAGGCCGCTTACTGATAAACTTTTAATAAATTCGTAATGATATCGGAATACGTATTCGTGTACCTGCGTTTGTCTTAATAATATGTAATGACGAAATGCGAAAGAGTTAGGATTTTTATGAACACTTTTCCGACATGCATCGTGAAAATTTATTGGTATGTTACTAAAAGTTTAAGGGCATGCAATTCCGTTTTTAACCGGATAACGAATTAGCAGAATTAGCAGTTTAGTTCTATCAAACACTCTCACCTGAACTTAAAAAAATAGGAGATACATTTCGGTTAGACTTACTTATTTTACAGAGTGGTCACATTGGCTATCCAACATTGGCTATTCAGCCAATGTGACCGTAAGTGAGTCCCAAGTAATGTATTTTTTATGTGACTCCTCACAAGAATACCAACTGCTCCCAACCGTCAGGAGCCAGTGAGACTATGGCATACGCAATTATGGTGTGTTGGGAGGCTGAAGGTAGTGGGGAGGGGAAGGCAATGGGGCAGAGCATATTCAAATTTGATCATCAAACACGGCCGAAGCCATTTTATGCAAGGTTCAATTCTATCATAATTGTGGTCTTACATTAGGGCAATACTGAGAGTATCTTCCACACTGGAAAGTGCCGCAAATATTTATTTATTTATTTAATATCAACGGTATAAATATACCATAAACAATGATAACATGTCACAGTTAAAATCCTAGAAATATTTTAAAAAAAGAATTTTTTTTTTTTTTTTTTTTTTTTTTTTTCTTTTCTTCTTAGGTTTGTCAACAGTGATTCATATCAAAGCTCTCGAAATTCAATTACACAATTTAAACTTGGTTGATACTATCACTAATTACAGACAAACACAACATTGAAGAATTACAAATATATGTGGCATTTGATTGTGAAATGACATTAGAGAGTAAATATGCAAATACTAGGTGATAAGTCGAAGTTTCTTATCGAAATGGCTTCAACGAGGCTCAGAAAACTTTTTTTTATATTAACCTCAATCAGGAGGCACTGAGGAAAATAATTAACATGTCATCTTTGGGGATGCTGTGTGGAAGGTCTTTTTTAAGGAAAGGAAGGAGAGGAAGTTCTGTGAAGGTAAAAGGTTTGGGGGTTGGGTAGGAATCTAGGGATCGGTGTGTCCATGAGTGACGGACGCATTGATTACTCCCTCTCACTGTGGTGCAGGCAATGGGTCGAGAGTTGGAGAGGTCAAAGGGTCTACCCAAACCAGCTTCTCCCAATCTCCTGATCGGACAGTCGCATCCTGAACACACCTCACCTGATGAACCCGGGCTGTGGGCACCCCTGAAACCTAGTGAATCACTTGGGGTGACCTGTGGCAGAGGTGTTGGTTATCCAATAAATGGTTCTCGGGGCGGCGGTACCCAAACCCGCCTCCCTAATTTGGAATTTCTTATTATGTTCCTGTAGTCAGCGTTCAAAGGTGGCTTGAAAGGGAGATATGTAAATACGAATGTTAGAGGGAGCGCGCTAATATTAAACACGATAGTAATTAAACGAAAATGGTTACAATATTTAATAAAACATGATTCGATTGAATAGAGAAAAATGCTATCGATAAATGCTTTAGTTGCATTTAACGATACACTGTGATTTTTTTATGCCTACGAGGGTAACATAATAAAACGTGTTTTTTAAATATTTTTACGATTTTTTTCTGTCGAGGGAATTTCATATAATTAACGTTTCAGCATAACAAATGTATGGATATTATTATATTATCATAACAAATGTATAGAGATAGTATAAAACTTAAAGGAGTTAAAGAGAAAATTGTAATAAATCGGTAGAAATTGGAAATGCGTGGGCTTAAGATCTTGCAATTCTTTTAATAAAAACTGTATCGGTGCTAATATTTAGTCGTGCACTTCAGAATCCTTCAAACGTATTTTTAGTAGAGCCATAACTCCATACTAATAACTTAGCTTTTGTTACAAATACAATTGTAAAAACAGTAAAAAATAGTTTAAAAATTATGATTTATTAAAATTGAATGGGATATTTTCACAACCTATGAATACCGTTAAAAACGTGGAAGATTTAAAGTTTATTTTTCTGATTATGATTATTGTACTGAAAATATACAATTATAATATTTTCATTCATAATTATAAATTTTAAAATCGAACCGGCACAGAGTCAAGCACTCTAACCGTTGCGCCACGAATTGAACGCTCTATTTATGTACCAAACTAAAATGAGTTTTTGTTCAATCCAGTAGTAATAAAAATCTAAAAAACTAGGCTTCGAAATCAAACAACCCGAACTAAACATGTCTTCGTTTTCCACCATTTGGATTTCAAAAAGTTATAAACAAAAATACCTGCTAGCTATCAGTAATAAATCAAATCAATAATGCAGTCGATTTGATCGGAAGATAAAAATAAAATGAATGAATTCTTCTACCATACCACCAATGGTGAATCTTGTATCATTCTTTAATTTTATTATTTTTTGATGATTTGATTTAATATAACAAAGCTTTCTCTGTTTACCGTTTTTTAATGCTTCCGATTTTGTTGTCCGGGTTAAATCTTCCCCATAGGAAAAACTAAACCCTTCCACTCACTTTTCCACAAATGATCAGCTAGTCAATCAACACTATGCAAGTGCATTATATAAGTAAAATAAATACAAAACAATACAAGAACAACAACACGTCAACTCACCAGAGATCAAATGGAAAAAAAAATTCACCGACTCCAGATATTTTCATATTAGAGGGTTCGGCTCGGTAGAACTTCTAACAGGGCCTATAAATCCTACTGATCCCTCAACATAAATATTTTAAAAATCTTTCGTTATCCTACATGTATTCAAAATGACCGACTTTTGCATCTTTATATATAAATTTTTTGATAGATCTAATACGCCTAAATTTTTAATGAGAGAGCTAGGTATAATGCCAGTAGCCGAAATAACGAATGGTAATATTTTTATAGTCTGAGAATGCCAAATTCTTTTTATTTCGTTTCCTAAATCTGTGTATTTTCTTATTTTTTCATTAACAGATTTTTGATTTTTGATTTTTCCAACATTAGCATTTTCAGTATATTGTGTAAATAATACGGTGTGGGTTCGTTTTTTTAAACAAGTGTACTGTTTTAATTCAAGATTAATGACATTTTGCACATCTGACCTTAGAAAACAACTGTCAACATGAGATTTTGAAAAACTATCCCCCCACTTCATTTTCTTGCAAAATTGTGATACTTCTTGATGAAATAGAACATATTTGACGTTCAACATAAGAGGAATATTACTGTCTACATCTGCTCGGAGAAAAATGAGTATGGCTAATCTATTAAAATCCTGTTAAAAGCGTGATGGCAAAGCCATTTCCTAATAAAATATTAGTACATTCAGAATACATCGGAACACGTGTTCATGCAGCTGCTCTTATCCTGATAAATATAACGACGAAATGCGACAGTATTAGAATTTTTATGGCTACGTGTTTCAACATCCTCATAACACATTCGTGTTTTACTGATAGTTTGTTAGGAAATGTGTCAATTCATTCGTTAAAGGCCTGCAGTCCCGTTTTTAACAGGAATATGAAAGATTCGACCAGGTTTTTAATAAATTAGCAATATTATCAGTAATTTTTCTAGGTGTGATTTCGAAAAACAAAAAGTCCTGGGACTTCAATAAACTTTCAATGTGGTGGCTATGAAAACATGGAAATATTTGAAATCATGTTTATGAACGTAATAATAAGTAGCCTTTTTGAGGAGAATAATAAATATACAAAGGATTTAATAATTCTAAAGTTGGATGCTTACCAGGTATCAGATTTCGAATGAAATAATCGCTTTAATATTTTCGTCCCTGATAAAGCTTGGTTGTAGTGAAAATCTCTTCAACATATTGAATATTAATAAAAAAGGTCTTAGCGAAGATATAATTTCATCAATATAATATCATCGAAGATGAAGATAATACTAATAAATCTAAACGAAAGATGAAACAGAACAAGACACAGAAAAATAAAAATATAACGGTCACAACTACGGTTACTACACAAAAAATGAAATCAAACACAAACCAAAAACAACAACAAAAACTCCAACAAAAAATAAACCATGTACAAGATACCTTTATGTCCTTTATCATGATGTGTATATAATATATGTACCTACCTAGTACTTTTAAATTAGAATGCTACCCAAGCAGCAGTTAATCTTATGTTTAATTTGATATTTTATTTTATTCTATTTCTTCTCTTTGTTATTCATATTTATACAAAATATGTTAGTAGACTTAGGCACCAGTTAAAAGTATTTCATTATTATTTTAATTCTATACTTATCAAACAACTTATCAAAATGTTAATACTCATCCTAATTTGACTGTCCTAAAACGCGAATCCTCCTAGTTGGGCAGTCAAAATATTTCTTAAATAATGTATACAAATGTATAAAAAAAAAAACAAAAAAATAAAAAATAAAATAAAAAACTAAGAATTGAACTCAGGATCTCTTATCTTACAGATAGATATCTTATCCAACTTGATGACCATTGGGACCTATTTATTAAACGTCATATTTGTCGATTTCATATTTCAATATATTTTTAACATTTGCATATAATTGTACTTAACTTAACCCACATACTAGTAGGTAGTAGGTAAACACATTTCGTACAATACTAGGCAAATTTAGCATTGTTGCGCAATTTCACTTGATAAGTGACCTCCGTGTTTCGGATAAGATCGCTGAATATGAATATGAGGTACTACTGAAGAAGGACGTCGGACAAATAGTGAAACATATCAACGAAACTGCGGAAACACTCGATGAAATTGAGTACTGCTGATTTATTAAAATCCTGTTAAAAACGTGATAGTACCCCATTTCCCATCAAATTATTACTAAATTCAGAATATATTGGAACACGTATATATTACACATATATTCGCATATTTTGCAGCTGCGCTTATTCTAATAAATATAACGACGAAATGCGAAAATATAATAATACTTTATGAACACGTGTTTCGATATCCTCATAACACATTTGTGTTTCAGTGTTGTTTTTTTAGGAAATCTGGTCAATTCATTAGTTAAAAGCATGCAGTCCTGTTTTCAAAAGGAATGCAAAATAATTTGACCAGATTTACAATAAATCAACAATATTTTTATCGGCAAGTTTTTTCCATGCATGATTTAAGATACATCGACAGCGCGGATCACAAAGCAGAAGGTGTTAAATTGAGGCTACTGAAATTACAAAGTTTAGAATAAAAGAATAAGTCCGATTCATGCCACAGAGTAAAAAGTATCAATTAAATTCCACAAATGGGTAGTCAAAAGAGATTGAAGGCAGAGCGTAGGAGATTTTCACGATTAAATAACATTTGTTAGTGGACGGAAATGTGATTAAGTTGTGGAAAATGTTTTCTGGTTTACTAGAAACTGATAGAAATTCAAAATCATGTTTAGTCTATAATACAGAGCATTTTCATCTACGATAACAATATTTAAATAAACTTTTAAACTTAAGGGATGGGTAATCTGAAGTTCTACTTTTACTTGACTTTATTTTAATTGGGCTAACTTCATTTCATTTTTTCATCAAATTCATTAGCTCTTATTGAGTGTCGGAAAAATCAAGCTGAAAAGATTATTATGTAATAAACATTAAGAAGTAATGGTTGTTTCAAGCACGCGAATATCTTGTAGTATCACGATACAATGGAAATAGTGAAGATGTTTTCAAAAATTCCAGTTTAAATGCTGTAAATAAATAATATTGTTGGTGTCTCAAATACATAAACAGACAACTGCAGGGCAATTATTTTCAGCCGTCAATTACGGGAACGCGAAAACAATAATTTTGAGAGAGATAGCAGCATGCTAATTGTTTTTACCGGCAAACCTTCTATTGCCAACACGCATAGAGTTTCCTTTCTTCAAGTGCAAACTAATTATAAAAAATGACGTTATTGCTTTAGAAACTTAACTATTGTCTGTTCTCTAAAACGGAGATGAAGAAAACGAAAAGATAAAAACGTAAATAATAGTACAAACTGATTAAATCTTACCTCGATGTTTTGTGATGCACCTCGTTCAACATTGTAAGGTCGGCTTTAGCGATTTTATATGTTTATTATAAACTGTTTCCTTTCTTATCAGGAGTGATTTCAAATTAATCAAATTAACGTATCACCTATTGAATGTGTGAAGAATATAATATTGAGAGAAAAACCGTCGTTAAAATCCACATTGTTTTAATACACAACTCAAAATCAAATAAAACCTCCAGTTCACTGATATTTTAGCATGGTTAAAGTTAATAACTGTCTGTATTTTCCACTAAGTATATCCAAAGAGTAAATCCATCGCTAGTTAACACAGTCGGCGTTTCTGTCTCGCGTCGGGTTTCCTACTGACCGCGCGTTGGTCTCACGCGCTAGGGACGCCGTTACTTGCGAAAAGTCGGCGTTGCGACGCTCAACTACGCTCGGTAATAACCACCGTCTGCCGCTAATACCAGCACGGAAAGTGTTGTGGTAGGATGATGGCTGATGGCTGTTGGCTGTTGGTGTGGCGGCTGCCGGAGGTTGAGTGAGAACTGAGAACAGTCTGCGCTGAACGCAGCGGCCGCTTCCCTTGGCCGTTACGGGAATGCAGAATTTCAACGGGGGGAGGAAAGGGTCACAAGTTCACTGCAGAGATTAATCGCTTCAAATCGCCAGTCGATTGCTTGTTGATTGATGTGGAACCATTTTGGATTGAAACTGCAATAAAGGGATTGACGGTAAGTCGAATCGATGAAGCTTCACGATGGATAACTGAAAAATTATGATTTTTCTCCAGAATTTTAATACTTTTGTTCCTATGTAATACTTATCAAACCTTTATTTGGAAAAAAATTTCAGTAATTAATATTATTTAAATGAATAACTGTTTTTAAAGTTCTGCTATTTACTTATCATTCAACGGGAGAGCTAAATACAGTTTAAGAGCTCAAAGTGAGACAGTTTGACGTTTGATTCTGAAAGCGAAACAGCTGTCAGACGCAAAAGTAATAAATTTTTTTTATTTATTTTTATTTAAAAAAGTCTATAATAACTAATCCAGAGTAAGAATAAATGCCGCCAACGGGAATTGAACCCGTACCTTCTGATGTCCGGTAAGGTGCTCTGAAACTACTGAGCTTTGTCGGCTTATTTCCAACCCGCAAAATAATTCAATATGTACTAGTACCTCAATCAAAAATTACTGCTTATTTTCTTTTTTCCACCTGTAAACAACCAACTTTATTTTTTTAGGAAAGGCTTAAAAAGATATTTCAGGCAACTAATTATTGCTTATAATTATGTCTGTTATATTGTTGATATTTGATTTATTTAGTTACAAAATAATAAGTAGGTGCGAGGTTAAGTTAGGTTAGGTTAGGTTATTAACCGTTAACTAAAAAGGATTATTTGAGATATTGGTAAATGGTACCATTATTAACATACAATGGTGGGTATTTGAACATTGGGTAATTAGGTATTACTAAGCAGGTAAGTATTTTTTTAAACATATTTTTCCTTAAGGAAAATAATTTCTCTCAGGGCATATGTCCATATTTAGGGATGCTGTGTGGGTTTTATTAAGGAGAGAAAGGTGAGGATGTTTTGGGATTGTAAAAGTTTAAAACTTAAATTAATTATTTTTTACAAATCGGGATCTGAAGGTTTGATTTTTAATACATATTTATTACTAGTTATTTGATCTATACATATTTTGTCATATTATTGAAAAAAATCAACAATTATTCCTAAAATCAAATTATTTAGAAATGAAAACCGCCCACCGTAAGAATAGTGGATATTGTTTTTAATAAATAAAACGTTTGTTTTTCGAATTGATTTTTTTCAAGCTTGTCAAATAAACAAATAAACGCTCCTCTGTTTACAGTAACTGCCCCAAATACGTAAATGAATTAGATCCGCCATGACTGGAACTCGATTTGACGCCATAATTAATTACACAATCCGAAGCATGCTTATTATTAATAGTAATTCACATCTTCTTCTATTGGAGCGTCCTGTACCACTTTGTTTATTTTTCTGTAGAAATAAATTAAATAATAATTTTTTTTTTTTTTTTTTTTTTCAATGAAAAATACATTGATTTAAACAACTTTATTTTAAAACAAACTGTACGCGTTGCCGTGGCTCAGTCTGTCTGTGTATATAGATAAACAATAGCTCGTGTTGTTTTTACGTCCAAAAGATGACATTGTTTAAAAAAAAACTTGTTTTAGATCTCACGGGTGACATCTACATAATATGTTACCTTGAATAGTATATATATTTAAATTGCTGATATGTTTTTGATAAAAAAAATATCGTTATTCGTTACCCCGCTACGCGTTACTGTGGCTCAGTCTGTCTGTGCAGATATAGAGACAATAGCGCGTGTGCTTTTACGTCCAACAGATGGCCCTATTTTTCAAAATAAGCATGTTTTACCTGTCACTTGTGACATCTACATGATATAGGTATATAAAAACACACGCGTATTCGAATGCACCGTTGTGTCAAAATTTCAAAACAATCGGTGAAGAAATTTCAGAGATTCAAGATTTTGATCAAACGAACTTTTACGTTTTTATTTATATAGATTTTACAAATACTCAACTAGTTTATATTATTACGGTCCTGAAGAAGGTTAGTTATAATCGAAGCTAGTTGACAATTTGTAAAATTGTACAGGGTTTTCCAATAAGAGGTGTTATTTTGATATTCAATCGTAAAAGATCAATGCTTTCGTTGCTTGTGTGGCACGTAGCGCCGTCTTGTTGAAAGTAAACGTTGTCCAGATCAATACCATCCAATTATGGCCATAAAAAATCATTAATCATCTCTCGATAGCGCAATCCATTCACCGTAACTGTTGCTCCAGCCTCATTTTCGAAAAAGTAATGTCAATGACTCCGCCGGACCATAAATCGCACCAAACATTCACACGTTGAGGATAGAGAGGCTTTTAAACAATAACTCTTAGGTTTTTCGAGCCCCAGATGCGAAAATTTTGCTTGTTGACGAAGCCACCGAGGTGGAAATGGGCCTTATCACTCAAGATGATTTGCATTTGATTCACTCAAGTGAATTTTAATAATTTCAATGCGTTGTTGAAGCGTGTATCGTTCCATTTTTAGTAATGGCATAGTTTTTACTTGTCAAATGTCAAAAAATGACAGCTTCAAAAGTAACATCTACCGAAATAGCGGGCTATTCCAAATAGCACCTCTTATTGGAAAACCATGTATAATAAAGTGGTTTAAAACAAAGTAGTTTTTAAATAAATTATAATGTCAAGCCACAAATATAGGGCTATCTTCGATAACAAATGTTTTTAGGTGATAGACTATGATTATACCATGAAAAATAGATTAACAAAAGCTTGTTTCCTACACATTAGTCTTGTCACATTAGTGTGATGGCGCAGTGCAGTTAACTTAACCGTGTTTGTTTTTTGAACAATCTTTTCGTGTTTTTACGAGTGTCGTTTTCCGGTGTAGTGTTACTAAATACATTTGACAAATAATTGGACACAGATCGAGCAGTAAAAAACAAATTTGTTACATAATGCTTTTTTTAAGTGTTAAAATTTGTAACTAGAGTTTCTGGAGTCAGAGCAATACGGAAAACCCTTCCGGGGAATCGTTGGAGGCTTCAGGTTAAGGCGAAGCTTAAAGCTAATTCACTATTTTCGATCAATCTTTATAACGAATTGGTTTACATTACGAATACCAAATACATCCTTTAGATAAATTGAAGTTTTTCCTATCGCTTCCCTTGAGTAGAATTCAAATAAAAAAATATTTACTCAATATAAAATTACTAAAAAAAGAATTTACTCAATAGAAATGTATAAACGCATAAATGAAATAACTTTAAAACATACAGTATTATGGCTAAGATTATCTGTGACTGTTTCCCTTGATTAACTTTTTTATTTTGAAAAAACTGCATTTGCGCTTGAAATCGAGCGTTTCTTGACTACGTTTGCCAAACGATTGCCTCTATTACCTATATTCATGACAATATAAGTCATTCCAAGAATATATACATTTTTGGCTAGCAGCTTCCTCTTAAATGTATAGGGGAAAAAGATGAGGAATATGATTGTTGGGAAGTAGATCTGATTATTAAACACGGCAAAATCATTTCAGTTTAAAATGGTGGTGCACATTCGTCTTTGGCATTCGTCACTGTGGAACAAGAGGCGAATATATTGTTATTTTATTTGATTTACCTATGTAAAAACCCATATAAATGCAGTCCAGAGGGGGTTCGAATCCGCAGCTTCTTGGTTCAAGCCATATAGAGTAGAGGAATAATTTTCAAATCAAGCTCCATTTGACTCCAGTAGCAGCGTACCACGCAAGGGATATACTTAACTAGTTTGGTTACCTATAGTTACCTAAACAGTAGCTGTAGTGTAATGGCAGTCGACAAGTAGTCTAGAATATGATCCGCTATGTGCCATAATATCTGATGTAATACCTGGTCCTACAGTCTGTTAGTTCCCACGCTTCCACCATCTGATCCGGTGCCAGCTCCGCACTAGATACCCGTCGAGTAGAGGACAGACTATAGACTTTATAGAAGACAGACTGCTGATTGTGGTATAGTGGTAGGTATGGTTCGGTCGCCATGTGAATGTTAAGGGAACGAATTGGCAATAAAATTAAAAAAAAAATACCAAACGATTTATTTGTTTGCACCCATATATACGCAGTTTTAATATGAATACATAGTTGGGTCCGTACAAAATCTCAATTCTTTCAAAAAAGGCATTGAAATATATATTTTTTAACAGTTTGAAAATGGCCTTGAAAGCTGAAACAGCAGTAACAATAAAAAGAAAGAAAAAAATACTTGCAGATCTTATATTATTATATTATATTATTAAATTTGATTTTAATTAAATGTAAAAAAAATTAATTAAACGGAATTACACGAATTAAACAGAAAAACAATAAATAAATATAATATTGTATTTGTGATTTAATCCAATATTGTAATTGTAAACCACTCTGGAAACAATTGAGTTTTTATAAGAACAGAAGTATTTATTACACATAGCACTCTTTTTAGGGTGAATTGCCTAATACAAAAAAAGTATTTATTACTTAATTTTTTTATTTAATAGATACTAAAAAATACAATTACAAAATAGTGAATCTTTGACTTTCCAACTGGGAAGGTTTCCCGTTTCAGGACAAATTAATTGATAGGTTTAATTCGTATGACGTAGGTAATGTAACACAAATGCATAACAATAAATTCAATAATTGGTGAAATTACTTTGTATGACTTTAAATTCATAACACTGTAGAAATTACTTTCATGTTTACAAATAAGAGATGTTTTAGGTGAGCATATTATTTTTTATTGTTCCTATGATGTTTAGTAATATATGAGTAAGAATTATTATTTTGAGTTTGATTTTGTGTGGTATTCATTATCAATATTGCGTATGTGCGGGTGCAAAACAAAGAATTCCTCATAATATTTCAAAACATAACTTGCATTGTTTCACATGTAGATTATAACGTACGTCTCGTATACCCTTAACAATCTATGAGCTTATGTTGCAGATATATTGATTATCGTGATTTAGTAGCAATTCGGATTCATAAGGTACATGATAGTAAAATTACTGATTAAATTATTGATTGGTAACGATTAAAGGGCCCACTCTCGAGGGGTAGTCCGCTCCTGATGAGCCAAGTCGTGAATATTCCGCGGCAATAAACGCTTTTTCTTACGGAATTTCTCCAGCACTAATACTCTATTCTTCCGCCCGTCCTCCGTGATCTGTTCGCCTTCTTCCTGCTGCATACTGCCTTCAGCCTGATGTCTTCAGAAGCGGCCACCGTTAGCGGACTGTTAACATATTAATCACGGATGATTTCGGCCACAATTGGATCTCGTCTGCTGGGAAGCTGACCTTGCATAATAAACAATTTATCCAAAGCAAATTCGGCAGATTAGGAATGGATTGTAACGAGAAAACAAGTATTTTAATAAAATAAATCTACAAATCATTCTAACTTTGATCGCACGCATATTTTTTTTCTCTTTTTAGTAGACATAAATTACGAAAAAAATATCTTTTAAATGGCTATAGTTATTTTACTCGGAAATTGCACATTTTCATATGTCAAATTCACTCAAAAGGCATTAAACCTCTCGTTTTGGCAAATAATAAAGATTACCTACCACCTAAAATGTAAAGTGGGTGTGTTTCGTTGATTTAAATGTTTGCCCAATCGAGGCTTAAATTTACAATACAAAACTGTATTTACGAAATTCAGTAGGGATGGAGATCTACGATGTCAGGCGAGTGTGAGTGAGAATGGTAAGTGAGACAGAGCGCTGGGCTATTGGGCTAAATGGAACATGTGTTTGTATTCAAATTTGTACGGAGGCAATTCTTATGTTTTTCTTTATTTTACACGGAGAAAATGACTATTGCTAACTTATTAAGAATCTCTTCAAATTGTTGGTAATCCAGTGAAAAACGGTATTGCAGGCCATTACTCATTTTATTATCATAATAAAATGAGTAATGGCCTGCATCAATACTGCATCATATATATAATTAGCATTACTCATTTTTCTCTGTCTATGTGTTTGGTTTGTGCCTATAAATATCTACTCTTTGGCACAACAACACGATATCTGAAGATAAATATTTTTTTGCTAAGTGATAAAGTTGAAATATTCACAAAGCGTAGCATTCATAACATCTGAAATCAAATTAATTAAGTACACTTTTCTGTGAATGCGTTTTCCAATGTTTTCTCTGTACCTACCCAACAATACAAAATATATCTAAAAAACCGTATTAATGAGATTTACTGTAACGAACTAGAGTCTTATCTCAAAATGTATCTTTATATTTTCACGAGTTACATTTTTAAAGTGTACCTACTAAACAAAGCAAAAAAAATCGTCATATATTATTGAGGGGAAGATTGGAGTTGTTGGAAAAAGTGATGAGATTTTTATATTCATTAAAATGTGTCGTGGAAAATAAGTGAATTGTGAGAACAAAGAACACGAAATGAAGACGAGGTAAAATTATATTTTTATTTTAAAGATAAGTGTACTGTATGCATGCACTTATGACGGGTTGTTTCGGGGAATTTGAACAATTCTTTAAATTTCAAAGCTTATTTTCAAGTTCCGTGAAAGATTTTTTCAAAGTTTGTTATTTTTTCAGTATTTCAAAGTAACTAGCCTATAATGATATAAAAACAGAACTCGAATGGGACTTTTACAGAACCCGAAAATGAACGTTGAATTTTGATGAATTGTTCATCAAAATATAAAAGAAATTGAAAAATTTAATACCTACCTAGTAAATTTCTGTATACTTGCGGCACTTTCCAGAGAGTATATGGTACTATCAGTATCGCCCAGGTGAAAAACTACCATTCAGAATTGAAACATTGCTTGAAATAGCTTTAGCCATGTTTGGTGACTAGATCTGAATAGCCATGTATTCCCCTACATTCCACTTCCCCACATCCTTCCCCTCACAACATACTCCAATTGAGAATGCTATAGTCTCACTGGCTGCAGACGGTTGGGAGCAGTTGGTACTCTTGTGCGGTATTCACATAAAAAAACTCCAACAGGCAACAGCTAACAGCCAAGTAAATGGACTACAACGAATCGATGGACAATTAAGAATAAACGTTTACTCGTTTATTGATATTATAAGGTTGTTTCGTGCGAATGATTTATATTTATTAAGCACTTTTCCATTATAACGGTAAACTTCAATGTGAAACTAAAAAACATTCAATTGGGAAAGAGTAATCGAAATGACGATCATTGCACGGAGATAAAGTAGTCGCCGCCTCTCGCACTGTTTCCGTAATGGACCGGATAAGAGTCCGCATTACAGATTAAAGGTAATTCAGATGACTGGGAAACGTTTCTTCAGGTAACACCCGCGGTACAGTACCTATTACAAGTTTGTCATCGTGAATCATCATTTCGGCGCTGCAGCTAAAAGTCCCACTCGCTTAATAATGCTTGCCGTTACTTGGAACTTCCTGGGAATGCGTATGATTTAGCCGCTTCTTTGCGTAATATTTTAATAAGATACTGTTTGAAGGTAGGGGAGACAAAGCAACAGGCAAAGTACAGTTGACTTTGAACTCGTAAAAGATTGACTAACTACGCTCTCTCCCACGAGATTAAAAAATCAAAATATAATAAACAAAACAACTTCTCATACTAATTCAACACGTTTTATATAAAATCGTATTAATGTAACCTTTTTTAGAATTTTATTGCTATTGCAGACCTACAAGGGACCGTTTGAGGCGTCAAATAATATTTCACCCCGAGGTCGAGGAATATTATAGTTTATCGTATGGAAGGAATGGTGACCCGACATTCGATCCCAAGGAATGTCCGAGGACAATTGAACCCCCGGACAGTTAGTCCCCCGGAAAGTTGGTCCCCCGGACAGTTGGTCCCCTAGACAGTTGGTCCCCGGTCAGTTGATCCCTATGCCAGTTGACCCCTAGGACAGTTGACCCCTAGGACAGTGAACCCTAGGACAGTTGATCCCCAGAAGTTTTGATCCTTAGAGATGTACGAAGACAGTTGAACCCCGGATAGTTGGTCCTCCGGACATTTGGCCCCCCCTGACAGTTAATCCCTCTGCCAGTTGACCCCTACGACAGTTGACCCCAAGGACAGTGATCCCTAGGAAATTTGATCCCTAGGATAGTTAATCCCTAGGACAGTTGATCCATTAAAGGATTATTTCTTCTGTACGTCCTCATTTGTAAAGTAAGTACGCAGAGGGCGTATAATCGATTTGCTTATATTATTATAGAAATCGATACGCTTATATCTTGAGTGGAAATCCGCCAAATAATTTTACTAACAATAATGTACTCTCTTCATACCACTTCGGGGACAATTAGTTATATTTAAAAAAATGTAGGTAGTTAGCATATTTTCCTAAACAGACTGCGTATGTAAGTATGTCGAATTTTGTTATTCGGCCGCGTATCCTCACTGCATACTTACTTTACCGATGAGCACACGTACAGAATAAATAATTATTTAGGGGATCAACTGTCCGGGGGGGTCAACTGTACCAACTGAAATAACTATACCTTGTCGGGTTTCAATATTTCTTAAGACAGCATTAAATTCATTTTTGTGAGGTTCATCAAATTTCCCAAGGAATTGACAAATTAGCCCTCTCCTGACTGGTTTACGCTAATAATTGAATTCATTGGATATCCTGAAACTCGAACGTACAGAAAACTAAAACAATTATACAAAATTCATCAATAAATATCCACAGTTTCTTTCAGTGTTACTTATCCTAACATCAGACGTCGCCGCCCATAATGGCAGTAGTCAGTATATAAACTGGTTAGCCAGTACCCAGTCACAGTAGTCAGTTAGGAAAAGGTCCATCGCAAGAAGATTGGATGCGGCAGAGCTCTGCGGTGGCCTGGGGAGTGTGGCAATGGGACCAATCTACTGCAATTTCACACACTTCAACAATATAGCCAATTAATACTCTAGTGTGACTAAAGACGGATCTGCGATGCTTTAAAGCATTAATTTAACCACCTAATGACTACTGTTTACTGACTACATTGAGAATACTTTGGAATCATGGAACCCATCGTAAGACTTAAAGAACATGTCATAAACACCGCATGTGGGACTTTGGTAACTTCGGTAACGATCGGGGAATAGGAAAATGTGAAGCGAAGGAAGGGAATAGGAAAGTTGGGTAAGGAGGAAAACTATACAATTTTATTTTGTAAAAATGGTCAAATTTCCAGAAGTTAATAATGTCGTACTTTCTCTCTCTATATTCCTATAAAAAATTGAAAATCTGGTTTTAATTGCCTACAGTTTTAGATTTTAAATTTAAACAACAATTTTAAAAGATACTATCAGACTCAAAAACCTACGTAAATTGACCGAATAATTATTCTAATAGATTTGGGAATGTTGTGGACATATTTAGATTTATGAATTTTGTAGACGTATTTGGATTTGGGAATGTTGCAGACATATTTGGATTTGGGAATGTTGTAGACATATTTGGATTTGGGAATGTTGTAGACATATTTTGATTTGGAATGTTGTAGACATATTTGGATTTTGGAATGTTGCAGACATATTTAGAATTGGGAATGTTGTAGACATATTTTTAGATTCTCCATAAATACCTTGCTGAAATGTACGAGATTATTTTGTTTTACAAACTTCTCTATTTTTATTCATTTATTTTTTTAATTTCATTATATAATTTATACAGGGATTTAGTCGCCTCTTACGTTTCATATTTAATTTGCTAATCTTCGAAAGGCAATTATTTTTTTCCCATTTGCCAATAATTGACTTAATTACTTTTTCTTTTCGTCTTTTTAAATCTCGTCCCTTTTAATATTTTGTACCTAACGAGTAGGAATTTTTCTTTTAATTTGTGTAGATACATGTACAAAGGTCACACGTGAATCTATGCCCATATTCTTGCTTTTATATGTTACTTGATTTTATTGATTTTAAATACATAGTTTTATTTACTATTTAAGGTTTTATTATTAAAAATTAAAATCAATCACAGTATTAGTATTCTGCTAATTTGTTTTAGTTATATTATGGGTACTACTATATTTATCCTTACACACTTTTGCACATATTACTAATGAAAATCCATGTAAAAGCTGAAAATGGCGTCAATACATCAATAAACAGTAATTTACGATTAAAGGTAGTACAATTTGGGAGACAGGTATGGGTACCGTCGCCCTGGGAACCATTCATTGGATAGCCAACACTTCTGCCATACGTCGATCTAAGTAGTTAGATACTTTTTTTGCCCGGGTCCATAGGGTGAGGTTTGTCTATATCTTTGTGGCGGATGCGTTTGCCCATACCAGCTGCATGGCAGGCCGGATCGGGAAAGGACGGATGAGGGACAACCTTTGACATCTCCAGCCAGACTCTCTAGACCCCAACGGATGGATTTAAACGTCACTCCTGCGCACACTAACCCCCAGATTCCTTCGCATCCCCCATACCTCTTTCCTTCTCAGAACTTCAAGAAGACCCTCCACACAGCATTCCTAAAGACGAGATAGGGCCTGAGAGAAATTGTATTACTCAGGGCCACCTGTATGGAGTTAATATAAAGTCGTTAATACTGTTGATTGTTCATAAACGAAGCGGGTAACAGAAAGAGAAGTTACCTCGGAGCTCTCAGCGGTAGGACCAAAGATATTAGAAGAACGAGATGTGCTATGAGCAGTTCATACTGTGTGGAATTGTTTGGCCGAGTGTCGCCGGTTTTGTTCACCAATACTACTGCAAATCTTCGCTTACGCTAAGGTATCCGCACTAATACATAGAACAGATTTCTGTACGTACACGTCCCGATACCGTTCAAAGTACCCTAATTAGGTAGTACTCCGGCTACGGTCCGGCGGCCAACATAGCATATCTTGTTCTTCTAATATCTTTGGGTAGGACCATCGGATGGGTATCTGCTAAGATCTACGAATCAGATATCATTCAAGTAAAATAATTAACAAAACTGCGTAAAAGTATAGTTTTCTTCATTGCGGTACTGTTTACTAACTAGGCACCTAAACACAAACACAATCGCTCGATTAATAACGTGGCATTGTTTTCATTTCGTCGGAAACATGCTAGAGATATTGGTAGGAGTCTTAGTATAAGCTATTATTCAATTTTAATACGGTACCGATGAACAATTATTACTACCGTCCTCTACTAAATCACAACTACAGTTATTATGTATTTCTACACCTTTTACTAGAACTATCTGGCAAGTAGATGATCATTAAAATACAAGTAATTGCCACTCAAAGCGGTCAATAATGTCTACAGTAATTATCCCTAGGCCTCCATGGTTGAATGGTATCGGTGGTTCCTTGGCTTCTAATTCTGTCGTGCGCAAGTAAATTAAATTTTATCATGTGAGTTTTTTCACAATTTATTCATTATATTTGCGGCACGTTCTAAAGTGGTAGATACTTTCAGTATCACCCTGGTGAAAGACCACCATTCAGATACCTTGAAGCACAACGATAAAATGCACTGGCCATTAGACAAAACACAAATTATTCTAAGTCTATAATCATCAGAAAAAAAACATAAAACTTTTAATAAGAATGTATCTACCCGGCGTTGCTCAACTTTTCTCTACTTTCAATAAATATATAACATGTATGTATAGGGTTTTCCAATAAGAGGTGTTATTTTGAATAGCCCGCTATTTAGGTAGATGTTACTTTTGAAGCTGTCATTTTTTGACATTTGACAAGTAGAAACTACGCCATTGAAAAAAATGGAATGATACACGCTTCAACAACGCATTGAAATTATTAAAATTCACTTGAGTGAATCAAATGCAAATCATCTTGAGTGATGAGGCCCATTTCCACCTCGGTGGCTTCGTCAACAAGCAAAATTGTTGCATCTGGGGCTCGAAAAACCCAAGAGTTATTGTTGAAAAGCCTCTCTATCCTCAACGTGTTACTGTTTGGTGCGGTTTATGGTCCGGCGGAGTCATTGGACCTTACTTTTTCGAAAATGAGGCTGAAGCAACAGTTACGGTGAATGGATTGCGCTATCGAGAGATGATTAATGATTTTTTATAGCCGGAATTGGATGGTATTGATCTGGACAAAGTTTATTTCAACAAGACGGCGCTACGTGCCACACAAGCAACAAAATCATTGATCTTTCACGATTGAATATCAAAATAACATATTTTATTGGAAATATAAATATAAACCTTCCGGAAGCAAATCTATAATTTTTTTAATTTTATTTCTTAAAAGAAAGTCAAACATTCCCAGGATACGAATAACCTGACAATATTTGAAAATCTCCTACTACCACCACAGTACGCTGAAAATGTTGCTTGTGTTGTGATGGAGGACTTAGCCAGCCGAGGAATTGAACACATTACGCCTGGGTGGGACCCAAGCGCGATCAACTCGGCCACCGACCGGTCAAAAATAAATGATAGTGAAAATCCTATCAAACTCTGTTGCATAGTTTAGAAGAACTAAGCGCACAAACAGACAGACGCGGATAGTGACATTGTTTTATACTATTTAGAATTGTGTTGCTATTTTTTTAGATAAACTACACACTTTTTAAACTGCGTCTGCTATCAACACATTTCTAATAAGACCGGCACAGTACATCACCAATGTAATCTTGTAATTTTCTTCGTTGGAAAAACGTAGAAAGGACTCTGATCTGATTTGCATATTCAAAATTATCAACAGTATTACTGACACACCTGCTTTGTTGCAGCTCATCCAGTTCAACGTCCCTTCCCGTACACTTCGAAATAATGAATTGCTGTTCCTCAATTAGCATTCCACTAATTATTCTTTCCATTCGCCTATGTCCAGAATGGAAAGACTTGTCAACTCAACGTCAAGTCAAAGCATTGAATTTTTTGGTGTAAGCCTGAATGAATTTTGACCGTCGATACGTAATGTGTAATTTTTACAAGCCCTTTAACCTCCCTCAGTTGTAATTGTCTTGTAACACGTGTAATTGTCTTCCATCTGTACTTTTTGTATTATATGTATATTGTCGTTGTTGCTCGTCATTTGGATATGTTCTCCTTTCACTGCCACCTTTGTTTCTTGTTCGTGTAAAAATATTATATGTTAATGGACTGTTGTCCGTAAATGAATAAATAAATAAATAAATTAAAGAATTGAAATAAATTACTTTGGCCCTGTTTGGTGACCAGATCTGAATAGCCAGGTACTTCCCCAGCTTCCTCTTCCCCATCTCCTTCCCCTCCCCACTACCTTTGACATCACAAAATTATTAAAAGCGTTAAAAATGTGTGGAAGGTAATCTGATAGTTGTACAAAAAATTACAATTTTAATTATTGAATTCACACTCCGAAATGGTTTTAACTGGCTACAACGCCATTATCAAAAGCAAATCGAAAATGACACATTTTAAATCATTAATAAAAAATTGTTCGTCAATATATCCACATAAATAAACATGTAAATGTTGTTTTTTCAAAATCTTAAATCTCCGAAAGCCCATCACCGATTTTTTTGAAAATTTGTAAAACGTTGCATTCGAATACGCGTATGTTTTTATATGAATTTTTATGTATATAAATGTCACCTGTGGCAGGTAAAAACATGCTTTAAAAAGAACAGCGCCATCTGTTGGAACTAATAGCAACACGCGCTATTGTTCTCTATCTGCACAGATAGACTGAGCCACATCAACGCGGGGCAAGGTACAACTAATAAGTAAAATAAAAATACCCTCATTATCATAATTTTTTTCGAGAGTAAAAAAGATAAAAAAATACCCTATTGGGATGATAGTTGATAGTTGATGATAGTTGATAAATGATAGCAAGAGAGTTGGAAGCAGTTAGGACTATTGCTGATTGTCCAAAAACGGAAAACTTCAGCTAGGGCATTAAAAAAAATGTAATATAAATACAAATAAAATATGATTGACACTGAATGTTCTGGTCGATGCTATCTGAAGTCCGCTGGTTTTGGTTTCGTAATGAAGTTGGCGGAATGTTTGGGAACAACGATTTCGGCAGCAGTCGCTTCGCTGGCATTAGTATTACTTGTTAATAATAATATAATATTATGATGGATACATTAATTATCCTCACAAGTAACAAGTGAAACATATGAGCTGCAGCCGGAGTTGGTGCGCGCTGCTGACTGGACAATTGGGTGAAGGTCCGTCAGCTCATTCATATTTCGGAGGCTCTATTTGATGCACAAACATCAAACACAGAATAGAGCCTCCGCGGTACGGTACAGGTGCCGCAGAAATTATGTACCTACATTATAATAGTATTGTAGGACGACTAGGTAGGTAAGAACTGTGGGCTGATGTTCCAATGTATTTAAAATCATTGAAGAAGAGAATACTAATAAATCTAAAGGAAACATGAAACAGAACAAGAAACAGAAAATATAAAGATAACGGATTCGAATCCACGATCTTCTTGTCTTACCGTTTCATGTTTCGTTTAGAATTGTTAGTATTATCTTCTTATTGTACAACTGAACATCCTTATAATAAGGATGAAATGAAAGCTAAAAAACTGATACGTAGTAATTCAAAATCATGTGTTTTTTGTTTGAAAATTTGGTCGCCTAGAAATGTTTCAGATGCTTTAATTAAATACTGCGAGTAGAATACACCTTGGCCTTTGAAATAATCGATTATTTTTTAGATAAGTCTTTTTATAAGCCCAGAAAAAAATAATGTATAAGGCCTATGAAAACCGCTTTAAAGTTCAAAATCTCCTACTTACGAACCCATTTTCGGTTATGATTTTATTGTATAATGTGTCAAATTAAGTTATTTATAATATGATCGGAAAAAAAATAAATATTTATGCCTGAACATCCACAAAATAAAATAAAAGGCACTTTTTGGCCATGTTTTTTTCTTGCATAAATCAAAACAGGCGGATGGTGTTAAGCGGGAATTTAAACCTTATCGCCATCTACGTAAGGGCTGTTATTGAGAGCGGCTCGATTTAAAATATTACACGACGTGTATCACCTGTGCATCGCCTTAAAAGGAAGAATAGTAGGTATAAAGGATACCTAAGTAGAAAATTTTGATTTATGCATTTTAGCAAATACAATAAAACGGAAAAAAAAGTATTGCGCTTTGACTAAATTATTTATTAATGTTGGTGTTTAGCGAAATCGAATGGAACAAACCTTCACAAAATCTTCGACGAAGCATAAATACAAAACGTACTATAAGTTTTGGTTGGTAAAATTACATGTACTTACATGGTGTCCGGAAAATAGTGGAGTAAACTGGAAAATTTGTGGAATAACTTTTTTTGATTTTCGAGTTCGTTTTAAGTCGAATCTGAAGTGGAAATATTTCAAGTCGAATTTGAAAAATAATGGTCGCTGCAGCTAATAATAATAGTTGGCTCCAAACGTTTTTTTAACCCTTTAGTTGCCGGAAATAAAAGAAAAAGTTTAAAAATTCGAAATGTTCAGATTTGACCAGTTTTCCGTTTATACCATAAGTTATTAACAAAATATTGACTGATTTTTTTTATTAAGCAGAATGATTAACATGATTATATAAAAGAAGATTATTTATTTTGCCACAAAGAATAAGAAATATCCCGAGCTAATGAGCTGATTCCAACTCTAAAAGCGAAGATTATAGTTTTACTTACATTCGGTAATCTAAGTCTACTTAGGCAGGTACAAACTACCTGTTTAGTACTGTGATATCTCCGGAAGGGTGAAAAAAACATTGAGTTATTTTTATTTTTCCTTATTTTGTTAATTAACTCGTGAATATACCTATACCGTACCTATGACTAAATACTGATAAAACATTATTAGACGAATATGTTTTTTTAAATGAATAAATACTTTTTACTTACCACCCAAATGCTGGATTTTAATATAATACAAAGTTGTTTTCAGAAAATGACAAAAAAAATCGTGAAAATTCTTGGAAAAATTAGGAAAATTCTTTATAAATACAATTTGAACCTTTAATATCTGTTTTAATTTCCATTAAAATATTGTAAAACATATTAGAATATAAATGCATGTATGGCTTTGAGGTCTAATTTATAATTAATACATATTTGTTTTTTGGCGTGCGCAAGTAAATTTTATTTGAATAATTTTTGTTATTTCTCAATTTACTCTTTTGAAATAATATATAGTATATTTGCGGTACGTTCCAGAGTGGTAAATACTATCAGTATTGTCCTGTTGTAAGACCGCCATTCAGAATTGAAACGTTGCTTGAAATGGCTTTGGCCGTGTTTGGTGACCAGATCTAAATAGCCAGCCTCCCCACCTACCTCTTTCCCATCTTCTTCCCCTCCCCACTACCATCAACCTCACACATACACCAATCGGGGATGCCATAGTCTCACTGGCTCCAGATAAAAAAAACTACAGACAAAAATGATATTAAGAAAAATTAGTAGTTAGAACAGATAAAAATAGTAATAGGGCGAAGCAACAACATGCAATGAAAACAAAACATGTGAATATGTAAAACAAAACATATTTTTAATGATCGTTTGAGCGTTTCCTCTTCTCAGGGGCGAAGTTATTAAAATCACGTTCCATTCTTTATTCGAATTCTAATTTCGTCAAAATCAATCACCGTTACTCGGATGTGACGTCACGCCGCTAATAAACCCAACTGGATCACTCAAATATAAATAACAATAAATGGCGATTTGGTAATAGTGTCGGCTTTAGCAAGCGAAGTGACCGCCGAGGTGTTCATTAATACATTTTACAATAACACCACCGGCAGATATGATATTATCTTGTTTACACGAAACAACTTGATTCACGATAGATTATGTGGACTTGCACCACTCTTCCAGACATGTGTGAGTTCAGGACCGGACCTGATTATACTCGTCTGACTCATCTGCTCATCTCGTACATTCACAAGTTAGACCAACACAAAAAATATCTTAGTACATAGTTAATGAATAAATAATATTAAAATAGATGATAAAGAAAATGTCTTCGATAAAACATATTTTGTTAACGATAGCTATAAAACATTCAGAATCTACATATCTGTGACTGGCTTCTAAAAGGGTAAATGTAATTATTTTTTGATTTCACAAGGCTCTGGAATTGCTCTTTTAGTAAGTTTTTTAGTCGAGACAAAGGAGAAATCAAGAATGAATCGGTCAGCAGACTGACGGACCGTTGTCTTGGACACAGAATGTTGCCATAATAAGGAAATTAACTTAATTATTATTTTATGCTGTTCGCTGGTAGTTCGCTGGTAGGTACCGTCTACTTTAATTTGAAGAAAAACGATATTCTAGTGTAACATTGGCCCCCTAAAATCAAAGTTTTTTTTCGGAAAACGAAAGGTTCTTTTAAAATTCGGAAGATATCACAATTTTAGAAAATGGTGACCGGAAAACTCATCAAAAGTTATGAAAAGCGATGAAACGAAAACTAGGTTAAATAGGTTACATATGTAACTGTTTAACCTAGTTTTATTTTCATCACTTTTAGTGACTTTATATCACCTTTTAAAGGTGTGTTGAATTGTCATCTTGAGGAATTATCATGTAACCTTTTGATAAATTCCTACTTTGGGTTTGTAGATATTATAAGACCTTCGTTATTGGATATCTTTGTTTATTATTATTTTTCTTGTTGTTATTTATCTCTACTTAAGTGTACATATTTTCTTTATATGAGTTTTCACTTACCTTCTTTATTTTTGTATTGATAAAGTGTACAAAATGTATAATTTTGATTCCCCTTAAAATATGTAGAATTATTTTATGTTCAACTTTTGTTTCGTGAATTCCTCACGCCCCAAAATATTTTTTTTAAACATCGGGATTGCCATGTAGTAAAATATAAAATGAAATTATAAAATACAAACCTCAAGAACAACAAAAATATTTTCATTACATACCCACCTCCATCCTGTTCTGTGCTAGATGGTCCGTATCATTTGAAAAAAATAAACGTTTCTCTTTCTGTTAAATTTTATTACGACTTTGTTCTTAGTTTATGAATGGCTTCCAATTCCAAGTCCAACCCTGTGCGTGTGTTTTTTTGTATTAAATGTATTATTATTTATGCATTTGCAAAATGCGGACTTTCTTTAATCAGATAATTACACAAAACACAATTCGGAATGTTCCTCGCTACCACTGGCTGGCTGTTGGGTCAGTCGTCCGCGCGAATCATGTATTACATTGACCATTAGTAATTATTATATTAATATTATGCAAATGTAGAACACTAATTTGAGGACCTATAGACAATGAAATACACGTTTACCGCACTTGGAATTAGTATATACCTAAAATAGGAATGCATCCAACCAGGCGATGGGAACTCTATAAAAGGTACGAGCTTTGCCCTTCATCGCTTTCCCAATATGTTGACCTCTGATACAGAATGTATCCACATTTGGAGTTATATGATTTAGGTAAAGGTGCCTCTATGTTCACTGTTCACTGTTCACGCTAATAACACTGTTCATGGTAATATCATATAGCTCGACCTTCGTAATTAAAAAGTCATAAATCAAGTCAGCTATGTCCGATATACTTACTGACTGGCATCTTTTCCACCGCATTCGTTAAATTAACTGTAAAGTCGGGCATTTTATAATTATAATTGATTTTAAAACTCTGAAAACTAGGCAATATCCGTCTCAACTGCTAATTATATTTAAAAATATTACTAAATTTAAATTATTCATATCAAATACCTACCTACTTGCCACTAGAAGCTATTATTTTGTAGGTAAATTCTTACCTTCTACCGAAATAATCCTATTAATTAATTGGTATTTCTTTCATTGTTAATTTTGCGGTAACTGAAGTCTAATTAGTGCAAGAAGTCATTATGTTGTAGAGTTTGGTTATTATACAGCGTTTTCCAATAAGAGGTGTTATTTTGATATTCAATCGTAAAAGATCAATGGTTTCGTTGCTTGTGTGGCACGTAGCGCCGTCTTGTTGAAAGTAAATGCTGTCCAGATCAACACCATCCAATTACGGCCATAAAAAATTTCAATTATCTCTCGATAGCGCAATCCATTCACCGTAACTGTTGCTCCAGCCTCATTTTAGAAAAAGTAAGGTCTAATGACTCTGCCGGACCATAAACCGCACCAAACAGTCACACGTTGAGGATAGAGAGGCTTTTCAACAATAACTCTTGGGTTTTCCGAGCCCCAGATGCGACAATTTTGCTTGTTGACGAAGCCACTGAGGTGGAAATGGGCCTCATCATTCAAGATGATTTGCATTTGATTCACTCAAGTGAATTTTAATAATTTTGAATTGAATTTCGTTATTGAAACGTGTATTGTTCCATTTTTACTTGTCAAATTTCAAAAAATGACAGCTTTAAAAGTAACATCTGCCGAAATAGAGTGCTATTCAAAATAACACCTCCTATTGGAAAACCCTGTATATTTTTTAATGAAACAGCATATGAATTTGCATTAATTCGTTTTGAGATTTCAATGGAGCAGCGTCATATTGAAGAGTCTTCTCTAATGAGATGAGTTCACAGTTTGCGGTGAACACAATGCGAACTAGCGGTGGTTAATCGATCCATTATTTGTTACAGAGCATTCAGCGGAAATATAAACATGTCTTTCATAATAATGGCGAATATTAGCATAAAAGACGTGCCAGCAGTTGGCACTTGGCACTGGTGTCGATGTGATGGAGGGCCTTGATCCACGCAGCCAAGGACGAAGCGGGAGAGTTGGGCGGGCGGAGAATTGTTCAGTTTCTGATTAAAAAAACAATCGGGGCAAGATAAGATCTGAACAACGAGGCCACGCTTGTCCTTTTGTTCACTGAAGACCCCACTGGACCCTGAAAGTGAACTCCGATAGAGAGAAATTAATGAAGCCAGGCTCTGGGACACTACACGGATGCACTATGTGGTGGCAGGCGGGGTAAACGCACGCAAGGGGTATATTATACATAACTCATGGACCAAAAAATCCATGAACAGAGCAATAATGCGATTTTGTAATGACATTGAAGCAAAATCTAGTGTGAGGGGAAATATCCTAGCAGCCATCTTGCATGACAAACTTTTGAAATGATTCGTTTGCAAAGTGGTGCATAGTGCCATGAACTATTATCAGATTGTTCTGTATTGTTAATGCAGAAATAGGCTAGGTATAACCGAAAAATCACCAGACACAGAATTAGTGATATTTTGTATGAATGGCATTAAAGCCAAATCTAGGGTGAGGAGAAATATCCTAGCAGCCATCTTGTTTGACAAAATTTTGATGATTCGTTTTTCAAAGTGGTGCATAGTGAACTGAATCACATTGTTTTTGTATTGTTAATTCAGGAATAGGATATTTCACTAAAAAAGTAGTTTTTGTATTTTTAATACATCTCCCCCATCACCCCGCGGCTTCAAATTATTCTCGAATAGCTCCGACCAGGGCATTTTAGGTTCATTCAACACCTAGTATAAGTTCCTAGGTACTCTCGGAGTATGATCAGTGACGAATTCACCCTTTGCGATATCGCGAATAGTAACCGTATAATTGTCATCAACCATAATTAGCGCTATAAACTTCAGAGAATTCAGAGTGGGATGAATCCGGTCTAATTAAAATGAACGGCTGCGTTGCCCTTTTCATTCAAAACTTAAATTTGGATTTGAGTCCAAAATACCCAACCAAAGTGAAAAATTATTTTTTTAATCAAAAGGTTTAGCAAATATTATATTTATTTGAATTATAAATTGTAAAATATAGGCCGTTAAATCATGACAAATCGTATCTTTAACGGCCTATGTAAAATATAGGCCGTTAAAGAAATCGATTTTTCATGATTTTAGAGGCAACTGTGGCAATTATTTCTGAGTTATTTTTAATTAATTTTAAAAAAATGCATAAACTACTACATAAATTTAATGATTTATGAAATAAAAAATGAAAATAACTGAAAGGCTTTACGGAGGGCTTCAATTTAAATTACGAATGACAAATTTACATTGGCGCACAAATGTGTAGTACCTATATAATTTTAAAATTCCACCCGGAAGACGCTTTTTTTCCATGCTTTATTTTTTAAATCAATTTTATTGAAGAATGGGTAAGATTACTTTTTTAATAATTACTATTATTTTTTTCTTTAGTCATTGCTACAATGAAATGCCTACATTACCTACAAAGAAATGCCAAAACTGCCTCAATGCCCAATAATATGGTGTTCAGAGTTTTATTTTCATTATATAAAGATTTTTTTTTTAGATTATTTTTTCTCACGAAAAGTGCGTTCGGTTACCCCAAGAGCCCCTTCATAGGAACGTGGTTATAATTGCACGTGTAACCAAGTGGCAGTGAGCACGCTAAAATAACTCCATAAGCGTGTGAATATCCATGCGTTTCTCACTCGGATGAGATAAATATGATGATAAATGCTCGCTATCAACCAGCGTCTTAATTTGCTTACGAAATTCTTTAGTACAATACCCGGGGCCTTGTGCCACACGCCATACTCGGCCATATCACAATAAAATAGGAAATAATAAAGTAGGAACACCTACCTAAAATCTACATTTAGAATCGGGCGAAATGACGCAACTTTACGCAGATGGCGATAAGGTTGAAAGTCGCCTGTTTTGATTTATCCAAAATCGCCAAAAAGTATGTTTTATTTTATTTTGTGAAGTTCAGGCACAAATATTGAACCGTTTTCTAATCATAATCTAGATAACTTAATTTGTCATATTATATAATAAATCAGAAAATGGGTTCAGGAAGGCCTAATTTTCTTTTAAATTAAATAATTATTATTTTTCATATGTTGTCTTATTAGAGGTAAAGTTACTAGAAGGAAATTCATTAACATGTGCAAACTGATAAAATGTATACTGTCGATTTCCCGAAAATTAATAAACACATACTTTTTTGTTTTCTAGGTTTGTAGAAAGATTTAAAAAAAACTCGATTATTGCAAAGGCCAACTTGTGGTCCATTAGCAGTATTTAAATAAAAAATCTGTAATATTTCTAAGCGATTAAATTTTCAAACCAAACATTCGAGTTTGCGTTACATCGCAGTGTAACGCTGTTGGGAAGTAAGAGCTTCATAGATGCACGCACAGATGGCAGTGCATAGGGCTTGCTTGGAAGTCCGCAAGATGGAGCCAGTGGCCAGTAGTCGCCAGGGCCGACAGAGATTCCAATTAGCCAGCTACTAGTTAGGTCGACTATCGAGTCACCTTTATAATAAGCGGAGAATTAATAAATCCCTGATTAATCTAAAAGAACCACTTATTTATTAACTCCTTCCAACACGAGTTGGAGACCTGTTTGTACGAACACAACAAACGCCTATTATGTGAAGGTTTCTTCAACTTTCCCAGGTTCTATGAGCAGCGTTGGCATCTCATAAAAAAGTACCCGTACTGAAATTTATTATTTAAAAACGATTTGATGTAAATACTTGTTTATAGTTTATTTCGCGTGTAAGAAATGAACTTCTAAATTCAAACTTCCTTCCTTAAAATTAACATTTTTTTATCATTAATTGCATCGGCATAGGAATAGAATTCAAATGAGTCTAGGTAATTGCCTCAAAATTATCGGATATTGTAATCAAGCGATACATCTCCACAAAGGCGTTGTTTGTGTTTATAGCAGCCCAATGACGTGTAATTAGATGAAGTTGTTAGCACGAGATGAACATTATAATCCCGAAGTGAAACCCATTATATTATCGTCCGCAAGGTTACAGATATTTTCAATAAGCAACAATAAGGAAGATAGTTCCACCGATTGGGCGCGAATAATGGACATACAAGGTGTTATTTGAGATCCGACAACGGACTTCAAACACCAGACACCAAACACCATAGGCAATGCAGTGTTGGTGATTTGCCCCATGGACCTAAAAAGCCTTGGACGGAGTAATTCCAAAACAATGTAAAGCCACAGGGTGAGGGGGGAGATTTATGGAAATGCCAAAATCTACTTAATTTTTTTCAATGACGTATCATTTGTCTCATTAAATACGCCAAAAAATTCATACGCCGATATAACTGTACTAACACAAAAATAAAATAATAATAGTTTATTATGCACCACTTTGCATATAAATCAGTTTAAAAGTAGTCATACAAGATGGCTGCCAGACAATTTCCCCTTACCCTAGATTTGGCTTTAATGCCTTTCATACAAAATCGCACTTATGCTCTGTTCAAGGTTTTTAGTTCCATGATTTTCCCACAGCCCATTTCCTCCCCCTATGAAAAATATGATTCTTTACAGCATTTTCCACTTTACTTTACAGATTAGTAGCGTAGGGTGTATGTAGCTGTATATAGTTTCAAGAATCATTTATAGGTATGAACTGTGCTTTATTTTATAACAAAACTTATGTAAATACGCGGTGTCCGGGAACTGGTGAATCTACACGACAATTGGAGTGGATTTCATGTTACATTTTTTTTTATTTGAGCTTTCGTTTTAATGATTAGATTATTTGTATAGCGTCGTTTTACTGAAAAAATCACCTCAAGGGCGCTTAACAACTTAATTTATGCATTTAATTTATTCGTATCACTTAGACTTATAACTAATTACTTTTCGCTTATAGTTAAGTTTCATAGCGAGAGACTTAAAGTTTTCGAATAAATCGAGTGCGAAGATTGTAATTTTAAGGTCAAATTTGAAAATAATCGCTCTTTAGGGTTTAAAATGCGTCAAAGCGTAGACCCGTCTCCAGACGATTTTTTTAAACCTTTATTTACCGAAAAAAATGAAAAATAGTTTAGAAAAATCTAAAAACTCAGATCAAAGAAAAAAATGTGTTCTCCGAGTGATGTAGATTAACTAGTTTCCCACTTTGTAGTAAGAGTTTCCGGACACCGTGTATATATTATTAAAAATTTACAATTTTGACAAACGATAAAATCAATTTACACCATCGACTTCAAGACGGGCAGGTCTGAAAAATTTACTTTTCTTTACCTACAAACTGCTCATCTTTTTTCCCACACTTCCTCTGTCTGCTTTTTTTCATTTATTTCACTAGCGATTTTCTCATTACTTCCATCATCCTATTCGCTGACTGCCATTTGTCATCACTATCTTCTCCAAACACCCATAACTGGTCATCAGTATTGACTAATTGCATTATGTTTAGAAAGAGGTAGATATCAAGTATCACTCACTAACATCTTGATGCCGGTCCGTGTTACTACGGGCCATTGTTAGCGAATTTACTTTAAACCCTCATTTAACTAAGGTCAAATTAATTTCACACATTGTACTCTCGCGATGTATGGAGATGGAGGTATTGCCTCTGCCAATAGTAGATGCTATCAGTGACCATTCAAAACCAAAAATCTTTAGAAATGTAATCGCAACCTTTGGAATTGTTAGCGCTATTTTCCGGCTGGGTGGAGATGTGACGGACTCCTTCCATTACATCTTCCACATTTCGGACTTACATACAAGGAGGCAGCGTCATTAGTCTTTACTAGGGTTGCCAGATGGTCGAGTTAAAAAAACCGAACATTTTTATCAAAGGGTCCCCCCTTTGATTTTTTTTGGTACAATTTGTCAAAAATCAAAGGGTCCTTTGGTAATCATCAACCCCTTTGAGTTTGGCCAAAACAAATAGAGAAAATTACCGAAAATTTCTGAGGGTGAACACAATGAAACACTAAAAGTTATATTTATTATTGCTATATGCATAAAATCACTTTTTACCACTAGATGCTACTGCTTTAAATAATCGTTTATTGTCTGAAATTGTATCTTTAAATTCAGTGCAACTGTCATTGAAGAAAACATAATTCGCTTTTTAGGGTACTGACACCTAGTAGATTTCTTTTCGTCTTATTACCCATTACACTAAAAACTATTTCTACGAAGGCATTGGAGACGAAAACTGCACACATATTGTACCATTTTCAACTGATTTGAGCAAGTCTTGCTACCACCCGCAAGAATCGCTCATGACTTTTGCTCTGTAAATTATTGCGTGAGTGAGGTATATATGTCACGTATTTTCAAAAAACCGGACATTCTATAGTCCGGTTTTCAAAAAATTTCTAGACCGGACAGCCGTTCAAAAAACCGTACTGTCCGGTTCAAAACCGGACATCTGGCAACCCTAGTCTTTACGGATGCGCAAATTATCCAAAAGCATTTATTTTTTGTTTTACACGAATTACAATTAAATATAATACAGTTATTAATTACATAATGTATGTATTTGATGTACCCCCATAAATGAGCAGGGCTAGTGTGTATGGGGGTGTTATTATGTTGGTTTAAATTTGATATGATTCAGTTCAAGTGTTCAGAATACTTTTTAAGGTGGCTTTTAAATTCTTTTATATTTGTATTCATGTTTCTATTTTTTTCTGGTAGAGTTAAAAAATTTTACTCCGAGATATTTATGATTGAACTGTCCTATTGTTTTTTTACATTTCGGGATAGGAAGTATTGACGTTTGTCTTAGATTTCTGTTATTATTAAAGAGTGCAACTTTATTTTGAATACAACATTATTTGAGCAAATGATTACGCTTTATCATCATAAGTGTCCATACCGATTAAGTCACTTCTAAGGCGCTTCTTGGTATCTATGCTACTTCAAAAACATACATAAATTTTTCATCATATATTAAATTTTTCTAATTTAAAATATCTCTTAAATCATATAACTAAAATTGATTAACTGAGGATTGAACCTTCGTACCGGGTTTATCTGGGAAGGAGCCCACAACTTTACCAAAATGCCGACCGGAAGAACCAACATTTATCTCGTATTTTAACTGCTGTAATGTCATTCAGTCAGTATGTACGTGATTGCCACCAAAAGTTGATAGAATTCATAGTCATCTACAAAGAGTCTATCTGCAGATTTTCATCTCGATCGGATGTCGGGAAGTAGGTTAATTTCCGCTTCAAAATTTGCATTCATTCATTCCGAAAACAAAAGTGTATTTCAAATAGATGTCGTTAAAAGAACTTTAAGAAATTTATATCGTAAGATGATTGGGCTCTAACCCTCTACCCGCTCAAAATAGCCCCGGCAGTCACCGGCGTCGCATAATTTGGCAGGTAATGCTTCGCTAAGCAGGATTGGCCACGGCGGTCGTATTAACAGTAAAGCTGTGATTGCTCTAGGCTCGAACTGCAGTTCCGCCCGATCAGACACACCTGTTCTTGCCCTGTACTGAAGTAGCTGTACGCCAAGGGAGACTCTGCATGATACCTACCTACAGAACCGGCCCTGAACCAAGACCCTTTTCAAAACCAGTAGACGTCTATGTGGGTAGACTGTAATCAATAATATTCCTGATGATTTGTATTTTTGTGAAAGATAAAGATAGCCTCAAGGGTGATGAGTCAGGACTGTTAGGTATTATCAGCGCCTTGACAATTCGGCGCCCGGAGCGGTCTGCTCCAATTGCGCCTGCATAGGGCCGGCCCTGCCTACCTACCCTTACTAGGTACCGGACTATGTCTGGAGAAATGATTTTTGTAAATACCTAGGTAGGTATTTACCACGTAAGAAGAATTACCAAAAACTACCCAGAGCCAAGGGAGTATTGTCTCATTTATTTATTTATTTATTAACTGGACAATTTGTTTAGCGCCGCTTTTGTGAGATATCACCTCAGGGGCGCTTTACAGTTGATGCAGGTAATACAAAAAATATAAATGTTAAAAAATAAATAAACTGAATTTAAGTTAAGTAAAATGAAGTACAGAAACAGGTGACACGAAGATAGAAGATGGAGACTCTGCAGCAAGAATCCTAGGTGGTGAGGAAACTGGTCCAGCTGCTGCAGCGAAAGAGTCCACCGCGTCCACCAACAGTGCCAACACTAGGTTCGTCATCCGTCCAGGTATGTGTCTGCTGCTAACAAAGCGCTGACACAATATCCTCTCACAGATACCAGACCTTGGCAGCACCGCTGTGACGTTCGACGAAGATAGAAAATGGAGACTCTGCAGCAAGAATCTTTGGTGGTGAAGAAACTGGACCAGCTGCTGCAGCGAGAGAGTCCACCGCATCCACCAACAGTGCCGGCACGAGGTTCGTCATCCGTCCAGGTGTGTGTCTGCTGCTAATAAAGCGCTGACACCTCAGATAGATAAAAGACCCTGGAAGCACTGCTGTGACGTTCGGCTAGTCCATCATTCATCTCCATGTAATCCTGTTCCTGGTGATTGTTGAAGTGGTGCATTCTGCCCGCAATAAAAAGTGACGGGATAATAAATTACCCTGGGCTTAGCAAAACACTTGCTTTCAGAGTTTCCGAGAATTCCGTTGAAAACATCTGGGGTGCATTTACCGATCGACGTTCGTTTCGAATATCGAATATTTTTGAGCAAAATTTCAGAATATTCACTTTTAACCCTTAAATGCATGATTTATTAATTTTTCTGGAAAAAAAATATTTTGTAGATATTTACATGCATATGCAAGGAAATATAAAGAATTTTATTTTTTTGTAATTTTTTATTGATATTTGATTTTTTTTTAAAAGTTGCAGGTTTACAACACCATTTATTTAATAAAAATTAATATGAACAATTTACGTATGAAAAAAAAAAAAACCTAAAAAAATTTCTCAAAACTAATAAGTGTACCGGAAAAATACGAGTTATTACATATAAGTATTGTATTATTGGATCTACTTACCTAAGAAAATAAAAAATAATAACAGCAAAACAAAACTGTAATTCTAACCTCCAACCAATTTTCGAGAATCTTCACTTTGTTATAGAAAAAGTGAAATTGACAAAAAAATTTGAAAAAAAAGGTTATGCCACTCGATAAAATATATTACCGTGAACTTGAAAATTCTAATAGGGCATGCATTAAGTATACACCAAAGAGTTAAAGGTGGTTTGAACGGTATGTTGCAGTTTTGCAACAGTATGCATTTAAGGGTTAAAACACTGCACTCAAATCACGTATTATATATTTCTAATAACTGGTTGTTAAATTTATTTTAATTTAAGTTAAAATTTTATTTGATTGATTTTAAAAATAAGGGAAAGGATAATTTAAAGGATTTTGCCTCATTTCCCTTGAAACTACAAAAAAAAACACAAAGCGCTTGGAGGACGCGTTGGGATGCGTCCTGCTGCCACGAAGGGCGCTATACTACTCATGAAGTGGTGAATCATTTAAATTTATTGAATTCAAAGTTAATATTTTTTATACTAATAGAACGGCATCATTTGCGCTTCACAATTTTTACCTTACATAGGTGTTTAAAATGTTACCTGGTTATTATAGACTTGGAGGCTTTGCATTTTAAAAACCCTACTAAAATTGCATGTTTTTGCATTAGCACCACCAGCCATATATTACATACATGTCCGTGTTGTGTTGGGAGTAGGAAGGAGTTGGTTATGGCATATTTTTAGGAATTCCTCCGCATTCGCCTGTTGTATTAAGGGAAACCATAGAAAACCTTAATCAGAAGAAAGCGGCTGTTTGTCAACATGAAACAGAGATGGCCTTCAGTATATGATGTCCTGCTCGTTTTTTCACCAAACAAATGGATGGTTAAAGATAGTTTTAAAAAAAATTGAAGAATATATGTGAATCCCATGGAATCAAAAAAATAAAAATACGAAAAACTTTGCCCGAAAAAATTACCCAGAGATGATCAATGCTGTTTGCTGGTTACAATTCATTTAACGTCCTATTAATACTCTCTGAATATTCCGACTCTTGACTAGAAGGGACTTAGGACCCTCTTTCAACGAGATGCCGCTGGTTGTCCACGATGGCACAACCAGTTGGGATATCAAACCAAATGTATAGTGCTTAATTGAGATTCCCTCGGTTTAAGCTTGGTGTGGTGACAATTTGATGGCAGACAACAGCATGGACACGAGGCAACTAGTAAAATATATATAGCGCTGTATGGGCTCACTCGTAGCCCTACCGGTTGTGCCACCGGGTTGTCCCTATGAAATGGGGCCATTAAGTATTTGATTCACTCGGTTCTATGACACCTCGACACAATGACACCTTTAAAACGTGATATAAAGTACATGAAGAGATATGAAAAAACAATCCTACGTAATCTATTTAATGTAGTTATTGTGTCATCGCTTTTCATAACTTTATATCACTTTTAAAGGTGTGTTGAATTGTCATTTTGATGAGTTGTACCAGGGGTTCCCAACCTTTTTGTACTCTAGAGCACATTCTAAAATATCGGTTGGGTTGCGGGCACCACCTATTTTAATCATCAAACTCGGGGCAGCAATTGCAATCAAAATGACAACAACGCGGTTCCAGGCGGGAATGCCATTTGCACATCACTCATTGTAAACGCCGAAAACCCGAAGAGAGCTGATGATCGCCGAACCGATCAGGATGGTACGAGCACGTGACTACTGTCAGTTTGGCTGTCGGGGCCATGCTTATTGCTTTCACTGACAGACAGAGCTGGCAGAGTCATGTGCCATGTGTTCATCGGCTCAGTTCATGGCGTTCGTTCACTTCGGGTTTTCTGCGTGTACAAGGAGTGATGTGCAAATAGAACTCTCCGTTCCAGGCTAACGTGAAGAGTGCAGTCTGGCTCGCCGCTAGACAGGTTGAGACAAGTACTGTCAGCTAAGGAACCACTCATACATACAATATCGCAAACATACAAACGTATTTAATAAACCTAGGCAGTCAAAAAAATTTAAATTCTAACAAATAAATAAAAATGATTCAAATTTTTAATTAATGTTTATAAAAAAAATTATTTCACTGTCGAATAGTGGCGGGCACATACGAATCATTCTCTTCTTCCTTGTTTTCTTCGGGAGGAATCAATTGCAGGAAATTAATGGAACCTCATAGTTTAGGCCCCATCTACTAAAATTATCATTAAAAAAGGAAATAAAAAGCAGAGAATTTTAGAATAAATAGCCTTTATTTTCATGACAAAATGCTTTCTCATAATAATTGGAAGCTTCATAATTCTGTCAACAGAAGGAAGTCCAGTGTTCCACAGAACACAGGGAGACAGGAGTGATGGAGCGGGAACAATACGGGATGAGACAACACAGGAGTGATAGACTGGGAACAATAGATGAGGGGACATATAAGTGACGGAAAGGGAAAAATATGAGACAAATTGACACAGGATTGACAAATTTGGAAAAATACGAGAAAGGAGTGATGAACTAGGAACAATATGAAATGAGACGACACCTAAGTGACGGTCTGGATGAGATGGACAACCTGGAAACAATGTAAGATGAGGCGGCTGGGAACAATACGGAAATAAGCAACACAGGAGTGACGGAATGGGAAAAACATAAGATGAGATGACGAAGAATCAGTAGAAAGCCTTACTAAATAGACAAATAGTAACACAAGAACAACTATAATTATCATTATCAACATTTACAACACCTTTACAAAATAAATAACAAAACAGGAATGACTGAGAAATCACAGTCAATCACTTGAAAAAGATTAAAAATATAATTTTCTATCCCATGGTATGTAGTTGGACAAATACATTTTATTGGAGAATTATGATGTATTTTATTCTCTCTCTCTCAGTAAGGTTGATCGAACTAAAACATTTTGTTTTCAAATGATTGACCATAAGATTGCTGAAACCTTATGCACTTACAAATATAACACTCTATACTTTTCTGTATATATTTTCCTAGTTCATGGTAAAAATACATAAAAACTGGAATCATATTTAGTCTAGAGCTTAAGTTTAATGAAGTGCCCATAGTCATAAGAGATTACAAACATTGCACAAAATAAGTATACAAATGCCGACATGAACATTGTGTCAGTTGGCTGCCTGAAAGTCAACACTACCATTAAGTGATGATGATTTTACTTAAAATCACCACTACCATTGTGATGATGACTTTACATAAAATCACCACTACCATCAAGTGATGATGAATTTACTTAAAATCACCACTACCATTAAGTGAATATGAATTTACTTAAAATCACCACTACCATTAAGTGATGATGAATTTACTTAAAATCACCACTACCATTAAGTGAATATGAATTTACTTAAAATCACCACTACCATTAAGTGATGATGAATTTACTTAAAATCATCACTACTATTAAGTGAAGATGACTTTACTTAAAGTCACACCTATTCTATGATTGAGCTTTGACTATAATATTATGTACCTACTTCATTGACTGCAAAATCCACGTCACAAGCACATCTCTTGTGGAAAAGCCACAACAGGTTATATGCTAATTAGAAGTTATTATTAGGTATTCAATATTACAAATCATCTAAGGCCGACATCTCAGAACTATGATTTTATAAGATCAGGACTTCTGTCAGCAAACTGACGATTCTTTAAAATAAATATAAAAAAACAATAATTTTTGAAAAAAAATAATTTCACACAATATTAAAATACACAACATATTTAAAAAAAATTATTCATATAAAATTCCTAATTGAATTAAACGGAGATTAAAGATTCAAAACTACACAATAAATAGATTTTGTGTAATTATTGAACATTTTTAATCAGTAAAATGAATTATCGACAACTTCGAAGAGACCTGCTAGCCGACATCGTCATTCTATAATATCTTCTGTATTTTTTGTTATCATACAAGACATGTGAGAAGGAAGATTTGTCATCGATGACGTACGTTTGAACTCTCTCCGGGATTTAGGTGGGAGTTAGAACTAGTTAGTTATTACCATTATTTTATTATTCATTATCATTTTGATTCAAGCTATTATGATATAATAATATAAGTAATAAACATGATATAAATATTATCTTCCGAATTCTGTCCTGACCAATTGAGAATACACAGTTAGCAGAGCTCAACTACGAGCGGTCTTTTTAGTAATGTAAAAAGTAACACATAAATAAATGTCTTATTTTAAATGCGAATTTAATGTTTTCCAACTCAAGATCAAATTGAAATCATTTTACAAGTACATAACATAGAAAATCTCAAAAATCACAAAATTACAAACACAAATAAATTTTCCAGTTGATATCTTGCGCATTTTACATTTATACAAGTTGGGTCTCAGGTCAAGGCCGTGGCCGATGAAAAACAAAAAACTTTGTGGCACCAATCTAAGCATTCTCAAAATGTGTATGTGTTTTTGACAGAGAAGACACGCCTTTATTGACACATTGCGTGTGTGATTGCATACTGGTATTTGTATCTTGGGCTAATAGAGTCCACTATGAGAATAGGTAGGTAATGTGACCACTACGGAGATATCAAACATGGAAACAACACATATAAAGCTAAACACCGAAGGACAGTAATCATAATATAAAAGATAACGGTAGGTACTCTCTCACTAATCCGTCACCCCAAAAACCTGGCAAGTGTCCAATTAGTGAAAGCGGCAGATTAGAGTGCATAGATACAAAATATGCAAAAAATTAAAACAGGTATTTTGTAAAAACAACCAAACACCAACATTTCGTAAAGTTCTAATTTTTTGGTATAAAAAGATAGCGCGTCATGTTTATGTTTGCAAGAAGACTCTATTTTGTAAACTATCCAAACAAAAAATAATGGCGGTAAAGTAACTGGTAAATGTTGAAGGCCATTTGTACACAGAGATGCAAATAAGCGACTCGAGGTTTGTGCACGTGGCATACGCTCCGCTCTGAGTATCCGCCATACTATTTTGCGAGTGTTTGTACACTATACGACGTGTCGAATACGGGTTTGACATTAGTTGCACGCTACTGGCATTTCTGGTGGCACGCTACGCGAGTTGCTTTCACATCTACTACTCGTTTGACAGAAATGACGTCCGAACACGATTTGAATGTTAGATTTGTTCTGGAGGTGGGAAAATATTCATATTTATTTAACTATAATTTACCAGAATACTTTAGAAAGGATTTAAGGAGAAGGCATGGATTAAGGTTAGAAAAAAAAGTCCATTTGATATATTTCTCATGTAGTTCCTTGACGGCGACGAATGCCCTATAATTAACATTTATTTCGTTGTATGGGTGAACCCAAAATCTTCTACATTTCTAAATATAATGAAGAACAATATTATTGTCTTCGTCGCCAGAGTCCCTTGACATTGCATTAATTCCACAGCTGCACTTGAAAAAATAATCAAGTTAAGTATAATTCGGGTAGCGTCGTGTACAGAAATCAAAGAGTAAAAAGCGGCATATTGGAAGGCTACTGGTGGTTGGGTCACAGTCACGTAGCTTGTAAGAATCTCTGTATACGAAGGAACTAAGAGTAAGATAATCCAACCTGTCAGCATAGAAAAGTTGGCACTCGAGTCTAGGCTCGCGGCGGATTGCTGAATTTGACATACAAACAGGCGAATTATAGTAGTTGTAGTATAATAGTGCGTCAGATTACTGAGAGAGTATTATATTATAATATCTATAAACTAATAATAATTTGCAAGTTCTCAGGTTGAGATCGAATCAATATTTCACAACATTTTGGCAAGCGTTGGCTCGGTAATGAGGTATTTTCATATTATATTTATTTGAGAAAACGTGAGAATAACATATGAAAGCGCTTTGCAACATGAGTTGTAATGGAATGCATTTCTGGATGTACACAAATATAGGCATATATAATATTTTTAGAGGTATAAGTAGTACAAATGGTGAGAGGCGCAGGCTTCTATAACAATAATAATTAGCAGTTAATTGATGAACTGTTGCAGATTAGGAGTAATTTTCTGGCCAATATATTGCTAATAGTTTTCAATGGTTCTCATTGTATAGAAAAAATATGTTAGGTGTTTTTTTACACCCAATCTATTTAGACAATTAAACAAATGGCTTTGAAATGGAAGCCGGAATCCATTAATACCATTTTCCAATGGATGTTTAGTATGTATAACTAACGCAATACATAGTAAGAATATTACCATTAGTTTATGTATTAGCAATAGGAAATTTGTTAAGATCTTATTTAACATTTAAACTTTGATTTGAAACTATGAATTATAGTTTAAAAGCTACGTACACATAATAACACCTGAAGTGCGTCCAAAAGATTACACATAAGAATGTAACTTTGAATAAATCTGTTAAGGCGGATATATAATATAATTTGTGAAGATGTGCAACAGCAATACTAGAGTTACATAGCAAATACTCGTAGGTAGATAATGTCATATGTTATATTGTACACAACACACAGTTACGTAGAAATACTATGTACTAATTGACTCCAAATTTGAGCTAATGCGGATATATTTAAGAATAAATTGTCGATATCTACTCTTCTCAATCTTCATCAAACTAGTTACTGCTTTGAAGATCATCAATCACACATCAACTATTAGTTCTGGGTGGATCACTTTGATTCGATAATGAACCGCCAACGATCGATCGAATCATTTTTCAAAGAGATTTGATCATTTAATAGATCAGTTCAGCATGCGCGATGGTTGCGGCAAGTGACCATAGATTTATAAATATTGTAGACTGTGCATCTCGAGCCTCGTTTTCGCGATGGAAAAATAGAGTTGGTCGATACCAGAAATAGACTGTTACAGTTACCGGAGACCTAATGGTCTGGGACTGCTTTTTTTTCCAGTTACTTTTGGAACCGGTTCCCAATAAGGCTGATCGGTATTCTGTTAGAGCGTGGCTAGCAAATCTTTGGGTAAGGAACCTCTGAATACTTTTGTTCATAGCTATAGTTCAAATGTTCAAAAGTTTTGCATTATAAAAGAAACCAATTCACCTACACAATTTAGCAAATGAATATACAAATGAAATCAACATTTTTAACATAAGAAAAATCTAAACAGTTTTTTCGTGTCGAAATATTATTTCTGATAATAAATTTTTTTCTATTCAATTGTAAACCATATGTAACCATTGTCTATTTATTACTAACCCCTGCGTAGAAAATTGTAACTAAATGCACACAATGTAAAAGTCCCATGGGAGTAAAAAAAAAATTATAATAATGCGATCAGCGAGTCACCGGGACAAAGTAATCGATTAGGAATATCTATGGTCTATGTCAACACGGCACTATCTACGTCATCACGGCAGATCTATGGTATTTTTTCTATAATTTATGCCTTCTATGGTCAACGTCAATATGATACACAGCGCATCGATCGATTGATCAAAGATCTAATCCTTTTGATCCGATCACTTCGCCAGCGGATCATGAACGACCCAGGTCATGTAATATGATCGACCCGGGTCATGTAAAATGATCTATCAACCCAGGACTATTATTACTCACCAGCTTTGAGATTATTACCTTAAATTAATTGTAAAAGATATTAAAAAGCTTTTGTGCTACAGAAAGTATTGTGGTAGGTGAGTTTGTGCTGCTGGATCCAACATATATTTCATATGTTTAACACTCTTATAATCTATTCAGCCATTTCATATTACAAACTACGGGGGACACATCATAACCTCGGGAGATAACAAGCATACAATCATCATACAGGGTTATTGAAGACCATAGACATCCAAATTGATAGATTAGCCCTTCAGGAAAAGGGGAACTAAACAAGTTGCTTGGAGGGGGTGCGACTGGCTCCTTTTCTGTGAATAAATGAATCTGACAGTATACAGGAAACTCACATTGTTATATCATTAATTAGTCCACGAAAATAAAAATAAATGGAAAAGAAAATAAATGATGCGCAAATTGCTGGCTGTCTAAAAAAACATAACTACAAATCCCAAATCGGATAAATAAAAGTTCAGGCTGGTTTCAAAATTGAATATTTTGTTACAATATTTAGTTAGACGCTTTTACAAATGTGTTTAATTTACCCACCTCACTCATTTTTATTTAAACATTCAGATCCTGCGCAGAAAAGTCCTGCAGTATACTGCCCTGCGAACCATTGCCTTACTTTAGCGAATCTTATTTATCTGCACAGGGTCTGGTTATTTCAATGTGCGCTCTTCGGCTGTCAATGTACGACTGATGTCATAGTTTATTCAAATCATTCTTGAACCCTCTTGGTGCCAAAAATATGGTTTACCTCCAGCTCTTCGTAATGATACCCAGATTTCACATTAGGTCAAGCCTATCATTTGGATGTCTATGTTGAAGATAATGCATATTTGATTAAACACATTGTTTTTAATTAATTTACATAAATAATGTGACTAATGCGGGTACAGTTTTCATAATATAGTTAAACCTGCCTATAAGGTTCCCATATAAGAAGTTTATATGTTTAATAAGTTTTTTCAGCCCTTTAAAAATTGTCAAAAATATGCCTAATTTGGAACCACATACTATAATAAGAAGTTTTCTTTCCCATCTCTTGAAACACCTTATAAGAAAGTTTCACTGTAGGGGGCTAAGCACAGCCACGTCGATAACTAAGCAGAATCAATTCAATAAAGTAAGCTATCAACATTAGATTTCAATTTTATAAAGCCCGCGTTTGCTAAATGTATTAATAATTTAATCAATGTCGGGAATAAAATCGCCCCACGATGGCAACACATTTTATTAATTGTGTAGATATTATTTAGCGACAAATAGTCATTAGCCATTACTCGTGATATTGTGCATAGTTGTCAAAACTCCATTCTCTCCAAACTCCGCGAGTTCAAATCTGCCTCTGGTTATTAATAAGCAGCCATGTTGATTTCCATGCGAAATTGTTAACAATGCTTATCTAGGTACTGATGGGCTGTGCCAAATGAAGCAGTTTTTAGTCAATGCGAACTGTCACATGTCATTGGGGACTGGGGGTTGTGCTCGCGAATTTCGTCTAATAACTGAAATAATGTCAATACAATTAATGCGTCGATATTGGGTGTTATGTAAAGGAATTTTAACAAGGTGTGTAGATCCTTTTACATGCATTTGATCTATGGTTTCTGTGTGTGGCACTTCCTTTATTGAAGCATTTACCATTGTGCATAGGCCATATTGCCAACACTAGTTTTTTTTTGGGTCACTGCGGTTGCCAAACTTGTGAACTCGTCACCGAACCTAGGATTTAAAATCTGGGCAAAAATACATTCCTTGTACAACAGCCCACACCAGTGGGCATCCTCTCGGCCGACGATTGACGAATCCGCTCACCAATATCATCATTAATTTAAAACTGGAGACTTTATCCTTGGATATTGGAAATCGGAAGACATCTGCTCATCCTGCCTCCTGACTGGAATTTCATATGGAAAGAGATGATGACAAGGCTCCCGCTCTCTCAAGGAAGGATTATTTTCGAGATATCCTGGCTTCTGTAGCCGAATCCTGCAAGCCAAGGAGCTCGGCTTCAACATCACCATGGAATCGCACGGTGTCGCACAATAAATAATACTATGAAGCAAGCCATATTTTTGCCAGACAGAATTCAATTTTAGGATGTCGTTCTGAATATAAATCTTGAATTTTCAACGTTGTTTAATCTTATATTAAAATAATTAGCTTGTTATTTCAATAATAATGTTATCATATAATCCCACTATGACATGGGCTCTAATGCTAGGGCCCCGTATAATTTTGTAATAAATAATATTATGTATATAGTTATGTATGATTTGAGAAGCTTGTTTGAAGAAAATGTTTGAGAAATAAGTTAAGAGCAAGAAACTAAATGATGAATTAATCCATCGCTTAAGCAAAAGTGCGGTGCAACATAACAATACCTCTTAAAGTACAAATTTGGCACAGAACTTCTAATTGTATTATTTATTACAAGGTAACACACTTAATCGATTTATATAATGAAGAATGGTAATGGGAACAATACAAATCTAGACGAGACTCGCTGAGCCGAGCTCTTGTGCGCTAAACTTCCCACCGAAGCTCTGTCTTTGCACTTTCATGATACAACACATAATATTACACTTATGAATCAAGCTTTAAATATTTTTGATGAGGGAAAACCATTCGAAAATGATATGTCTCTTAGAAAAAAAAAGATTAGATTATGTTACATTTACTTTAAATAGCTATGTATCTTGTATGCACTAGCTTTATGCAAAAACATTTGAAAATAAGTACGAAATGGAATATTCAAGAATAAATGCATTCCTTCCATTGGATAAAGGACTGAGCGTATCTTTTGCAAAGAGAAATATAAGACGCGACTGTTAGATATAAGTATCTAACACGTTTAGTTGCCTTTCTAATGCTAAAATATAAAACAAAAAAACATGGCGCAGTTTGTAAAAAAACTAAAACAAAATAACGGTACGTACTACTAGTAGCTTGTTTACAAATCAGTCTCTGTCTTGCTGCTGGTCCTCCGGGCTCCGGCGGGCTGCTCGGGCTCGGGGAACTCGTGCGCCGTCTCCGGCGTCCAGCGCGAGCCATTGAGCAGGAACTGCTTCACGTTGTGCTCCATGCGCGCCAACTCCTCTCGCGAGTACGAGCGCGTGGTGAGCTGGCATGGGCCCATCACCATGGAAACCTGCGGCGGTGGGGCAGGGCGGCCCTTCTTGCGGCGCGAGTGCTCCACCTTGGCGGGTCGCGGGAAGTCTCCGCGCACGTGGTGCATCTCCTCCAGCGGCGGCGCCCCCGCTCCGCCCGCGTGCTCCATTTCCAGGTTTTGTTGCACCCACTGCGCCACACGGATCAGCTGCTGCTTCTGCAACACGGCGGCGCTGTCGTCACTGGACAGCGAGCTCGAACTCTTCTCCGTGGAGGTTTCCTTTTTCCAATCCTTTGGATTTTCCCCCGCCAGATTCTCGGGCAGGGTTTGGTTGGCTATGTTTCTCACTATCTTCTTGGTGATTTGGTCGACAGTTTTCTCGGCCAGTTTATTTAAGTCATCCGGGACGACCTTGTCTACATCCTTGACGATGTGGTTGATGACCTGGCGCGCCGTGCCGGGGACCCGGGGAGTGTTCCCATAACTCATTTTATTATCTCTGGCAACTTTACCCGCTGGTTGTGCTTTTAAATTTTTCTCATACTGGTCAAAGTTAAAAACTTTCATGTTGTGAATTGAAACCCTCCTTTCTCGCTGAAAATGCTCTAGCTTTTCATTTCCATTCATGTTTTGGGTAACTTCTAACCTGTTGTTGACTTCAGTTTTCTTATCTTTGGATTCAGAGACCGTACCGCTATTCTCTTTGGCGGCATTCTCAATGGGAACGGTGATTTCGGGTTTGTATTCAGTGGATACGTCGATAGTTTTAGTTCCAACACAAACCGGCAGAGTAGGATCAACCCCAAACAGTAGTTTATCTATAATCTCGGCGCTCTCGTTACTTTTGTAGCCACTCTCGGGCTTCTCACATATCTCAATAGGTTTACTGAGTGGCAGCTCCTCATTAGGCAGATCTAGGATGGCGATCTCTTCACTAGTGGAAAACATGGGGCTGATGGTGGAGGTCCCGAGGAACGGTTGAGGGTAGGCGAGGAAGGGCAGGGGGTTGTCCTCCTCAGCGGGGGAGGTGTGGGGGTTGCGAGTCTGGCGGGTGTAAAGAACAGGGGCAATGTTGGGCTGTGCGTTGTCCAGGAGGATGTTCTTGGAGCCAGCTTGCATGCGCAGGGAGCAGAAGCGCGGCCCTGGACCGATGTGGACCTTATTATTAGACGAGCCGTTGTGAGATCCATTGTTCTTCCATGATCTGCTGGTGGAGGATGTTTTACTCTCGGCTTCATTGGAGCTTATCGAATTATTACGGAAATTATTTGTAGTTTCCATAAAATTGAGATCAGCTTTTGATTTTGGAAGGTAGATATTTTTACATTCGGCGAGATTAGGAATTATGGTAGGGTTTTCAATATCGGCAAAAGTGACGGCGACATCATCTGCCACTCGGATGGTGCTAACTAATTTGGGAGACACGGCGACGGGCTCGCTCCCCTCCAGGTCAATTCCTTTGATATCTTCGTCGGGTTTCCCGTAAAAGTATTCCGTAGCGGCTTTGCTCAGAGTGGGAGCAGGTTTGGTGCGGTCACATAGGCGGTGGTGACCGGAAATGGGCTCTATGGCTGGGATTTGGAATTCATTTTTTAAATTCATTTCATTGAGATTTTCACCAATTTTTTCCATAATTTGTTTGTGCTTTGTGCTAACTAGTTTTACAATTTCATCAACCGGTTTAATATTTTTCAACTCCACCACGCAAGGCTTGATGATGGGACTTTTGTTGGTGTCTGTACCTTCTATCCGAGTTAAATTTTCCTTCTCCGGACTTCTGGGAGAATGATCATCCGGAACCACCGTATCGGGAGCTTTCTGCAGGGGAGGAGTGGGACTTATAGATCTCTTATCCAGGGCGGGTTTAGCAAGAATAGCACATTGCAATTCGACATTGGAGTTACATTTGGTACAAAGGCCGTCTGAGCGTGGCGGCACGGTCTGGGTGGAGACGGTGAAGTGGCTCTGACTGTAGGAGAAGGGGTTGGATGACTTCTTGAGACAGGTGCAGGTGTCGCAGTGCTTGGAGATAGTGTTTTGCACGCTCTCCTCCAGGATTTTGGACATGAGGGAGGCGGAAATGTTGAACTCAAACTCGTCGGGATTGATCTTCTCGGGAGTGGTGGGAATGGTCTTGGCCGACAGTCCCGTGGGAGACTCCTGATTCAGCTTGGCCTTGTTCATGATATAGGAGGATACCCTGGCCTGTGTTTCTATTGGTAACTGAAATTTAAAATAAATTACTTTAAATTATCGCATTATACACGGTGTCCGGAAACTCGTAGTACAAGCGGGAAACTGGAGAATCTACACCACATGGGGAACCCAAAAAAACATAAAGTTTTTTGATTTGAGCATTTTCAAAAAAAAAAAAAACCAAAAAAAAATATTTTTTGGCTATTTTAGGGTTAAAGTTTTTTCTGGTGTTTATGGTTGAATAACAGATGTTTTAACCCTGCAGAGCAGAAATATTTTATGATTACACCGGGTTAAATCAGTAATAATTTATAAGAATTTGATTAAAAAAAAAAAAAAAAATCAACTTCAAACTCGATTTACTCGATAACGAAAGCTCAAATAAAAAAAATATATACTACAAAATCGACTCCAAATGTGATGTAGATTCACCAGTTTCCCGCTTGTACTACGAGTTTCCGGACACCCTGTATTAACTAAACGGATAAAAATTAAAATTTTAAATTTATAAATCTATATTCTGTTATTTCAACGATTTGATTTATGCATGCCAAAATAATGTGGTAAATTTTTTTTTTTACCTACATAAATATGAGGGAAAAAATTATATTTCATTACAGAAACAAAAATTGCAATAATATGTGGAAATATTGCAATTTATTGAATATGTAATAATAAATCATTTGTGCACGAATACAAGAAAGGATGATGGAAGTAATGTGGACGAATCGATAGATAAATAAATAAAGTGATGGTAAAAAGCAAATGAAATCTAAAAATAATAATTATTAAAAAATATTCTTACGGTATCAAATTTCTGGGACACGAAATTGTCTGGTTTACATTGCAAGAGCTGTATGGCTAAGTTCATGTCGTTTTTGTAACGCTCCTGAAAACATTACGCCAATCACTACACAGCTATATTCATATTCACCTCACCACATCACACAGGATTATATCATGTTCATGCTCACACACGCCAGCGCCACGGCTCTACGCCTAATGCCGGCTCCTTAAGCTAATTATAATGTTACAGAACCAAATACAGTTAGTTTTACAATGAATATTAAATAATCAGTGATGCAAACAAAGCGGCAATTTAAATAAAATACATATCACATATGTACGTGGATTACACATCATGTGCATGGAATTTCCATAAGGTACACGGCATTGCACGTCATGTGCATGACATTACGTGTAACTTATATGGAATTTCCATCATGTACATGACATTACACGTAAAGTACAAGATATAACACATCATGAACACGGAATATCCACCATCTACATGACATTACACATCAAGTACATGGAATTTCCATCATGTACATGTAATTACAGGTGACATACATGACATTACACATTACGTACATGGAATTTCCATCATGTGCATGGTATTACACGTCACGTTAGTGACATTACAAATCACGTACATGGCGTTACACGTCACGTAAATGACATTATCATCATGTACATGACATTGACATCAAGTACACAGCATCACACAAAATGGGAATGAAGTATGTCAACCTTAAAGGTTTTTCAAAACTATGGTTCCAACTTAACATCAACACTGCAAAGGGGTTTCAACAGTATGCCCATTCATAGTGGCAAGATTAAAAAAAATATTTTAACAATTTAATTTTTGTGGGTCATGAAAAATTAATACATACATCCATTTTTTGGTTCGGTATAATTAATAATTTAAAATACTCCTCAGAATGAAGATGAAATTTTCTCTTGATTAGATAAACCATCATCAACTTGCGCTTTAAGATCACAGATTGAATGCCATCATTTTGACAGAATTTGATTGAATACACGCTCATACCGCAAAACTTCGGGGGTTAATTCTTCTTTCTAGCAAAGCAATTCTAATACAATATCCTAGATTTAGATAATATGAATTTAGAATCCACCCCTGTCTGTTTATGGCGGTATATCCATGTTTTCGCATTATGAGCTGGAAACATGTTGAATACTCTGAGGTGCCTTTAAAGACGGATAAGATTAAAGTCATAACAGTCAATGAAATCATAACAATCCATAGACATATGAATATTAGTAGACCTGCCCTAAGTGATTAAAAGCGTATTATCCCCACTCCCCATACCGGTTCCATTGGAGCCGGCTGTGCTCGCGTATGGCCTCAAGTGAAATTTGAAAACGTGACGTCATCATTCTTGTGCGAACTATGGTCGAGGCATCATCGGTTCATTTTACGAAATAACACGGCAAAATGTTGACTTGTGATATGAAAACTTGTAAAAATAGATGTGAAAAAGAGAATAAACCCAATTGTCGTATTACATTCCATAAGTAAGCATTATTTTACTTTATTTTAAGCTTATTCACACCGTATTATATGGATCAGTTTTAGAAACATATACTATCACATCACAATGTAGCGATTCTCAAGTGTGCTCATCGTTGTTTACTGGGGTAAGTAAATTATGACACATTTGTAAAAGTGTCTTAACTAAATACTCTGAAACTAACTACGACTCTGCAAACAGAAGAAATTTACTTTGCCGAATTTGGACTTCGCAAATTAGTTCATAACGTGGCGAGTAATTTGCGCTCCCATGTAAAAATGTCTATTCATTCAAAAGCAGATTTTACTTTTAAGAACTAAATGGTGATATTATAATGCGAGATGCCTATTTACTGTCAGATTGATTTATTGACGAATCACAGTCAGGTTAAGCTGACCTTTCGTTCTTCAACAGTTGATTTTACCCCTCGCCATTATCTTCTCGTCTATTAATTCCTATGTCTGTGTAACAATCTGTATTTGTGAACATAAATATGTTATGTTAGTCGTAAATCTCTAGTTTAAGCTGTAGTTGTAAGTCATTGCTTGAGGTGATTTTCTCACAAAAACTGCGATATACAAATAATCCAATCATTATTATTTATTATTATTACAGTAAACTAAAGAAATGAGTAAAAAATAGGGAGGGTACTGACATTCTCCTTGTGCAGGCCGGTCATGTTGTAATTGCTCTCGGCCAAGCGAACTGACAGGGTTTCCACGTCGCGTGCCAGTTGCGACTTGTCTGAGGAGCACTTGTCTGCCATGGCCAGCAGCCGGTCCTCCAGCGTCTGGTTCACCTTCTGCACACGCTTGTGCGACTCGTATAACCTGCAAAAACATCAACACAACATCAAATCGCTACCATATTCAGTATTATTAAATTTAACAATGTCTTCAATGGTTTAGTCTACAACTTGTGGGAAGTTTAAGCTTTATCAGAAACACATAAATAAAGTGTTTAAAATCTTAAATCTCCGAAAGTTCTTCACAGATTGCTGTGAAATTTTGAGACAACGTTGCATTTGAATACGTGTGTGTGTTTTATATACCTATATTATAGAGATGTCACCTGTGACATCAATTTTTTTTTTTTAAACAGCGCCATCTGTTGGACGAAAAGCAACACGCTATTGTTTCTCTATCTGCACAGACAGACTGAGCCACAGCAACGCGTGGCGGGGTTCAGCTAGTTGTCTAATAATAATAGAAACTGGCTGAATGGTTGTAAAATGTATTTATGTGGAGATGGTGATGTTCCCTCTTCTTTAAATATTACTTGTTGCGGAGTATTATATTATCACTTTGCGATATCGCATCAAAGTGAAGAAGAATACAATCGCATTCAAGGGATTTACTTTCACTGCAGAGGATGAGAAAATTAAATAAACAGCGATGAAAGCTAGGAAGGAAAGCAATGTGATGTAACTTTACTCATTATAGACCGCATGTACTGAGACATAATTGAGTTATACAGATTGGCAAGAAGCGAATTTCTTTCAAACGCACAGTCAAAATATAAATTATCAGAAGCATTGTTTGATGTATTTTATATGACAATAAGAAACAAGACAGGAATAAACGAGATTAGAAAAACACGTTCACATTGTTATGATAGCTTGCTGAGCATACTAGTTTCTGGTGTTCTGCAAAAACTGCTTATCTACAAGATTCATAAAGTAAATATTAAAAGTTACAAAAATACACACATCAGCATGTTTATGGTACATTATTTATTCTTAGAGCTGTGAAGTGGAATGCAAATAATAAAAAGTAGGGTATTCAGTCAGCGCTAAAACATTAGAGAGCAGTATAAGAGATAAGCAGTACTGTGTAATTAGAATTAGACTTGTACATTTTGAAATAACTAACCATCACGCCGTTTCTCCGCAGGGGTAGGAAGAAAGGATGGACCGTCAAACAACTCGGTCTTGGCATACACTCCTTGCTTCACTCACATTCATACATCGTCTCATACATACTATTCTATTATTTTGACTCTTTACATGGCCCAACTCAAGTATCTGATTCACTTGATCATGCCATGTCTTCCTCGAGTGTCCCCCACTACTTCTACCATTCACATTTGAGTCATATATTCTCCTTACACTTCTTTCTTCGTTCATTCGCTCTACATGCCCAAACCATCTAAGCGTCCCTTTCTTAATCTTGCTTTTTACGCTTACATCAGCCTTCCATGCTTTGCAGATCTCCACATTTCTCACACGATCATACATGCTTTTTTTACCACAGATACGCCTCAGGGATCTCATTTCTACAGTGTTCATTTTGAACATAGTAAAAGGTTACTTTACAGCTCTAAAATTGTTTTGTGAAATATAATACTATCTTCATCGACTTATCAAGAAATGTATTTAATTATGTTTTTGTTTATCTTGGGTATGGTTTTAAAGCGTCGGAGTCATTTCAATCACTCAATGAAAAGACGAGGTTAATCTCTAAGATTTTATTTTTCATCAATTTCACCAGATAAGTGATATTAGTCATTGCTTTTAAAAGATTTTCCAGCATCAGTATCTTAAATCTAAAATCCAAAGGGATTAATTACTTTACCAGAACCTGTAACAAATTTTTATTATCTGAACCCGCCAAAAAACAAATTCAATAAATTCGCAGCGTTAGGTTTAAAAAATGCAGCATAAGAACGAAGAATAATAATTGGTATGTGATGTACGATCTGTGTTTATGAAAATTGTTAACATAACACTACCACCTCACCAGGATAATGCAAAGGATATGGAAAAAAATATTTAAAAGATGATATTATCCCACTTCTGACACCACCGATCACGTCGGGTTCACCAATTTAAGATTGGTAAGATGATATTAGTTGCACGATGATATCATCCCATTTTTGACACTACCAATCACATCGGGTTCACCAATTTGGGATTGGTAAGATGATATTAGTTGCACGATGATATTATCCCATTTCTGACACTACCGATCACGTCGGGTTCATCAATTTGGGATTGGTAAGATGATATTAGTTGCACGATGATATCATCCCACTTCTGACACCAACGATCACTTCGGGTTCACCAATTTAAGATTGGTAAGATGATATTAGTTGCAAGATGATATCATCCCACTTCTGACACTACCGATCACGTCGGGTTCACCAATTTAAGATTGGTAAGATGATATTAGTTGCAAGATGATATCATCCCACTTCTGACACCAACGATCACTTCGGGTTCACCAATTTGGGATTGGTAAGATGATATTAGTTGCACAATGATATTATCCCATTTCTGACACTACCGATCACGTCGGGTTCACCAATTTAAGATTGGTAAGATGATATTAGTTGCAAGATGATATCATCCCACTTCTGACACCAACGATCACTTCGGGTTCACCAATTTAAGATTGGTAAGATGATATTAGTTGCAAGATGATATCATCCCACTTCTGACACTACCGATCACGTCGGGTTCACCAATTTAAGATTGGTAAGATGATATTAGTTGCAAGATGATATCATCCCACTTCTGACACCAACGATCACTTCGGGTTCACCAATTTGGGATTGGTAAGATGATATTAGTTGCACAATGATATTATCCCATTTCTGACACTACCGATCACGTCGGGTTCACCAATTTAAGATTGGTAAGATGATATTAGTTGCAAGATGATATCATCCCACTTCTGACACCAACGATCACTTCGGGTTCACCAATTTAAGATTGGTAAGATGATATTAGTTGCAAGATGATATCATCCCACTTCTGACACTACCGATCACGTCGGGTTCACCAATTTAAGATTGGTAAGATGATATTAGTTGCAAGATGATATCATCCCACTTCTGACACCAACGATCACTTCGGGTTCACCAATTTAAGATTGGTAAGATGATATTAGTTGCAAGATGATATCATCCCACTTCTGACACTACCGATCACGTCGGGTTCACCAATTTAAGATTGGTAAGATGATATTAGTTGCAAGATGATATCATCCCACTTCTGACACTACCGATCACGTCGGGTTCACCAATTTAAGATTGGTAAGATGATATTATTTGCAAGATGATATTATCCCATTTCTGACACTACCGATCACATCGGGTTCACCAATAAGGAAGTTGAGTGAAAAATATTTTGACTTATAAAAAATATGTTCATGTAGATAAAAAAATATCGATTCTAAAAATATAAATATATTTCTATATTATTATTCTTAGAATTAGTTAAATGTTCTTGAAAAAGCATTCAATAGCAATAGACTGTAGACGCTCCACGATTGGTCGAAAGAATTCTGACGTCACATGTGTCGTGACTTGTACGTTCAACGGATCACCTATGGTGCATCTCTTTCTATTACATGAGAGATGGTCGGTTTAGATGAGAGAGGTGTATAGGCCAAAGGTTTATTTGGGTTTGTCAAATATATGTACGTATTTGTTGTTATTATTATATGAAATGGATTTCTAAAGATACATATTCGTATAGTGCTTTATAATAATATGTTGTTTATTGCATAACTTAGAAGTTTTTATTATTATACATGTCACATAGCATGTGATACACTTCAGGCCGCCGGCCGCCCAGAAAGGTCTCACAGTGAACTGGGCTGTAAACCGTTATTTTACTTTTGGTCTTTACTTTTCTGCGCGGTGGTCCTGAATTAGCGCGTGGAACGTCAACAAGTAGCGCCGGCAATACCGTACAGTACCGTACCGGGCGGGAAAAGCAAATATTCTAACTTAAAATATTAATTTAACTATGAAATCTTAATCAATTTTCTTTTTTTTTAATAACATCAATTCTAATAGACGGTTAACATTGGTAAAAAAATTACTGGAATTCCTTGTTGAAGAATTAAAATTTTTTCCATACAAAATGCTTGAGCGTCGTGGTTTTCACAGTTCTAATGACGTCACACCACACCCCGCCTCTTACCACTCGGATTCCGCTCGTTTTGGCGGGCTTAATAAAATTTAAACTTTGAGAATTAATTTAATTATGAAAACAAACTTTAAAAAAAAAAAAAAAAATACCAGTATTTAAGTTTGAATGCGAACATTGATAAAAAAAAATAAAAAAAATGGACTCAACTTCCTTATTTGGGATTGGTAAGATGATATTAGTTGCGCGATGATATTATCCCATTTCTGACACTACCGATCACGTCGGGTTCACCAATTTGGGATTGGTAAGATGATAACAGTTGCAAAATGATATTATCTTACTTCTGACCAGAGATGTGCTTTATTTCAAATAAATCCATTTCAAATGGAAATGCAAAATGGGTATTTTCCATTTTGCATTTTAAATGCTTTTCTAAAAACCATTTTGCATTTTGCATTTTAAATGCTTTTCTCAATGCATTTTCCATTTTAAATGCTTTTTGCAACATTCTTCCTACTTTCTCCACTCATCTTTTTTTCATAAGCCCCAAATATCAGTCGGTCCTCAACCTCGCTATGAGAGATAATTTACATTTGTCAAGTTGCTCCCTGGTAGGAGCCCTGGCAATTGAGTGATACCATTACAAAAAATACTGATTCAAATACTGAACATGGCCATGACGCTGTAATATTAAATGTTAGATAGCAGTTTCTATGTTTTTACGTTGGCAACATTAGTCCCGCGCAAATTTTTTGTGGTTTCATAATCTGTAGTCGTGGTGTTTTTGGATTTACCATCATGTAATATGTTCTACATTGATGTCCATTATTAAATGACAAAATTGTTTAAAAATTCTATAATTATTTTAATTGTTTGACCTGAGAAACCATTTTGCATTTTCAATGCATTTTGAAAATAGGTATTTTGCATTTGAAATGCTTTTCTAAAAACCATTTTGCATTTTGCATTTTCAAATGGAAAAGTTTTGACCCATTTTCATTTTGCATTTCAAATGGTTTTGTGTACCCATTTTGCACATCTCTGCTTCTGACACCACCGATCACATCAGGGTCACCAATTTTGGGTTGGTAAAATGATATTAGTTGTAAGATTATTGCCTATGCTTTTCTTACCACTCTCAGTCTTTACTGTATTAGTGTACAATTTAGTATGTTGTTTTGTGTAGTGTTTGTGTACTTGTGACGTTTTTATAAGTTAACAACAGTAAAATTAGATATTATAGATTAATATATATGATATAATACAGATTTTTCGATATCCCCAAAAATGTCAAGGTGAATGTGGGTAAAACAATGGTGTCTCGTGAGATCACACGAAACCACAATTCATAATTCAAATGGCATTGGCTGCACCATTCATTTGACGTACCTTGACATCACACGCTCATCAACTGCTTATATCTAGAATATTTTGACGGCTTATATCTTCGGTACTCTTGGTATTTCCCAAATATTATAAAAGTTCTTTCCCAGCGTGCTCTTATTAAATAATATCAAATTAGGAGATAACCTTTAATGTTTTAAGGGATTTCACCATTTAGAAGAAAATTCCTGTAATATTCCCCAAAAATAATTCCTAGGAATCTACCCATCACTAGTTAAAAAAAATTTTTTCATTGATTGAAGCTATCGTGGTGTTACCAATTGAAGAAAAGAAGTCTTACCTGTCATACTTCTCCCTCCAGGTGATGAGCTGACGGTCTAGCTCCGTGGCACGGGTCGTGGCGCGCCCCACCTCTCCACGCAGCCCTTCCAGCCGCCCTTCCAGCTCCACCGCCTCTCGCTGCAAGCGAGCAATCTCCACCTCGGGGCTCTCCTCACCGACCTCCGCATGTTCCTGGGAGGACAAACAATCGCCAATTGATGTGGACGTGGATGTGGACAGGTGTCACGCAGTGCACAATCCTCAAGTCCACATTTCTACATTACATACATACACTAAGGCCCAGTTGTTTCGCAGAAATTCACATGTGACAAAGTCATCAAATGGTCATTTTGTTTTTCTTAACATTAGAAAGGACCCCATTAAATGTCGATTCTAGATTGCGTTTCAGCTTTCTATGAAATTGTAATGAGCTGACAAGCATATTACCATATTGGCCATTATTATGGTGATAAAGTTTTATATATGTATTGTGTTTTTTGTTAATATGTAAAACGAAAAAATATGGAAAAATGGAATTACATTTTTCTTCTTCTACGTTTATTGTACTAAAAACTCGTAAGTAAATTAAAATACATATAATGTGTTGTCCATTCATTGAAATATCTTATTACTTATAAATTTATTTGACTTTCATTGTTTATATTGCTCACTACAGTCAAATGGAATACAGAAAATAGGGACACGGTTAATATGCACTTTTAAGAAAAAAAAAAACTTTGTGTATCATTTAAATAACAATGAGTAGCAGGAAGGGGGGTGTGGCGGCTGTCGATGTCACCCGAATCCTTCCGACCGCGAATGAACTCAACGAACAGAGTTGCCGTTGACCGGGCGGCTGGCCCGGATAATTAGGGTTACCGGCGCGCCAGTTTCAAGTGCTCCTTGAGTTGTTTTTTTACATTAAAAAGCCAATTTACACGACTACTGATTATGGTAAAACCCTATTTACTGTTGGAAGGTAATATCATCGCTTTCCCTAAAACTTGTACAATGTCTCAGCATGCATGTCGGCATTTTGAAGTTTGAGCGCTTGTAATCGACTGAAGCCCGTGGTATTCACAGCGGACAATTAACCGATGTTTGTGGCTCATACTTCGAACGCAGAGGTTAGCTCTATCTATATACCTCAATGGTTATTCCATTCTCATTCAAGGGTTTAATTCTGGATAAAAGAATTCTCCACAAAGATAAATCACTTAGAATATGAATTTCATAATAACACGAATATTAAGAATTACAATTAGAGACGGTGACCCAAAACTGAACAAAGGGTAAGGCTAGACTCTATTTCAGAGTTAAAAATGTAAAATCAGCAAGAATTATTGTCCAACAAAAGATTGGTACAGTACCGATATGAGACGTGACTATTATTATACCTAGGATATTAGTAAAAGTTATTTACATAAATGTAAACAGAATGTACCATACCTTCAGAGGAGATGCTGGTTGAGCCATGTTTGCAGAAATATCAGATATTACAAGAAATGTACTAACATCCCTTATTTAAATTACACATCTTTGCAACGAAGCCTGATGTAAACACATCCCAGTCGTCATCCTGATCAATAATGAACCAAGAACAATTGCGTAAAGACCAATGTTACTATTTTTATCCTTTATTGTGAAAACACAAAATGGCAGACCAGAGTCTGGCGTTTGAATGATTTTTGCACTGATTGACGAATAAATTCTACTTTGATTTTATGAAAAATGGAAGTCCTTATTTACAGTCGCATTCCATCTGAATTATATTCCACGAACTTACGACAAAAAGAAAACGCAACGACTACGCTCGACTGCATTATTTGACATTGACAATTTGACAGATGCCAGGTGTAACCATAGAAATGGTTATATCGTGGTTTTATCATAGATATTATACCCAAGGATCCATAAATAAACCACTCACCATGGACTTAAAAAAACCTGGATAGAGTATCGGTGCGATTTTTGTATGAATGGCATTGAAGCCAAATCTAGGGTGAAGGGAAATTACCTGGCAGCCATCTTGTATGACTACTTTGGAACTGATTTGTATGCAAAGTGGTGTATAATGAACTATTATCATTTTATTTTCGTGTTGTTAGTGCATTTATATCGGCTTATGATTTTTGGGAGTATTTGATGACTCGAGGAATGGGATACGTTGTTAAAAAATTAAGGTAGATTTTGCCTCTATACATCTTCCTTCTCACCCCGTGGCTTCAAATTTTCTCGAATTGCTCCGTCCAAGGATTTTTCGGTCCATGATTATACTAATCTCGGTTTTATGCATGGACCTAAAAACTGTGAATTAGTGCAATTTTATATGATAGTATTTAATTCAAATCTAGGGTGAAGAGAAATTGCTTGGCAGCCATCTTGTGCGTATTGAACTATTATAATTTTCTCTTCTTTAATAGTTACACAAATACTTTGTGGCGTCATTTACATATATTATCATTTTATTTGTGTGTTTTTAATGAAATTATAACGGTTTATGATTTTATGGATACTTGATAAGATAAAGAATGGGATGTTATTAAAAAAAAATGTAGGTGATGGCATTTTTCATATATCTTTCCCTCACTCCACGGCTTCAAATTATTCTCGAATCTAATGGTTTTATTCACCATACAAATAATTTCACCTACGAAACTTCCATTCCGCTTTATTCGGTTGTCATTTATTGTTTATGAAATCGAATGTGACAAATCCAGGTTTGCCAGCTCGTGGAAAATTCCTCAATTTGCGGGGAATTTTTTATAGTTTCACGAAATGGGTATTTTGCGGGGAGAAACTTTTTTGTAGAAAATGCGTGAATCCTGGAAATTTCTTGATTATCCTACCATCTAAAAAAATACGATTATTTTAAGAATCTATTATCATTTTGTTTTCCTTATCAGCAAATTTTCAAACATATTTCTATTTTTAAGGCCGAAAGACAAATCAGAGAAAATCCGAAAATTACTAGAGAGTTAAAAATAAATGCTTTAAAAATGCAATTAAACATTTTACGTAAAATTCACAACAAAATTGTCACTGGGAATGTATGGTCAATATTTTGTTTCGCCTTTTGTGGCCGTAACAAATATTTGTTAGAAAAAAACATTTCAGACTATATGATTTTATATCATGCAAGGCTAGCCAATACTTTATTTCCAGATGCAATCGTGCCTACTACATACCAACTATAATTGACAAAAAAAGAAAAAAATGTGTACCTAGTTCATGCAATATTGCCCTGGAAAAACAGATAAGTCCCAAATAATAAAGAGACGGAAAATTTATAAAATTATTTATTTTAAATTTTATCGATTCTTCTTGCGTCAGTGCTAGAATATTTGAAATTACGAATGTTTGTATGTTGATATCTTGAAAATATTCCGGATTCTGTAAAACATTCATAACAAGGTTACCAATAGATATCTTCTAAGATACCCACAGTAGATGTTCAAATAACTTCCTTTACCTCCAAAATGAAAAAAAAACGAAAATATAGTACATTCTTACTTGTAATTGTAAATGTTTTTTTTTAATATGGTTAAAAATTCTTATTTTAATATACCTTTCTCATAATATTGTAGAATCCATGCATTTTGTCGACATCAAGGTTCTCTCCACAAAACACCCAATCGGTTTAAATTCTTAGAAATTCCCAGCATTTGGGGAATTCACCACGAATTGGCAGCCCTGGTCCATAAATAAACCGCTTAGAATGCTTAGATCGATGAAAGTAGGATCGTCTTCCATCTAGCCGTAAGGCGGCGATACACATGCCTGTAAAATGAAACAGTAGCTTGCATGCATGTTAATGGCATGTACAAGTTACTGGCGCAATGAGAATACATATGCGAGTTAAACTTGCATGCAAGTTGCGTCCTTGCATACCTGTATTTGCAAGACGTATACACATGCCAGTCACTAGACAGTACGTGTCTCAAATCACTCTGAGACTGAGTAGTCTCAAGCTTTTTGGCAATGGAAAGCATTCGAAGTGAATTAAATATCATCGTATTGCAATTGGCAGTACAATGTGTGGCTAATTTAATGAGAGAAAAGCTACTGGCATGCCCGTACCTGTCGCGACGTACACACATGCCGGTTTCATAGCCCCCCTCGACCCCTCCCTCAACTTGCATGCCAGTAAATCAAATGTTGTGCAATCTACTTGCAAGGCAGGTACAGGCATGCAAGTTAGCGTATACACATGATAGTAGCTGGCATGTGCAAGGAGCTTGCATGCAAGTGTGCCAGCCACAGGCATGTGTATTCCCGGCTTTATGATCTAGCCGATGGAATTACTCATAAAACGGCCCATTGTTATCCCCAATTTGGCGATTTTGAGCACCTATTGTGGGTATTTTAGAAAGTATGCCTCGGCAACCCTGGTCAAATCTGTCAAGAAGAGTTGGGGGAGTTTATTTATGATGGGGATAGTTGTTTATTTATCGATTTATGCTGTCAAGCGTCAAACATCGTCAAACACTAAAATTGAAACACATTATATTATTTACATTTGTTTTTGTATCTTTGTATCGTCGTGTTGTCCACATAAATTGTAATATTATAGTAACGCCACGTAGGCTGATGGGGCATGTTCTTTTTTGGGCTGTCGTGGAAGTCTTAACTGTAGGACTTAGCTATTTGCGGTAAATCTATAAAAGGTCTTTAAAGGAGTCAAAAAGTTCCTGTCACATTCCATTCCAATCCAAATTCCAGATTAGGGTCAAAATATGTTGTACTTTCGCACTGGTTTTCATTAAACTGTCAGCTAGTCGAGCGTTTCTAGTTTTCTGTAAAATTATTTAAATAACCAAAACTAAGAAGCTTTGTGCGATTTTGGGCACCCAACATAAATAGTTGTTTTGAAACCCCACAAGAGTCCCAATTGCTCCTAACCGTCTAGAGCCAGTGAGCTTATGGTATCCCCACTTGGGGTATGTTGTGGATATGTTGTTTAGGACAAGGGGAAGAGGAAGGTGAGGAAGTACCAGGCTTTTTTTTATTTTTTTTTAATGTTTTTTGTTTCAGATGACACACATAGGTACACCTTCACTTTGACTTTGGTTCAAGATTTTGTTTATGATATCCTGCGATAAGCGAGCCCTGTAGGTCCGAGACAGAGGTATGAAATCGTTGGATCACGACACAATAGAAGAAATTGTAATTTTTTTAAAATTTTTTTGTTGGATTTTATTTAGGTATTAGAGCCAGGAAAGGGTCTAAAAGGGTCGAGAAAATGCACTAAGTGGCATGAATATCTAAGAAGTGACTAGAAGGGACTAAAATAGACTAGGAGAGATGAGGTGATTTTGCACAAGAGCGGCGCTGTATAAATCGTCCAAATATTATTATTATTATTATTGATAGAGACTAGATATGATGGACTTGCCGAACGTCACAGCGGTGCTGCCAAGGTCTGTTATCTATGTGAGGATATTATGTCTGCGCGCTTTATTTATTAGCAGCAGACACATGTCAGCGCTTTATTAGCAGCAGACAAATACCTGAACGGATGACGAACCTCGGGCTGGCACTGTTAGTGGACGCGGTAGTCTCTCGCTGCAGCAGCTGGTCCAGCTTCTTCACCACCTAGGATTCTTGCTGCAGAGTCTCCATCTTCTATCTTCATGTCACCTGTTCATGTTATTCATCTTACTTTACTTAACTTCACTTTATTTTGGTAATATTTATATTTTTTGTAATACCTGCATCAACTGTAAAGCGCCCCTGAGGTGATAACTCTCAAAAGCGGCGCTATAAAAATTGTCCAATATTATTATTATTCAGCGCTGGTCACCTAACAGGGCTTAAGCCATTACAAGCAACGTTTTAATTCTGAATGGTGGTCTTGCACCAGGGCGATACTGAGTTCTGGAACGTGCCGCAAATATACCTTATATTGTTAAATTAATTGTTTAAATTGTGAAATAATACAAATTAAATTATTTTATTGTCTTTGTCTTGTTCTGTTTCATGTTTCGTTTAGATTTGTTAGTATTATCTTCTTCAATAAAATAAATTTTGGATTCGAACCCGCAATCTCCAGCTTGCTAGTCATGAGCCTTTCCCCTTGACCACGGAGGTTGTATGAAATGAAGTGTTTTTTCCATAATTTGGACATATTTAGAAGTATGGAAATTTCACCCTAGTTTTTACCCACCTTGGCATATTTTCTTATCAAAACCTAGTTTTTTCTTGTACTCCTAATAAGATTGTTTGAGATGCCAACAAAATCGGGAAGTTACTTGTGATTCAGATTTAAAATAAGTAACAACAATTATTTTTTTGTATTTTGATAATTTTTTTTTGTATTGTGATACATTTTTTTGTATTGTGAGACATTTTTTTTGTATTGTGATACATTTTTTTGTATTGTGATACATTTTTGATGTTTCTTACTAAAGGTCATTTTTAAATGGTTATGTAGGTACCTTAATTTATTATCTTACATAGCAAATGCAGTTATAAACACATTTAAAAATGCTAGTGCAAAAATACCCAGTACTGTGCCATTATTTATATGATGCGCCATCACAATGTGGCTTTCATTATTGACGTTAAATTTACTATGCCAAAATAAAACCACACCTACAACCAACTGCAACAAAAGAAACACTTATTGAAATATGTGCACAACTGAAGATAATTATGTCAAAATCACTGAACAGAAAAAAATAATCCCAGTAAGTGTGATCTACATATACTGAAAGGCAACAGTTTACATATTTGTAAATATACAGAAAATAGGGACAACAGCACGGTTAATACTTTTAACAGAAAAAATGCCAAGAAAATGCATTTTAATAGTAAGACAGACCGTGCAAACATATATACTAACGAATTACTTGTTCATTTTTTTCGTCATCAATTTTGCACAAACTGTAGATGGACCTTAAGACCTATCGACTCCTAGAAAGATGAAATTGATGACAAGGAAGAATTTTGATTTTTGAAACCGTTCGATCAATTTTAACTGGAAGTAAGGAAAACACACCTATATGGTTTTATCTCTTCAGTGAAGGTCATAATATACCTACTATCAAAATGTAATAATTAATTATAATGTGCATTAGTGAGGGACATGATCTACCTGTAGAACTAAGCTTACGGAGATCAGTATAATGTGGGCGTGGTAGTACCTGATGCCGGGCCCGAGTGATAGAACGTATCTAAGCTGGCCACTATTGGATGCAACCAGTGCTATATCCATCAGTCCCAGGGATAGGTTCTTCTTCTGTTGGAATGCGTTCAAATCCATTCGACTATCACTTGGCTGAAAAATAAACAATTTTATACGATTCTCGCAGCGAATGGTGTTGTGTTTCCTTCTTCTTCTTAAACTAACATTTCGGATCGATTTGCAGGGGTATAAGGGCATATTGTACAGATTTGCAGGGGGATAAGGGCATATTGGACAGATTTGCAGGGAGATAAGGGTATATTGGACAGATTTGCAGGGGGATAAGGGCATATTGGACAGATTTGCAGGGGGATGAGGGCATATTGGACAGATTTGCAGGAAGATAAATGCGTATCGGATAACTTTGCAGGGGGATATTGGCGTATTGGACAGCTTTGCAGGGGTATAAGGACATATTGGACAGATATGTGTAGGAAGGGCAATGATAATGATAGTGGATAATGGTACTAAATTCTACAACAGCTGTGTAGAAGGTCTTTTTAGGGAAAGGAAGGAGAAGAAGTACTGGGAAGGAAAAAAATATGAGGGGTGGGTTCACACTTCTGGGTTTTATCTGTTCAATGTTGTACATAATTATAAATTGTTAAAATACGCTGCCCTTGGATTGAGTCGGAAACAAAATTATATATTATCATTGACAGTTTGTTCATAAGATGTGGTAGTTACAGTTGTTATATTAACATATACCAACACGTTTTTGGTCTGCAAGTAAAACATAATTATATGTCTAATTACCATTATCTGCATCCTCCTTGGCCGTGACTCTGTAAAGGCAAAAAATAACATTCTATTGCTATTTAAAAATTAAAATTTTTTTGGCAACACTGATATGATTAACGATTTAAAAATAAATTGTAATGGATTTAAATATTTAAAATGTGAGGTTACGGTTCACTCCAGAATTTGACAGGATATTGTACAGGAAAAATGTCAATTCATTTTTCCTTAACGTTATTACATTACACATTATTTATATTTTAATTCGGTAAAAGTCTGCATTTCGACATATTTTTAATTTTGATTTACATCTAATAAAAAGCTTCTGTGATACATACTTTTCAACAATATGGAAAAAAAAACTTTTCCATGTAATTATCTTAATAGCCTTACTAATAAATGTGTTTTAAATTTTACACAACTGATGGTCAACCATTTTTGTATCGTAAACAGATGGCTAACATTTAAAATCAGATGAATAACATTTAAAACACTTTTATTAGTGAGGCTGTAAGTGTTTATAAAGTTTCAAAATTAAATTTTCTAAGGACGGGTTGTTTCGGAGAATTTGAACAATTCTTCAAATTTCAAAGTTGATTTTCCAGTTCTGTGAAAGATTATTTCAAGTTCTGTTATTATTTAAGTTCTGTCATGCAACTAGCCTACGATGATATAATAACAGAACTTGAATAAGACTTTCACAGTACCCAGAAATGAACGTTGAAATTTGATGAATTGTTCAAATTCTCCGAAACAACCCGTCCTAACAATCATCAACTTTCAGAAAGTAACACTGATTTCTGATGGTGATTTGCAAAATATTCACTCGGAATATAGTATATTTTTCCTTTGAACCATAAATTTTCAATTTGGAGGCGGGCATGGGTACCGCCGCCCTGGGAATCATTTATTAGATAACCAACACCCCTGCCATAGGTCACCCCAAGTGGTTCACTGCGTTTGGTTTGTCTAGGTCTTGGTGGCGGATGCATTTGCCCACCTACTGCGAGGCGGGCCGGATTGTGAAAGACTGGTTAAGGGAGTCCTTTTGTCCTCTCCAACCGGACTCTCTTGACCCATAATTTTGCACCGCAGTGGTAGGAGTTGGTTCCATTCTTCAGTTAGTCCTGGATACATTGACCCCAGATTCCTACCCACCCCTCATATTTTTTTCCTTCCCAGAACTTCCTCTCCTACCTTTCCCTAAAAAGACCCTCCACACATCATCCCCAAAGATGACATAGGCCCTGAGGGAAATTATTTTCCTCAGGGCCTCCTGTGTGGAGCTAATGTAAAAAAAATCTTGATGTTGCCAAAGGTACTGCGAGTATCCATCCATTAGGTAAAATTAAAACTATTCATAAACTGCTCATTCATATATGGCGCTAATTTGATTATCTTAGGAAAAAAACATTTTTGCAAGTTATGCTTTCAAATTAAGATGAATAATTATTAGTAAGTGACTGTACACTAGGGTGTCCCAAAAAAATTAAAGTTGTTATTTTTGAACGCATACCCTCTAATTTTGTTTTAATAATGACAAAACACTTATAAAAAAAATTTCGTTTACTTTGGACAACTGCAACCCGTGCCGACTTGCATCGAAAGATGTCAGTACTTGTATATTAAGACGCCAGCGAGCAAACGTGTTGATGAGCTTGTAGTAACTTGCTATTTTGTTAGTAAACGAAAATCACTCGTTCAAGCAAGACGTTGTTAGATTTACGCACTTCTAAAAAGAGTATATATTTAATAGGAGTCGTAAAACACCAAATATTGGGTTCTAAACTGCCATATTATGGACAAGTTCTTGAAGTTTTGTTCTACAATATCCGGAAAGTGAATTTAACTGTCAATATATACCAAATATAGCCATAGTTGGTATTAAAAGCTGTGTTTGAAGTAAAAATCAGTCAAGTGACTACAAGTCCTGACATACCACTCTTCAAAAAGTTTCGAGATAACTGTAAAAATGTTGATCCCGATAAAATTCAGTGCTACAGAGAAAATCTCACATTGCACCTAACCGCTTCCGAAATCGATGATTTGCTTGACTTTTACCATACTGCACTGACAACAAAAATACTTGGAGATGACTATTGAGAGTTTTTAGAGCTCTGTGTGATAGTTTTAGGAGGAGATACAGCGAGAAAATTTAAGATTCGGCCTTCAGGTGCTCGATGAATGGCAAATGCGCTTTATTCCTTGAAAATGTCATTAATTTGTGCGCTATTTAAAATTACCGATAAGGATAAGGCGGCACTTTTAAACGTTTGCCTGTTTATAGTAACATCCTTTGTCAAGCCATGGTTACAATGTATTATAGCAGTTAAAGCACCTTACCAGGACTTTTGCTTTTTGAAATCGATGAAGGCTTAAGAAAAAATTGATGAAAACATCTCAATGGCAACTTTATTTCTGTTCAGTAAGCAGTTATGGTATTTGACCGATGAAGGATCTATTTTATCGCTGTTTGACGACGCTGTGGATCAAACAACTAAAATAAAAATGCTCGAAATATCAAAAAAAAAAATTTATCAACCCATGACAAACGTTACATCCCATCGAAGGAAGATCTTGATGGTAAATTGTATGGTAAGTTTATGAAGTAGTTTAAATTATGTTTTCTATTGAGGTTTTTGTTCATATCATAATTTAGTGACTTTTGTTTCAGAGAAAAATATTTACGACTTCATTTCAGTCAAGAACAAGTATTTGTTTGATCGTCTGAAAACAAATGCCAGTTTTCTTAACAAATTCCCTACGATGTGGTCAAATAATGCTTCGTATCAAGAAGTCAGAAAGAAGTTGTCGCCGCCGAGGGTAGTGAATGATACAGCTGAAAGAACTGTTAAGTTAATGCAAGATTTTCATGGCTTAATCTCACGGTCGAAGAGGAACAAAAATAATTTTTGTTACGATGCGTTCAGGAACACCGGAAGATTTATCCTGACTGTAAAAAACAAACTATGAAGACAAAATTTAATCAATAAACCATTTTTAAATATAAAATACTATACACAAATGAAAAAATATCTTAGTTTTAAACCACTTTATTACATTTATAGACGTCGACCGGTTTCGGTTGAACTCAACCTTCATCAGGACAGTACAAATATAAACTATTATAAACTAATATAACTAGTATAACAAATATAAACTAATCAGTTTATATTTGTACTGTCCTGATGAAGGTTGAGTTCAACCGAAACCGGTCGACGTCTATAAATGTAATAAAGTGGTTTAAAACTAAGATATTTTTTCATTTGTGTAATAATGTCAAGCCACAAAGTGTTTGCTTCCTTCGATAATAAAATACTATCTACATAATTGAACATTTGTGCATTTTTAAATTTTATTTATCCGACAAAAATGAAAGTTGAAAATCCTTCCATATTAACTCTGTACCACATGTTTGGCATCAAGTCGGCACAGGTTGCCGGTGTTTAATCAAAATAATATTTATTATATGAGTTATTGGGATCAAATGGAATAAAATAAGAGGGTATGCATATTTAAATTCATGAAAAAAAAATTCTTCCTTATGTCCTGGGACACCCTACTGTACACACGCCATATGGATATGAATAAATAGTTTTGTCGGTGTACACACTCGTTTCTTTCAAGAAAGGCATACAAATACAATACTGGATTGAATCACCGATACAATATCGTATTTGTTTGCCTTTCTTGAAAGAATTGAGTTTGTATCCCGACAAAACCATTTATTCATGTAGCGTAGGTACGGGTGCAAACAAATAATTTATCTTAACATTTTAGGGCGTAACTTGCAAAATATAGTTTTTTTCCTAAAATAATTAAATTAGCGTCATCTATGAAAAAGCAGATTATGAATTAGTTTCAATATATCCTTAAACGATCGCAGCCCCCCGCATTTTTTTTGACTGACCGCATTTATTATCAAATATAGTGTTGCAGACATAATAATTTTTATTTAATTAAAATTAATTTATTTAATTATTCTCCATACATAGTAGGGGAGATTACCAATTAATGCTGGATGAATTCTGAAACATAGAATTAAAAAAAAGACATAGAGCACTAATGTTATTAATAAATTTTGTATAAAAAACCTAGGCCTGTAATCCATACCTATATGTATACTGTGGTAATATTGTTAAAAATAAAACTTAATACATATTGCACTAAAATTAATTAATTATTATAATATTTGGTTAAGTATTTTAATATTAAGTTAAGTATTATAATATTAAGTTAAGTATTTTAATATTAAGGTATTATGCTATTAGTATTATATATCAATTATTTTATTGTAAACAAAAAAATATGAAAAATGAGAGATTTCTTACAATCAAACTCATTGCTCAGTTTTCTAAGATTTGTGTAAAATACAATATTGTACATAAAATAATTGATAATCATTTATGAGGAAAGGCTATAATTTCTATTGTTTTATATCTTGTTAATATCCTGTATTTATCTGTGTAAAAAAATATTTTTTCTAATATTAAATAAAAAAAAATAAAAAAAATTATGTTTGGCATAGTTGATAAATAATTCTTCTATGTCATTATTAACAATATATTTATATATATATTTATTTATATATATATTTTATCTTACCTTTTGTACTTGTTTTTTATCATTTATTCATTATAATTAACTTAACTTTATAAGGTGAGTTGGGGTAAGAGCACTGTATAAAATGAATAGATGAAGTTTAAAGTAATGCCATACGTCACAGCATTATCCCATCGCATTCAAATTTTTACACAAGGAATATTAAGGACGGGTTGTTTCGGAGAATTTGAACAATTCATCAAATTTCAACGTTCATTTTCAAGTTCTGTGAAAGATTTTTTCAAGTTCTGTTCTTATTTCAGTTTTGTCAAGCAACTAGCCTACAATGATATAATAACAGAACTTGAATAAGTCTTTCACAGAACCCGAAAATAAACGTTGAAATTTGATGAATTGTTCAAATTCTCCGAAACAACCCGTCCTAACTATTCCTTAATCAAATTGTTTTATCGCAAGAAGTTAATCTGCTGTTTTTATTAGATTTTTAAGTATTCAAAAAAAAAGGTCTTGATAGATCCACTTACCCCGGAGGCGGGGTAAGTGGATCTAACCTCAATATTTTGATTTTTGGCTAAACAAATAAAAATGTTTAGTTGCCAATCCAATCAAACGCACTAAACACACAATTTCGCCATTTAAAAATATTGAATATAGTGGAATATACATCATAAATCAAACATTATTTGGCAGATTGGGGTAAGTGCAACATTTTATGACTAGTGATGGGGGAACGAAAACAAACTTTTTTTTTATGTATTAGTATTTTTTTCACAATATTTACTAACAATGTTATTATAAATATATATATTTACTACTAATAACTGAAATTAATATGTTTTTATAGGAACTAATATTTTGGTTACTAAAATTTAAAAAATTACACAATATATGGAAATAATAACGCCTTTGCGGAACCTTTTGTTTCCGACATTAAAATGATAAAAATAAAATAATAACATTTCTTTTACAGGTAAGAGTTTATCTCATACAAAATCCCTTATTGAATATTAAAACCATTAAAGGACATTTTGAAAACGAATTCTCCTCTTCTCCCAGTTAAGGGGTTTGGCAAAACTGATATAATATCTGCGTTATAAATATCGGATACGTCATCAACTTTCGGGAATTAAAATACGTTACGATTTTCTCTGGTTAAATGTGAAACCCTTCGTACATATTTGACTGTCTTCTTATATTCATCATGTTTTATAATATTTTCTATGTAATGTTTGAGGCTCTTCTTCGCTATAAATTTAGTAAGTATCCAATCACCAACTTTTGTCTCAACGTTTAAATTTGGTTGTACATCCAGTTCTTGCAAAATGCCATTAATGTCAATAGACAGAACACCATCTAAAGGTACGTTATTTTGATTGTCTTCCACGTCTTCCATTAATAGATTTTGGAAATAGTCGCATTCATCTTCAGAACTAGACTCCCAATCAGATTCGCTGACAGATGTTTCGGACGCCAGGCTAGGCGTTTTTTTTGTGATTTTTTTTTATTCAATTTTATATTAATCACTTTAGACTTATTGCTTGAACAAATTTTCTTCTTCGAATCATTTAGTTTATTTTTTAAACGCTCTACGACATCATCGTATGTTATGACCTCCGCACCAGGTGCAACTTTCGTCTTTTTTACTTTAGCGGGTTCGTTTTTTTGTATAGATCTCAGCATAAGCTCTTCAAATGATTGTTTGACCTTTACAGAACACAGAAAATCTGAATTAGCTGTTTTAATTATTCGGTCTTCTAAAATTGTAATCTTCTTCAACGGGTTAAGGGAGTGATTTTTGGTAGTATAAGTAGAAGACTCGGAATACTGAATTGGGTCATTTCCAACATTTGATACAAATTGTTATTTAAAGGTTTTGATTCTTTAGATGTGGAAGGTATGGCATAAAATTTTTCAATATTTTCTATTGATGATAGTGGATTTTCAGGTAATGTTTTTGTTGGTTGCGCATTCCAATTGTGACTTGGTTTATCTATTTTTATGTTTTCCTCATCAATACATATTTCAAAATCAGTAGTAGTTATTATTTCTATGTCTGATACTATGTTTCGTTTTTTTAAAGTAGTGCCGACAGATGGGACATTCCACATCGTCAATAATGCATGGCACGAAAACGGATTCATGAGCAGAAAATTGAGTGCTCCATACGATATTAACATGAGAAACGGAATGATGGCTGAAGCTTGGGTAACCAGAGTTCATCAAATGTACGACCACAAGTATGAAAACCTAACAATCGACAATTTAGTTTTCTCTAAAATCGACGACAATGCACCGGGAACTATGGGCCACTCTGTAGGAATTGGAGTAGTGCCGCTACTGAACAACGATGGAAATATTGAAAATTCAGTATTCAATTTCATGGTTGAAACCTACATCGAGATAGAAGGAGAGAGCTTTGGAACAAATTTACTAATGGGACCATCGGAGTTCCCACACCCAAATACGTATGCCGTAGGAATAATGACTGGAAAAAGAAAATTCCATCACGCATTCGGCGTATCTGGAAAACCAATAGTAGGAGAACACGCAACAGAAAGAGCTGAACCAGTTGAAAACGATGATGAATTCACAGAAGAAAACGAACTATCTTTGGTCGGACATTTATTTATTTATTTATAATGTATTACAAAAAACATGGTAAGTAACACATTATTCCCAATGAGTTGAGATAAAACTCATTACGGAGACACAAGAGAAGTGTTAGGCAGCAGCATTCCAGGACAAAGAAGGATAACAGGAAAAATGAGTAAAAAAGAAAGAGAAGCAGTCGTGGGTTATAATAAATTAGTACGCGAACAATGGGAAGATTTACAAGAACAAGCTGGAGTAACAGTTATTTGGAAGAAAGGAAAAAACTTCCAATACGGTATTCCTGAAGACCCACAAAACATTCCACTACCAAATGATAAATTCTGGACTGAAATAAACAAAGTTGCACAACCTGCAACAAATTAAATAATTTTTTTTTAAATAAATTTTTTTTTGGATAGAATTTCGTTTGCCTAACAAAACATAGAAAACCACTTTTCGATACGACGCTCCGTTACAGAGTTATAAAGAAAATAAACTTTTTGGGGGTGACTTTTCCAAGGGAGGTACCAGAAGGGGTGGTCCAAAAGGGCCAAATTTTTTTTTTAGGTAGGTTAAAAAAGTGACCCAAAAAATGTGAAAATTTGGTCACCCTAAAAAGTGTCAAATTTTTTGGGACTAATGGTCACCCTATTTCCATACTAAAAGATTTTCAATGAAAATTTTCTAAGTCCATTAATTAATTATTTTGTGAATAAAGACCTTTTGACAAACAACATGAGTATTAATTTTTGGGACTTACCAAATCGACCACCGAGGCACAAGGGACACACACAATATGTTTTAGTATGGGACTTAGTTCCGCTTTTATACTCCATAGGGTGAAATCTTAAACTTTCAAAAACCAGGAAAGCTGGAGAAATTTGGTGAAAATTATTGATACAATTAAAATTAATGACCGCAACTGCAACTTTGTTGCAAGTAATTCCAATAAGGCATAATTAATCGGCAATTACATTTAACGTTTATGGGGGATTCCAAATGTGGATGCACTAACGATGCAATAAATCTGTTCTACCGATGCAATAAAGAGAAAATCTTCTAAGATCATATAAAAGGGGTATACAGACCTAAGGGAAATCACTCTGTGCTCAAGTGTCATTTCATCAGGTCCAGTACTACTACAGTCCAATCTAAGGTATGGAACAATTTAAATTTTATCATATTATAATAACTTCCGAATTACCGTGGACAACAGACTTAAGACAAATTAGTGCTTATCCAGTTATTCCTCCAAAAGAAGAATTAAATTTGTGGTACAATTTAAACAATCCGGATTTTCAATACACAGAAGATGACTTCCCAGGACAATCATCACCGCAGGAGGACATCGTGGGAGGAACGATCGAGGAGTCCATCGCCGACTACTTCGGAACGAAAGGAAACGAAGACCAAACACCCCAAATTACTACGGGAACTAAAGACAACACTGACAGAGGAATTGCAAAATTCTGTAGTCAATTCGCAATACGAAAACTGGAATATGGAAATGGAATCGAATGCGACTTCGGAAACGGAGTTACAAAGACTTATGATGGAAGAGGATCCACAATTAGAAGACCTGGAGAAGGAACTCTCGAAGGACTACGTGACAAGGATCAAGTCGGAGAATACAGACCAGTACGTGCAAAAAATTTCAAAAGAGTTTCTACAGCATGTTGGAAACTCGCAATGTACCATTGGGGAACGAAAAACAACCACTGGCACTTTGTATACATTTCTAGAAGTGGACAGTGGGGACATAATTCCATCCTTGGAAGAACTATTCGCCAAGCCCCCTATAAATGTAAATCGATTAGCTGTCTGTCTTGCCTTCGCCAGTATTTTTATTCCGGCGATGGTCGTCAGGTTCTACAAGACGTTCTCGAACGAGCAGATTTGGAAGCTTGCCAGTGCGTCATTCATCAAATGCGAATGGAAGGGATCGATCCAAGATCGAGAGAAAGTTTGCAGCTTGAGTGTGAGGAAAGGAGAGCTCCTCTATTTACCATGGAAAGCACATCATCTGCAATGGGGATCAATGAAATGGTGCATGCAAATGATGAAACCGATGACGGTGACGGTCAACAAAGGTATCCGGTACACATTTTGTCCCAAAACAATGAGCTTGTCAGAAAACGACATAATTATAAAGAACAATATCGATTGGCAAAGAATAGTAACGATATAATCTCTAATACGGACCTTGTCATCCTCTTGGTTGAAAAACGGGCTTTTAACGAAGGATGCGCACAAAAAGTTCTATCTCGAGAAGTTTCGGGGATTGAATTCATGTTCAGACCAAGATCAGGAGAACGACTCAAAACTGCCATCGGAATCGCAAGAGTACTGGTATTTCAGGAACAAAGATCAAAACGATTTGAAAGAGCGAAAGCGTTCCACTTAGCTGAATTTCCAAATGCAAACGACGAAGATGTGATAAATGATATCGAAAATAAACTACTATCCCTATTATACAGTAACAAGATCGATCCCAAAAAATTCTTCACTGATACATACAAACACTACAACATGCAATGCAATAAACAAAATATTTTGTTTTTCTATGGACCTCCATCGACAGCGAAAACAACAGTTAGGGAATCATTGGTAAAATGTCATTACAACTACACGAGACTGACTGGGCTGTGCACGGGATCACCATTCAACTTCGCATCGCTTATTCACACGAACGCCTGCTTTATGGACGAGTGCAAACTGACAGAAAATCAATTCGAACAATGGAAACAATTGGCTGGTGGTGAAAAAATGGCCACAGATGTCAAATACAAGGATAAACACGACGTCGATAATTGTGTACTCTATACAGCATCTAATTATCCGATAGAATTATATGTTTCAGTGCCAGAAGCATCTAAAGCTATAGCCAGTAGAACTATTGAATATCACTTTATTACTGTTGTTAAAGAAAAATTTAATATTTCTCCGTTTGTATGGGAGAGAGCGTGGTCTAAATATTTGTAATTATTGCAGATGCAAGAATTCGATCAACATGAGAACCACATTTATATGCTAGCCCATGGAACTTCATGGACAATAAATAATAGCAGTAGATTTATTTGTGAAGACTGCTACAATGTCGTTTCGATATGGAACCATGACTTGATTGATATCGAACAGCACCGAATTTTTGACGGGGAAGAATGGATGACTGCCATCAGCTATGATTACTTCTATTGTGAATTATGTGATCAAAGTTTATTTACTTGGAGTACGGAAGAAGATTGTGAATTCTGTAATTTGGACTTATAAATATTATTATAAATATATAACTGGTGAAAGAAATAAATACATTAAATAATCTCAACAACAGAATCTGGTGGGTTGTATGAGATAATAGAGAAAGAGGTTACCAAATTTTTGACGGGGAAGAATGGATGACTGCCATCAGCTATGATTACTTCTATTGTGAATTATGTGATCAAAGTTTATTTACTTGGAGTACGGAAGAAGATTGTGAATTCTGTAATTTGGTAACCTCTTTCTCTATTATCTCATACAACCCACCAGATTCTGTTGTTGAGATTATATAATGTATTTATTTCTTTCACCAGTTATATATTTATAATAATATTTATAAGTCCAAATTACAGAATTCACAATCTTCTTCCGTACTCCAAGTAAATAAACTTTGATCACATAATTCACAATAGAAGTAATCATAGCTGATGGCAGTCATCCATTCTTCCCCGTCAAAAATTCGGTGCTGTTCGATATCAATCAAGTCATGGTTCCATATCGAAACGACATTGTAGCAGTCTTCACAAATAAATCTACTGCTATTATTTATTGTCCATGAAGTTCCATGGGCTAGCATATAAATGTGGTTCTCATGTTGATCGAATTCTTGCATCTGCAATAATTACAAATATTTAGACCACGCTCTCTCCCATACAAACGGAGAAATATTAAATTTTTCTTTAACAACAGTAATAAAGTGATATTCAATAGTTCTACTGGCTATAGCTTTAGATGCTTCTGGCACTGAAACATATAATTCTATCGGATAATTAGATGCTGTATAGAGTACACAATTATCGACGTCGTGTTTATCCTTGTATTTGACATCTGTGGCCATTTTTTCACCACCAGCCAATTGTTTCCATTGTTCGAATTGATTTTCTGTCAGTTTGCACTCGTCCATAAAGCAGGCGTTCGTGTGAATAAGCGATGCGAAGTTGAATGGTGATCCCGTGCACAGCCCAGTCAGTCTCGTGTAGTTGTAATGACATTTTACCAATGATTCCCTAACTGTTGTTTTCGCTGTCGATGGAGGTCCATAGAAAAACAAAATATTTTGTTTATTGCATTGCATGTTGTAGTGTTTGTATGTATCAGTGAAGAATTTTTTGGGATCGATCTTGTTACTGTATAATAGGGATAGTAGTTTATTTTCGATATCATTTATCACATCTTCGTCGTTTGCATTTGGAAATTCAGCTAAGTGGAACGCTTTCGCTCTTTCAAATCGTTTTGATCTTTGTTCCTGAAATACCAGTACTCTTGCGATTCCGATGGCAGTTTTGAGTCGTTCTCCTGATCTTGGTCTGAACATGAATTCAATCCCCGAAACTTCTCGAGATAGAACTTTTTGTGCGCATCCTTCGTTAAAAGCCCGTTTTTCAACCAAGAGGATGACAAGGTCCGTATTAGAGATTATATCGTTACTATTCTTTGCCAATCGATATTGTTCTTTATAATTATGTCGTTTTCTGACAAGCTCATTGTTTTGGGACAAAATGTGTACCGGATACCTTTGTTGACCGTCACCGTCATCGGTTTCATCATTTGCATGCACCATTTCATTGATCCCCATTGCAGATGATGTGCTTTCCATGGTAAATAGAGGAGCTCTCCTTTCCTCACACTCAAGCTGCAAACTTTCTCTCGATCTTGGATCGATCCCTTCCATTCGCATTTGATGAATGACGCACTGGCAAGCTTCCAAATCTGCTCGTTCGAGAACGTCTTGTAGAACCTGACGACCATCGCCGGAATAAAAATACTGGCGAAGGCAAGACAGACAGCTAATCGATTTACATTTATAGGGGGCTTGGCGAATAGTTCTTCCAAGGATGGAATTATGTCCCCACTGTCCACTTCTAGAAATGTATACAAAGTGCCAGTGGTTGTTTTTCGTTCCCCAATGGTACATTGCGAGTTTCCAACATGCTGTAGAAACTCTTTTGAAATTTTTTGCACGTACTGGTCTGTATTCTCCGACTTGATCCTTGTCACGTAGTCCTTCGAGAGTTCCTTCTCCAGGTCTTCTAATTGTGGATCCTCTTCCATCATAAGTCTTTGTAACTCCGTTTCCGAAGTCGCATTCGATTCCATTTCCATATTCCAGTTTTCGTATTGCGAATTGACTACAGAATTTTGCAATTCCTCTGTCAGTGTTGTCTTTAGTTCCCGTAGTAATTTGGGGTGTTTGGTCTTCGTTTCCTTTCGTTCCGAAGTAGTCGGCGATGGACTCCTCGATCGTTCCTCCCACGATGTCCTCCTGCGGTGATGATTGTCCTGGGAAGTCATCTTCTGTGTATTGAAAATCCGGATTGTTTAAATTGTACCACAAATTTAATTCTTCTTTTGGAGGAATAACTGGATAAGCACTAATTTGTCTTAAGTCTGTTGTCCACGGTAATTCGGAAGTTATTATAATATGATAAAATTTAAATTGTTCCATACCTTAGATTGGACTGTAGTAGTACTGGACCTGATGAAATGACACTTGAGCACAGAGTGATTTCCCTTAGGTCTGTATACCCCTTTTATATGATCTTAGAAGATTTTCTCTTTATTGCATCGGTAGAACAGATTTATTGCATCGTTTATAACCTACAATAATCAAACCTAACCTATAATAATCCAACCTAACCTAACCTAACCTATATCCTAATAATAATCCTACCTAACCTATAATATCCAATCTATCCTAACCTAACCTAAATCCTAATAATAAACCAACCTAACCTATAATAATCCAACCTTACCTATAATAACCCCACCTTTTTTAATTTTTCTATTTTATAAAACATACCTAAATATCTTTATTTTATTTTTCGAGTTTCGCTAAAATAGTACCTTACTAGTATTTGCACATGGTAAAAAATATAGCCACTCGTATCAGAAATACAAACAAAAGAAAATTTTATCAACAGAAATCATTCCAGCTGTCATCCCATAAAACGAAAGTGAATTTTCGATTTACGTAATTAAAAATTAAAATGCTAAAATTAAAAATATCCCAAATGCAGTCAGATTCCTTTTATAGTAATTAAGGTAAATCAGAAGGTTTTATTTAAAAATATTTCATATAATCCTTGTCCAGCGATTCCGAATATTTACCTCAAGGTAAAGTACTCCCCAATTTGTAACCTCCTAGCACAAGTTTTTGTCAAGTTATAGATAAATGAAGGCAGCGCTCACAACTCACACGCAGACTAAAACCAACTGCCAAAATTTGAAGCTCTCTGTGTTTATGAAGCAGCTCTATCTATATGTCAGAATGAGGATTTAGCTAATTATATTACATTCTCATAGATGGCAGCGCTTGAATATTGTATTCAAAGAAGTTAGAAGGCCTGGATGAACTTCCCCCAAAAATTCACTTACCCCAACTCACCTTATTTAATATTGCACTTCACACTTTAAATTATGCTTTATACTTAACTTTATATTTAACCTTCATACTTTATACAGTATATTATACTTTAAACTTTATGCTGTATACTTTATAACTTTATATTTATGATAATGGCACATGTCGTGCCGTTTGTATTTAAATAAATAAATAACTGAATAAAAATATTTAAACAATAATAATGTAAGTATCTTTGCCTACCTCCTGCCTCAACATCTCTCTCTGATGAGTTTACATGCGTCCTATCTGCAATGTCAAGTTTATACATAATTCGTCATCACCAATATTCCATAAATATAATATGTTTCTCAACCAAGCTTTAAGAAACATTGTTTTTACAATTCACATACCCATCTTTGTTGGTAATTAGCACAAATCATAATAGTAATGATAAACAATTAAATTACCTCCGAAATTTAATAAACTTAGATTGTATGTGGACAGTGATTTTTTCACCTTTGGATCTGTCATTTTATTTTTTATAAATAATTAGTACCCATGATAATTGTTCTAAATTTGAAGATTTTTAATAAATATGACAAACATTTCCTACCTGCAAATCAAAGGCAGGCAATCAGTGACGTTACAATACATCTAGACTTGTCATTTTCTCAAAAATCAAGAGAAAATGAGGCAAGTAAGAAACAGCCCATAGTCCCATGGGTCGGTAAGCAATCGACATAGACCGATTTTGTGTCGCTCGTTGAAGATGAGTCGTAATACAAAAGAAGATGTAAAAAGGGAACAAATTTGCGAGGCTCAAATTTCGCATATATTATGACATTGTTTTTGTGTCCGATGGATAGCAAATGGTTCACATAGCCGACAATCTTACACAGGTAGTGCCATAAAAAGTATGAATCTGTCCCTAACGGGATAGGAAATTCCGGCCCCTTTGTTTGTTACTATTTACTTCGAGAATAATTCTTGAATAATTTTCAGACCCAGCGACCGATTCATGTATTCAGAAACTGTGTTGACAAAATTATTTGCTAGGTATATCAGGGAATCTAAAATATGGTTTTGTAATTGCTCATTATAGCCGTGATCTCGCTATTGCTGTGATAGTTATATTTCCAAGTTCGACTGTATATATTTATTTTTATTTTTATCAATATTGATCAGAATATAAATTAGAAAATGCAAAACACCGCCACCTAAATAAATGCGCCAGTGCTAAATAAATAAATTCAATTTGCCTCCATTGAAAGGAATGTCAATGTTAATATGCTACACCAGTACCTCTAGCGACCAGCGTTGTTAATCCTGCCAATATTTTACTGGAGTTGGATGCAATATTAATATTTTAGGATATTTTCTTATAAGTGGTGCATTTCATTTTTCTATGACTAGATTTAACTAACCAGGTACTTACTCCAATACTCTGATACCAGCAAACATTATTTTTTTTTGTTCTTTCAACTCCTGCACATCTAGAAAAGGTTAATGAGGTATTGAAGAAAATCTATTGTGTATTCATTTAAAAAAATATGTATATTTATTTCAGCAGAAATATTCCATTATTAATAAATGTTTGTAAATAATTTTACATAAGGTATTTACACTAAAATATAAAACACGTATTATCCTTATCAATTATTATACCTTGAAGAAAATACTTCACACAATGTATGTTAATTTAAAATCACAGTGTAACTAAGTATGTAGGTATATGATTTATAATTTTTTTTTTGCACAAAATTAAACATTCGAAAATACACACAGAATAGATGACCGAGAAATTAAGGGCTTTACACTGGGTGTAATGAAAAAATTCAAAATATAAATGTATATGTTGTAATTGAAACAAAAACAACAACATCAATGGTTTTATTTTATTTAGTAAACTTGTCGAATTCCGCTATATGCAAAGACTCTTTAAAAAAACAACACTTGATTTAAACTTAAATATCGAGTGGAGACAACTACTATAAGTCGGGGTTTTAAGTAAACATGCACAAAATAGGTTTTTTATGGTATAGTTTGGGTTATTTAATAGTTTGTGCCTACTTCCTAACCTTCAAATTTGAACTTTAACTTTGATTGAAAAAAGTTGAACTTCAATGCATCTTTTACCATCTCCCACCACATAAATAGTTATTTCTTGTAGTAATTAAGTTGTAAACGAGTGCTGTTTATAATTTTTTTTTGCGTACTAAGCGTGCAGCGGTTTTCGACAAGATTAATTTTTATTTTAACAGATATCCAAATTCCACATAAACGATTTTCGAATTTTTTGTCGTGAGATATATATTGCTAAGGCAGTCATCGTTTTTACCTAAAATTTATTTTCCTGTGCACTGTGAAGTCAACTAATCATATAACTGAAGTGCAGTACTTATTTCAATTATGAGTATTAATATTATACACATTTCTCTCAAAGAAAAATGTTTTCAGATTCTCAGTGAGCAGCTCACAAAGCAACTGATAACACAGGCCTGCAAATTGACACTTTTTGATAGTTTTTTTCACCTTAATGGGTGAATCGTATGTATTTTGGTGCGCTGAGTCCAAATATACCCTCAGTTTTTCTCCAGCACGTAGGGATTTTCCGCAAAATGAAAATGAAAGTTATGCAAAACCCGTAGTACATATAGGTAAAAATGCATTTGAAATGAAAAATAAATATATATTACAAGTGGTTTATTTACATTTTTAAATACAATTTGATAAAAATAATGTGTATATACAATAAGGATTTATAATTCTAATAATAGTGTGGGATGTCTGGAAGTTCTCTATGGAGCATCCAACAGTAGTCTCCCATCATATTCACATCCCATCGTCCTTGGTACTTGTCTTGGTGGAACCTCTCGCCCTGCTCTTCACTTACGGCACCAAGGTTTTCTGGGAAATAATTCAAATGGGAGTTCAAAAGGTGAAGTTTCAAGCTCATGGAGCACCCCAAGGTTTTAAAACATTTCAACATTTTATTTACAATTTCTTCATAATCCGGGTCCTTATTGTTCCCCAAAAACTTAGTCACAACTTCTTTAAATGATATCCACGCCTCTTTCTCAGCTTTTTTCATCACCTTTTCAAACTGATTGTCTTTCGTTAGTTTCCGAATGTCCGGACCAACAAAAACACCCTCCTTTAACTTTGCCTCAGACAGTCACGGGAATTTCTTTTCAAGGTACTTGAACGTTTCGCCATCTTTTGGAAATGCCTTGACAAACTGCTTCATCAGTCCAAGCTTGATGTGAAGTGGGGGTAAAAGCACTTTTTGGGATCAACCAAAGACTCAAAGTGAACATTTTTTTCTCCAACCTTCAAAGTTCTCGCTGGCCACACTTTTTGGCTCCAGTGCTGTGCTTTTGCCCGGCTATCCCATGGGTTTCCATGATTCATACGATGACTAATACTGTTAAATATACTAATTTTTGTCATATTTCATAGTTTCTGATATAAACTATAAAGCCGAATAGGAAAAACAAATTTTTTCGGCATATTCATAAATATACGCCTTAAGGTAGGCAATCCCGCAGAAAAATGCATTTTGCGGAAAATGCTTACGTGCTGGAAAAAAACTGGGGGCATTTCTGAACTCAGCGCACTAAAATAGATAAGAATCACCCATTATTTAAAAAAAAGCAATTTGGTCGCAGGCCTGTGTAATCAAACACTCTGTGACCGTGCCACAAACAAATCAATAAATAGTTTAACATCCTTCAGATTAACATATTTCAAAAGACCCGTCTCACAAATATTTAGTATTTAAATGTATATTTTTATCTATCATTAAAATATTCAATAGAAACTAAGATATTACATAGATAATTATGAGAATTTAATGACAGTTGCATTTTATTAATAATTCTCGGGTAGAGAAGAGATTCAAATGTAGGTAGGTACCTATTATCAACTCAGATAATTTTGCTATCATACAAATATGTAGGTGGTAGGTACATAGTACCTACACAACATATTATTATATGTACATTGTGGACAATTACCACTGAACATTTACTTTACATTTGAATACTTTCCAATTTTTTGTTTGTTACATAATATGTATTATCATAAATTAGTTCAGTATAGAAATTAATAAATTCAGTCAAAAAGTTATTACAACAACTAGGAAGTTATTTTATTCCTTACAAAAAGAGATTATTAATTATGTCTATACAATTTGTCAACATTATAAAATTTTTGAAGAATTTTAAAAATAACTCCATTCTTTAAAATCTAATATAAAGTAAAATACATTGCAGATGTTACAAATATTCACTGTTTTTTTTACAAAAATATACAACACAATGATTGCAGTGGTTGCAACATTTGAGACTCAAGATTTTGGACTAGAAAAGTACATACTGCGCAATACGAATGCATTAAAATGAATTCGCTGACAAGTGTTCGTAGAAAATTAGATATAAAAGTAGACATAAACCAATTTACAACAACCATTGTTACTTTAACCATACAACTGGCAGCTTTGAGCTTTAAATTTGAATACAATGAATGACTACTTCAAAGTGGGAATGTTCACAGCATAAAATATTCCTCATTCCTGGGTATTCCCAATACCCAGGTACACTTAATATGACTCCACAATGTTTCGTCCTTTTTGTTCAATTCACGCTGATCAGGAGTGTGACACTAAAATACAGTCATGGATTCACACTTTATCAGATAGTTGTGAGCAATAACGCATATCTCTTCTGTCAGAGATCTGTTAACTTCCACTCCCGCCTGAGACGCTGCTCGAGGGAAGTTGCGAAACACCAAAGGAAGCAATGAACACGTTTACCACAGTAATGAGGAATATTCCTATAACGGTGAAGTTATTAATCTTATCGGCCTTGCAAATGTCATCGTGTTCCTTAACATTATAAGTACTGTTAACAATGAGTCCAACACCAACAGCGATCTGTAAACAAGAGACCAACAATATATTCTTATTCCTGAATGCAGAGCCTTAAGGTCGCCGGGCTACAACAAAAGATCCGAGGACAACATTAATGACAGTTATGAGGAAAACTCCTATTAAGGTGACATTGTTAATATAATTAGCTTTGCAAATGTCATCGTCGTTTTTCACATCATACTGGCTGTTTTTGAGAAGCCCCACTGCGACTGCCACCTACAAACAAAATACCAGTTGGAGTCTTTACTTCTTCCTTTCCCAATATAATAGAATTGAACAATCACTTATTTAACTAGAGCTGCAGGTTTTCATAAAGAGAAAATATGCTGATTCCCAGATGAAAAGTTTTGCCACCACCCTAAAGAAAAGTTCCAGCATGAAATGGGCGCTTTTAAAATTCCTACGACAACGGCCAATGGTGTTTCATTTCTTTAATACGAGTGAGGGAGATGTATGATAATGATTGCATTTTTCCTTCATGGGAAGCGGACCTACGTACATCGCTTGTCCACGAATATTTAGTATGTAAGAAAGAGCTGCAGCATTATTGTTATAAAGAATGTAAGATTTATGCTTTTTTTTTGCCGTTGGCACAGAAATTTTAAAAGCGCCGGATGGGTTGTCTGGGTCTGAATAAGTCAGGTGCGAGTGTGAGAAAACAATCATCGATAAGTAGATAATTATTTTGGTAAAAAAAAAGGCATTATTCTATCTAATATATAAAGAAGAATTTCTGTGGCGGACAGCGAGCGGGCGGCGTACATATTTGATTTTATGCAAATTTTATTATTATTATTATTCCAAGGTTGATGAACACTTGCACAATTGATCTTCAAAACAAGAGGAAGGTCACTGTCTACGCCTGATTTTAAAAACTGCTTTGTGAAGTCCCGGCTACGCCGGGGACTTAACCAAGTGTTTTAATAAAATAATAATGCTTAAATAATTAGTGCAGCGCCACTTATATGAAAAGTCACTTCAAGGGCGCTATTTCCGTTTCTATTACCCATTCATTTTCAGGTTTAAATTGTCAAATTTTGCAGACATTCCTGTAATCGCATAAGTACTGTCAGATTTTATACATTTTACTATATTAGCAAATGTATCGATAGGGGGGCAGTGAATTAAATGAGTATGGGATAGCCTGGCTTGGATAAAGAAGGCAAGGGTATATGGCATATATTACCTGAAGTATAAGGCTAGCGGAGATGAAGATGAGACTGGGTATGTAATAGGGGTGGTAGGTGCTGCCAGCCTCCAGCACATAGCGCAGCTGGTTGGCGTTGGCAGACAACAGTGCGAGGTCCATCATTCCCTGTGCCAGATTCTTCTTCTGCTGGTATACGTTGACGTCTGGGATCACACGGGGAACCTGCAACCAATCATCATGCTTATTCAAACTCATATTCAAATAACTAAGCAGAACTAATAAAAATCTTTTTAAAATCATGCATTAAAAAACAGAGGTTTCCTTCTGTTTTAAGGGTAAGGTATTATAAAAAAAATGGGGGGGATAAATTTTTGGGGATTTATTATTATGTATTTTGAAACTCTACATTGATGCAAATACAGCAATTACAATTGCTGTGACTTACACTCGTTATGTTGAACTTTTCTATGAATGATACCACCGACATCTTTATTGATAAAAGGCCGTGCTGTAGAAATGAACTGACGGTTAAAGAGACCTGCTTTCGGACGTTTGCACTGTTCTTAGCAGGGTTTGGTACCAATCTAACAATACTACTGTATATACTAACCCAGTGCAAAAGTCCAAAAACAAGTATGTATCTTTATCTTTCCATGTTATATGCCAGTTGATTTTCTATAGCCTGTATTAATAAAAGATGGCAGTGACGATACACAATACACTTCAATTAAATCGCCTCTAAAAACATTCCCTTTTAAACAAATGTTACTAAACCTCAAATGATTACATGAATCAAATATCTATTCTACTTCATTAACCTATGCCTGTATCTTTGGTAGATATATTTACACACTAATATTATATGCATCTACAGTATTTCTTGTTGATTGGGTTAGCTTTAAGAAATATAATGTACCTACAAGCTATACCCTTTGTACTTTTTGTTTATTTTTTACAATAAAAGTGTTGAATTTGATATCTATTTTTATTTGGGGCATTGAAAAAGAAAAGCCTCAAAGTCTACCGATATGAGTGTGAAACATGGGGTATAAATTAATTTTAATTGTAATAAAATTAAACTTACCGCTCCAGGAGCGAACTCGGGGGCATATGGGAAGGGTGTCTCGGATCCAAATCGGGGGGTGATGCCTGGTAAAAAGTTATCTGATAAATGAATAAACAGTTAAATTTAGTAATACAATAATGCATGGATTATTTATATAATAATATGAAAACATTCTACACAACAGTGATAGTAATAATAAATAAAAAATAGTGTTGTAGTATTACTGTATCAAAGTCAAGTAACCCCTCAAAGTTTCGCAGAGTGAGCGTAGAACACGGTATATTATAACACAACGTATTCATTGTACCGTCATTTACTTATGATTTACATTTTTCTTTTAATTTCATGCTATTTAATTTGTAAATTGGACATACATCCTTTAATAAACAATTAATACAGCAAGTACCTACCTACCAACTTAATATAATATTTAGCACAGAAGAGTAAAAATGGCAACAAAATCAAACAAAAAATATGTGAAATACATACATACTACTTTAAAAAGCAATGAAATCCAAAACCAAAGAGTGCAAAACATAAAACAAGGCCAGTGGTGAAATTGTGAATAGATGTATGAGGTCGCTTTGAACCAAATAATTACCATTGAATCCATTTCCAATCCCGTCTACCTCATCTCCATTTGTCCAGGTCTTCTCCCCGTTCCCTTCCCCATCCCACTTGGGCTTGTGTTCCCCTAGAAGTGGATAGTCCGACCCTGGCACTAGTGCACCTAGTAATATGATAATAGAACAATGCTCATCATGCATGATATTATGTAAGGACAAGAAAACCAGACAGTTAAAAGCTCAAACGAAGACAGCATCAAACATAGGACAAAACGAAACCATGATTATAGGTGATTTAACCGTTAGAATGTTGTGAAATGAATTATGATATTTTGTGGTAGGTAGGTACTGCCTAGAGGTTGATGCCAGCAATGGCGCTGTTCGAGTGCATTTTTGGGCAAGAAGAAAAAAAAATTTCAGTAATGCAAATATTTATGCGAGATATCTCAAACCTTTTTAGAAAGCTAGTTGTTTTTTTATCTTTACATCACGTTTTAGAACCAACTGGTATAAATATAAGTATCAATAAACTCAGATAAAAGAGTTATGTATCTATCTACTTATATGTATATTTACATATTTATCTACTTATATATCTATCTACATCTATCTACATAAAAAATACATAATGTGACTGTCTATATGGAATTTCAAAAAACTACCCATATCCGCCTTTTCCACCCCTTGAAACCTAAGACACAAGCATGTTATACGCATTAATGCTCATTTGGGAGTGGTCTATGCAGATTATATGTTGAGGTGTCACAATAAGCTATAATCTTCCTCAGGACAGGGAGTTAGATCAATTAGGGAACTGCCGCAGAACATCATTTCTTTGTATGGGATCTGTCACCTTGACAGATGACAGCCGTGTGATCACAGCAAATCACGGCGAATCATCGTCGCTACGCCCACACTTAAAACACATTATCTGTCAGGTGACAGGTCTGTATGGGATTGTATTGCGAGCGATATGGTGTTATAAAAGATGCGTATAGCGCAATGTGTCGCCACCCTAAAGCAGAATAAAGCCGGTGTAACATTAGGTAGGTACTGCATCTAGTAATAATATAAAGTGAAGATAATTTGTACAACCCTTCCCAACTGTTAGTCACTATTATATTCACTATATTATGTACAATTTACAAAATGCTTCAAATATAACATAAATGGGTGTTAATGGAAATGATTCAGTATAATTCATAGAAATGTAGGAGAAAAATGCAAAACAGACCATAAAAACATGAAAAAATAGCTTCACAAACTTAAATTAAAAATCAACGCAGAGTCACATTGTTATTTAAATTGCAATATGTTGAATGAAAACAGAACATTTTTGAACATTTTCGTGTAGGAGGTAAATGTTCCACTTTTGGTTACAACATTTTGAAAATTTATAAATGAGATCTTGAAGACATAAAACGTATTGCAGTCTTATAAAAATATGAATCTATCGAAGGATAATTATAATTACCGTCTTCATCACCCTCCTTCTTATCTTCATCCTCCGTGTCTCCCCCCTCCCAATCTCCCTCCCCCTTGCCGGAATCCTCCCCCACTCCCTCCCCCCCGGGTGGGGAGCCGAAGAAGCCGTCATCCACCCCGGGGTGCGCCTCGGCCGTTTTGGGGATGTCGCTGTCATCAGAGAGGTCATCTATCTCTGAACCTGAGGAAATCAATAATATTTCTTTAGTAGTTTGCAATTTAGAAAACAAATCATTTGTGATGTGTGACGGAGATTTATGATGGCGGTTGGCTGGATATGTTGCGTTCGACGGTCCTATAAAAGTTTGATTAAAGGGAATTATTTACCAAAGCACTTTAGAGTTTCTTTCAACTAGTGAAGTAGACACAGACTGAAGCGACTAATGAACGTAGGTAACTACTTTGAATTATAATAGTATACATTTAATCTTGGGAGAGTACTATACAACACTCTTGAAGGGTGAAAGCCAGAAACATGGGGAAAAAAGGTATTCTCCACATTGATAATTAAAATAGACTTCACCCGCCAATGTAACGCATCTTCGTAAACAAATAGACAAACATTTTTGTACTTTGGCTCCAAAGCCAAATAATATATTTATTTAATTCATACATATTATTTGAAACAAACATGTATGCTTCAAATGTAAACTTGAATATGTGAGTTCTAAATAAGTTGGAATACAGGTGGAGGAATACATCATGCCGCAGTCTGTCAGGCATTTCAAGATGCTGTCAATTGATAAGTTGTTGCTTATATTGTTTGTTGTTCTGAACTCAACACTAAAAAACAAAGCAAATGTTTTCCTATTGCGGTACTGTACCAGCGTATACGTTTTCTCCTCTTTGTGGCTAGATTTTGGACAGCCTTACTATTTATTGTTTTAACCACTGTTTATTGATAATAATTATTATAAACAAGTGTTCAAGGACCGACGGTCTTTTCCAAGATACAATGTATGCAACGGTGGTTAAAACAAAGTGTTTTTATTAATATTTATAATTATAAAAATGATTATTTTCTTCGCAGTCTATTTAAAGCAACTATAAAAAATGATTTTTCCTTACCAGCAATAGGTGGCTGGGGGTTGTTGGCGTCCTTCTCCAGGAGAGGTTGTGCCCTGTTATTGTGGTTATTGTTATTGTTGGCGCCCTCCGTGATGACGAGTGTGAGCGGTTCACTGCCTGCACCGGCAGAGAGATCGCGGCGGGGTCGGGACAGCGCAGGCAGCTTGTCGTCGGTCGGGACCTAGAATCGAGAACGCCTATTGGCTTACTTTTTGGATATGTCGCTAATAATACAAATTATCTTCAAAGGTAAATAAATTCATTTACTGAACATTGTTCTATGTTAAAGGATATTTTTAGTAAAGTACTACTACTTATGGGAATGTAGTCCATATGTGTAAACATTGTTCTATGTATTTTTTAAATGTGATTAGGTTCTGCAAAACGAGTCTAACTGCTCACAACCATCTGGAGCCAATTAGTGACATCCTCCTTTGGGAGAAGTTGTGACGCTGAAGGTATTGGGGAGGGGAAGGAGATGGGGCAGGGGTAGGTGGGAAATAGCATGGTAAAGCCGTTTCAATGATTCTGAATGGTAGTCTTTCACCAAGGCGATACTGAAAGAATTTACCACTCTGGAACGTGCAGCAAATAAACTATATAGGTAATATGTTTAATTGATAAATTGTGAAATAATATCAAAGGTTACTAAGGCCCCCGGGCCATAGGGAATTTTATTACCTCATGATTTTACTCTTTTGAATTTTTTTGAGACATAATCAACGAACTAAACACTCTACAAAACAATGTGCTTTATGACGTTTTGTAAAGAGAACGAATTATTTTAAAATATGTGTGATTTTAAGCGCTACAATGTATTTATTTACATATGTATGTTTAAGCAAAGCAAAAAAGCATGACAAAACTGTAGGTTCATTGTGCAACATTGGAGTCGAAATATTGTACATCATCAAGTTGTTTTTTGGTCATTTAAATATATAACAAGTACCTATCGATATTTAAAATCTCTTTTTCCTTCTAATATTTGTGTAGGATTAGAATTTACAAATAAATTCATGGTCAATGTCATATATTTTCAGAAATCTGGAAAGAAAACAGGATAATTCGTTCTGGATCCTAAAAGAAACAATAACACTTTCTTTTATCGAAGGAAGCAAACACTTTGTGATGTGACATTATATATTAACGGAAGTTGATATAATAAGCCCTGACGAAGCTTGAGCTAAGCGAAACCTGGTTGGCTGTTAATATTAATTCATAATAAAAGTGGTGTTTTACAAAGTGTATTTTATCATTTAATAATAACACTTTCCCTGTAAGTGAAACCACATATATGAGATACATAAAACACGTATTTACGTAGACACCTAAATCATATTATGAAGACATACGCGATACGACATGCAAGTTTTATTTATGTCACAAAACACTGAATTTTTATCGGGAAATGGTTTCAACTAACCTCAGGAAAACCCGTGTAAGTTTAGTATCTACGCGTTTTATTCGTGGTTAATCCATTATAGTTACCAGCAATCGAAAAGTTCTTAGAATTCAAAGGTAATATATAATAAAACAAATTATCATAATATTGTTTTAAACTATCTGAAAGAATGCGCGGCGCAAATATTCCGCGTTTTTTTTCAAATAAATTAAAACTAACTACGTGCGGCTGTGACTCCTGAGTATTCTTCACTGTCATTTTAATGTATTCTGAGCTAAGTACATTTATCGTGTTTCTACCTCTCCGTTGTATGGAGGTTAATTGAGTAATTTCACGGCCAAGTTGCCCGGTGATTATTCCGTAGAAAAATAGTTGATATTTTTGTCCACAAGTTCACGTGGTCGGGTAATTTCTAGGAACTGACAAACTTTTTTTATCAACGTTTTTTATGTTATAAACGAAGAGCTATTTCTCTGAGTTTCATAAACGTTATGATTCATATCAACAACAAAGATTGAATTGCATTTATTTACCTTCATCAGTTCAATCCGACAATTCAGAGCAGAGCAATCTTTATCATAATCATATTTCGTTAAATTATGGCCGTTGGAGGAATATGAAAGATATTTTATTAGTTTGGCTTTTTAACAACATAAAATAAACATTGTATGAATTCACGGAAATACCAAAATGTGAATAAAACAAGTTTACGCACACTTTGAAAGGCCTTGATTTAGGCCGCAAAAAATACTTCAATAAATCTGTATATTCACTGTCGTACATAACGAGTTAAACATTCGACTATTTAAATTTGAAATGCACATATTGCAAATTAATCCATATATTTATCACAAACAAGAACTTCACATAGCGATATGTTATTCGCAATTAATAAAAATAAAAAGTTTGTTGTTGTGATAATGGCCATTTGGTTTTTTGTAGACCTACTGGATTTTCTGAATAAAATTGATAATGTGGTTTGACGATTATATAACATAACCGGTCTCCATTCTACATACTCGTAAATACATTGGTGAGGCAGATCAACAGAACAGTGAACTTTGTGTGTAGGACGTAGGTGGTAGGCAGATGACAAGAATCTATTTACAGATTTTCAAATACTAAAAATTAGTTGCTTCGCAAAAGATGTCTTTAAAAACAGTGGCGACTCTTGACTTTTGAGTGTGATAAGATGTTAAGTTTGACAAATTCGACACGTTTGGTGTTGTTGTATCCGAAAATGATTTTTAATTTTTTTTCAAAAATTCTGTTTTTTGTATAAAGATTTTCAGGAAATACGTGCGGCGCACCGTAAAACTGAAATTTCCTGAAAATTTTCATACAAAAAAAAGATTTTTCGAATACAATAACATCATTAAAGCCACTGTATGTAATATCAGCAGTACACCCAAAAGTCGCGAGCCGCCACTGCTTAAACTCTAATTAATTTGAGTTTTAGCAATCTAAATTTTAACGATTCCGAATAATATATATGTAACAATGTTTTACCTACTGTTTAGTTGTTAGTTGTTATTTATTTATTTACGCCTTGAAGGCTTTTACATGTATACATTGTTACAGGTAAGTTATTCAGGAGTACAATCATTTCAGTGCAGTACATAATATAATAAACTGAGTATGAATGATATAAGCAGGTACAATACAAGTTATCTTAGATAGTTTCTGTTGTACAAAGGAGTTCGACAATTGTAGGTTATATAATAACAAGAGTACAAAAGAAGCACTCAAGATACTATGAAAGTAGTTACAGAGCAATATGTAATAACTTTGTTGACATTTATTTAAAAAAAAACATGAATACTTTGTTGTAAAGAACGTAATATTGCCTAGAGTGTCTAAAATAAATAAATACCAAATACAAATACCAAACTTTGTACATCCAGAGATGATGGGCTTTTTTAATCTTCTCATGTATTTTGAATGTAAAACATCTTGTATTAGGTCTGTTTATTTTTGAGCCCGTACTTTTTAATGTATTTTCCTGATTTTGTTTTTATGCATTTCTATAGTCCATCATTGAGGATACTTTTTTAACTTTTTGACACCAACAGTACATAAATCAGATGAGTGATTATAATAATTCATAGTCTTATAAGACAATTTTTTTTTATGAAATATCTGTAAAGTGATTCTTCATATGTTGTGTCTGTATGTTGCTTCTGTGAAATGTTTTGTAAATGTTTTCTTCATACATTGTGTCTGCACATTGGGTTAGGTTGGGTCTAATTTTTCTGTACAAAACTCTTTTTTTTATTTTTTTACTCTTCTATTTCAAAACTACCAATTGGCGATCCCTTAATGAGTTTGATAACTCATGGGAGTGCAACATCGTTTGTTGTATGTTCAAAAAAAAAAGGAGCAGTCGAAACTAATTGACTTAACAAATATAGAGGTGCGATATTTGTGTTTAAGACTGTCACAACCGGAAGAATAAAACCAAACAGTAGTTGTCTACTGATGCGGTAGGAAAGTAAGGATTCTACCTGTTATTATTGCAATAGCATCTAGTATTATAAGATGATGCATCATGCACCACCAGTCTGTATACCTGTATACGTATTGATCTGCAATATGCAATGTTCTATCTAATGATATCATTGCAATTGTTGCTCCTTCTGATCGGAGTAAACTGAATAAACCTCTTCCTTCAAAGCTGAACAATCAATTCTGCTAATATATATAATGTAATGGATTTAAAATGTAATTTTTTTTTTAATGATAAACTAATGTTTTATAAGACAAGGTTTTTTTATGTATAGCACAAATATAACAAATTACTATAAGCGGCATTTATTTTAACTCGGTAGATATTTTCAATTTGTATGGATACTTCAGGCGACTAATTATTGCTTATAATAATTTGTTATCCTTTGTGCTATAAAAAGTAATATGGCGTGTAAATGGTAGACAGACAACTACTTAGAACAATCGTTCGATTTCCACCAAATTTACTTTAAAATTTAAAAAAGCGGAACTAACATGTCCGTTCAAATAATTTCGACGATAACTCAGCGAAACTGCAGTTGTTGCCTAACAATCATTTAGGTATCGTGAAAAAAATTAGTCAAACAGTTACGTTTTATAACTTTGTTTGATGGTGAAAATGTATTAAACAGCTGACCTATATTGCTATTGCATTGTCATGAAGCACCACTGTTCATTATACGTTGAAATGTCTACCTTTGATTACTACTACTGCCGGAAGTTTCTGATAGCATAGTCATTTGCAGAACACATCTATGTCGCTAATCGGACCAATATTACAACTGTAATGGAAACCCAACGGAAAATGCGACCCAAACGGAAAATGAATTTTTCGAATTTAAAAGGGGTTACTTACATGGTTGATGGAGTGGTTGCTGTTAGGGCTGGGGTGCAGGTTGGTGTTGCTGTGATGGGGGGAGGGGGTGCGGGGCCTTCCCGATGCGTTGGGGGTAGCGTGGGGGGTAGCGTGGGGCGTAGCGTGGGTCCCCGCGGGGGCATGGTGAGGGGACAAGAGGTGCCCACCATTCCCTCCATTCCCGCCCGCCGCGTGGTGCGGGGTGTTGCCCCTTGCGTGGTGGGTCCCGTTACCAGCGTGACCCCCGTGAGCTGGTGCGGCGTGGGCGCCGGCAAGGGGGCCACGGTGCCCCACAGGGCTCTCGTGGGCCCTTCCGGTTGGGTGGTGGGGCTGGGGCGACCTGCGGGACATCTCGATGGTGGTGTGACCTTCGTGAGGCATTGTCAAGCAGTCAATTCAAAGTACAAAAAAACCTTATTTTACTTCGTGCTGCTTTCTACAGTAGAGTTTCTTTTAATTTCACCAAATATCTGCAACAAAAAGAAAGTATTCATATTAAAGTTGTGTTAAGGTAGATCATTGATTCCAGGCGTTGGTGATATTTATTCAATTTATACAATTTTTATAACATTACTTTAAACAATGTATTTGCTATGCCAAAAACCCGGTAAAATAGATATAGGACATAAAAAACCTTCATTTAGGAAGTAGGTACGTGACTCTCCCTTCAGGTGAGTACCGTACTTAAATTGATGTGGCTCGCTCTACAGTAAAGCGGGTAATAATGACGTCCTCTAGAGTCCTCCAAGAGGCAGATAATTTAAAAAAAAACTAATGAAAACAATATCTTAGCTATGGGGGTGAGCCAATAAATTCTGGCAACTCAGAGTCATTGGTGGACAAAGAAATTTAACAGGAAAGATTCCATCACGCTTTGCAAAATGGACCATGAACCTCACAATGTGTATTGACTTATTGAATTCGTGGCTTGATGGGTTGCTCAGTAACCGGCTCAGTTTTTAAAGACTTCATTTGTCGTGATATTATCTCATCTAGCTTAGAGGTGTATCTGTAATACATAACGTATACATCACAGGAATGTCTTCTGCCGGCCTTACTGCCTATGATGTCATCTTTAAAAAGATTATTCCAGGCACAGTGGTTTTTATATTTAAATCAATACATGAACGTCAGCCCAGTATAACAGTACATTTAAAAATAACATCATGCCCTATTTTAATATTCGTTAACAGCGTTCTAATGCGAACCAACTTGCTGTTTTGTTTTACAACCGGAATGTAGTTCTAATAAATAATCCTATGATGGAGATCTAACTGATAAATCGTTAAAAAATATACCCAAGTCACAAACGAGAATAAAAAGTCTTAGATTTAATTTGATTTTTATTCAGCTAAATTTGACTAACAATGATAATAATTCGTATTCTTCCAACCAACAGGTTTTGTGTACGTAATACTTAATACCTGAAATTGACACCTACAAACCAACATACGATGACGGAGTTATAAAGTTCAAATAATATGCTAAGATTGTGAAATATTATTTTGTCAAACAAAGAGACGTATTTATATCGAGACTTCCCATGCCCTAGAAATGTTAACGGATTATTATTCAGAGGCTTTAATTAATTGATATTTGAATGCAGAAATTCCATTAAATATGTATTAGTGAGAACATGAATGCATTAATCGCCTTGAGAAATGACACACAATTTCCGGAAACATAACGAAGTAGAAACCTACAAGTTAAAAGTACATTTTGCAGATATATGTTCAAATGATAATTGGATTGTAAGACAAGATTATTGCTATTGATTAAGTTTTTCCTTAAGGCGATGCACTACGCAAACGGCGTAGTAATGCAAAATCATGTGTTTTTGGTTTGAAAATTTGGTCGCCTAGAAATGTTTCAGATTCTTTAATTAAATACTGCGAGTAGAATACATCTTGGCCTTTGAAATAATCGAGTATTTTTTAGATAAGTTTTTTATAAGCCCAGAAAAAAATAATGTATAAGGCCTATGAAAACTGCTTAAAAGTTCAAAATCTCCTACTTACGAACCCATTTTTGGTTATGATTTTATTGTATAGTGTGGAAAATTAAGTTATTTATAAAATGATCGGATAAAAATTAAATATTTATGTCTGAACATCCACAAAATAAAATAAAAGGCAGTTTTTGACCATGTTTTTTCTTGCATAAATCGAAAGAGGCGGATGGTGTTAAGCGGGAATTGAAACCTTATCGCTATCTACGTAAGGGGTGTTATTGATAGCGGCTCAATTTAAAATATTACACGACGTAGTGCATCGCCTTAAAGATAATTCACGAAAAAATTGTTCATAAAATTTCTCATAAAAACCGGATTCAATTCGCACATTAGTTTCAGTAATTGTATCCTGAACGCAACTACGCATATAAAACAACGTAGAATAAGGTAAAATATCTACACTTTTATTGTCTCCATCATTACTTAGTGAGTAAATCTGTAAAAATATTGGCCAAATGCGTCATTTAAAAAAATCCCAAACAGTGACTTCCTAGGAAGTAGTCTGGTTCTGCGGAGAGCGATATTGGAAATCCCAAGAAATTTCCCTAGAGTTGGCACTCATATGTGTGTTTAATCCATATTCTCGTTGTCGGACGAATACAGTGACACACAAGGTTATCGTTTTGCAGACAACATTTTGATGACATTTGCTACTCGTAGTCAGTATTTAAAATACATACATCGGTGGGCATGATATATTGTGGCGCTAGAGTTGTTTTCCTTGTAGCAAAGAGAAATTGATTAATTCATTTGATTTCTTACCTAAAGATATTGATATTCTGCTGCTATATTCATTTTATTTGTAGATATGTGCATCGGCTGAGAGTGGAACATTGAAACGGTTTAGATATACAATTATTACGCACAAGAGCGCCAAAATATTTACGGTAAAATGCGTTGAGCGCTGGAGATATACGTACGTTTGGTTTTGAATTCAACAGCGTTCATTATCAAAAATCATACCTCCGAATACTGATACAAAACATATAAACTATTAGCTGCCGTTAAAAGCCAATAAATTTACCAACATTTCGTAATTTATCTTAAGTTTGTTGGTGTTATGATTAAAAAAACGTTTGTTCGTTTTTCACTTGGCAAATAATTTTTCTATCGTAATTTATATGACTAAAAATTATTCTAGAATAGTAATAAATATTGTATCTAATTCTTTGTTATGAATCAATTTAACTGAATTATTTAACGATTATTTAGATACGGCACTGAAAGAGAGTATTTTTTGGCAGGTGCAAATTAAACTTATTTTTCATTTTAGGACTTTGAAATAAATTTTAATAAGCAAAAAATTCAATAATGATTAATATTGGTTTACAATACATAATAGAATTTGTGTAATATAAACATTCACTGGAATTTTTACTTCAACGACAAGCAGCATTTAAAAACGAGTTTTTAGATTCTCACGGCCAAAAGCATTTTTGTTATTTGTTTTTGGGGTGTTATGCCGTGTTGCGCTAACTCCTTCTTTAGCCGACGTTTCGGACAGCGTTGCAGTGTCCATCATCAGGGCAGATCCGGTAGAACACATCTTCGGATCTACCGGATCTGCCCTGATGATGGACACTGCAACGCTGTCCGAAACGTCGGCTAAAGAAGGAGTTAGCGCAACACGGCATAACACCCCAAAAACAAACAACAAAAAAGCATTAAAAAATATTTCGAATTTTAGAGCACTGTATAGAGATGGGGATATCTATTGAAAAATGAGTAAACCAATTGCTGTGCAAAACGGTTTTCTCAGTGAATATCATAGTTACGAAGGCGCGGGAACTTTTGAAATAATTCCTTATTTTTTTTTAACATTCTCTTCAATTTGGCTACATTTTGGCCAACTTAAGCTGGGGGGGGGGGGGGATTGAAAATTGTCCAAAATGTGTCCAAATAAGCTCCAGTTGTTTTAAAGTATTCACGGGTAGTTCTGTTTCTCTTTTGAAATACTTGTACGTTATTAGTTTCCTTTTTTGTACATCAATACCTTTAAAGGACTTGCTGCATTATATTAATTACTATGCATGAATAAGTTCCCTTATGGTTTATTTATGAAGTCTTTCAACAAGGCAATTATTTGGTCATCATACCATAACGGAATCTGCTCGTTGTACATTTAATACCTTTTGTATAATAACATGAATATCGGCAGTATAGTGCTTTAGTTTAAATACGATAGGGACTGGACTACGTAGTTTATTTTTAGTTTTACACTTAAGTTTAACACTTTACTTTCTTCACAAGAAAACATAATATTATATGTAGTAAGTACATTACGCTGCTCGTTACTTGTGAGTTAGGAAGGTGTAGGTACCTGCATCAAAATGTCGGTTAGTTGAATTGATTTACTTGCGTTTTGCGACTGACGCGATGCAAAATGGTTGCTAGAAATTAAATCACTATTACTCAGATAAAAATGAGTATTGCTAATATACGATAAATCTAATTATTAGTAATTCCGGTTAAAAATGGGATTGCAGGCCTTAGAAATGAATGACCAGGTGTCCTGATGAATTTTTAGTAAATTGCGAATATATTATCACCATGTTGTAACACATGTTCACGAAAATCCGAATATTTTTGCATTTCGTCATGATATAGGTATTATCAAGGCAAATGCAAATAAAGCTTAAAATAATAATATTGAACGATTATAATTTTTAAAAAATATACAACTTTTTTCCACTTTAATTTTACTGACCGTAACCGGTTTCATCTCGTTAAAGTCATCTTCAGAATGGTACAAATTATTCTTCGACTATAATATAACATAACCTATCCTATATGATGAAACGAAGAAGAGCAGAGGGACGTCTGGCAGATGTGAAGCATCGAAATTGATTTTTATTGAAGGAAGTGAAAATTAAAGTCGTTATGTTTTGTTATTATTAAAATGTACAAAAATAAATGTGTTAAAATAATAAATTCATCATCGTTTAGAATGGAAACACTGCAAATTTTAGTGATAATATAAGCAAATATCCCGCACAAAGTTTTAGCGGCCGGGAGGAAAGAGACGACGGTCACGAAGTTGCCCGAATGAGGCGTCGTTCCGTGCAAGAGCGTCGTCCCGTTTGCTACGCAATAGTCAGTTTTACCCCCAAAAGATGTTTCACATCAATATAACAAATTGCACGAATTCCATTGCAATAATTCATTTCAGAATAACAGAAATAAATTTATGAATCTGACAATATAGTGTTTATGATAAGAAATATAATGTGAAAAATTTGGTTACAATGTAGGAAATATAGGTACTTAACCATAACAACGCAATCCGAAGGTCCACGGAAGCGGTAAACACGAGGACATATGACAATAAACTACCTACAAACCTGTATGGACATTTTGTTATGAAAGCTGTAAAGTGTAGAATTAATTGGTATCAATATCACATATATATCTGAATACGTTTTTCGCAGTGTAAGCCCGTCGTTCCAAGGGTATGTAAGCAATCGACATAACCCGAATGCTGCAAGACCACGCACAGAAGATTAAGTTCGCTATAGTTAGGACGGGTTGTTTCGGAGAATTCGAACGATTCTTCAAATTTCAAAGTTAATTTTCAAGTTCTGTGAAAGATTTTTTCAAGTTCTGTTAATATTTCAGTTCTGTCAAACAGCTAGCCTATAATTATACATATAATAACAGAACTTGAATAGGACTTTCACAGAAACCGAAAACGAACGTTGATGTTAACGAACAAACGAACAACCCGTCAAAAGCAAGTGCCTAGGAGCACGATAGTTAGATTGAACAAATTTCTGTTTCGAAGCTACGAAAGAATTCAAATAGTACAAAAATTACACTGTAATGTTCAAAGGAATACCGCCTCTTCATTCGTAGAACCCCGCCCACCCCTTGAGACATTCCTAACAGATGATTGGCATACCGCCCGTCTCACCGTTAACTAGACAAGTCAGTGTCTAGCGAGTAGTACGTAACTTCATAACTTTACATTTCTCAGAATCAGAATGCTCTATTATGATTCTCTGAATTGGAAAGGTCAAGAACTGACCTGCGTGTTGAATGCTTAATTCACTTTTATATTATTTACTACCGCGCCGATCGATATAACTCATACGACTATGTAATATGGTCGCAAACACAATATTCTGGCACCCACGAGCGTTATAGACACTGATAGACTGACGTACGCACATTTCATTCTATTCATTGTTGATATGCATTGCTATTCAATTCACCGATTGCCCGATGATGATTTTGTTGTTTGTTATTGTAGGGTCGGCGAGATGAACCGTTTTATCTGATTTTCAACCGACGTGCACAAACATGGGAAAATACGCGACTAGTATAGCTAACTACTTATACGATTCAAATGTATATTGGCATGTAATGTATATCTATAGCATAAGAGAACAGTGGTAATGCAAATCCTCGCATAACAATGCGTAGGTACCAAAGGTCTGGGTTTTTTTTGCAAGAATGGTACGTACTTATATCGGTGTCAACAGGAAGAGATCGCAATGAACTCTGAAACATGATTCATGGGTGCATTGTGAATTTCACTCGGGAAGTTAAAAATGGCTAACCTAAATACAGCAGTTTTCAAATTAAGTAATAACACAAACATTATCTATCAAACAAAGAATCTTTATAAGCAGCTAAAGCATTTACAAAATTGCAATGTCTGTCAATTTGCAATTTCTCTCAGACTTTTCTGCATTAGCTCAACTCTATTCATCTTGGAACTATGATTGATCGAGACGGCATAATATTTGTTCCATGATATATTTGATTTCTATATTCATATCGATGCCTTTCTATATTCATATTGCTAATTGAAATTCACATATTATAGAAAATCAAAAATTATATATATATATATATACCGTTTGAAAATGAACCATGAAACTACATAGAATGTTACCTACTGACAAACTACAAAAGTAGTTTAGCATGCTTCTCTTTAGAATTTCAATAAAGAGAAGCAAAGAAAAGAAAATGATTTCCTAAAAAGAGTGTGTATTGAAAGATGAGCGAAGTTTGATTGTTAGTATTAGCCCATTATAAAAGTTTGATTGTTAGTATTAGCCCATTATAAAAAATTTATTGTTAGTATTAGCCCATTATAAAAATTTAATTGTTAGTATTGGCCCATTATAAAAGTTTGATTGTTAGTACTAGTCCATTATAAAAGTTTGATTGTTAGTATTAGCCCATTATAAAAGATCGATTGTTAGTATAAGGCCATTATAAAAGTTTGATTGTTAGTATTAGCCCATTATAAAAATTTAATTGTTAATATTAGCCCATTATAAAATTTTAATTGTTAGTATTAGCCCATTATAAAAGTTTGATTGTTAGTATTAGCCCATTATAAAATGACAACAGTTTGTTAAGAATGAAATATCACCGACGAACGAGTGAGATCATATTCTTCGTTTGTTTCTATAACTTGTGCGCAGTGCGACCACTTCCTTCGGATGTTGGATTTAAGCCAACCACACTAAACATCTAATTTTATAATTATTGTACTTATTTAAAATCCTAGAAGACATAATAAAAGTCAGTGGGTACCTACTGTGTGCTAGAAAATTATGTGTGGGTACTCTTATCAGGAATGGATCAATACAAGTATTAAATAAATTTTCTTAAAGGTACACAAAATCCAATTTGATTCAAAGATGCTTCAGTCTATAATTTGAGACCGTAATAATTTACATAAGAATTAAATAAAATCATCCCGATTAAAAGATTATGGCTTATATAATTGGTTACGAATGAGAAGCGAGATAATTATATTATTTATTCTTAGACTGGGTTTAACACAATTTTGTGTATGAAAAGTTTTATTCAAAAATATTTTGCTTAATTTGGGTGGTTTCGTTATTAAGTTTTCCTATCAATTGAAACACTTAATTATAATAATTTATATGTCAATGGCAGAATCTATTATAAGATATGGATTAACCATATGGGGAAATACTACCATAGTCCAAGTTGTACAAAACGCAATTGTAAAATTACTAGTCGTCCCTAATATTTTTAAACAGAGACATAATACACCGTTGCTGTTTCAGAGTGCCAAAATTTTACCTTATAAGGCTATTCTATGGTAAAAAATCATAATTCAGTATATATTTACCCCGCAGCATAAAGAAAAATTAGTACATAAATACAGAACTAGATTCACGCGCAATGACGGGTTAATAGTTCCGAAAATTAATAATACATACGGACAGAGAACGTTTGAATACAACATACCGAAGATATTTAATTTATAACCTGACACTATAATGCAATGTAAGTCTATGAATAAGGTTAAATATATGGTGAAAAATTGGCTATCGGAAAAAAAATATTTACTTTAATATGTATGAAAAATTGTTGATTCTGTAGATATAAAATGTAAATTATAACTTATAAAAATGTATATGTAACTAAACTTTAAGCACCTGTTGACAAGCCAATTCAATTGGATTATCAGGACTTGTTTGTTGATATGTATTAACTATATTCAATAAAAAAAGTTTTTATAAACCTGCCATTTTTAATCTTGTAGTGGGTGTATTAAGTTGACCTACACATAAATATACCACGTACCAATTTATAACTGTAAAAATGAAAGGTAAAAATAAAATCTGTCCCAATAAAAAAAACGGCAAAAATATTGAGTGTTCATTTTCCATACCAGCATTCCTACCGTTGTACCTACCACCCACAAGGGACAACAATAAATTGAATCCCCTTACCACAAAAAAACAACTTGTGTTTAACTATCGATAAGTATGAATTTGTTTATAATTGATTTCAATAATAATATTTTCGTGTTTTCTACCGCAAAGGAAAACATTGGCATTTTTCTTATCTTTTACCTCCCATTTTCCGTTTATTTTTGGCTGCGTATGTTAAACGATAATAATTCAACACTTCTTACTTTCCTAATAAATTATGCCTATTAATAATCAACATAATAATAATAATAATTTAAAAAAACCTGTTGGTACATTTTTATCTCTTTACAAAAAGCCTACCGTGTAAAAGCTTCATGCGAACATCAATATAACCTACAAGTCTCGCGCTAGACTTAATAAACCGATAATCTAAAAGAGGAATATCAAGTTCGCGAGGTTAACTACTGCACTAATGGTTAATGGTTGCAAAGAATGTGAAGAAGTTGTGTCTTTTTACTGTCAAGCCTTTTTAAAACACAAATAGTTATGCAAATTAGTCATTTTCAAGATAAAGGCTTTTAAAATATTGTTTATTTTGGAAGCATTGAAGAGATAAACAAATTCATAAAGTGTGCTCATTTTCCCTATCTTCTGTTGAAGTGGATGAAACGTTTTTTAATCCCGCAGGTCTCTGGCATATTCTTTCAGAAGGTCGGAGTATTTCGGCTTTTTAAAACAACACAAATAATTGCAATATTGCTAAATGTATCCGAAAACTATTTTTGAAAGGTGATAAAATATGTTTTCATATTTTACTATAAGAAATAAACATATCATTTTTGGAATATTAAAATTACATTTTCACCCCACGAAACACCGAACTAAAATGACTGATAGTGAAAAAACACATATTTTATTAGACATAATGTGATCTCATTTTTTTCAACTAAAAATAATTATTAAAAGATTCAGTTTAAAAGTTTTATATTATTTCTTAAATTCCGCCCGGAACCTTTGTTTTCATAAAGGTGTACATTTGAAGGCAAACGAAAGGCGGGCAGACCTAGGCTGAGATGGGAGGACGATGTCAGGAAAGATGCCAGAGGACTACTCCATGTTGCAGATTGGAAGACGACGGCCGAGGACAGAGGGCGGTGGAGGTTCATGTTAAAGGAGGCCAAGGCTTGAAATGGGCTGTAGCGCAATTGAAGAAGAAGAAGAAGTACATTTGAATTATTTTGTTGTTAACTTCTAGATATGAATATAAAGCGTGGTGTTTTCTCTTTCTAACTCCGTTTAAATCATATTTCTAACCATGACAGTAAGGGGACGCAACAATTTCTATGTGACTCAGTCTGTCTGTGCACCTAGAGAAACAGAAAGCTGTTCTCAAAAGCGAACAAATTATCTCGAAGGGTTAAGATAAAAGATTGAGGAAATATTATTTTTGATTTACTGTTACGAACTATTTAATGTTACTAACCAAGTTAACGTAACACGATTTAAAGTTTAAAGAATATTGGTTAGTTTGTGGGTAAGTTTTCAACTGAAGCTGTTTTCACGGTTTTTGTGATTATGTTTAATTTATATTAAACGTTTATCTCTGCTCTCTTATCGCAGCTTCCATGAACACAGAGAGGCACGACTAAACGGTAAAATAACAGTTATAAAATTTAAGAATATTTGTTCATTCAATACGTATTCTGTCTCTTGAAAATAGCAACGAAAACTGGTTTAACCGGCACGACCACGACTAGCCAAATCGCTATAATATCAAAGCCATGGCGTTTATGACGTCATTCTAATTTATCAAAATAATGTCAATAAAAATATTCTTAATTTGAACTTTAAAAAACAATAAAACATGTTTATGTTATATTTTTTTTTGCCAAAGAATAAGAAGCGTGCCATTTAAGAAAGAAAGTTAAAGCGTGCAGCGTTCAAACTAGCATTGAAAAAATGTCAAAACGACTCCGAACAAATTCAAATGGACAAAATAGCTGGAGCTTTACATAGCCGTGACTTTAAACAGTTTTGGAATAAGACAAACAAACACTGCAACATACGATGTAAAATTCCGTGCAATATAAATGGAGAAACGAACACTAAAGCTATTGCTAACATTTTCGCAGAACACTTCGCCACCTCTTCTCCGACCTCTCCAATCCCCGCAAGCGAACCACCACTGAGTCGTTTAACAAATGATGACAGCGGCTTATTGATCACAGCAGACATGGTCATTACCGCCCTGAGACAAATGAAAACTGGGAAATCAGCGGGTCATGACGGACTGAGTACCGAACACATCAAACACGCTGGAGGACCGATTTTTCTACTGCTGGCGAGTTTATTTACCGACATCTTGAAGAACGGATACTTACCAACTAATATGACAAGAACTATTATAACACCTGTTCTCAAATCTAAATCGTTGGACTCTACCTCTCAAGACAGCTATAGACCTATCTCAATTGCCACTACCATCGCACGATTATTCGAACGTCTATTATTAAACAGTATCGGACCCAGTCTGGAAACCCATGACAACCAAATGGGATTCAAAAAGCAAACTGCTACCGATACTGCTATTTTTACGGTAAAAAGAACCCTGGAATACTACAGGAATAAAAAGACTACCTCATATGCATGTTTCTTAGACCTGAGCAAGGCCTTCGACAGGGTTTCTCACCCTCTGCTATGGGCTAAACTCAGAGAAAGAGGCATATCATCGGAGGTCATACATATCCTCGACTCGTGGCACAGACAGCAGGAAAACTTAGTAAGATGGAGGGATGATTTTTCCGAACCTTTCCTCCTAAAGAGTGGCGTCAGACAGGGAGGATGCATGTCACCGATATTGTTCAATCTGTACATGGACGAACTCACCGAAAGGCTAAACAATGCAGGAGTAGGCTGCCACATCGGAGGACAGTGTCTGAATAACGTCAGTTATGCGGACGATATGGTCCTGATGGCACCATCTATAAGGGGACTGCGCATTCTTCTGAAAATCTGTGAAGAGTATGCTGAAGAAAAAAATATGTTATATAACCCTGCTAAAACGGCACTATTGGTCATAAGACATGGGCAAGGCCCGAAAAATATTCCTCCAGCTACCTTGAACGGTGTGAACTTGAAGGTGACCGAAGGAACTAAATACCTTGGGCACATAATCACCAGTAATCTGATGGACGATGATGATATTGATAGACAAAGGAGAGCTCTCAGCGTTAAAGCAAACATGCTCAGCAGAAGATTTCGCCTTTGTAGTACCGCAGTAAAAAGGACGCTCTTCCTTTCCTTCTGCGCAACGTTGTACACGTGCGAACTATGGGCAAACTACAAAAAGAGTAGTATAGAAAGACTACGGGTCCAGTACAACAACGCCTTCCGCACAATGTTTTGTCTCCCCAGATACTGCAGCGCTTCCCGTATGTTCACGGAGGGGCGAGTTCCCGGATATGCAGCCCTTATTATATCCAGGGTGGCAGGAATAAGGGAAAGGATAAGAAGCTCTGGAAATATCCTCACTATGGAAGCCCGCCTCACTCCATCCTCCAGCATTGACGCACACTGGAGAAAAATACTAGCTCCTAATATAGTCACGGCTCCCTAAAGGCTTCAACTTTCTATTATTCTATTATTTTATCATTTTATTCTATTTTATTCTCAATTTATTCTGTTTTCTTTTCTTTGGTTTTCTGTTCTATCTTTTTGTTTTTGATTATATATTTTATTGTATCTCTATATGGAATGTGTGGGACTGCACTAACCTCCCCACATACCGGAATAAACACTTTATTATTATTATTATTATTATTATTATTTAATCATTACAAACATACCGTGTACCTATTACATGCACTTGGAAGATATAAATAACTATTACAGTCGGGTCAAAAGCTTATCATTGTGATATGTTTGCATTATTACGGCATATGTTATTTATGTCAAAGTATAAGGTTAGTTATAAGGTATAAGGTTATTTAAACCAAACTAAAATATGAAACTATGACCCAAAATAGGTTATTAGTTTGGGTTTAATTAAAACATAAATAAAATAAAAACAAAAACAAAAAACTTATAAAAATTATTATGTCTAAACATGGCGTAAAGAAAAGTGAAAAATGTTAAATTATCCGTTTTTTTTGCGAAATAGCTACTAAAATGATTTATTTTTCATTTCCAGAAAATGAAATACTTACTTCTCATTGTTAACTATCTGATTCACAGTGGTTTTATATTAAAAGTGCGTATTAACCATGTACCTTTTTTGTATATTTACCACATTACTTTTAAAATCACTTAAAATCGAATTGATCACGTGCACAGTCGAATGCGTGTTAATACGACAAACACCGGCAAATAACAACAGTGTTGTATAAATAGCTTTGTTTACTACGAAATGCGAGCATGTGGGATTTGATGCTCGACGCCCAGCAAACTTAATAGTCCACAAGTTCAAAATATGTCGTTGGAAAAAGCTCGTAAAATGACTGCTCTACTAACCTGCAATTTATTTGGGTCCAGTTGAACAAAACAACTCGCACTTTTATTTCCTTATGTTATTAACTGAAACTGAAGTAAATTGTGGGTGATTTTGTTTTCTGACTGTCCGCAATCAACAATCAACAAAGACAGGCGTCTGCCTTGGCTGAGCGAGACGGACCTGCTACTGGCGAAGAAACGAACGGAACTGAGGAGAGAAGACGCGGAGTACGGACTATAACGCAGCGGCGCCAGGGAATACAAACCTTCAACTGGGGACCGCGAGTTTCCGAGAAAATAAACAAACATAGAACTCTGATGATCTCGCTATTAAAATACTTACTACGAGGAAAGTCTTAATACTTCATTAAATTGATGATAATATTCACGTGGACTTGCTTTCTAGGAAGTAATCAACACGAGCAACAATTTTTTACAGTGTAAAACAAGGGGAACTATATCGCCACCCAGTTGGGCAGCGTTGTTGACGGGTTATGGTAGGGGCACGGACGTATATAAGGGGGGGGTCTTGGGGGTCCGGACCCCCCCCATTGCACCGCGCCGATTGTAGAATACGATAGTTTCTTAAGTCCGCCACAGTGCGGGGAGCGGGGGAATGGGCAGAACGGCGAGAACAATTAGCGTTATGTTTTCGATACGTACACTGCTCATCTGGGAAATCGGTTATACGCATAGACATATGAATATTAGTAGACCTGCCCTAAGTGATTAAAAGCGTATTATCCCCACTCCCCATACCGGTTCCATTGAGCCGGCTGGGCTCGCGTATGGCCTCAAATGAAATTTGAAAACGTGACGTCATCATTCTTGTGCGAACTATGGTCGAGGCATCATCGGTTCATTTTACGAAATAACACGTCAAAATGTTGACTTGTACTATGAAAACTTGTAAAAATAGATGTGAAAAAGAGAATAAACCCAATTGTCGTATTACATTCCATATATAAGCATTATTTTACTTTATTTTAAGCATATTCACATCGTATAATATGAATCAGTTGTTACTATCACATCGAGAAACGTCTGGACGCGAAACACAAAGCTGGTCGGTTGCTGGGAAGTAAATTATGAACATTTATAAAAGTGTCTTAACTAAATACTCTGAAACTAACTACGACTCTGCAAACAGAAGAAATTTACTTTGACGAATTTGGACTTCGCAAATTAGTTCATAACGTGGCGAGTAATTTGCGCTCCCATGTAAAAATGTCTATTCATTTAAATGCAGATTTTACTTTTAAGAACTAAATGGTGATATTATAATGTGAGATGCCTATTTACTGTCAGATTGATTTATTGACGAATCACAGTCAGCTTAACCCCCTTCGTTCTTCAACAGTTGATTTTACCCCTCGCCCTTATCTTCTCGTCTATTAATTCCTATGTCTGTGGTTATACGGGAAGATTTTTTAGAATTCATCCACGTAGAAGATGTTTCAGCTCAAGCTTTGGCAACGACTATTATATCACATCTCTTATCATATAATTTGGATATGGATAAATGGATTGGTCAAGGCTATGATGGCGCTGCAGTGATGAGCGGCCGGTTACGGGGCGTAAGAACAATAATCGCAGAGCAATACCCGAGAGCGCAATTCGTACACTGTGTTGCTCATGTTCTCAACTTAGTTTTAGCGCATTCATGTGAGATACCAATAATACGTAACTGTATCGGAACCATTAAGAGCGTAATAAACTTTTTTCGCCTATCACCGCTTCGCGACGGACTTTGAAGAAAATTGCGGATCAAATTAATTCATCTCATTCAACGCTTATCTCTCTTTGTGAGACACGATGGACCGAGAAACACGTGGCTGTCGAAAGATTTGCAGAAATGGTTCCTTACAATATGACCAAAGTTTAGAATAAATTATTTGGTTATGTGATTAAATAAAAGGTGTTTCAATTTTAAAACAAATTATTTGTTCTTAAGATGAAAGAGTATTTTTGTTTAGTGTACCTTAACAAATAAGGTATAAAAAAAAGTTATTTTGTTTTCCACCTTTTATTTTATGTTATTTCTTTTTTTATGTTATAAACGAAGCGATTTTATTTAAATAAGGAGCGATAATTATGTTATGTTTATTTTTAGTTCAAATATCAGAGACTGAATGATTTATATATATAATATTTAAAAATAAAGGCTGATTGATTAAGACTGACTATTTTTTTCACGAAAACATGACCTTATATATTTTTTTTTAATTTGCGGACCCCCCCCTTATCAAAGCTATATATACGTCCGTGGGTAGGGGCTATAGGGATTTAATAATGCTGGTCTTGAAGAGGCCCGGATTATATGAAGTAGGAAAAACTAAGAGGTAGATCGTTCAACAAGTGAGCCGACTAACACAAAAACGTGTCGAAGAAACGACCCGTTCTCATGAAGCCAACATCAACTACTGTGAACGGTTGTTCTGCTCGGTTGTCCGTCAGAACAAGATTTAATGGATTCGTTTTTAATCCTCAAAATAGAGACAATTCATAACAGCGTATTTAAAATTTCATTGATTTTGAATAAACTCAATATGTAGGTACCTACCTAACAGAAGCATTTTAACAGAAACAGAACATACACATAGCACGATAATAAATACTAAAATACTTGCAGAAATTAATAATAACATTATTAAATACTTGCAGAACTTAATGATAACATTATTAAATACTTGCAGAACTTAATAATAACTTTATTAAATTTTATTTAGGTACATAATTTTTTTATAAAAATTAAATAAAGTTCTACGAATTAAATACTAAAACAAATAAAGATTATTTATGCAGACGTTTTTTTTTAATACAGGTTTGTAACATTTTCAAAGTAACGTAGAGAATTAATAGAAGAGTAAGAATAAAATTGCAGGGAAACCATTACAATAATTATCTCTTGAACTAAGAGACCAGTTAACTAAGAGACCATGAGATATTTTTATGGGTTTATAAGTGATCATCGAAGTGTTACACCATTAAAATTGTGATGCAATATAAACTATACCATCATAATTACCACTCTCTGTTCGTGTCGATGCGTGTTTGAATGATTAGATCTCCAATACAACTTGGTACGTAAAATAATTTTCCTTCCTTAGTGGCAAGCGCCAAGAACGATGTCACATATTTTTTTACAGTTCGGTCTACAATCTACGACGGATCGATTTGGGATGAAGAATTTGGGTTGGATTTATCAACGGAAGCAGTTTTCAAACATTTCCCAGAATTTTGTAACAGATTAAGATTTTAATAGTTTTCTTCGTCTCCTGCTGCAAAAACCACAAAAACCAGAAATAAGCACAGAGGAATTCGATAATCCCTCGATGATTACTTGAGCTTACAGTATTAATGTAAGCTTATTGTACTTGTACAATCACATAAATTAATATTGCACTGATTTTGACGTTAATAAATAAACAAAAATTTCAAAAAGTAGTGTTATTGGTTGTAGTTTCGATACCGCCCACTAGATGTCGGTAGAGTATATAGATCTAAGTTATTGTCTCCATAGATGGCGATTATTACACCATCTGTCAGAGACAGCATGTCAGCTGTATCCGAATGGTTACGAGTACAGCTGATGCTAGCCGATCCTTAGGTAGCAAGCTCAGTTCCAATTGCTTCCCTCTTTAGAATAACTAGATAGAACGAACGTATGTCCTACAAGAGATTCTTTATAAATATTTTATGATAATAAAGTACTCGTGATCTTTGACAAACCAATGCATTTATTGAATACTCATACTAAGAAGATAATTAAACAGAATACCAGTACATTACAGTAATAACGGATATCAGTCATAGATCCGATGTAACATTTACATCTTTGATAAAAACGACACAGAAATAATAGTTACAACAACGCGGTTCTCAGTGGCAGGACCACAACAAACGAATCATCGTAATTCCATTTCTGCATTGGCCCTCTCATTGGCAATCCATGGCTGTGGTTCCTCGGCTGCTTCATCTCCCCCCACTCCACCCCTCCCCGCAAGAGAGGCGTGAATCACCCTCAGGCTTCACAATATTATGTACGTAGGTCGTGGATACCCGCGGAGGAAGGTAGGTACCGTTCTCTGCCATACTGACCGGAAGTTCGCTCAAATCCCTCGGCCGGGAATCCCGAAGGAGAGTTGGGAAATACACACAATACTGACGTTGCTACGGTAGGTACTAATATTGGTACAATTTGAAAGATTACACACTGGTATTATGATAAAACAACTGATCTGCTGCGGTCGGATAATATACATAATAATAATATACTTATTTAATTACCTAACTGCTATGTTTCCGGTAATTGTTAGGTGAGGTTAGGTTAGTCAAAACGGTAGTTAGAAATCATCATGGTAACGTATTCATTAAATGGTTATGTTACATGCACGCGACACACGTGCCTTCTTAGAATTTGTATGATTACATTATTAACGAGGATAACATTGACTTAATAAATCTGCGGTTGAGGTAAGCATTTCGGAAATGATTCCTGTTATATAATAAGGAATTACAACGAAATTAATTATATTTTGGAAAAAAAATGATGACATGAACCTTGAACTTACTAATAAGTCTACTCAAACAGTTTTCTTTTCTCAATATTGTATCTATTTTTAACCTAGGTTACAGGGGTAACCGGATAACTTAAAACAACGAGAATTCAACACACCTTAAGTGACATAAAGTCATGAAAAGTGATGAAAAAAACGTAGGTTAGGTTGTTTTTTACGTCGTTTTTATTGGATTTATTTCATCACTTTTTAAAGGTGTGTTGAATTCTCATCGTGCTGAGTTATCGTGGAACCATGCAGGGATTGCAGGGCCAGTTCCTGAGCCAAACTGCTGAGTTAGGTATCGGCGCCTTAGCAAGTCGGCACCTGGAGTGAACTGCTCCAATTGCGCCTGTATAGGGCCGGCACTGCGATGAATGTCCGTTTAGGAATCTTTCTCATTTTAAAACTTGTCAATAATAATATTATCAATAACTTATTATGAGAACTTCGTGATAGATTGGTAAGATCCTTGGTTCTTGTTGGCAAGCTCAAAATTTTGCGTCTCTACAAAAAACAAATATGCAGTTACATTTTTGACTCTAAATAAGGTCAGGAATCACTTATACTCTTAACAACTTGTATTTCTTCAAATTGGGATTTCCGTAGTCCTCGCCTATTCAAGTTCTAATTCAATGCAGTTAAAATTCCTTGTAATTGCTACATATTATAAACCATTGTTAGTTATAATGAGTGTAATAAGTCCGAGAATGTATTCCAAGAAGAACAAATATTCTGTCGGGAGAATCCACACACTTTCCATCTAGATTCTGATATACTTTAATAGATGAGTGTTTCCGAGAACTGAGAATCTTCACAATATAGAATGATACAATTTGTTAGCTGCTCTTATGAGATAATGAGATAACAAGGTCAATTTTTTGCTGGGTTGTGATTGGGGTTTTCGTATTAGGTATTTAGGAAGGTAGTGTGTATAAGACAGTTGATTAATATAATATATTATTTATCTTTGGCGGTTAGGTCCAAAATGGGCTTTGTGCCAAAAATTCACAGGCCCAGATAATGTTGGGGGAAAATTAAACTGAATGTTGTTTGTCAATGTAGAATTTTATGAATAAGTTTGGAAGATACTTTGAGTGTAGTCCTAGCATTTTTAAACATTATTTTTATATGTGAATACCGCTCAAGAGTTTCTACCGCTCCCAACCGCCTGGGGCCAGTGAGACTATGGCATCCACAATCGGGGTATGTTGTGAAGTTGAAGGTGGTGGGGAGGGGAAGGATATAAGGAAGAAAAAGGTGGGGAAATATCTGGCTATTCAGATCTGTTCACCAAACATGGCTAAAGATATTTGACGAAACGTTTCGGTTCAATGGCAACTCAAAACAGTGGCAATTCAACACACTATTGACAAGTGATGTATTGAATGGCCTGTAAACCTAACCTAACGTAACTTATTAATCCTAGATTTTTTTCATCAATTTTCATGATTTTATATCACTTTTCAAAAGTGTGTTGAATTGCCACTGGCCGGGGTTGCCCGGTGTCCGTATTTTTATGTATAATTTTATAAATCAGATTGTAGGCAGTTTATTTGCACCTTGTGTAAATTGGAAGAGTCTTTAGTATAGTTCTGATGATGCCAGCAAAAAAACTTTCACTATTACAGTCCTGGAATAATCACAACTAATATACTCAAAGTATCTTCCAATCTGGAACCCGCTAAGAGAGCACAGAGCATAATTATTGAAACTTTTCGCTTCTTGAGTTGGTTGTTGCTTTGCTTAGTGTTACGTAACCAGATCCAATCCTTCCTCACCCCACCTCTTTCCTTCCTTACTAACATTTCCTTCAACTCAAAGTGAGGATGTTATTATGTTATACTTTCACAGGATCCTGGATCAGAGCATTTTTGGATTGTATCAGCACAAAACCAAAACTTTATTACCTTCTGTAATAATGTTTAGGCTGAAATTTAGTACTTCATTTTATTAAAGCACCAAGAAATAGTAGGTAACCACATTTAAGTTAGTAAACAAAAGTTTTAAAAGGCTACAAGAAACGTAATATACCTGACGTATCCTCCAGAAGTCAATAAACTCGCAAATGTACAGAAGTACAAAGTACAGGATTTTCCAATAAGAGGTGTTATTTTGATATTCAAAGAAACTTTTCCCGTAAAAGATCAATGGTTTCGTTGCTCATGTGGCGCGTAGCGCCGTATTGTTGAAATTAAACGTTGTACAGATCAATACCATCCAATTCCGGCCATAAAAAATCAAAAATGTCATTTACTATAGTAAGCAGACATAATAAGAAATGGGTTGTATTTTTGAATAGCTATGTTTTACATTATAACCGCTTCCTCCATCAGAACTTTGAGGTCTTGCCTTGGTCAATTAATGTCAATTTTCAGTTATTTGTTTTGCTATGCGGGAAACCTCGGTGCTATTAGAGATAAGAAATCAGTAGACTAATTAATAATGAACTCATGTTATTCCCGCAGTGCGCAGAAGTCAGTAATTTCCTTGCAACTATTCCGGGAAGGTGGTGGGGCCTTCCAGCAATTATTATTAGGTAGGTAGGGACGTTTTAATAAATACTCTATCATTCTACCTCGCGTTACCCCCTTGTAGACGAATAATAATTTCACTACTATGTAACTATCTCGGGAAAATTATATTTTCTTCCTGATATATTTATTAAATACATACATATCATCATATATTATGTCATTATTAATCCCACTGGGAGTATCTCTTTTCCTTTCTCGACTACATGTACTACTTGCGATGTAGGTGGATATTTATAAATATAATCAAAAACCTATTTATTGCGTTGGATTGAATCACCGCTTACCCAGTGCAGTGGTAATGGCCGTGGGAATCCTAGAACCAACATCTAGGTAAACATACGAAAAGTTAAGTATTCGAAATGACTAGTGTCCTTCAACAAAAGCTATTTTTTCAATATGCCTTAAGGAGCCGTAGTAAGCGTTCGAAGATAGTTTCAAAAGGAGATATGTAAATACGAATGTTAGAGGGAGCGCGCTAATATAAAAAAAACGATAATAATTAAACGAAAATGGTTTAAATATTTAATAAAACACGACTCGTTTGAAATACACCAAAAATCTCTCCACAAATGTTTAGTTGCATTTAAAGATACACTGTGATTTTTTCCATACCTATAACATATTAAATAACAGAACAAAACATGTTATTAACGTTTCGGCATAACAAATGTATAGATATTATCTTCAAAAATAACATTTTTTTTTTTGGAACTTAATAACTTAAAGAGTTAACCAGAAACGGGTAAGAGGGGACTTTAACATACGATTTGCAATATTTAGAACACATGCGTCAGGTGGAAACGCTGTCCTTGTTCTACCAGTATTTCAATGGAAGATGCTGCGAGGAACTAGCGTCATTGATATCTTCGGCACCGCTGCATAGTCGGGAAATACGCCCAACATTTGTACACGGTTGACACTAATTTGTCACATGAGAACGGGTCTTTTCGACTACAAAATAATGGTGAAATATATTTATTCTGGAATCAGAATCTCCATCACTTAAGAATAATTATCATAGTCACTTCTGGGACAGAATTTAGATAATATAATCCCCACAGAAATTAACACGAAACCTGAAAAACGTCATACATAATAACCAAATGGTTAATTGGTTCGGGTAGAGGGGAGTCTGAAAAAATATATAATAATTTCATGTAAATACATATCAATAACAGATTTAGTAGCAGTAGATTGTTTGAAGAAAAATTATAATATTTACACAACTCATAACTGAAGCATTTGGTACCTTAGCAATTACGTTCCTTAGTAATCTGGGAACATCTAGGAACTAATATCGATCCTGAAAAGCCATGACAGCACTTCAGATTAATATATAACTACTACTTTTGTATCCAGATTTGCCTTCATCAGGTCTGCAATGTAACTTACGGATTCCACGTACTACCACGGACTACACGTCCTATTCCATCAAAACATGGAATGTATCTATTTTTTATTATTTTATCAATGACAAACATTCCTGGGTTCCAAATAACGTGACAATATTTTTAAATCTCCTACTATCAACACAGTAAGCGGAAAACGTGATGCCATTGACATTGTATGATGTATGTTTTTGGGCAAATTATTTTGCTAGATTCATTATAGATAGTTTGTAAGTATAATTTCTTCTGTCATTTCTATTCTTCCTCAGTTTGAGTCAAAGGCTTTGTTATTTTTTTATAACAGTCCGAAGACAAAATAAAAAAAAGCCACGCCGAAAAGAACGGTTGTTAGTTTGTTTGTCAGTGGGCAACTTCTACTTGGTTAGTACACCTACATAAATGTCACATTTAGCAATAATTAACTAAGGTTACCATCACAGCGCTACGATTGTAACATTGTAACTGAGTACTGAGTGAGATTTGGGCTACTCCACCACCTCCACGTCTCTTAATCATTCGTTTCCAGTTTTGAGGCTTTTCCGTCCTACTCTGCCTGCGTCTCATTCCACGCTGTCAGCCTAATTTCGTAGGAATTCATAATTATTTTGCTGTATGATGTAATACGCCAGCATCCGACGGTTCGTCTGGGACAATTTCGGGGAATTCTAGTTGTTACGTTGGTTTGGTATACCTCATTTTATCGATGGCAGTGACACATCATTGCAAGATACATTGAAATCGGGCCATATCCATACAAATTGGAAATATATCCCGAGTAAAAATAAATGCCGCCAACGGGAATTGAACCCGTACTTTCTGATTGCTGGTCAGGTGCTCTGAACCACTAAGCTACGTCGGCTTATTCCCAACCCGCCAAATAACAACCAAGTTGGTTGCTTACATATTTCCGGCGAGTAATTATCGATTATAATAATTTTAGTTCTATTATTAATTACATTATAACAGAGCGTGTATAAATAGCAATTTTGTGATATTTCACGTGAAAATGTGGGTTTTACTCTATTAACTCAGAAATAATATAAATTAACTATACGTTTAGTGACTTAGCAGGGGTGCCATGGGGGTCATGGGGTGAGGTTTCTAGGTTTTCTGCACACTTACTGCGTTGCGGGCCGGATCAAGAGAGAGTAGTTGAGGGAGACCATTTGACCTCTCGAGCAGGACCCTCTCGACCATCGCCTTGCATCGCAGTGGGAGGGATGGATTCATACGTCTGTCACTCCTGACACAATGACACCCAGATTCCTATCCACCCCTCATACCTTTTTCCTTCTCTGAACTGCCTCTCCTACCTTTCCTTGAAAAGACCCTCCACACAGCATCCCCAAATATGACATAGGCCCTGTGGAGCTAGTGTAAAAAAACACATGGTGTTAGGAAGTTAATAGTACAAGCGAAAAACTGGCGAATGTACATCACATTTGGAGTCGATTTTGTGGTAGGTACAAGATTTTTTCATTTTAGAGACAATCGAAGTGGAAGCTGGCATTTTTTTATGGCAAATTTAAAAAAAAAACGGTGTCTACGTGGTTACTATCAGCTATATTATTATATTCAAATGTCCGTTTTTGCCTTTTTATGAAATAAGATAAGATTCCCCAACTTCCCGGCTGCATCACTAGATTATGACACCGTGTCTTCCTGTACTTATAAGCTAGTCTAGGGGAACCCACTCTTCTAATAGTATTAGTAACAAGTAATTTTAGTAGAACCTACTTGCTTATTATCCCGTCCAAAATTCCCATTAATAATAACAAGTCACCCATCTAACAGCTAAAAAATATAATATAACATAATGTAAATCAAACCATAAAATATATTAAGATTTAAGGTAGTTATTATTATTTTATTTTTATTTTCTGAGACCATAAGTAGGCTTAAAAAAGAAATCTCATTGGAGGGCTCTTGGTTCTTTTGTTGTTTATTTAGACGGAGTAAGGAGGCGGATTGGGGAAGGGGCTGATGGAATTTATTAATTAAAGGCGGAAAATTTAATTTTGGCAACTAGTTTCGTTTTAAAAAAAACAGCCATTATACATGATACTACATGAATAAATAAGATGTCTAGGTGGATCGTGTTTACCTGGAACTATTCTTAATTCTTCGAAAAGGTAGAAACATTTATTGAACTCCTTGAAACCTAGACTATCTAATTAAAAGTTAATCTAGTTTAAAAAAATACCCAGAATACCTTCTACTGGATTCGTGCAGTCCAGGGGAAGTCCTATGGTACGGCTGGCTCGTTGTTTTCGTAATATGTATTTTTTACAATAAACACAGCAGTTATCATACACACACCCACACACACACACCCTCATACACACAAACACACATACACACACATCAGATCTTATAATATTTAATATTCCAGTTAATAGGTGAACTCAACACAATCACATGTCTGCATTTCGATGTTTTCTGTATTTTATGTCTGCCTTCGGATGTTTTCTATATTTATTGACAGCATTCCGATGCTTTCTGTATTTAATGTCTGCATTTCAATGTTTTTTTTTTAAATTTTGTATGCATTTCTGTGTTTTCTGTATTTTTTTCTGCCATTGGATGTTTTATGTCTGCATTTGGATGTTCTCTGTATATAATGACTACTTTTCAATGTTTTTGTATTTATTGACTGCATGCCGATGCTTTCTGTATTTTATGTCTGCATTGGATGTTTTCTGTATTATATTTCTGCCTTTGGATGTTGTATGTATTTTATGTCTGTCTTCGGATGTTTTCTGTGTATATTGACTGCATTTCGATGTTTTGTGTAATTCATCTCTGAATTTGGGTGTGTTCTGTATTTTATGATTGATTTCGATGTTTTCTGTTTTTAATGTCGCCTTTTGGAACCTTACTGTATTTCGATGTTTTCTTTATGTTCTATCTGGATTTATAGTTGAATGAATTTTATGTCAGCATTTGGATTTTCTGTATTATATGTCTGCATTTCGATGTTTTCTTTATGTTCTATCTGCATTTTGATATTTATCAGTATTTTATATTTGCATCTCGATGTTTTATGTATTTTATATCTGCATTTGGATGTTGTCTGTATTTTATGTCTGCATTTGGATGTTTTCTGTTTTTTATTTTTGCATTTCGGTGTTTTCTTAATTTTCGTTTTAAAACGTTTTAATATATTGATTTTTACTAATATATTGATATTCCACTCAATTTCATTTATTTTTAACACAATTACATGTCGGCATTTAGATATTTTCTGTATTTTATGTTTGATTTCAATGTTTAATTATTTTTTGCCTGCATTTCGATGTTTTATGTCAGCATTTGGATCATTTCTGTATTTTATGTCTGCCTTAGGACTTTTCTATATTTAATGCCTGCATTTCGATGTTTTATATTTATTATTTAACTTTTTAATTATTTGATGATTAGTCCTAATATCTAATTTATCTCTCCTCCATTTTATTAATTTTTGAATTCATGTTATAGATGATCGGATTTGCCTATGAAAAAACATATATCGGTGCGAAGTAGATAAATAATTAAAATAATTACAAGTATATTATTATGGGTACAGTCTTAAAACAAAATTAAATATTAGTAAACTGGCATGAACGCTTCGGGCTTCCCCGTGGGTCGTTGCCTCACTCCTCTCACCATAGAAATATTAACCCATTCTTTGTCAAACTGCTTGTCTTCCCAATCCAAACTTCCTCTAATCATCATTACTATCGTCTCACAACCACCCCAAGTTTCAGACAGAAAAAATCATCGGTTGTGACCAAATGTTTCGGTTCTTCCCCAGTAACCAATTCAGAGGATATAATAATTGGACACATTCATTTGGTATGATTCACACAATATTATTCGTATACTTCAGTAAATAAACGATAGAGACCAACATTGCCATTATCGGCTTTGTGAAACATTTTATAACGTCCTTCTGCGCTTCTATTATCTTCCTCAGAGACTATGAATACAGCACAAATATATGAGTTAAGGCCCCGTAGTAAGCGTTCAAAAATGGTTTGAAAATGAGATATGTAAATACGAATATTAGAGGGAGCGCGCTAATATTAAAAATAAGATCATAATTAAGCGAAAATGGTGAAAATATTTAATAAAACACGACTCATTTGAAATAGAGCAAAAATCTATCAATAAATTCTGTAGTTGCACTTAAAGAAACACTGTGAATTTTTAATGCCTTTAACAGCTTACTTTTATAGCGATTTTTTTCTATGACGGGAATTTTATATAATTAGCGTTTCGGCAAAACAAATGGATAAATATTATCTTCAAAAATAACATATATTTTTTTTGGAAATTAAAAACTTAGAGAGATAACGAGAAACTTGGAAAAAATGAGGATGCGGGGGCTTAAGTCTGGACATTATTGAAAACAATGAATCAAAAACACAGTTAAAAAATGTGATGTAATAGGAAAAATGTTTTGGTTTATGATAAGGAAATTTGTTGGTAAAGAATAAGGAAAACAACAACAAAATTTTAAAATATGAGTATTTATAATATGTACATTATGAAGCCTATACATGTGCACCTTAATTAAATTATTATCGGTAAAGCTACTCAAGTTCTTAGAACCAATAATACATGATTTAAATTCGATATATTCTTAGAATCTGTGATATATAATAATATATTTAAATTAATTTAACGCGGCATTAGATACGTTAATTGGTCAAATGCATTGTACATATAGTTTTAGATTGTAGAACTGAACAATCTGTTAGCCATACATTGACAATAGTTTGTCTAGTGTATAATTAATAATTAGACAGAGCATTGGAGAAATATTTTATATATTTGTTCGGGACCTTGAGGTGATTTTCAAGAAATACAGTGCTATACAAATCATCTAAATATTATAATTATTTGACGGCCTCTTGGTCTATCTCCTAGCAATCTGGAGGTTGCGGGTTCAAAACCCGGCGTGCCCAAGTAAATTTTATTTTATTGATTTGTGTTATTTTGCAATTTAAATAAGACATATTTGCGGCATTTTCAAGTGGAAAGTACTCTTAGTATCACCCTGGTGTAAGATCACCATTTAACATTGAAACGTTGCTCTAAATGGCTTTAGTCGTGTTTCCTAACCAGATCTTTATGGTACTTCCCCACATTCCTCTTCCCATCTACTTCCCCTCCCAACTACCGTCCCAATTTGGCATATTGGGTATGCCATACTGGCTCCACGCTATTGGGAACACTTGAGACTGTTGTGCGGTAATCAGATTGTGATGGTTTGAATACTCACGTAAAATAAACAAACGAAACGAACATGCTCCAAAAAATTTTTTGTTTGGGATAAGAACATAAGATTTATTGACAGGCGGACCTTGAAGAAACACATTCCCACGGGAAGGGAGAGATCGGAGGGGCAGTCGAATTTTGAACGTGGATGCGTTGACAGCTCCGAGAAATCAACACAAATCAGAAGTGATATGTGAAATTACAGTTAATTAGTGAATTCAAATGGTGTTAGAGAGTATTGTGGAATATTGAATTAAAGTGAAATATTATTGAACCGGTGTTTGTGTGAAGTGAAAGTGGTTGTACTTAGTGGAGATAGGAACAATTGGATAATTTGTAGGGCGCCGTTTGTGAAAAATCGCCCCAGGGGCGCTAAGAGTTGGGCGATCGCGATTGTAATATGGAGTGTGTTAAATTAAACGTGATTTCATAAAACTCGGGTTCGAATCCCAACAGAGATTAGGGAGGTACAATTGTATTTACAGAATTATTTAATTACCCTTTTATAGGCGTAGGGAGGGGACCAAAAGTGAACAAATTGCAAGGATTTCGCTAAAGGGAGGAAAGAAGCCGATATGGAGGGGACCGAAAATTAAACTGATTTAGCTATGTAGTGTGTAACCAGGTAAGTTTCACACCAGGATTTGGAGGTGACTAACAGGGTGAGTTTTTTTAAAATATTATTTATTAAATTCCAGAGGACCCTTTTAAAAGACGGGTACAACCAAAGTACAGGAACCGAGTTTGCAACGCCTGCAACCCAAATAATGTTCTCATTAAAAGGAATGTGCTAGACGAATTGTAAATCAGCTGTGAGTGGGAGACGGGCCAATGACCTTTTCATATATAGGACAAGACGCAGGTACAGTCAGTCAAAGGGGAAGTTTTGCTAGCGTATGACCGCCCGAATAGAAAGCGATCGGATGCAACCAGACAGAACAAAATGAATACTTTTCTTCTGTTATTTGACTTTCTAATTTAATACTTTTCATCTATTGTTTGACTTTCTAAGCTACGAATTGGGATGCACAAAACAAATCTAGAGTCAAAAGAGGGAGATGGTAATCTCCGAAATAAAACTACCAACCGAACAACTTTTCTCAACAGGTACCTTTCGAGAGGTAGGCAGCCTCTTTAAATTAAATGCAAAAATCAAACCAATTATCCGTTTATACCTACCTGAGAGAATAGGTATTCAATAGAAGTTACCCATACCTAATACACGAGGGTGCTAGTAACCTCATAAAATAAATACTGGAACCAAATATTAAAATACAGACAGTCCTCATCCTAAATTTGGCATTTCGAGTAGACCTTACATAATTCCCGACGACGAGGAAGTTACAACGTTTTCTGGAGGTGGCGCGTAACTTAGGACCTTACGTGTCACATTTTCGCGACTAGATTCGTGACAAGGGATTTCATGGTTTTCCCCTTCTACACTCAGTAAAGTAGATTATCCTGGAGGTGTATGAGGTTGGGGCAATTCTGAAATTGGTGAGGAGACCTGGTTTTCTTTATTCTGGCGTGACGGTTGCCGATTTGGAACAAGGGGAGACCCGGCCGGTTGTGATATCCAGACACGCAGATATCGATCGCCTTGTTCAAATTATCATCCATCAGTTTTGTTTGCTAAGAGGAGGAGCCAATCTTAGCTTGAACGAATTCATTTCCTTTCCTCTTCTTTCCCTCCCAAAATATATACATGGATGGCGCCGACAACTAACACCATAAATTTATCGTATGTTTATCACACATATAAAATCTAACACCTTGTTATACTCACATTACCCTACGACAGGTAGAATCACGTAGCTAGTCGGTGAGCAGGCGAATCAGAGAATGAGGTTTATGAAATGGCTTTAAAACACAGCGGTAATGGATTCAACTCACTCTATCTCAAAAGAACCAAGGGATACCACACATACATAGATAACTAGGTTTCTAAACCGAGAAACGAAAAAACCAACACAAAGTTCGGTGAAGCCTTTTTATACTGAACCGTCACGTGAAATGAGTACGTTCAAGATCGTACGTCACGTAGACAAACTAGGATGTACACACTTGAAGGGGTGTGTAATAAAGAGAGGAGCAAAGGCTTGTAAAGACGACAGGGAGGATATTCCTACCCCGGATATACATAACCAAAGCCTTATGGAAAAGTTACCTATGGGACTTAAAGAAAATTTATCGTAGAAAGAAGAGAAGGAAAAGTTTGAAGAGTGCAGTTCATTACAAGATTAACGTTAATAAGTTACATTTTTTAAAGAGTTCTGATGATCACTGCATGGTGGCCGAATCACGTAATAATCACAAACAATTAAATACCATTATACAAACAAACATGTATACCACGGTTTACCTAATGTAAATTTTCAATTTTCAATTCAGTGCCGGCAACCCGGGCGTTTATTTATTATTAGTTATGTACATACATGATTTTTCTCCTTACCCTCCTCACTAGACAAAGTCTGTTCTGAGGCTGGTAACTAACAATTTCTAATTACATAAAAACAAATAAGTGGATAAAAAAGAAAAAAAAAGAAATATAAATATTATAGTAAAAATAATAATAATAAAATAAGAGGAAAATCAGAAATTAGAAACAGAGTAGAAAAAAGAAAATATATAATTTTAGATATTAAGAATATTACTTATCTCTCTTCTTTCTTTGACATTCAACCAGTTTAAAAATCTTTTGAATACCCAATTCAAATTATTAGATGCGACATAGGTCTTTGTTTGGGCTACAAACTTATTGAATATATGTGGTGCCAAGTAAGATTCATGTTTTTTGGCAAAATTTGATTTGATATATGGTACTTGTAATTGATTGTGTGTGTTTGCTCTTGTGTTTTGCGAGTGAGTTATGAAGTGTGGTGATATTTTTATGCAGTTTTTGTAGATGATCTTCTTTATGAATAGTTTATTTATGTCTAATAGGTTATTGTTGATCATTAGCTGTTCTGTCGGATGTTGATAAGGCTTTCTGAACATAATTCTGATTATTGTTTTATGATTAATTTTAAGTGATTTGAGATGAGTCTCTGCTGCTGCTCCCCATACTGAAATACCATACATAAGAATACTTTGACAGAGTGCAAAATATATATTTTTTAGCTGAGGTAGTGACATAATGTTTCTAATTGAATATACATATATAGGTTATATACTTGGCCATTTTTCAAGAAAGCGTTCAAGAAATACATTTAAAGTATTTATCTTCTTTCAATATGTACTTGTGGTTTCTGTAGGTATTTGAATATTACTTTGTTTAAGGTAAATACCGCGTAAATACGATGTATTTGTTTTTGATCGGTGGGAAAAAATTCCATCAAGCATCGAAACCGAGAAATATTGCCGGGAAAGCGGCTTCAAAAACCCGATTTGAGTAGATACATAAAACTCACTACAATAATTAAAATGTATTATTTCGAATCAAAAACCCTCTTATATAATCTGGAATATACAAAATAAAATGCAACATGTAAAATAACCTTCAGTTTGCTGAACGGAAAACAAGCTCGTTTTTAATATAACCTTATTATTCTTTTTTTTATATTAACTCCACACAGGAGGCCCTGAAGAAAATAATTTCCCTCAGGGCCTATGTCATCTTTGGGGATGCTGTGTGGAGGGTCGTTTTGTGGAGAGGAAGGAGTGAACATGGGTCTTGAAGAGTCCCATGTTGTAGGAGGGAGGAAACACAGAGGCCGGCAGTTCGTTCCACAGCCGAGCTGTTGAACTTAAGAATGAATCGTAGAAGCTACTCGTTCTCATGTGACAAGTGTCAACTGTGTGCAAATGTTGGGCGCGCGTTTGGCGTGTATCCCGACTACGCACCGGTGCCGAAGGGATCAATGACGCTAGTTCCTCAGAGCATCTTCCATTGTAATACCGATAGAACAAGGACAGCATACCTTCCTGACGCCTGTGCTCTAAAGATTGCAGTCCGTCTGTTAAGATTGGGGAATCTATCAAACGGACCGCCAGTTTTTGCACAGAGTCTAGGGTTTTTTTCAGGTATTTAGGGGCTCCGGACCAGAGATGGCTGCCAATTTCGACAGTAGGGCGCACTTGCGATTTGTACAGGGTCAGCAGTTGTGTATTATTAAAGTATCTGCGGGCCCTGTACAGTACGCCCAGCTTCTGAGAGGCCAACTTTACTCTGGCTTCGATGGAGCCTGATTTCTGATCTGATCAGAAGATCTATCTTACATAGAACGGCATGGAGTTTAGTTAAATCGTATATTTTTAAAGGATCATGGGAGTTTTCCCATCGATATAATAGTTATTCAAATCGATTGCAAAACATTACAATTTATCAACAACAAAATAAATTTGGAAATGTACATATTATAAATAGGATTAAATATATCGATCATAGTAGCTAAGCTACAGTGCCGTTCATTACACATATTGATTTGGTGATAGAATTTAGTTAATAAATTATTATCAATAAAACTAACAATGGGCAGTACCTACCTACGTCAATCATGCGTCTTTGTTCACCAGAGCACATGGTACGATGTGACTAAAGATTTTTAGGATATTTTTAACTCTGAAGACGAGACAATACCTTAAAAATAACTACGTAAGTGCATAAAATATTGCGACGCGCGGCCCTGGTGTATTGGACATACCTACGGTTGAATTTGCCCTATCAAATCTCTGAAATAAAGTGCCCCGCATCCGGAATTTGTAGCGATTTATGACATATTTCTCTTTAACAAAGTTTTAAAGTTCTTAAAAAAATAATTACATCAAAGACCCTCGATAGAAAAAAATCACAAAGCAAGCTCCGAAAATTATTAAAAACACGTTTTGTTCTGTTATTTAATATGTTACGGGTATGTTAAAATTCACAGTTTACAGAGATTTTTGCTCTCATTCAAACGAGTCGTGTTTTATGAAATATTTTCACCATTAAGGCGATGCACTACGTAGTAATGTAAAATCATGTGTTTTTGGATTGAAAATTTAATCGCCTAGAAATGTTTCAGATGCTTTAATTAAATACTGCGAGTAGAATACATCCTGGCCTCTGAAATAATCAAGTATTTTTTAAGTCTTTTTATGAGCCCAGAAAAAATAATGTATAAGGCCTATGAAAACTGCTTTGAAGTTCAAAATCTCCATCTTACGAACCCATTTTCGGTTATGGTTTTATTGTATAATGTGGCAAATTAAGTTATTTATAAAATGATCGAAACACATTTGAACATCCACAAAATAAAATAAAAGGCACTTTTTGGCCATGTTTTTTTCTTGCATAAATCAAAACAGGTGGATGGTGTTAAGCGGGAATTTAAGCCTTATAGCCATCTACGTAAGGTGTGTTATTGATAGCGGCTCGATTCAAAATATTACACGACGCAGTGCATCGCCTCAAACATTCTGTTTACACATCCCCCTTTCAGGCCTTCTTTGAACGCTTATTACGTGGCCTTAACGACATAAGTGATGAAGTCGTGAGAAAACAATATTCGGCGCGCGGCCCGACGTAATGGACGGACCTACGATCGATTTTTCCCTAGCAGAACTAGAAAATCGATCTTTCTGTGAGGTTTATTTTAGTTATTTCTGATGAACGTACTACTAAAATCTCAAATGTTTCTAGGGGGACCTCTAGGGAAGTTATTAATTAAACGTCTAGAAAAATAAAACTTGGTATTTACACCTAATTTTACAGTTGAAAAACGTTTTATAAAATTTTTATCCTTTTTACATAAAATATTTTAATGGTAAGGTTCTTTTTTTATTAATCTTATATATAAATAATTTACATCCGTAGGAATCCCTCTAGTAACATTTGAGATTTTAGTAATAAGTTCATCATATATAATTGAAATGTGAGTATATAGCAAACCCCTGTTATTAGAGTCTGATGTCGCCTTAAATTTATAGTATGAACTTGTTCTGTAAATGGAGTAAAACGGTACCCGCTGTGGGTATCGAACTCTAGCTCGCAGAAATATGCAGGCCGAGCGTCTTACCCACCAGAATATTCACCACCTCTATAAAAACTATTACCAAACAAACAATTTTTTAAAATTTTATAATGTAAGCATGGCTCACAGCTTTAAACTAAACGGTTGTTTGTACAAATCCGCGATGACTCAATGGTCCTGGCCACAACTGAGTGGTTTGCAAGTTAAAAGGGGACTTACATGATTACGTGATTTATCATAAACTTCTGGGATCCACTGCTGACGATCAAATAAATCAAATATCGAAATTAAAAATACCATTCCTGATGAAATTCATAGCAAGAGTCACATAACCCTGAGTCGACATATAAACATATTGGTTTTATTCTAAAACCGAAGGAATTTATTAGGAATAACCTATTGAAGCTTAAACACAAAAATTATTATAAATATGGGAATTAGTTACGTCGGTAATTATTTCATTGAAATATGAAATCGATAAAAATTACCGAATATAATCAGGTCTCAATAACTCAATTGATATAGTGTTGGTCCAGGTAAGACTCAAGAATGGTTCGAATTCCAGTAAGTTGCGATAGTTACCTTTCTGTGTCTATCTGCTCCATATGCCATTTTTTTCTTATTCATTCTCTTTTCCTTTTCATTTCTTTTTATTTGTTTATTTCGATTCTTTTCTATTTATTTAATTTATTTTTCTTTTCTTGTAATAATAATAACAGTTTATTCCAGAACGTATGGAGGAGTAGTGCAATGCAATGCTTTTGATTTATTTTGTTATTATATTATGTTTTAATAGTGTTAATTATTTTTCATTTTTTCCATTTCTTTTTTTATTTCCTTTCTCATTTCATTTAAGATATTAAAAATAAATTAAATTTCTGCCTCTTCGGAATAGGCAATGGACGCCAATGGACCTTATCAGTTCCGTGTAATATAGGTTTAGCCTTATGAAGTCGTTTAAATCAAACAAACAAAAACAAATAACTTTTGTTTTAAAATATTTTGATACATGTTTCATTGAGAGTTATTAACATTATTACATTCTTCATCGAAATGATTGAAATTATATTGTTTTGATTTTATACTTAATGGCAATTGGAATCATAAAGACCTGAGAATACGAGTATGTGCTGCGGCTACCTAATTATCGTGTGAACAAAACATATATTTAGAATATTTATTTAATGGCATGTGATGCAAAATGCTACATAGTAGGAAAAAAATCACACTTCTTATATTCTTCAGGAATTTTAATAATTACATGTGCGAACAGTCTTATCATAATAAATCACTACCAGATAAAGTCAGCATTCTGGAAACATTTGTTTTACCTACTGATTACAGTAAAAAATTCAAGGAAAAACTACTCATTCTGCCCAAATAAATGATTGGAATTCCCGAGTGACTTGGTACTTGTTTTTTGCGACTTTTCTCTGTTTATGTTTACAATAGGTATATCTTATAGCTTCTATTAATAAGTAACTACCTAATAATTTAATATGATTTAAGATTTTCACGGCCAAAAGTATTTTTGTTATTTGTTTTTGGGGTGTTATGCCGTGTTGCGCTAACTCCTTCTTTAGCCAACGTTTCGGACAGCATTGCAGTGTCCATCATCACTGTGGCGGTTTTCTCTAAAGTGCGTTTGTGCGGCGAACCCCCATTAAAAATATGAGAAAATAAAACATCCTTGTTTTATAATAATATAAGCACATTATAGATAGCACGCTATTAAAATTTCGCCTTCAAAACCCGCGCCACCGAAAAGTACGATGCCTATTCCAAATTTGTGCGAGTTAAAATCCGCGCCAAACTCTCCATACAAAATAATCTTAGCCGGTACAGACCCTATGACGGTGATATATACAACATTTGGTCTTTCTTTGCAAAAATAAGACAAATTGTGTGCGCCGAACACGCGTTGTGTTATCACGTGACCTCCGAACATTGACGAATGTAACCGAAGAAACCCGAGAACTTCGCGGCCGACGTTTAACCTTTGAACCATAGGGATGCAAGTTAAGTGTTATTTTTTTATGTTATATTATGGTATTTAACTTTGTAGTCATTTTTGTACATATTTTTGTTTTCTTGTTTCTGCATTTCTCCAACCGTTTGCTTATGGCATTTGTAAATCTACTACCTATTTTTAAATTTATTTCGTGCCACCTTTATTTGTTTTTTTGATGTTTTAAAATATCTATTATATATTCTACGAAATTATTCTTCTCTAAAAAACAATAATAATTAGCAACGTACCTACATTGAGTGCTATAAAAACATTAAACAATTTAATTCCTATAAAACTTTTCTCATTATCTAATAATTGTGTCTAGGTAAAGTGATTTAAAAACAATAATATGTAGGTACCCCTCCCACTAACTTTATTTAAGTTGTGTGACTGCTGCCGTATTCGACTATTTGACGTAGGACAACAGTAAGTAAATTTTAATTAGATATGTTTATCTTCTCTTGAATTTCTGAACCCCCTGTTAAAAAAACCACGAACCGCCACTGATCATCAGGGCAGATGTGTTATAACACATCTGCCCTGATGATGGACACTGCAATGCTGTCCGAAACGTTGGCTAAAGAAGGAGTTAGCGCAACACGGCATAACACCCCAAAAACAAATAACAAAAATACCTAATAATTTATTTTTTTACTAAACTGCACCCTGTTGATTTTTTTTATTTGTTTTCGGGGTGTTATGCCGTGTTGCGCTAACTCCTTCTTTAGCCAACGTTGGCTAAAGAAGGAGTTAGCGCAAAAACGCTGGCTCAAGAAGGAGTTAGCGCAACACGGCATAACACCCCAAAAACAAAAACAAAAAAAAACGTTCGGCCGCGAAAATCTTAAATCATATTTGCACCTTGTTGAGTATTTTCTTCTTATCACACTCATTACGTTGGTCCCTCGTGATCTTAATAGCTACTCTTAGCTAGAGGGTGTCCAAAAAGGGTAGCGGGTATTGGGATATAACGAAATTTATAAATAACAAAATTTCGTTGTTTCTTCTTTATTTATAGAAAATAATTATGTTGTCCAAATGTCGCCCTTTGCACTAATGGCATTCCTTTAATCTTGAACGAAGATTGGCAACAACGCGTTGACACGTCGCTCTTGAGATGGCTGCCATTTCTCATATGATGTTTTGCTTCAATAGTGTCAAATTCTTCTGTTTGTTCTCGTATACTTCGCGAGTAGTGTAGCTGGGCTCTAAATTTTAGGTACCTATCCCCGTAAAAAAATAACCAAGCGGACTGAAGTCAGGGACCGCCTACTGGGTGGCAAGTTACTGGTGCCTCTAAGAGAAATCACTTTATTCGGGAATAGTTCGTTCACGGGTTCAATTGATTGGTCAGATGTATGTCTCCATCTTGTTGGCAGGGCGGGTCCTATGCGGTAGCAGGTGACCGGATAAATCATCACATCTTTAAAAAGTTATATAAAGTCATGGAAAGTGATGAAAGTGAAACAAAAACTTTATTAACTGGGTTAAGTAGGTTAGGTTAGGTTATGTTTAAAATTATTTTTTTTCATCGTTTCTAATGACTTTATTTCACTTTTTAAAGGTATGTTGAATTGTCGATGTGTTGATTTATCATGGAATCATGTTTTACATTACCTCTCACTAGGCGTACACGGTGTCCAGAAATTTGTAGTAAAAGGGTGAAAAGGAGGGAAGCTGACGATTAATACAGAAAACAAAAAAATCTATTTGAGAATTTTAATTTTTGCAGGAAAAAAAAATTTGGAACCAGATTGAAGTCCACGCTTCGACGAATGTTAAAATATATCAAACAGCTGATATTAACCCCTAGCGACCTTTTTTTTTAAAATTAGACCTGAAAATTCCAAATCAAAAAAGTAATACCACAAAACGACTCGAAATATGATTTACTAATTTACCGCTTGTACTACAAATTTCCGTTACCACGGGACTGCGGGATTGGATTTTTTTGGTGTAGATTTTGTATTTTTTAAATCCCACAAATCCCGCAAATACCACAAATCCCAGAAGTGAGTATCCCGTAAATCCACGGAATCAAGTATTTCTGAAATATCACGGGACTGCGGGATGCGGAATTGCGGGATTGGAAGATAAGAAAGGCATGGACAGTCGATAAACAAGAAGAAGGATTTCGATATACAGAATTAAGCAAACTGAGACGGGCTATAGAAAAGAAGAATGTATGAATGCGGATGAAGGAAAGAATGTGTCAGGACATACCTAATTGAGTGGCGAATCATCAACTCCTTCTACCGAATCGGGGAATTGTTGTGATGGTTACTTAGTAAATACATTTTTATGTAAACCACAAAATGTCTCATAGCGAATAAAATTATTCGGTCAGAGTTTTGTTAGTCACCCGATAGCGAGGCTTCCACTGCCTTGTCCATTACGCGTTACCCGGAGACTAAAATAGTGCAGACGCAGATTGCATACGCAAAAGAAGGCATTGCCATCAGCAAGCACTGGTCGCAGGTTAGTGATGTCCTGCGGTAAGGAGGTCACCCCTCGCCTGACCTATCAGTTATATCCTCGAGGCTTACGAGTACCTACCAACATGCGTAGGTTATCGCCACATCACTCGAACCGATGCCGATGTACCTATATTATCTGCATCATGGCTCCTTCGCATTTCTGCAGTGCTTTCAAATATGATTTTAAAATGGATTAATGGGTTATCATGAGTAATAAATTAATTAATAAATGTCCAACCAATATGACCACCATTTATTATATGGGCAAGCGTCTACTATTATTTTGTTTTTATTTTTGAAAATCAACAGTTGGGTAAACGCAACGCTCGTTGTATTCTACGTGTTCACAGATGGCGTTAATTAATTAATTTTGTTTAAATACGCTTTTGCAAGGTATTGCTTTACAGTATTAAGACAAATCATTTGTTTGCGCCCGTATATACGCAATATGAATATGAATCAATAGTTTTGTTGGTTTAAAGACTTAATTCTTTCGAGAAAGGCACACAAATACAATATTTTACCGATGATTCAATACAATATTGTATTGGTATGCCTTTCTCGATAGAATTGAGTTTTTATATGGACAAAACTATTTATTCATATTCATATTGCGTATATGAGGGCGCAAACAAATAATTTGTCTTAATACTGTAAAGCAATACCTTGCAAAAGCGTATTTAAACAAAATTAATTAATTAACGCCATCTGTGAACACGTAGAATACAACGAGCGTTGCGTTTAACCTTAACTTAGTGTGATGAAATATGTATAATTATTAAACCAATAAGAGATTTTCACTGATTTTTTGTGAAAAACAAGAAAAATTCATTGTAAGCAATAATTATTAGTCTGAAACACAAATATAAATTGAAAAAATCTTCCGAGAAAAAATGTATTACAACTAAATCTATGTTTAGTGCTGAGGACGCCATCTACAGAAATTTTTATTAACCTAACGTTAACGAAGTTTTCTAAACACCAACAACGCGCGACGGTTCAAGTATTTTGCTTCGAGTTGCGTGAAAGTTTACGAGAGATGGCGGAAGTGGGCAATAAAGTTTATTATTTAGAAATTTATACCTAAATATTTTATGTAAAAATAATTAAATAATATATTATGTACCTACTTATGGGTGGTATAAGGTAATTTGCTTCTGACGTTTACTAATCTAATGAATTCGGCTGGGTGCATAAAAATTTTAACTTTTTTAATCGTAGCAATAAGTATTTATAAGACAAGGTTTTTATGCATAGCACAAAGAATAACAAATTATTATAAGCAAGGATTTTCTAGGCACAAACTGCCTCTTGTTTTATATTATGTTTTAGTTTTAATGTTCTTGTTTTGTCCTGTCCTGTTGTTATTGTTATTCGAAGATTTGTCATCACTTTGTATAAACAGAATATTTTGTGTTATAATATTAGATCTGTATTGTGTAAGGCAGACTGTAGGAATAATATTAAGAACATGACCACTAATACTAAATTACCGTTTTTAAGTTTGTTATAGCAAAGCCAACTTGAAGTGAAATGACACTAAACTGTGCTATATAAATGTTATATTTTTAACTTCCGATTTTATTGTCCGGGTTAAATCTTCCCCATAGGAAAAACTAAACCCTTCCACTCACTTTTCCACAAATGATCATCTAGTCAATCAACACTATATAAGTGCATTATATAAGCAAAATAAATTCAAAACAATACAAGAACAACACGTCAACTCACCAGAGATCAAATGGGAAAATAATTCACCGACTCCAGATATTTTCATATCAGAGGGTTCGGCTCGGTAGAACTTCTAACAGGGCCTATAAATCCTACTGATCCCTCAACATAAATATTTAAAAAATCTTTCGTTATCCTACATGTATTCAAAATGACCGACTTTTGCATCTTTATATATAATTTTTTTGATAGATCTAATACGCCTAAATTTTTAATGAGAGAGCTAGGTATAATGCCAGTAGCCGAAATAACGAATGGTAATATTTTTATAGTCTGAGAATGCCAAATTATTTTTATTTCATTTCCTAAATCTGTGTATTTTCTTATTTTTTCATTAACAGATTTTTGAATATTACAGGAATTTGGAATAGCGACATCAATGATATAAGTTATTTTTTTAATTTTACCATGTAAAACTATATCGGGTCTATTATGACTAATCGTTCGGTCTGTTAGTATAGTTATATCATAATATATTAAAAAAAATCGTTTTCAAAAAATGAATTTGGTTCGTATTCATAATATGGTACTATATTACGGCAGTCAATCAAGTTATGTTTAATTACCAAATTTTGGTGAATTATTTTTAAAACTTATATTTAAAGCCTAACTGGCATAAAGTGATTTTTCTTAAAATGTTAATCACATCTAAACCGTTGTTTCAACAATGACATTGTACAATCTGTGGTCTAAAAGTGGGAACTTTAGATCACAATATTCATATGTATATGAGATCATATAAATTTTGGTTGTGCCTCTCTAAACAAACATCCTCTATTCAGTCTATTCTATCAAGCCTTATCTAAAACTGCCTCCGCTCCATTCAACATCTCATCTCTTCTAAGTCTGAATTCGTCTCCAATCTTGTATATACTTTTGAAATTTGCCATTTTAAACAAAATTAATATATAAATTCACCCTCTCTCTATAATTTGAAATGATGGCCTAGAACTCCTTGAATGGTAAATGTCGGAAACATTTGAAAAAAAACCATCTATGAAAAAGCACCTTATGGACTATTATGCTATGTAGTAGATACTCATTGTTGTGCTTACCTTAAGGCGATGCACTACGTCGTGTAATATTTTAAATTGAGCCGCTATGAATAACAACCCTTACGTAGATGTCGATAAGGTTTAAATTCCCGCTTAACACCATCAGCCTGTTTTGATTTATGCAAGAAAAAAACATGGCTAAAATGTGCCTTTTATTTTATTTTGTGGATGTTCAGGCATAAATATTTAATTTTTTTCGATCATTTTATAAATTACTTAATTTTCCACATTATACAATAAAATCATAACCGAAAATGGTTTCTTAAGTAGGAGATTTTGAACTTTAAAGCAGTTTTCATAGGCCTTTACATTATTTTTTTCTGGGCTTATAAAAAGACTTATCTAAAAAATACTCGATTATTTCAAAGGCCAAGATGTATTCTACTCGCAGTATTTAATTAAAGCATCTGAAACATTTTTAGGCGGCCAAATATTCAAACCAAAAACACGTGATTTTGCATTACTACGTATACGTATGGCATCGCCTTAAACGTAATATACATGTAAAAGCCTTCATGGCGTGAATAAATAAAACATATTTGGCCAAACTAATTATTTTCGAAATATTTTTAAAATTTTATAAAAAAAATTGATAAGTGCAAGTAATGCATTTTTTTTCCTGTGGAGTGTAAAATAATCGGTAAATTTATGTAAATAGTTCTTACTATAACTTAAAAAAAATACTTACAAGTTATGTAGTTACAGCCTGATATGATGATATTATTATCGTGTCTTTATCGCCACGTTCCAGAGTGGAAGTTACTCTCAGTATCGCCCTGGTATAAGAACATCATTCAGAATTGAAACGTTGCTTGAAATGGCTTTGGCTTGTTTGGTGAACAGATCTGAATAGCCAGATACTTCCAAACCTTTCTCTTCCCTTCCCCTCCCTCGACGATGGGATTACGTAGTCTCACTGGCTCCAAATATTTGGAATAAGTTTTTTTTACATTAACCTTACACAGGAGGAAAATAATTTGCCGCAGTGCCTATGTCATCTTTTGGGCTGCTGTCTAGAGGGTATTTTTTGAGGAAAGGAAGGAGAGGAAGTTCTGGGAAGGTGAAAGGTACGAGGGTTGGGTAAGGAATCTAGGGATTAGTGTAACAGACATATGCATATAGTGTCCCCAAGCCATATAGTGGGCAGGCGAATCCAGAACACACCTCTCCCGATGAACCGGGGCTCCCCTGCTAAATCACCAAACGTAGCGAACCACTTAGGATGACCTGTGGCAGAAGTGTTGGTTATCCAATAAATGGTGCCCGTGGCGGCGGTATCGAAACCCGCCCGTCAAATTGAACAGTGGGGACTATTGTAAATTTAAAATTTGAAAAAATAAATTACTTCGACTTGACCTCATTATGAATCAGTAAACCGTTAAATTATTCTCAAAACACCTGTGCAATTTTTTTATAAATTGGCCCAATTATTTATTTTTAAAACGTATTAAATATATGCTATTAATTTGACATATTTACTACTAAGCTGTTGGCACAGAATAAATGAGTTGTGATCATGACTGGCCGGTGTTATCAGAACAGAGGCCTACTTAGTACTTGGCCCAGCTCTAAAGACAGATTCACGTTATTGTCAGTGGCCATTAGCCGCATTACTACTGAACACTGAAGGGTCATAAATTACAACATTGTTGTCATATTGGTAACAATGATTTAATATTCTTAATTTCGGCTAGTATTCCACAAAAGTTTTTATTGTATAGTGCATAATTGTATTCTTTCCTATCGTAAGCTGATGCTTGTGTTTCGCAAGAGGATGGGAGATGGTTAATTTGCTTCTTTAATATTTTCGGGGTTTATGATATTGATTGTGGCCAAGATATTTCTCCATGGTTATTATATTTTTTAAATTCAATTTAATGTCATTTCTGTCACAACATTCATTTTATGTTTCTAATTTGAAAACTCTTAGGCGTTTTTTTTATAGTCGGTTAGCAGGGTGGACAGTTCTACCAAGTTCAATAACTTGGTAGTTCAATAACTATAACATTATTCCTCCATGGAATAATGTCCTAGTTATTGAACGAAGAACGATAAACTTTTAACGCAGGGTTACCATTTCTTCAGTTTTAATAAGATTTTTAAAATGTTCCAATTTTTTATTCAACCTCAGGTGAAAAGATTGCCTACTAGGATCGATTCTACTTTTTATGAAATTTTTCACCATCAAAGGTTTGGCCTGGTGTTTACTTGCTTTTTAAACTTTGCCAAAATAAGAATCAAATTGTTCTTAATCTTTGATCTTGTTATCAAAATATCAGAATCACCCGTGGCTTTATATTCTGCTTTACAGGGTTGGAAAGGGGGAAGGGGTGGTTTTTCATTCTCATGTTGACAGTAACCTTTCTCTTGTTTTGTAGATAAGTGTGCAAAAATTCAACAGTCTCTGAATAAAATTGTGCATTAGTACAAAAATATAAAAACCCATAGACACCCTTCTTTAGACAGATTACGTTTCTTCATTCGTACAACTCATCGGTCTAGCATCATTACCTTCATACCGATCTCAAACCTTTATTCCTCACATTTCCCCATTGTCTTTCCCCCTGAACACATTCCCCCGTCATACCTACCGATTGATATCTACTGGTAAAGTATCTTCTACTTTCAAATCTCTGAGAAATAATGGCGTGCCGTTGTAAAGATAATTTGGTCCTCTCACTACATGGCGAATTCATCATTCGCGGAGAAATTTCTTCAGTTAGGTATGTCCACTAATCCAGTGTTATTGGCCTACCAAGTCACCCGCATTGAAGTGAAACGTAAAGTTGTCTCTGAGGCGTAATGATTTATGCACATCGGTAGAAGGTGCCAATCAAGGAGGTCAACATCTGAAAGTTGGTATACAAACATGGACACATACTTTCCGGCCGCACGAATCTCTCTCTTCTAATGTTGTTTTGCTTTCTGCTTCCGAGAAGTGTTTACGTGGAAATATTCGCGGAGAGTATTATAAATAATTGGAGCTTATAGTTTTCTAATCCCTGTTTTTTTTATTCCGAGAATGACATTAAAATTACTAATTTCTTCAAATGAATTTCCAAACAAACATTTACCAGCTAATGTTACCTAAATATGTAATGTTCACGAGTGTGCTTCTAAAATGCTCTTTGAACCAAAACAACCAGATTTTCAGAGAAGTAGGTCATACAAGATAGAGAACTAGATAGAGAAGAAGAAAGCATCATAAAGGGAAGTAGACTGGTTTTACGTAATATATTGGGATTAGAATATAATCAAGAAATGCGTATCTATTTATTCTTCCTTTCTATGAGCCTTCTGGCGCCAGTTTTCAACAAAGGCCTGTCTCAAATATATTATTTTTTTCTAGGCGGCTCATACCTAGTTCATAATATTATATTTTTTAAACAGTTTATTTATAAATAAGTTCTCCTGTTTAATTATTATTATTATTAAGCTTTACAGATGTTTGTCTTTCAGAAGGCATTATTAAACTGTGTTTAGGCCACTCACAGACGATACAATTATATTATTTCCATGTAGATACTAATAATGAAAGCAGTTTATTTATCATTATAAGTATATATATGGAAATAATATTAATATATCGTTTGTGCAGGGCCGACCCTGAGTCAAAGTTACATATAGGCGCCCCTTTATGCAACTTGTAACCAGTAGACTCCTAGGTAGGAGATAGCTGAATCAATAATATTTGAATGATTTGTGTTTTCGTGTAGCGCCTTTTTCCTTTAGCATGACACACAGAAACTATTATTTTCCTACGACCATTTTGCTTACGATCATTTGATAGTTACGTTCATTTGATTACGATCATTTGATTACGATTACTTTGTTTACGATCATTTGATTACGATAATTTGATTACGATCATTTGATTACGATCATTTGGTTACGATCATTTGATTACGATTACTTTGTTGACGATCATTTGATTACGATCACTTGGTTTACGATCATTTGATTACGATAATTTAATTACGATTACTTTCTTTACGATCATTTGATTACGATTTCTTTGTTTACTATCATTTGATTACGATCACTTGGTTTACGATCATTTGATTACAATAATTTAATTACGATTACTTTGTTTGCGATCATTTGATTACGATCATTTGATTACGGTTAATTTGTTTACGATCATTTGATTACGATCATTTGATTACGATCATTTGATTAAGATTACTTTGTTTACGATCATTTGATTACGATCACTTGGTTTACGATCATTTAATTACGATTACTTTGTTTACGATCATTTGATTACGATCACTTTGTTTACGATCATTTTACGTATAACCATAAAAAATAATGACCACTGAACATTAATTTCTTTTTATAACAGGCACCTGGTATAGAGGTATTGAAATATAATATTGTAAAAGCATGTTATCACTAACCCAAGTAAGGTAAGAACTTCAATTGATGACTTGTGCCAGGATAGCCAGGTGATAAAATATGTAAATCAGAAGAACATTTAGAAATTTTAAAGCGAGGCCCGATCGTAAATAAAGGCTCCAAATTAAAAGGCAGAAAAAAAAACAATACTGTGAGTACTGTGGGGCTCAAAAATGCATTTCTTTAAGGTGGTGTACCAGTCCCAAAAAGGTTACTCTAAAAAAAAACATTTTACATTGGAAATTTGAGGAAAAACTTTTATTATTTTTATTTCTTATAAGTGTAATAATTTTGTATCTATTGTAAAAATAAATAAAAAAAAACGTTTTTAGTACTTAATGTCGGTGATCCACTTCGACCTGTAACATTAACAAAGCTCCGTTGAAATTCTCGCTTAACATCGGCGAACAAAACATGTTACAAATGATTTTTTTTATTTTTTATATTATCAAGTTCAGACGTTAATTTGAAATATTTTATATCAAAATTTAAAGAACATAATTTTCCACATTATACAATAAAACCATATCTGAAAAGGGGTTCCTAAGTAGGAGATTTAGCATTGTTTTATGAGTCTGATCTTAATAAAACTTTAATTAAAAATAGGTATTCGATAAAAGTTCTAATGGCAGTATTTAGTAAAAGCATCTACGATATTTCTAGGCGATAAAATTTTTAACCCAAACACAAACATGTTGCATTACATTGGAGTTTTTGGATGGTTTTGTCCAAATCAAAATCTCTCGAACAATGCAATGAAATATTCACAACTTTTCCATGACACAATGTTTAATTTGAGCTACGGAGATTTCAAATATCCCTTGGCGAACCTGGTAGATAAAAAAATACTCATAATGTTATTATTATTTTTAGCTTTAATACATAATTAACCCTTCGATGCTAACGAAGGACATTACTAGCCACAAACATCATATACCATTAGAGGTTCTGAAGGATAGAATTGACCGGGGCGTCTACACATTATGAAACTATTTTTATCTTTTTTTAATAAAGCGTAGATATGTGATTTATTCGTCGCTGAAAAGATAATTAATTATTCTTCTCAGTTTGTCTCAAATATTTCAACATGATTGCATGTATAAAATCCAAGAAAATATAAGTGAATGATTACAAATTGGCGGGATTTAAAAATTGACAGTTGAAAGTTAAAATATTTTTTTATTATTTTTTTTGTATAAACGGCATAAAAGTGAAGTGACAGTTTTCTTACTAATTCTCAACACAAAATGAATGTGTTTTCTAAACATAAAATTCTTTCAAAATTATGGACATTTCGAGTCAAAATGTTCCTGTAAGTTTTTTTTGTAAACTTTTTCATATTTGATTTTAAAATTTTATTATTTAGAAATATCAATACTTATTTTAAATATAAACATTTCGATGATAACTTTATCTCGTTTCTAAAATGGTATTTCCTGTTAAGACAACTTCAAACAGAGGCAAAATGTAGCACATTTTAAATACCTCGGGAGCTTTCAGAAATTTTATGAAATTTCACCGTGTAAATAATATTTTAAAACATGAAGGATTAAATGAATTCATAATATTAGGACATAAATAAAATTACATACTCGTATTAATAGGCGAGCTTAATGCCTATCCGCCATTATTTTTACCAGTCAAAGCTAATAAACCTTTGAAATTTGTGTATTTATTTACATTTGAGTTGAATGCTAACATAACATTAACAATGTAATATAATCGAAGCGCTCCACTATATTCTGTGAATGCCCCGATTAAAGACAAAAGCATATTCTCTGAGCTGGAAGGTTTAGTGTGTTCGTTGTGCTTGGTCCACCCGGCACCCAAATCTCGTTGACCCACACGCCGCGCTGTGAACCGGTTCTTTTCTCAAAACACTCCGGGGCCGAACTGGGACCATAAAACGTCAACTATCTTACTTTATCAACACCATAAATACCTGTATAAGCACATTTATTAGTAAATCTTCAAATACGTGCAAAATATCGACTATGGTTCGGTAAAACCCTTCAAGCCACAAAATGAAGAAAAAAAATACAGGAGACGACAAAACGAATATTTAGAAATTCGTAAGATTCGTAGAAGTTGATATTTGTTTTATTCAAAATTTTGATGCGAAATATTGCAATTCTGTTTACAATTAAGAGAGATTTGAGGATTGAGTAATTTTATGTACAGTTTTCTCGAAATAACCTAAATAATATTTTTCATACGAAACCATCGAAAAGTAACATTCCCAAAAAATGTGGTTTGAAGGGTTTTACCAAAACATAGTCAGTATGCATAAGTGTTATATTTATGGTAGTAGATACCTACAAAGGAGCATCCAGATTGCAATGTCCAAACACTTTAAACCAACCCAGATTCTGAGTGGGAATGAAAAAAATTGCGTTTTCCGCGTTGTGTTAAAATGATCTGAAAAATAAATTCCGTTTGCTTTTTTGGTAGGTTGCATTCTAACGAAAACAGAAATCCATTATTTTATAGGAAAAAAACCCAAACTATTTTTTGAAAATAAAGGACGGGAAATGGACGGAATGAGTAAAATTAAAAATTTTGCTGATGAATGGGTGGACTCATATGCAGATTTTCTCAAGTTAAAACCAGTCTCTTGTTTAGAAGCTGACGGCGTATTGCAAAAATTGGAGGAAAACCATTTTCATGTTCTGAGTGTAGTTTAATAATTAAACCTGGCGCATACAGAATTACTTAAATAAAAAAACAGTTTTGTGTTTGGAATTCCTCTGTAAATTCCAGTTGCGGATTCATCTTCTTGCGCATTTCCAAGAGAACGATTCTCGTATTCCGATTGCGGTAAATATTCTGGTTGCAAATCGTAATTCTGCAAAATTTTTAGGTCAACCATTTGCGTGTTCTAAGTACTTCTAAGTGCTGTAAATGAAAGCTAGAGACTCGCCTACAGATTCGCTATTAAGTTAAACATATTTTTTCTATTCAGAATGTAAAAATTAAATGCCAATTGCGGATTCATCTCCTGAAACCATTCACACGTTCCGAGTAAAATAATAAAATTTTAGTTCCAGACAAAATTTGGAAAAATATTCACTTGAAAAATACTCATTTGAAAAGTAATCACTCTTAAGTTTATGTGTTCTGAACAAAATTAAGTAAAAAATCTTCACATTTCGAAGGAAACCTTTCTCATGTTCTGAGTGACTAATTCAATAGATCTCGAGTTCCAAGTACAGTATAGTATGAGTTGGCAAGACTGATGCTGATTGGGTCAAAGTTTGTTCTGCAAAATTTATATCTCAGAGTCTGGTTGAGTGGAGGATAAATTGGAGTTAATGTTTGAAGTAGTTTCTCCTAGGCGATCATATCAATCATTTTTGTCAATCAATGTAGCATGCATATTTAGTAAATTGTCTCAAAAATAATAAGTAAGAATATTACGTATATTTGTATTTAAATTATGATTGAACGTCCTGTTGACAAACACTTTAACACTTTTGCAGTTTAACAGGATAGAACTTTTGAAGAAAACTAAATTCAAAATAAAATAAAGGAATTATTGAAAGGTCCAATTCGCCTCTGGTCGATTTTAAAAGTTTATGGAAAATCATTGAACCTCTCGAGGAGAGAAAAAAATGAAACAATAAATGTCGGCCAGTGGCTGTTCGTGATTCTCATACTCCCTCGGCCCGACAAAACCAACCGCTGAGGAGATCGTTAAATACATTACCAGTCGTAAGAATAAACGGAAACGGTATTTATGATTTATGCTGATTGATTTACCTTCATTACCTTTGCAGTGGCGTTTCACAACACCAACAAGAGCTGTGTTTATTAAAATGATTAAAACAATGGGTTGGAATCATGTTGGAATACTAAAAAAAATCTAAAATCGAGAAAAATCTAAATTTTTGGAGTAATTCTTGAAAAAACTCCGGTCACGTGCTCTGAAACCACTGCAATGTCGGCTTATTTCCAACCCGCCAAATGATTCAATATGTACTAGTACCTCAATCAACAATTACTGCTTATTATTTTTTTTCCACCTATAAAAAACCAACTTTATTTATGTAGGAAAGGCTTTGTTAGTGCTAAATTTCTCACTAGATGGCGTCGAGACATATAATATCTTCATTTATTGGTGAAATATTTTTGACTTGTCAAATATTATTATTTTTTAATGATAAAATAATGTTTATAAGACAAGATTTATGCATAGCATAAAGGATAAATAATAATTATAAGCAATAATTATTCGCCTGAAATATCAATACAAATTGAAAATATTTTTATTCGGGAGATATTTTCAATTTGCATTTCCTACATGAAACCAAATTCGAAGAACCGGTTTGCGTAACATAAATTAACAAAAATCAATACAACTATTGAATTTAGCTGTCAACCCCCTCCTCTAATAGTAATTTGCGAAGCTCAAATTTCGCATGACTTTTTTGCATTATGCCTGATGGATAGCAATAGTTCACATAGCCGAAAACCTTACCCAGGTAGTGCCATAAAAATATGAATCCGTCCCTAACGGGATAGGAAATAATTGAATGATTTCATATTTTCACTATGTTTCAGACCCAACGATCCATTCATGTATTCAGGAATTGTATAAACAAAATTATTTGCTCGGTATATCAGTTAATCGACCTCGTTATAATAGTCCACAATTACACGAAGAAGTTGGATTCTAATGATATCTAATGCACTAACGCAATATAGTTATGTTGAGTCTGTTCTACAGGTATTTTAAGAAGGAGCCTGCTCTGCATTGATCTATGTGCGTGAAACTCGACGGACACGAGCGGAACTCTCGTTTATTGAAACAGCAGTTATTAGCTTTATAAGAACAAGTCGTTTCCTCAGCTCGTTTATGCGCAAGTCGGCTCGTATGTGGAACTAGCTACCGGCATCTGTTTTTCATTCTTCATGTAATGCGGACCGGACTTAATACACTGCACAGAAGGGAGTGCTCTCGTGAGGTGTCACATAAAAAATAAAACAAAAATTATGAACGAAACATTGTAATTTTGTACACATCCCAAATTGATAATTAGGTAAAAGCAGGAACCAGTTGGCGGCTTGTAAGGATGTGTATATACAAGCGAGCCGAACTGCCAAGCTGAACCACGACTTATGGGAAGGGAACGAAGCAACCACAAATGGCGCGAAACGCCGCTTGCGGTGGCTTCGTTCCTTTCCCGTTCCCGCCCCCTTTCCCTATTCGTGGCTCGCCTCACCCGTTTTCTTTCTTCATGTTTATACGTGGAATTATAAAAAAGTGATTTACGCAAAGAAACAGTGTTACAATTTTTCCATAACAAAGATATATACACATTTCCGAGAAAGTAAAAATGACTCTTATATTGGGTTTGTCGCTATTCCCATTAATTTTAAACTCCAAACAATGATGAAATAAAATTGATAAGTTTTTTTTAGTTAGTAGGTACTTATCGAGTTGGATATTAAAATTATTTCTAGGAAAATAGTAGTTGTTTCTCTCCCCGCCAATGGTTTAGTGTATGACGAGGATGCCCCGTTATGTGGGCATTTGGGAGAGATGTATAAAATCAGCTACCCGAGTTGGGATCCCTCAGTTTTTCTCGCTGTTTTGTGATCAAACGAGTACTAATGAAGTTGTGCGGAATATTTTTGTTTTTGGCGCTGGCAGGAGCGGCCACAGCAGCCTCCATCGGCCAGCAACCCAAACAGGAACCAGATGTCTTCACGTCCGAGCTGGACTATGGCTTCGTTGCCACCTTGCCCAAGTCCGCCATCGGCTCCGTAGTGGACGACCAAGAGAACTCCCTGGAACCTCAGTCAATCATTAAGCCAGCCCCCGCCGTGGTGGCTCAAGAAACCCACATTCCTGTAACCATCGTTCAAGAGCCAGTACAAAAGGATTCAAAGAAAACGGAAGCTGTTAAAGTCGACTTAGTTGCGGAAAAGGTTGTACCCAAGCCAGCAGTCTTTGAAATTAAGGAAGAAAATCAAAAAGTCCCTCCACCAGCAGAATTAAAACCAGAAGTAAATAAGCCGAGTGATTCCAAAACACCTGATCATGAGGATGAAGAATGTGATGAAGAGAAAAAATTAAAAGATGCTGCTAAAATTGCCCTGAAGGAGGAAGTTGCTAATCTCGAGGAAACCAGACAATCTGACGTGATCCCTGCCGCCGAGGCCCCCGTTGCCCCCGTGGTCTCCGTGACCCCCGTCGCCCAGGCCCCCAACATCATCCAACAAGGGATTGCCAATATTCAACAAGGAATATCCAATATTCAAAATTTTGGCCAGGCAATCACCAACACCATCGGTTCAACCATCGCTTCGATAGTCTCCCCCCCTAACGCCGACCCTTCCAACCAATCTTCCCCGCCTAACTTGTTCACAAACATTCAAAACACCATTCAAAGTATCATTCGACCACCGACGACGTCCAGTGATTCGGTAACTGCTCCGGTAACCACCACGCAAAATGGACTTCTGGAAGGAATTCAAAATTTCTCGCAAGGAATCCGTGATGGAATTGTTAACATGCAGAACACCTTCCAAAGCTTCCTCAACAACGCCTTCGGAGGTCAGAACAATAATGATAACAGTAACCGCAACACCACCAACATCCTCGAGCAGGGCATCCAGTCCTTACAGCAGGGAGTACAAAACGGTCTCCAGAACCTAAATAACACCATCCAGTCAGTCACCAATCCTTCTCCCGACAGACCGGGCTTGATTCAGACTGGAATCCAGAATCTGCAACAGGGCGTCAAGAACATCACCACGGGAATTCAGAACATTATCCTCCCCCCTGTGAATGCTGATGGCTCCCGACCCGGAGTCATCCAGGCCACAGTGCAGAACCTTTCCCAGGGCCTCCAGCAGGGCGTCCAGAACCTCAACAACACCATCCAGAACATCATCAGGCCCGCAGAAGCCAGCGTCGATGCCGCCAAGCCCGGAGTCGAGGTCCCCGCAGTGGCCTCTGCCACCCCTGTAACCAGGCAGACCCTCGAGCAGGCCTTTCTAAACGAGCTGAAGGCCATCAACGCCACTCTGGAGGCGGGTGTTCAGGCTCTGACTAGGAACCTCGAAGGCATGACTTCCGAACAAAATGTCGAAGTAGCACCCGTCGGAGAGGCTGTGATAGTAGACGCGTAAGTAGGTCATCATAATTAAAAACAAATAATTTGAATATTTTTTGCCCAAACTATCTATCGCCATCATTATTTTTTGCCGTAAGATAACGGAATCAAATGTTGCCCATTATAAAGCATTGTTATACCGGTTTCTATAAAAGTAAAACGGTAAGCTTACATTGTGCAAATCAGAATTACTTTAGACGATCTTTAAGAATATATATTATTCGTGGCATCCAAAATTAACACATAATGTACTAAATGTATTATTGTAACAATTTGTGATCACTAGTAATACGATTATGTTTATATTTGCGCCAAGAAATATTCAGATTTATTGCATCAAGAAATCATCGTCCTCAACTAAATTATTTCATGTAAGCGTATTTATATTTTTCTGGAAACGGAAGAAAACTATTTATAATTGATTTAAGTTGCCATTAGTTATAAGAAATGAAAATTTTGTATGAACAAAACAAATAAACAAAAAAAAAATATTACATACATTTATTTACCCAAACATTACCTATTTCCAATTTCCATGTTCTCACTATTTCACTGTTTTTCAATCCTTTTCGTGTTAAAAAAACTGTATCGGTTTAGTTTCGTCATTATGAGTAAATATTTTATACGAATGCTTATAATGGGCGAAAAAACGCTCTAGAGGTTATGACTAAAAATCAAACTAGCTGACATGTACCCAGCGTTACTAGGGGTTATCCTTAGGAGAATGACATAATATACCATTGCGAATTTTTCTGTAGGGCATTCTTAAGGCAAAGCTTAATGCCAAATCACTATTTGGATCAATCTTCATAACGAATTGGTGTACATTATGAATACCAAAAAATATGCTTTAGATAAATTGAAGGTTTTACTATCGTTTCGCTTGAGTAAAATACAAATAAAAAATAAATTACTCAATAAAAAAACTAAATATAAACTGCTAAAAAAACATTTTTTCAAGAGAAATGTATGAACGCGTAAAGGGAACAACTTTTACAAAATAAATAAAAAAACAGTTTTGTGTTTTAAATCTAACGTTTCTAGACTTCGTTTGTTAAGCGATTTTAATGCCTACTACCTACAATATAAGGTATACCACCAAGAATATACACATTTTTGGCTTGTATCTTCCTCTTAAGATATATAATTTCGTAGTACATTATTTTGATATATCTCATAAGTTTTAGCCATCGTTAGCAATGTTAGCGTCCAAAAATATATTTCTTACGACTTTATTGTAAAATATCGACATTTCTCTTATTTTTATTACTACAATGTGCATTTATTATATATATTAACCTTCTGGACAACATTTTCTTAATGATAGTGAAAACCCAATGAAAATCCTTTGCATGGTTTAGCAAGAGATGATTTAGGTAAGTACTTATTCGTATTACAACATTATGTTAATTATACGTGTTGTTGGGTACCCAGACCAAATGATTCCCACAAACTAGTTGGTACCGTCTTCAAGTACCTACATTTAAATGTTATAAAATATTAATGATTCAGGTGCCGCCAAACCGGTAAAATTTTCGCCGGGTGAAAAAACTGCTTCTAGTGGTAGGTACATACATATCTACCTTGAATCTGCCTTATATTATTCAGATATCAAATATGTGAAAAAAAACTTGGCCAAGAAAGAGACATTATACACGGTGTCCGGAAACTCAAGTTACATGCGGGAAACTGGTAAATCTACATCACATTATTTAGAGTCGATTTCGTGGGATAATTTTTTTTTGCTTTGAGCTTTCGCTTTCGAGTAACTCGAGTGCGAAGTTCGAATTCTTTTTCTTTTAAAATGTGTGAAAGAGAAAAACGGCCTTCAATAATTATTTAACACTTAAGGCCCCGTAGTAAGCGTTCAAAGATGGTTTGAATGGGAGATATGTAAATACTAATTATAAAGGGAGCGCGCTAATATTAAAAAAACGGTAACAATTAAGCGAAGATGGTGAAAAAATTTAATAAAACACGACTCATTTGAGATAGAGCAAAAATCTATCGAAAAATTCTTTAGTTGCATTTAAAGATACATTGTGAATTTTTTCATGTATAATATATAAAATAACAGAACAAAACGTGTTTTTAATAATTTTCGGAGCTTACTTTGCATTTTTTTTCTATGTAGGTAATTTCAAATAATTGACGTTTCGGGATAACAAATGTATAGATATTATCTTAAAAAATAACACATATTTTTTCTAGAACTTAAAACTTAAAGAATTAAAGAGAAACTTGTTATAAATCGCTAGAAATTGGGAATGAGGGGGCTTAAGTTGAAGAGAAAAAAAATAGGAAAATATTTTCCTCAGGGCCTATATCATCTTTGGGGACTATGTGTGGAGTGTCTTTTTGGGGAGGGAAAGGAGTGAACATGTTATAGGAGGGAGGAAACACAGAGGCCGGCAAATCCTAGAAACGACCCGTTCTCATGTGACAAATATCAACCGTGCACATTTCACCTGTTTGTTTTTTTCGATTATGATACAGATAAGCGTTTCCTAATAGATGTTCCATAGAACCATCCTAGGGTTCCATGCAATGGTCACAAGGGTTCCGAGAGTTAGGGCATGGACGTGTTGCAGAAACCAGGCTATCATAACTCTGCTTCCCTTTATCTCGACTTACCGAGAGAAACTGGATTTTCACATTACCACCAAAATCAACTTCAGAACTGGACTGCATGCAGCTCTTCTGCCGATCTGCAAATTCATCTGTCCGACTAAAACCTAGTTTTGAGAGTGTTAAACGACGAGAAACTTCCATTCTTAGTTATAGACTTTCTTCTCAAGTCAAACATAACACATAAGCAACTAATTACTTTAAAAATAATGCATAAATAAAATGAATTTGTTTTATTTGTTCAAAATTACTTTGTATATGACAGTTGGAGTTCGATCTATCAAAGGTCGAACATGGATGGGTTGTTTCGGAGAATCTGAACAATTCATCAAATTTCAACGTTCATTTTCAAGTTCTGTGAAAGATTTTTTCAAGTTCTGTTTTTATTTCAGTTTTGTCAAGCAACTAGCCTACAATGATATGAAAACAGAACTTGAATAAGTCTTTCACAGAACCCGAAAATGAACGTTGAAATTTGATGAATTGTTCAAATTCTCCGAAACAACCCGTCCTAATTAGAGTTTCATAGACGAAAAAATGGTAACATTAAGACAGATTGATTATACGACTACCATTATAAGGACATGTGTCTAGTGTGGTAGTCGAAAAGCATGTAAAAAACCTGTATCCAAATATATTTTTATGAATAAAGAAAAAAAAACTGCTATCGATTATAGACAGATTAATTATATTGCTATAGATACCATATTATGAATACGAACCAAATTCATTTTTAGAAAACGAATTTTATAAAATATATTATGATAAAACTATACTAACAGACCGAGCGATTAGTCATAATAGACCCGATATAGTTTTACATGACAAAATTAAAAAAATAACTTATATCATTGATGTTGCTATTCCAAATTCCTGTAATATTCAAAAATCTGTTAGTGAAAAAATAAGAAAATACACAGATTTAGGAAATGAAATAAAAAGAATTTGGCATTCTCGGACTATAAAAATATTACCATTCGTTATTTCGGCTACTGGCATTATACCTAGCTCTCTAATTAAAAATTTAGGCGTATTAGATCTATCAAAAAATTTATATATAAAGATGCAAAAGTCGGTCATTTTGAATACATGTAGGATAACAAAAGATTTTTTAAATATTTATGTTGAGGGATCAGTAGGATTTATAGGCCCTGTTAGAAGTTCTACCGAGCCGAACCCTCTGATATGAAAATATCTGGAGACGGTGAATTTTTTTTCCCATTTGATATCTGGTGATTTGACGTGTTGTTGTTCTTGTATTGTTTTGTATTTATTTTACTTATATAATACACTTACATAGTGTTGATTGACTAGCTGATCATTTGTGGAAAAGTGAGTGGAAGGGTTAAGTTTTTCCTTTGGGGAAGACTTAACCCGGACAACTAAATCGGAAGTTTAAAAAAAAAAAAAAAAAAAAAAAAAAAAAAAATAAATAAAAAAAAATAAAAATAAATAAATAAATAAAAATAAAAAAAATAGACAGATTGATTATGCTGCTATAGATTATAGACAGATTGATTATACTGCTATAGATTACAGACAGATTGATTATATTGCTATAGATTATAGACCGATTTATTTTACTGCTACAAATTATAGACATATTGATTATACTGCTATAGATTATAGACAGATTGATTTTACTGCTATAGATAATAGACAGATAGTTTTTTTGTTGGATTTATTATGTGACGTGAAATCACAAGTTTCCCGCTTGTATCACCAGTTTCCGGACACCTTGTATAGGTAGTTAGATACGTAAAAAAGAACAATTAGACACTTTCATATTGATGATCTTTAAATATGAAAACTTAATGATAATGAAACAAACCATGTTTTTCTTGCCTAATGTGCCTGGATAAATAATCAAGATCCTGGCTGACTGTTGATAGTGTTGAGAATAGGGAACCATATCTAAATCATTACGTAAGTGACTGCATATTATATTATAATATTGCTAACCCTTCAGGCCTCTGGCATTAAAAAATTTGTATACATCCCTGGTTCGTAGTCAAGTCGAATATAACTCCTCGATCTGGTGCCCCCACTACAAATTACATACAGATTCAATCGAAAAAATTCAACATAAATTCCTAAGACACATTAATTTTAAACTCGGTATTCCCATTGAAAATATAAATTATAATTACTTGATGAAAAATCTAAATTTATTAAAACTCTCAGATCGAAGAATTATATCGGACTTAATATTTATGTTCAAAATTGTAAATGGTAGTATAGACAGTCCTGATTTAATTAACCTCATTGAATTTCATATACCCACGAGAGCTACTCGTTCTAAAATTTTGTTTAAATGCAACAATATCAGGACTGAGTATTCCAAACACTCGCTTGTACCTAGGTTGCATGAAGTTAGTAATAGATACGCAGATGTGGCAGATCTATTTAACTGCACGCAAGGTAGGTACAAGAGGGCTATGCTATCAAATCTTTTCAATCAATATTAATTTAATCTAATTCTACCTTATTTGCACTATAGAAACTTATGTACTTGTATCTCTTGTTTACTTACTTACTTACTCTCAAATGTCATTTCACAATCAAATGCCACGTATATTTGTAATTCTTTCTTTAAAATATTTCTACGATTTTAACTGTGACATGTTATCATTGTTTATCCTATATTTATACCGTCGATATTAAATAAATAAATAAATAAATATTGACCGTTATATTTCTTAAGGATGCTCTCAGAAAGACGGAGAATTTGTGTGTATTTCCGCTTCTCAATAAAATACAAATAAATGGGATATTTCTGAACGTATCGTGCACGAAAAAGTGTTTTTGAAAGATTATAAAAAGTACTTACTTTCAAATTTTTAATAAATTAGAAATAAACATATAATTTTTAAGTACATAAATTTTTAAATCAAGCATAGGTATTGTTTTAAAAATGGCTCACCTTAGGTTTTTTCGTCCAAACACTGGGCTAAAATTATTGATAACGAAAAAATTACATATATAACTGAAACGCAATAAATTATGAACGAACAAGATGACAGATCCAATCGACTTAGATAATGCACCTCTACATTCCATAGATATTCTTGAATACAGACGCGTAGCGTTATTCATTATCGATACTCTGTTTTTTAAATCATGGCAATCCGTATACTAGTGATGGAAATAAATCGATTTTTGTAAAATCTCGCGCGTTTACGTGAAAAAACGTTCTAATGTCTTGACCGCTATTATCATATTTACGTCTTTTGACGTTCTAATGTTCTGAGTGGTTCAGATGTATTATAAGCATTATGACCACCTCAATTTTTTGGCATTTCATATAAAAATAATTTATTAAAAAACACGAAGTTTCTTAATTTTTTCTCAACTTGTGGTCGCAACCTTTGGTTTCATAGAGTTTTACACTGTGGTTGGTTAATTTCTGCATTTGACTTACAGATAAGCGTTTTTACTTTACAACACCGTTTAGTTATATTATATTATCATATTTCTATATCAACTATGATGGTTAGGGAGACACAACGCTTTCTATAAAGATCACGTGACCTGTTCCGAATAGCGAACAAATTGACTTTTACTGGTAATAGCTGTTCCCAAAACCGAACAAATTAGCTTGAGGAGTTATGGTAACTCAATCTGAAATGTTCAAGCATTGGTAGTGTTACAAGATTAAACATTTTTGGACAGTTGAATTAATTAAATAGTTTTTGTGATAATTGAATATGATGCATTTTATTTCAACTCGATGAATCCAAATTAAGAAATATATATTTTTGGAATAAGTTAATGAGTAAAACCTCAAATTGTAATTTATTTTTTTAAATTTATTTTTTGTAATTTAATTTTTTGTTTCAAATCTTCGTTTAAGAATCGCTAATATAATCCTCGATAATTAAATATTACAATTTGAGGATTTACTCATCAAGTTATTCCAAAAATAAAAATAAAATATTTATCCTAGACTTGCAGAAAAGTTAATAGATGTCGCACATTAAAAATAAAAATAGGATATATTTATCCAAGACACTGTCTAGATTGCATTTATTTCTAATTGAAGATAGCAGCTAATAAAAATATGCGGTGAGAATAAAGGAAGATATTGATAGAGTTAAATATGACAGAAAGAAAATAGGGTCCCATTAGCTCAGTTGGTAGAGAAGTTGGAATTTTTCGTTTAAGAATTGCCAATATTATCTTCATTCTAAAAGCCCCTATAGCCCATAAATGCAACAGTTAAAATATCGTTAAAAAAATGATCAGTGTTCTGAAATTGGAAAAGTCTACTGTGACATAATTCTTGACTATTTTCCTGAATGTTTCAAAAACATTACCAGGCTACCCATTATCTTCTAAATATTTGACCTTCATCTGATGTCAACGGCAAAATAATGAGGACGATAAATACACATAAGAATAGAGAAAAGAGGAAGTGAAACTAGAATCGAATCTACTTATATACAATATAATAATTAATAACCAATAACAATATAGGTAACTACTTCCCCAAAAAATATGTTATTCTTTTTCCATAACCAATATTTTTATTAGGTAGGTACTCTATGATTTTAAATATCTACTACATATTTTCAGACGCTTCTGACCTTATTCGATAAGATAGCATTTCACGCAAACCCGGTTTGAGTCTCGACTACTTTGTAAGTTATTATCATTTTCCACCGCGAGGTGAAACTGCGATACCAGATCTAGTAAGAAAACCAAAATCTTAAAAAACTACTACTAAAAATATGTTTAAATAGGAACAAACGTAGGAAATATTAATCATTCTATGGAATCTGTATTTGATCCGCATATTAACTAAACACAAGAACGTTATTATTTCCTTAAAGTGGAAAATAAGGTGAAACTTTTTTTAATCATCGGTAAACTAATTAAATTCGACCTGTCGTTTTGATAACGCAGGTAGGCATTTAAAAATGAAAATATTTTTCATGGTGGTAGGTAAGGTTCGTAGGAAAACGAAAAATGTGAAACCAGACTACGACATCCCAAATCGGGGTATATTGTGAAGCTGAAGTGAAGAGGGGGAGGAGATGGGGAAGAGGAAGATAAAGGTGTGGAACGCCAAAGCCATTTCAAACAACATTGCAATTCTGAATGGTGGTCTTACACCAGGGCGATACTGAGCGCATCATCCACTACATACCACGGGTACACTATGCTCGGTCATAATCTCAAACGAGTTTCAAACATAAAGGATCTTGGGATTATGTACGAGAATAAGTTAACAGAACGAGAATAGTTTGATACAAGGAATTCAAATACTGTCTGGTTATTCGTAACCTGGGAATGTTTGTTCTGAAGAAATAAAAGAATAACATATATTGGTAACAATGGTAACTAAGAATAAACTAAACATTTGAATCAATTACATTAATTGATTTGATGGTTGTTGGTGCCCATTGAATTGTGTTTGAGTTCGGGTCTTTACGGAGAAAATTCCGCCTCTGTTCTTTACCTACTATATCTGCAAATACGTAAATCTTTTTTTATTTAATCCAATTGATTCTTTGTCGTCAACATGAGGTTCTTCATATTTTTGGTTTTAACCTTTATGGTAGTTCCCTACGAGGGACTGGATAACTCTTCTTACAACTCTAATGAATCCGCTGACGAGCCAAGAAATGATATTGATATTAGAGAAGATTCAAACACCAGCGAAGAAAATTCATCTGAAGAAAACTCTGAAGAATCAGGAAACCTAAAATCCAAAGCGATCAAGTCTTCTGGGGTCTTGGGAGGAAATTCCAAAACAGCACTCCAACTTTACGAATGTTTCTCCACGATAAGTAACGAATACATGCGAGTGGAGATTGCATTGAACAAACTGGTCGAAGATCTGCTGAGCCATCCTTTTAATAGCAATGACGCCGCAAATTCATTTAGCAACTTCAGCGCGGTTTTGGAAAAATCCCTCAACCATATTGAGCTTATGTCGTCGCGTTACAACTTAAAATCTACGGAATCCATAAACCTGGCTGTCGAGTTGGTGAAAACAGCGCTAATAACGGCTAAGGAAGTCGTCGACAGCTTTTGCGAGATATCTACGATGGAAATTTTCAACAACGATAATATAAAATCGGTCAATGATTGTATCGCCAAGTTTACCGGCAAGTCGGTTCAAATCAATGAGCTGCTAGAAGTCATCGCATCTCGCGCTGCAGTCATTTCTTCCAATCTCGCGCAGAAGATGGTGACGATATTTCCTCAATTACTCAATATGGCTCTCAATATTATGGTATCTTAATTATCTTGATTCCAGAATAATCACGCACAAGGCCGCCGATTCAATGAAGGAGGCTGATCGTGAATACAGGATGTCATGGAACGTACTTGACTTACTTTTAACCAGTGATTTCTGGCATTTTACTCCAAATAAAAAATGTGAATGAAATTTTGGATTCTGGTGAAATTTTTGTTTTTTTTTTCAACTTGAAACATAAAATAAACTGTAGGTATTGGGCAGTTATGGATGGTGTAAGGGACTGGGCGGTTATTCGACTGTGTTACCGGTGATGGCTGGCGAAGAATTTTTGTTTATCGCTTGATTTGGAGAAAAAAAAACATCAAAAAAGTCACAGGAGACCAAAATTTCATTTACATATTTTACTCCAAATAATGTCAGGAATTACTTGCTAAAGTGTGTTAAGTACTTTCCTTAACACCTGGATAATATTATTCTTTTCCATAATTTGATATTAGCGTTTTAAATAATAATTTGATTATCAGAATATTCGTTTTTTTTAATCTCCTTCCTATATTTTGATGAATTCCTTGATATAAATCATGACATTACAGTACTATTATTGTAGCAATCTTTTTTTCTAAAACCATATTCCTTATAAACATTTTTAATAATTTTTTATTGTACGAGTAAGTAATTTCTTTTTTGAGATTTTCAAGATGTCGAAATGCATATTATGTGTGTATTTTCGTAGGTCTGGTGTGTAGCTTACACATGTGTTGGTAGGTACTTATAATTGATAAATACACACATATAACTATAAATACCTATGTACCAATAAACCATTAACGAAAGTGACCAGTAACAACATGTGGAAGAATGTTAAAAAAAATGTTTAAAAAAAAAACATAAATATAGTCATCGGAGACCAAAAACGCATTTTAAAGTTTTAACTCCAAATAATGTTAAGAACCATTGTTAAAGTAAGACATGTACATCTCTTAACACCCTGCATAGTAGTCCCAGAGCAATGGCGTATGTGACGTCTTACGTCTCTTGTCTCTTCGTTCTTCGAAGAGTACCATGGTCAATGACTTACGTACGACCTCTCTCTGGTATTACTATATACATAATTGTAAAAAATATTTTTTTTTAAACTTAGAAACACACGTTCTAGTTTTAACATAATAATGGTTTTTTTCTAACATACCTTTTATAAATCTTCAACTTCCTTTACATTTTAAAAATTGGTAAAACTCCAGTAATATAAAGTATAGCTATGCTTCGTTATCTAAATTTTGGTTGCAGAAAACCTATTGGTAAGGACCTACATAATTCTAATCATTAATATTAAGTCAATGAAACACGTTTCGCATGAAAATTATCAATTTATTGGTTATTGGAAATTGAAAAAAGTGAGCCTATTGGTGAATGGGATGTTATCGCCTTGATTAACTGCTATTGTTATTTTAAAATCAATTATCGGAAAAGTACACAACACGTGCAAGATATGCAAGAACATAATGATTGTTTGTCATGAGTGCGATATACATATTTAAAATTAATACACGTAATGATGTTCCGATAATCGTCCAAATAGTGAAATGTCGTCCAAACGGTTCCATGATAACTCAACACAGTGACAATTCAACACACCTTTAAAAAGTGATATAAAGTCATTAGAAACGATGAAAAATTTTTTAAACCTAACCTAACCTAACATACTTAACCCAGTTAATAAAGTTTTTGTTTCATCACTTTCCATGACTTTATATAACTTTTTAAAGATGTGATGAATTATCATTTGATGATTTATCCGGTCTGACTCCACTGACGTGTCATTTTTTATCACTACTACTGCATATGAAAATTTTTATTCATCAACAAACTTAGATGTTACGAAATAGACACGAACAGTATGGAAATCCAGTCCCTTTATTACATTTCGTTTTAATCAATCATGACCCTCTAACTCAGGGGTTCCCAACCCCGTGCCCGCGGGCACCATGGCGCCCGCGGAACGATTCGTATGTGTCCGCCACTATTCGACAGTGAAATAATTTTTTCATAAACATTAATTAAAAATGAGAATTATTTTTATTTATTTGTTAGAGTTTTAATTTTTTGAGTGCCTGTTATTAAATACGTACGTTTGCAATATTGTATGTATGAGTGGTTCCTTTGCTGACAGTACTAGTCGCAACCTGTCTAGCGGCGAGCCAGACTGCACTCTTCACGCTAGCCTGGAACGGAGAGTTCTATTTGCACATCACTCCTTGTACACGCAGAAAACCCGAAGTGAACGAACGTCACGAACTGAGCCGATGAACGCCGAAGGCGCCAAAACACATGGCACATTACTCTGCCAGCTATGTCTGTCAGTGAAAGCAATAAGCATGGCCCGACAGCCAAACTGACAGTAGTCACGTGCTCGTATCGTCCCGATCGGTTCGGCGATCATCGGTTCACTTCGGGTTTTCGGCGTGTACAAGGAGTGATGTGCAAATAGAATTCCCCATCTGGAACCGCGTTGTTATCATTTTGATCGCGATTGCTGCCCCGAGTTTGTCGATTAAAAATAGGTGGTGCCCGCAACCCTACCGATATTTTAGAATCTGCTCTAGAGTACAAAAAGGTTGGGAACCCCTGCTCTAACTCAAATACCAGTATATTATTTACTATCGTTATACTTCATTTTAATGGTTAAAATAATTTTTAAAGTTTTTATTTTTCAGTTTTACCAAAGTCGTACCAAATCTATGAAAGTGACGTATGACGTCACCAGTCTCAAAAAGCATTCGTTTTTTTAACCGGTTCTGTTTTTTGTATGGGAGTCGAGACGTAATATTATTGTATTGAACCAAAGTGCAAAAATACATCGGTGACATTTGATTAACAATTTACCGGTGTTTAAAAATACATTGTAGACCATAGATATATTACTCACGTAGGCTGGTTGAGATGTCAGAATGTGTCAGAATCAGCAGAATCAGTTGTTCCAACAAAATGATGTGTTTTAATGTTTTATTCGTTTTTAAATTATGATTTATAAATTCTACCAATATAAATAGGATACGAAGAATTTATATACTCAGAATCAGAGTTTATTGATCTATATGAATACATATTGTCCTAATTCACTGGGATTCACTAATAATTACAGGATTTTTTTTGGTTTTATTACGTAATTAAGGTGATTTTCAATATGTGTAATATCCCTTTTCTGCCAATCATTAATCCAGGCACGTTTGATAGTAGTTATTGCAGGTCGGTTTACAATACAATCATATTTATGATTAATCGATGATTCGTCTGATTCGAACAAATATTTTATCGGTAGGAGGTAGCTACTCGTTTGTTACTTGCATTGCCTTTCTACCACCAAACCGATGCGTAAGACGAATTAATTTGCTGTAGTACGAATGAATTATGCGACAGAACATAATTTTGCTTAATCAAAAAAATTTGAACTCATTACCTACTACCGTTGAATGTTTAAAACAGAATTATCGTGTTGACGTAGTTTATTACTTGTTTGTGTCCCTTCATGATTCCAACTTCATGTTGAGATTCCTGCTTTTGGCGTTGTTGTTAGTCTTCAACATCAGGTCCAGATGTGTGGCGAGTCCGTTGCATGGAATATCAGAGAGAAGAGGATTTCAGCGAGGGATATTCGTAGGTGGACCTGCCCCCATCGGACCGGTACTGATCTACTATTTGCTTGAAGATCCAAAACTTTCTAACGCATTGGTCTCTGCAACCCCTGTGAGTCATGGTAAACCAAATAAATTCTGGGATATCGGCGATCATTCTCAAAAATCTGCTGATAATAGTAAACATCGCTCTAATGTAATCCGTGTTGATCTCAGAAAACATAATTATGTAACCCCTGTTGTTCATAATAGCGACCATCATTTACTCCCTTTTGGTTATGATATCGGTGGCCATTCTAAAACAATTGCTGATGTTGGTGAACACCATAAAATCTCCGCTGATAATCGAAAACATCATACCTCCGTTGGCTGTAGAAAAAATCAATTGATCCCTGCGAGTGAACCCGATGAACACGCCAAAATCTGTGATCATTCTCAAAACTCTGCTGATGTGGGTGAACATCATACACCTCCTGCTAACAATGACGATAATCAATTAAACCTTGATGAAATATTTGAAAATTTAACTTCGGGTGACTCCGAAGAACTTATATCCTCTGCCAATAATGAGGAAAACTATTTAACTTCTGCTGGAAATGAGGATAATCATTTAACTCCGGCGGACTACGGAGTACATCAAGTAAACCCTAGTGACTATGATCAACATCTTCCTGCTAATGTCGGTGAACATCCTAAAACCCGCATTGAGAAAGTCTAATTGTTCCCTTTTACGCTGATAATCATCACAATTCCCCTGCTAGTTGTTGATTGTCTTGCATATTGTTTAACGACGAATATACTTTCGGCTATGGCGAGATGGAGAAAACTGTATTTATTTTGGAGAGATTCACTTTCCCTTCCTTTCCAGTCCCCTCCCCTCGAAGACATTTAGTTTTAGTAAATATTTAAAGTAAATTTGTTTTTTTTTTACCACGAAGTTTCAGGGTTGGTTTTAAGGCGAAGTTTAATGCTAAAGTCACTATTTCGATTAATCTTTATAATGAATTGATTTACATTATGAATAAAAAATATGCTTTAGATAAATTGAAAGTTTTCCTATAGTTTTCCTTGAGTAGAATACGAATAAAAAATAAAACATATAAATGTACTCTACTAAAATTTTTTTTTTCAATAGAAATGTATGAACGCATAAAAGAAACAACTTTTTGAAAAATACAATATTATAGTTAAGATTATCTGTGACAGTTTCCCTTGATTATTTTTTTGCTTTCTTATAAAATTGTTTACAAAATAAATAAAAACCACTTTTGTGCTGGAAATTGAGCGTTTCTAGGCTCCGTTTGTCATGCGATTTTAATGTTTATTAGCTATATTTGTGTCGATATAAGGCATACCAAGAATATACATATTTTTAGCTTGTAGGTTCCTCTTAAGATGTTGCCGCCTGGCAATAAGCCCAACTTTATTCTACTATGCAATAAAAGGTATTTATTAAAAGCTTTCAAAATAAATCAGTATTAATTTAACTCTCTAAAAGTCCTTAAAATTCGAGTAGAAAAAAACCCCTTGCACCGCGCTGGTAACAATAAATGCGCATGTCTCCAATAGTTTTAATAATAATTATATTTGGATGATTTATAAGGCGCCGTTTTAGTGCAAAATCATCTCAAGGGCGATGTACAAATACACTTTTACAATGATCTACTAACTATATATGGAGATAATATACAGTATCATACTTACCTGGTAGGTCACTTGAGATTAATACTTAATTAACATTAACTAATTGTTAATATAATCGTTATTAACATTTATTAATAATGTTAATAATCGGCCGGCATAGTCCAGTGGTAACGCATTGGACTGCCATTCCGAAGGTCGCGGGTTCGAACCCGGCGTGCGCAAATAAATTTTATTTGATTAATTTGTGTTATTTCACAATTAATTAATTAAAATAATATATAGTATATTTGCGGCACGTTCCAGAGTGGAAGATACTACCAGTATCGCCCTGGTGTAAGACCACCATTCAGAATTGAAACGTTGCTCCAAATGGGTTTAGCCGTGTTTAGTGACTAGATCTGAATAGCCAGGTACTTCCCCACCTTCCTCTTTCCCTTCCCTACTTACCTTCAGCCTCACAACATCCCCCAATTGGGGATGCCATAGTCTCACTGGCTCCAGACGGGAGCAGTTGGGACTCTTGTGAGGTATTCACTATAAAAAAAAAAAAAAATTTAGACAAAGGATTTAGGACATAATTGGAAAATTGGACATAATTGGACTTTGTCTTAGGAATGTTAAATAATGATTTTAAGGTCTTGAAAAAAATCAAGAAGGTTGTGATTTATATTTAATAAAAAATTTTTAGTAAAATAATTATCATCACTGATGACGATTCTTTTGAAAATTGTAACATTATTTGCTTTTTCTTTTTTCACTGCGAACACATTTGGTCATACTTTAATTCTACAGACAAGGTGTGTCGGTAGTGGGGAATCAAGCGTCAGTAGACAGTAGCAGGCACCACCCTCGAGGAGTAGAACCAGGGGGAAATTGGAACCAAAATATTGTGACGTCATATGATTGCATAACTATATCCACCAATGAAAAACTCTGAAAGTCTATGGAATAAACTTTCCGAGTTTTTCATTGGTGTACAGTATAATAAGTAGGTTCCGAATGAGAATTGGCGTATCTATGGTGTTTTATGAGCAATTTGTTTCATACAAAAAGCCCGAAGATATCGATCTATTGAGTGGTTTATTTATGAGTGACTCCCTGCGGCAACTCCCCACCTTCTATCGATTCCGTCAAGTAAGGGACCAATACATTCTATTACACGTTATAAACACTTGTCCAAGAACTAAGAATAATATGTCACGAACACATATTTACTTAGATCTTACATTCACCACCATTAGAATTTCAATGATTTTATGCATAATTTTTGTACTCTTAGCTTCGAGGTCGAGCCCATTCTTAACTTGCATTTTACGGCCTCTGTGGTCGAGGGGAAAGACTCTCGACTAGCAAGCTGGAAGTCGCGGGTTCAAATCCTGGCGTGCGTAAGTAAATTTTATTTGATTATATTGTGTTATTACAAATTACCAATTTAAAAATAATATATAGTATATTTGCGCCGCGTTCCAAAGTGGAAAATACTCTCAGTATCGCCCTGGTATAGGACCATTATTCAGAAACGTTGTTTGAAATGGCTTTGGCCGTGTTTGGTAACCAGGTCTGATAGCCAGGTACTTCATCACCTTCCTGTTCCCCATTTCCTACCCCTCCCCACTACCTCTAGCCTCAAAACATACCCCGATTGGGGATGCCACAGTCTCACTGGCTCCAGACGGCTGGGAGAAATTAAGACTCTTGTGCGGTTGGACATAAAACAATATTTTTTTAACAAAATTAATTTTCAATATCAAAAATTTTCTGTCTGGTGCATTTATGCATACCAAGCATTTACTTAGAAAATCCTAATGTGATTTATAATTTATAATGGTCTTGCATTGTATATATGTAGTCATTACAACAAACTCAAATTAACCCCTATTGTGCGGCTGGCTACATTTGCAGTCCAATGTAATTATGACTATCTTGCGATGCACTGCAGTGTGAAGTGTATTTGGCTAGGTTTTAGAAGTTTTTATCTATTTCGTTAGTGTCAATGATAATTCCAAAATTCAGATAATTCAAATTTTTTTGCAGAATGGTGTCTATTATTTAAAAAACAAATTTTCTATATTAAATTTGAATTTGAGATATTTACAAAATTAAACTCGTCGCATAGGGGAAACTACATTTAAAATAAAAAATAAAATAAAAAATCTGACTCCATCTGTTTATTAATTGTCCAAAAAATTACATTTACACTCGGTAGTTAATATGTATATATTTAAATAACTAGAAACTAGATGTGCATAGCTTGTTCACTGGTTCCCGGTTTTAACACATTTGTCCGGGATTGGCCTCGGGATGTCCGGAATGTCCGGATGCTTGGAATGTTCGGCATAACATCCTGAATGACAGGGATATCCGCAATATCATCATGTCCTATTTTTTACACCCACATTATATTTTTTCAGTAATCGTATTTAACTCGAATATCAAATTTGAAATCAATATCGGAAGTACTTAACACAGTTGGTAATAAAACATAGATAATTGATCATACAGAAACGAAATCAACGTCCAAATTTATTCGCAGTTGCAAAATTAATTATTAATTAAATAGTTGCTGGTTGAAAAAAGATTAAATCGATTTATTTTATGATATTGTTTAACCCTCCAGTCTAATCTGTTCGCTTTTGGGAACAACTCATATAATCTCACGGAAATCGTTATATCTTCCTTACTATTGCGGTTGAAAATATGATATAAAGGATGTTCGAAACAAAAAAATATCACGCTTTATATTAAAATCTAAAAATTGATCACAAGAATTTAAATGTGCACTATTGTAAAACCAAAGGTTCCGAAAGTAATTTGAAAAAAAAAAACTTCGTGAATTTTGTATTAATTATTTTTACACGAAACGAGAATAAGTGAGGAGACAGTAAAATTTGTAATTAAATTAAAAATACATTTTTCTAGTAAAATACGTGTGTTTTGATATATTTTTGTTGTTGTCAGTAATTTTAGATGTAATTTTTAGTTATTTTTTATGTTTACATTCAAAATTTTAATATTTTAAAATAGTATATGTTTATTAATAATAATATAATTTCAAATCGTATTTCATCATCTTTATAAAAAAGTTTTTAGTTTTAAGATACGTTCAGAAATGTTCCATTTACTTGGATTATTTTGCAAAGCGGAAATACTTCGAACTTTTGAAGAGGCCTGAGTAGTTTTGAAGATATTCCTAATATTTTGTCATTTTCATTGGAGTTCAATAAAATCTCACTTCAGTACGTCAGTAAGGTTGTAATTCGTATACTTTTCATCCGTGAAGTCATTATATGGTGTTTACGTAGACACAGTGAAAACCACAGGGGATTTGAATCATTAAAATGAAGGCAAAGAAGCGTCATCAATTTCAACAACAAAATAAAGAACACGTTGTTGATTCATATCAGCAAGGAAAAGATTATTTCTATTTTGTCGAATCAACAGCTGGTGACGAAGAAGAAAGTAAGACTTTATTTATTTGATTAGTCAATACCCGATGTAAAAAAATGAGTCTAAAGAATCTAAATGAGTCTAAAACAGTCTAAAGATTCTAAAGAGTCTAAAGAGTCTAAAGAGTCTAAAGAGTCTAAAGAGTCTAAAAGAGTCTAAAGAATCTAAATGAGTCTATGAGTATGGTGTCAAAAGAAGGAAAAAAATTGCAAATGTAATATTAATTTAATTTTTTTTTATTTTTATTAAAACACAAATAACATTGTTTACATCACTTTATTTCGATACAAAATCTCAACATGTTTCATGAACCAAGTTCACTTCATCAGGAGCACAAGTATACTAAAGTTATAATTAAAATTAGGTCTAGAAAGAAGAGGTAGAAGGAGCGGGGAGGGGTAAGAGTGGGGGAGGGTTATTCAAAGTAGGAATTAAAATGTCATTAGACGGGAAAGACCGGGTAATTGGGAAAATATTTAAAATGGGGTTTATAAAAATTTTTTGTTTATTAATAATATCTGCTTTCATATTCACGTGTTTTCTTATTTCTAGGATTTCAAAATTATTGATTTGAGATACCTTAATAATAAAAAGAAATAAAAGATAATAAAAATAAGATAATAAAAATTAAAAAAAAAAAAAAAAAAAAAAAAAAAAAAAATTGTGTGATAATAATAAAAAAGTTAATGCGGTAGTGTCACCAACTGAAAATAAACAGTTTAAATTCCATGATCGAGTGATTAACATGTCTAATCATGAGTTTGCGGAGGAAGAGTTAAAATTATTAAATAAAGGACTAAATCATAACTTGCATTATAATTCTAATATTAAAAATAGAGAAGAATTAGAGTTGTTGGCAGTGGATATGGACAATGCATTAATAAATCAACCCAAATCGTTCCATTATAAATGTGCTGAAGGGATAAAAAACATTAACAACAAAAAAACAGTTCCTAATCGGGAAAAGAATATAATTTCTAATACTGACATAAAAATTGCTAAGAATATTTCTAAAATGGTGAGGGAAAAAAATCTGGTTGTTACGAAGGCAGATAAAGGTAACAGTGTTATCATCATGGATAAAGTTGACTATATTAACAAGACAATGGATTTTCTACAAGGGGAAAATTTTGAAATAATTCTAAATAACCCTATTAATAAGTGTCAAGAAATGGTGAAAGAAGCAGTTAAACGTTGTAAAAGTGATATCTTTGTAAACATGAAAAATAACAAAAATTTGATTTTAATTAACCCAAAAATTCCTAAACTTTATAGCCTATTAAAAATACATAAACTGAACAAACCTATTAGGCCAGTAGTCTCTAATTGTAATGCCCCAACTTTTAAATTAGCGTCAGCTATCAATACTGTAATTAATAATGCTAATATATTTCAACCAACATACACAGTTAAAAATTCGTTAGAATTAGTTAATTATCTAAAGGATTTGGAAATTCCTAATCATGCTATGTTGGTTTCTTTTGACGTAGTAAATTTATTCCCTAGTATTCCAATAGAAGAAAGTAAAACCATCATCAATAATTTGTTAAATTCATCTAACTTACAGAAAGACCTTATCCATGACCTCATTTTATTTTTCGAAGTTATTTTTAAACAAAATTATTTTCAATTTAACAATACAATTTTTAAACAAAAGGATGGCTTGGCCATGGGGAACAGTACGAGTCCTTTGATTGCAGACATTTTTATTAATAATTTAGAAAATAAGATTTTTAATAGCGGTGCCTTGTTACTTAAAAATTTATATTGTTGGAAGAGATATGTGGACGACATTTTTTGCATTTGGTTAGGAACAGAAAGACAATTGAACATGTTTTTAAACTTTTTAAATAAAATACACAAAAATATTCAATTTACATTAGAAATAGGTATAGATAAGAGTTTAAATTTCTTAGATTTAAATTTAACAATAATAGGTAATAAAATAGATTTTAATATTTTCCGTAAAGATACGTACACTGATATTGTCATTCATAATTCATCAAATCATCCCTTTTCTCAAAAAGTCGCAGCTTTCCATTCTATGCTTAATAGATTAATTTCTATTCCTTTGTCGGATCCTAATTATATCTCAGAATTAAATATCATAAAACAAATAGCATCTAATAACGGCTATCCTAATAAATTGATAGATAAAATACTAAATAAAAAAATTAAACATAAATTCTTTAAACTTTATATTTATCCTATTTATAAAGATACAAACAAACAATGGCGTAGAATTCTATTTGTAGATAATGATACTTCCAAAATTATAAATAAAAACATTCCCTTCACTATTCAACCGGCGTTTTATACGAATAACAAATTAAAAAAATATATTCTTAATAATAAAGATATTGATAGTCAAACTAAAAAATCAGGTGTTTATAAACTCAACTGTAATGATTGTAATTCCTTTTATATAGGAAAAACTAATAGAAACTTTGAGATCAGAATTAAAGAACATCTTAGGGCTTTAAAGGGAAACTGTGAATCAGAATTTGCGGATCATTTATTAAATAACGACCATACTTTCGATATTAATTCAGGTTTTAAAATACTACATTCTGGTTACAAGGTATCTCAAATCAATAATTTTGAAATCCTAGAAATAAGAAAACACGTGAATATGAAAGCAGATATTATTAATAAACAAAAAAATTTTATAAACCCCATTTTAAATATTTTCCCAATTACCCGGTCTTTCCCGTCTAATGACATTTTAATTCCTACTTTGAATAACCCTCCCCCACTCTTACCCCTCCCCGCTCCTTCTACCTCTTCTTTCTAGACCTAATTTTAATTATAACTTTAGTATACTTGTGCTCCTGATGAAGTGAACTTGGTTCATGAAACATGTTGAGATTTTGTATCGAAATAAAGTGATGTAAACAATGTTATTTGTGTTTTAATAAAAAATAAATAATGCCATCACAAAGTGAAAAGCAGTTAGAAGAAGTTTTCTTCGAAAAATTATTAATTTAATGTTTAATATTATGTAGAGGCACTATCGCGGACTAATATCTAGTCGAAACGTGTTCCACAAGTGGTAATCGGTGAGCACTGCGCCTAGAACGGATTTTGTTAGAGCGTATAACGTCAGAGCATTGGGAGTGTTGGAGGCCAAATCGGACTAATTGGATGTACAAAAGTGGATTATGTTTTTTTTTTACTTCAAGACTCAGATGAGTCTAAATTCTATAAATTCTAAATTCTAAATTCTATAAATTCTAAATTGCGTTGAACGAAATTAACGATATGAAAGAAATAAAAGTGACTAGGTAGGTACCTACTAATTACTAAATATGAAATAGGTAGTAGTTAGTAGTTGCGATACGAAAAATGTGTGCTTTTAGGTAATTCTATGGTTGCAGCTGGGCCGGCCCCATGCGGGCGCAATTGGAGCAGTCCGCTCCAGGCGCCGAATTGTCAAGGCGCCAAGGCTTTGATAATACCTAACATATCGCCCTTGAGATTATTTTTCAACAAAACGACGCTACACAAATTCAAATCATCCGAATATTATTGATTACTGAGATCACCTTGATGCACAGAAGGGGCCTTAAAGAGTCGGCGATGTGTGAATGTGGTGCGGTGCAGTTCACCGAACATGTGGTTAACAAATGCCCGCTCCATTCATTCCCCGGCGGGATTGATGAGGTTCACATGGCGACGCCTGAGACCCTAGAATGGCTCGCAGACCTAAATGTCCCCCTCTGACCCCCCCCACCATACGCAAGAAGAAGACTGAGATCACCTACCTAGGTGTCTACTGATTTTGACAGGGGACGTCAACATTTTACTAGCGCCAGGCGCCACGTTGGCGCAGGGCCGATCCTAGGTTACAGAAGTTAGAATTGAAAAGGAGCCGACTAAACAAACCAATAACAAAAGTACAGATCGTTATATAACGTTTTGTCCTCCGCTAAAGAACTTTACCAATTTTATTACTTTTACAAAATTAAAATTCAGCCCATTTCTGTTAAAGTTTTGGGTGAGACAATCATGTATCACTAGTAAATATACCACTGAAAATATAATCTAGGTACTTTCCATTATTGTCAAAATTAAAAAAAAAAACATTTCAACAAGATTAATTTTTATTTATATTATACTAGGTGAATCCCGCCACGCGTTGTCCCGCACTGTTTTAAAAAAAGCATGTATGTCCAACAGATGGCGCTGTTTTTCCAAAAAAGCATGTTTTTACCTTTCATAGTTGACATCTATATAATGTAGATATATAAAAACACATGCAAGGTTGTGTCAAAATTTTAAAGCAATCGGTAAAGACATTCCGGATATTTATGATTTTGAACAAACGAAAATTTACATTTTTATTTATATAGGGTAAAGTGCGTAAACTTCGGGAGGTGATTCTACATGATATTTATTTTCACATACAAAATATTTTCCCATACAAATAATTCAACTTCTTAAACTAAAAACTACCTTACAACCACTTACAACCTTGGAATTACCATTTAAAAAAAATCTTTTTTACTTGTAATATCACGTAGAATCTAAATAGATTCAGTTATTTTACATTACAAAGTACGGACACACACACATAATATAAACCGAAAATGTGGTATTAATGAAAATTATATTATTTAGACAAATTTCGAATTCGTTTTTATTCCGCATAATAAAATAAACTAACATTTAATGATTTTGCATCGCACGAATATCACTGTTATTAATTTGTTTGGTAGTTGGTATCTACCCGAACACCGAGTACAACTTTACTTCACTTCGATAAAGTATTTTTATTATGGTCACACTGAATAACGACTGTCACCACTGTCAAATATATAGAAAACTGTGAAAAATCAAACTGGTTGTTGAGTTTGATGTTATTTCGCAGTAAAGTAGTCATTTTACGTAGTGAGGCTAGACAAGTGCTCGTTTAAAGTCTGAACTGTTTACCTCAGCACCAGGTTCCTATTCGTCGATGGGCGCCAACCGCGAACACTTTACTTTTCCTGCGTATTATTCTCGAAACAAACATGTGCGACGGAGCCACAAACAATTTCAAGTTGATAGGAATTTGGATGTCAGAAAAGAAGTTCCAAAAGCTGCGATGGCTTGAGTTTGTCAATATCTGCAGGAACCGGGGCTATGATCTGGTGAAAGTGAGTAATTATTCATTATGTTGTTCATGTCAATAGTATAATTTAATCTTTTTACATTTCGATTTATTCAAAAATATTTCGCGTTAATTTCAATTGAATAACATTGAAATTTCGATTGCCAATTTCTGGTTGTTGTGCAAAAATATTTGTTTTGCTAGGAGGGTAATCTAAGCAAACATTATTGTCAACAATTATTGAGAATGTGCTGATCTTCCTTCTGTGGGTCTAAAAAAATCTTTCTGATATTCCAAAACGGTAAAGTTGTCGAATTCGAAGGCTTTTTAAAAAAAACATCACATGATTTCAACTTAAATATCTAATGGAGACAACTATTTAAGTCAGGGGTTTAAGTAAACATGCACAAAATAGGTTTTTAGGGTGTTAGTTAAAGTTATTTTAATAATTTATGCGTATTTCCCAGCCTTCAAACTTAACTTTGATTGAGAAAAAATCGAACTAATGCATCTTTTACCATCTCCCATGACCTAAACCAAGTGCTATTTATAATTTTTTGCGTATTAAGGTGGAATTTGACAAGTTTATCCCAAAAATCATCAGCAAACATAGGATTAATCGATTTCCTATTGTTATAAGTGTTCTTTCAATGGATTTAATCAAATAATAGTATTTTTTTAAAAATATTTTCAGTGTCCGCACAACACAACTTATATTTTTGTATCTTGCTCTTTGCATTGCGTGTTTCTGTAACAATCCAATATAATATGCTAGTTTTAAACAAGTTTATTGCAGTTTTTCTCCCTTTACGTAGACACTGTCTTTGAATTACTCAATAATTGAACCTGGCAACTCATAAAACCAGACAGGAAGTTATGTTTGAAAAGTTGTGGCTTAAACATAAATACCGGTTATTGTATGGGATACAAATATTTATTTAAATATTATGTTGGTTTAAGATAAATTTACAAAAAACTGATGTGACCAAAGGGGCCAACTTTTTCAACTAAATAATTATATTTTAGTGTTTCAGTGTTAGTTTTTTTTCTAATAATTTCAAGGAAAATGAATTTTCTCCATTGCATTATTTGTTAACCTCAGTTTCACCTAATTTTATTGACCTCACTTTTTAAATAGCAATAGGTGAATATCTTTAGTCATTGAATGTAATAAAACATGATTTACGACTCAATTTATCTCTGTTGTATTTGCGTTAATTAATCGTTGCTTGGGACTATTTCAACATACAGTATTTCCTCTTGCTATGTGGCCAAGCTGTCGTAATAGCTTTGAGTTATTTTTAGCTTTGTAAAATGCCCTTCATGTTTCTCAAAAATGGCGCTATAAAAATATACCAAGTCTAAAATAAAAATGAGTCTGTTTGATGTGATAAAACCTCTTTAACCTCTCCGCAAATATAGCCGAAACGGCCTAAATTCAAACGCTTTCATAATTAATGAAAATATTAGAAGTTTTTTGGTTTATTTATGCATGTTTTTCAATGGTGTTTTTATTCAAAACATTAGAGTATTATTAGTTTTGGGATTAGATTATTACCAATTTGGGAGGCAGGTTTGGGTAGCGCAGCCCTGTGAACCATTTATAGGATAACTAAAAAATACTCGATTATTTCAAAGGCCAAGAAGTATTCTACTCGCAGTATTTAATTAAAGCATCTGAAACATTTCTAGGTGACCAAATTTTCAAACCAAAAACACATGATTTTGCATTACTACGTATGGCATCGCCTTAATGTAAAAAAAGTTAGTCTATTATAATATATATATATTTTTTTTAAACTCACTCCCCACATACAGTTAAGTTGGTCAAATCTCACTAGCAATGACTCAAATCAATCTTACTATAATGGAATATAATTTTTTTATAGCATTCTTGGGTATTTTTTTATAGCTATTTTCTTGGGTACCTACTTCTGTGACAATCTACCTTTATGGATCACGCTGTAATAACGGAATTATGATTAATATCAGTATGTCTAACTACATTATGAGAAAATGATATCTAATCTTTTTGACGAAATTATTCTTTTGGTAATAAATCGGTGACATGTTTTTTATTACCGTCAGTTACATAATACATACTTCCCAATACTTTTAATTGTGTCACTTGGATAAATAATAATTGATATCCATTTTTTTGTAATTTTTAATATTCTAATTAACTAAAACGTAGTGTTATCAATTTTCCTTACCTGTTACTCAGAAGGGAGATTATGCAATATCCAGGTTAGGTGGAATGTTATCACTGGAGACATTGCTTATTAAACATTCTGGCTTATCAATTTCCCGAGAATTATTACCTTTATCAGTTTAAACTTCAGTATGTATTGAATTATATACATACCTCTAATTCTTGTTGTAAAATTAACTGAATATTCCTTTTACTGTCATTCTGATTAATACAGCAATTAAGCATAATTTTGATGACTTACATGGGAATTTAATGATTACACATTTCTTTTGTTTTTTTATGTGAATACCGCACAAGAGTCTGAACTGCTCCCAACCGTCTTGAGCCAGTGAGACTATGGCATCCCCAATCGGGGTATGTTAGTTGGGAGGGAAGTAAAAGGAAGGTGGGGGAATACCTGGCTATCCAGATGTGGTCACTATCCACAGCTAAAGCCATTTCAAGCAATGTTTCAATTCTGAATGGTGGTCTTACACCAGGGCGATACTGAGAGTATCTTCCACTCCACATGCTTTTGGTTTTGCAGGAAGCTTTCAACCCTTCAGGTGACTGCTCCAGTGTTGTACCAAATTACCCAAACATAATATCAACCAGGTGTTAAAACATAAGATTGCAAATTGCGCATTGCGCTGTATGATTTCATAAACACAGCAAACATTTAAATGAAATTACATTAAATTGTATAATGTATACGAATTTCACACATATTTTTAATAAAGTGTGAATTTTTTTTATTAAATTGAGCCAAGAATTAATGTATTTAGCTCGGTATTACATGTGACATTATGTAAACACATTATTATTAAGTTCCAACATTTTTAAATGATAACCTAAAAGGAGTGCACTCCTAATTGAAACTAATTTAAGTAATGTACTGATATAAAAAAGTATTCCAAGTTCCAAATTTAATTTAGGCTTTTTTTATTATAAAGCGTCGTCTTTTGGAATGGATATCGCATGTGATGTGATGTGTCTGTTGACAAATTGTCGGTCCGTATTTCCATATCTTCAATGCCACCACTTAATTCCTGTAAACCAAGTGTCGCCGTGTACCGTTATTAAACGTGACTCATTGCATTTTACAACTCATTGAATAGCGAATTAGATGCTGGTTAATATTGCCTTTGCTTCTATGTATCACAATTCATTGTCCATCTTGTGAATCATAGCTATAGTTAATTATGCTGTCATCTACGCTTGAATGGATATCATATATTTACCTCACTTTACCGGCAATCTAAGATTTCATTTGTGTTGGCAAATAGTGTCTTACAAAAAATTACTAATGAGTTGTGAGGAAGATAGATTATGTCGCTAAAATGATTTTGTTTTGCCTTTCATGTGTGAACTGTATCTAATGAAATTTTATTTTAATACTATTTTGGCATTTAAATGAGATTAGAATTAGATTAGAATTCATGAAATAATAAATTTATAAATTTTACACGCAAAACACTTCAATTATCTCAACCAAACGTATGTTGACAAAATTTCGTCAAACAAATGGTTGAGTATTGGAGAGTTGAGCGCAGAAATAGAAGGATTTATGCTTGCCATTCAGGATAGAGTCATTAATACTAAAAATTATAGAAAGCATATAATCAAAGATACAAATCAAATTGATGATTTGTGTAGAAAATGTTTGGCTTTTCCGGAAACTATAGAACATATTATATCTGGATGTTCTATATTAGCACCGTCCGAGTATACATTTAGGCACAATCAAGTTTTAAAAATAATTCACCAAAATTTGGTAATTAAACATAACTTGATTGACTGCCGTAATATAGTACCATACTATGAATACGAACCAAATTCATTTTTAGAAAACGAATTTTATAAAATATATTATGATAAAACTATACTAACAGACCGAGCGATTAGTCATAATAGACCCGATATAGTTTTACATGACAAAATTAAAAAAATAACTTATATCATTGATGTCGCTATTCCAAATTCCTGTAACATTCAAAAATCTGTTAATGAAAAAATTAGAAAATACACAGATTTAGGAAACGAAATAAAAAGAATTTGGCATTCTCAGACTATAAAAATATTACCATTTGTTATTTCGGCTACTGGCATTATACCTAGCTCTCTCATTAAAAATTTAGGCGTATTAGATCTATCAAAAAATTTATATATAAAGATGCAAAAGTCGGTCATTTTGAATACATGTAGGATAACGAAAGATTTTTTAAATATTTATGTTGAGGGATCAGTAGGATTTATAGGCCCTGTTAGAAGTACTACCGAGCCGAACCCTCTGATATGAAAATATCTGGAGACGGTGAATTTTTTTTTCCCATTTGATCTCTGATGAGTTGACGTGTTGTTGTTCTTGTATTGTTTTGTATTTATTTTGCTTATATAATGCACTTACATAATGTTGATTGACTAGATGATCATTTGTGGAAAAGTGAGTGGAAGGGTTAAGTTTTTCCTTTGGGGAAGATTTAACCCGGACAACTAAATCGGAAGTTTAAAAAAAAAAAAATGATTATTGTTGTAATTATTTTTTTTAATTATAGGAGATGGTTGACGTAAGGTTCCCGTGAGCACTTGGCCATAGGCCCATTGTGCTATCTCCCATTTTACCTCATTCCTTTAACAGTATACTGGTCCCTTTTATAAAGTTCAACAGGGTTGTCATTGGATATGTGGTTATGTCTTCTGGTTCTACGATGTGTCTTCCCAGGTATCTGAGCTTTGTTCCCAACAGGGCGGGACATTCGCACCAAAGGTGATTTGGAGTCTCTTCATCCTCTTCACATTTCCTGCATCTGTTGGTGTTTTCCACTCCCAACAAGTGCATGTGTCTCCTGAGATGTGTCACCCAGTGGTGCTCTTGCACCTTTCCTTGCTAATCCATCAGCCAGCTCATTGCCCTCCATTCCTTTATGTCCTGGTACCCAGATCAAGACTATTTTATTTGAATTGGTCAAAACACTTTAAAGTTTATCCATTCAAACCGTGGTGCGTGCATAGTTTTAAAAGAAAGTAGAAAAATTGCATATTTATTTTAAGTGCAACATCAGCAGGTCGAAAAATAAGATATTATACTAATATTTGAATGTTTTTTTGTATTGTTTATATTATTAAGTAATTATTAAATTGCAACTGAAGTTAATTAATCTGTCAATAGTTAGATTGTTAATAAGATAATTAAATCTTCAGGCTAATATGTTTGCTTTTGGGAACAACTCACGCTGTCTCATAGAAATCATTATCACCTTTACTGTCATAGTGAGAAATATGATCTAAACGGTGTTAGAAAGAGAAAACACCACGCTTTATATTCAATTGTAGAAGTTAACCACAGAAAAATTAAAATGTGCATCTCTGAAAAACTAAATTTGAAAACAATTTTTTTTTTAAAATTAATAATTTTTATATGAAATGACAAAAGTGAGGTGTCATTAATGTTTGTTATAAATATATTTGTGTAATAAAATACGAAAGATTTTATACTTTTTCGTTATCAGTAATTTTACTTACAAAAACCTAAAAGTGAGCCATTTTTTTTTTAATGTTTGAATACCAAATTTTAATATTTAAAATATTATACTATTATTAAAAATATAAAATTTGAAAGCGTATTTTATCACCTTTCAAAAACAGTTTTTGGTTTTCGGATATGTTCAAAAATATTCCATTTATTTGGATTTTATTGAAAAGCGGAAATACTCCGAACGTCATATACGATCGCCATCGCATACTCCGACACGTCAAAATATGGCAGAGGCCTGAGAAGTTAAGGAGCATGAAATATATCAACTTTACTTTCATTTAAAAAAATTATGATTTATTAATTTATACATTTTTTGCTATAAACATTTAAAATGAACTTTATCAATAGGTCACTTATTGTAATACAACACATTACTAAGTTTAAAAAATCTATTATGTAATCATAGCAAAAAAAATTGCTGTAACAATAATTATTTAAACCTTTGTCAGAAAAAAAATAGTTTTTCATCAGGTTCTGCTAATAACCTATCCTTCAATAATCCTTTTAATGTCCTGATTTTGGGTCTTCAGAAAATTGTCATGAAAACCAAATCATCCTCCAAAAATATTTGCCTATTGAGCTTCCATCACAGCCTCATTTACAAAGTTTTTTTAATTAACCAGCGGAATGCCGATGGGTCTCTGGAGAACCAATTATATTCTTTTTAGAATAATTTGCAATGTGATTTTGAGCTCAATGCTTCGAAAAATGTATAGGCATTTCTTGGGCTAACAAAACTTTATTTTCCACTTTTGAATTTTATGAATGGCGCCTCTCTGAAGGCATAAATATATATTTTTCCGTTTTATGCTCCGGCCTTCAACAGGTTAATATAAAAAACATATCTAATTTTTGTAAATAACCTCAACTTGCTTTATGTGCTAAACAAAGTAAATTTATATTTTCATTAATTATATTTACTTCCCTTTGCGAGAAAGGCAATTTTTCTTAGACCCTAACCCCAAAAAAATACATTTACTCAAGAACAAACCTTGAGAACATATTTACATAAATATAAGGATACCACAAAATAAATGCAGCTAACCGCCGAACCATGTGTATAGAACAAAACATATAGAAAAAGTGTATCCAGTCTTGTATTTTCCGGCTAAGCTGTGTAATTTATTGATATTTTTTTTTTTTTTTTTTTTGTAATTATTTTTTATTTTTAATAATAAGTTTACATGGTATATAATTCATTTTACATCTTGTATTATTTTACTACTCTTCCATTGAAAGCATTTGCTTGTGTATGGAAGGGGATGTGTAGTGTATATATTAAGCGCTATTTCTTTTTCATGTTTGCTAATCCTTTTATCAGTTTATGATAGGTACTGATAATAAGATTTAACCATCTGTCAATATTTCCCCGTGATCATTTGAACATTGTTGATTTTATTAGTGACCAATAAATGCTTATTTATGTTTTTTAAATCTGATGATTGTTACTCTTTTCCAGTTGGACTTGGATAAGCCCTTGGAGGAGCAGGGCGCCCTCAAGGTCTTTATTCATAAGTTGACGGACATCATAGCGGCTGCCGATCTGGGAGACCCCAAGGTGAACAGCTGCCCTTTCTATTGGCCCTTGCCGTAAATTATTAATTCATTGGCCTGAGTGTCTATTAGTCATACATATATGAATCTCATAGTTATAGCATATTCTCTTTTCAGACCAAGTTATGCTCAGTGAAAAGTTATACATTTCAAATATGTGTTATGTACATATGTAGACTATTTTTGTACTAGCCATGATATTATGCAATATCAATAGCCTTCTTGTCCAATGATGCTATTGTGCAACTCGTTGACTTAATGACTAAAACTTCTTTATAGAGCAAACTATCTGGTGCTGCAATGTCACTTGCTGTAGTATCTGACAATGCAATAATTTATTTATTTATAAGTATTTTAACCAAATTGTTTTACGCTATTGTACATATACAAAGAGAGAACCAGTAAATAAGTAATTATATTACTAGCTGCACCCCGCCACGCGTATCTGTGGCTCAGTATGTCTGTGCAGATAGAGATAAAATAGCGCGTGTTGTTTTACGTCCAACACATGGCGCTGTTTTTCGAAAAAGGATATTTGTTCAACAGATGGTGCTATTTTTCAAAAAAGCATGTCTTTTACCTGTCGCAGGTGAAATCTATATAATATAGGTTTATAAAATTACACGCGTATTCGAATGCAACGTTGTGTCAAAATTTGAATGCAATTGGTGAAGAACTTTGGGAGATTTAAGAATTTGAACAAACTGACATTTACTTTTTTTATTTATATAGATTTTTAATGGTTAAAAAATAAAGTTAGAGAAAAAATCTATTATGTATATCAGACATAATAGACATGTTGTATCGATAGACATATTTGTTCATCTGACTTTTTTACGCCGAAACATCTTTGTTATATCTGTATACTGTAACATACACTTGAGCGATTGGTGTCATATGTATATACAATTACCACATTATTTAATTAACATCATTTCTCAAAATCTTAATATGGAAACATATAAAATTGCTTACTACAGTTTAAAATCAATGAATTCACCTTGATTTCACCGTCTATCCCATATTTTTATGTTCTATGAATTTGGCACATTATGGCAAAACTATATATTAATATAATAATATACATTCTGTATATATGGTACTATTGTATGATACCACACAATCCTTGTCTCATTTTCTCAAGCTGAGAACGATGCAATTAATTTTAATGAATTTTCCGCCTTATCAGGCATTTAAAAATAATGTCCTGGGTTCAACTACTCTCTCATGCATTCCTGTGAGGAGATAAGGGTGATCACCACCATTTACATAATTATCCCTACTAAAAAACACTTGTGGGAAATTAACAATTTTGCCCAATAAATAGAGAAGTGATGCAAGTAGTATTTCCTCATCCGACGGTACTTGAGGAAAGTAATACATTGTTTTATTGACTATCTTCTTACTGGTCCTATAAAGCTCTTGCTACCATTACAAGCTGAACAATTCAGGAATCAAGGGGTCCACGTGTGTCCATGTGTGCTTGTCCCATTATGTATGCCGGGCAGGTCGTGTTTCTCTGAACATTTCTCAATTTTAATTCTCCAGAAGAATGGAATCAATCAAACTTTCGATTGTTCCTTTTTTGTTAAATACTAGTTTTATTGTCTCGTTAATATTATTAATAAATTATAAAAGAGAAGGTCTGAAGTTTGACCCCTGGGGATCTCCAGGATCGGTTTTGTTATCTAAAGATAAGTGATGTCCATTGATAATAATATATTGGCCATGATTAGTCAAGTACGGATTAGTTAGTAAATAGAAATTGATATTGCAAAAAGAAGAACAAAAAAAATTCATGTTGTCATTATCTACTTAGTTGAAGGCTTTCTTCAAAATCTGTGCAGATTACATCAACACTCAACACACGCTGATTATTTTTGTAGGTCAAGATTGTAATATGTATGTACATATATATTCAGTCTTACTTATAAAGATTCCCTGATACGCTGCTGCAGCTATATGGCGAGGAGGGCCGTATAATGCTCAGGTTAAAATATTTACTCAATAATATTCATCCAAGATTTTTTTAGATTGGCACCAAATCCTAAAAAAACACGGTCATTTATGCATTTCGCGTTTAGTTTCTATCTTTGCATTTTTTCAGATGACATTTGCAATGTCATTGACCCGGTCTGCTTTGAATTGCTTCGAAATTTGGCCAATTTGATTATGCTTTCTGTATTTGTATCGATTTGTCAAATCAAACAGATAACTAAGTCCGCGATCTCCGTCTAAATACCAAGTAATACGTCACTAATACTGCGGTATATTTACACCCGGTATAAGCAGTAGGCATAAGCGTGATTGTGTGTAACGTTTTCTACTAACCTGTTCTTATCCCTCCGTATTATCTATTATGAATAAGACGGATTATGTATTATCAATTAAAAAGAGTCATAAGATGAAATGGTTGTATTATCTAATACTGTAATATGCATCACTCACCCTCTCGTCTAACAATGCTATTAAGCAATAGACCCCTGATCTTTCAAACTGACTGATGCTCCACCGAGGTTAATACTGTAAAATGTGGTGACTTTGATCAATTTTCAATTTTGAAACTAAACTTTGAGACTCTGTATTCCCTTTATACTGCATATATCCGCTCCCACTTAGAACACTGCGTACTGATCCGGACTCCTTTCTACTTAAACTCATAAATTTATCATACACTTTTCAAAAGACACCGAATCTATTAAACTTCATAACCTCAACTCCCTTCACACACAAAATTTAATTTTTGATCAAATCTTGTTATTTAAAATCCTGGATAACAGCCTGTACTCGCCAGAGCTTTTCAATTTAATAAAAATTCGTATACTGTCAAGATCAACAAGACAAACCAATTTATTTCATTTGCCACATGCATGTAGTATCAACATTAACACAAAATTTCTTTAAAAAATAAACCTTTGGAAATATCGAACATAAGTAATGCGTAAATAAAATTAATAGGTGACTATGAAATGTATCAGGAGCATCTCCAATCTAATCCTATATTTCTCTTCCTCTCTTCCTTACCAACAATTAGTATTAGTTTAAGAAACAATAAAACTATCTTTAATTAACTTCAATATGTATACGTATTTATCTTTGTATTCTACGTTTGAGCTGTACGTTTCTTACAAATAAATAACTTTTTTTATAAGATCATTTGTTCCCGGAAATTTCATGTTGTATATTTTATGCAATATACTGATACACTTTACAATAAAAATTACACAAAACTATTACAATTGTTGAGGAATTTGTAAATCTTTCTCTGTGTGGATATATATAACACAGCTTCACAATTCAATAGCAATATGTTTGTATAGCTAGAAACCAACACATTTGACAAATATTTCAAGCGCCATCGTAAAAAAATCATTAAAAAGAAGCAAGATGGATTAAAACATTTAAAAAAAAAAGTTATTTCTGAGTAATATGTAGCTAGAATTGTGCACACATCGGCGATGATCAAAGTCACCCCCCCAATTCAAAAGTCACCCCATATTATGGTATTCATAAATAGTGCTATTTTGCCGTATCTGAAAGAGCTATATTGTAATTTTATAATGTTTTGCGGCTTTAACAGTTATTTTTATGTGGCCTAATTTACATAATTTGAATTTGTATTTTAGTCTCGTGTGGTAATTGGAAATGTGGAGCAGTATATATCCAATCACCCGGACATGACAGTGGTGGACTCTCTGGACAGTGTGAGGGTCTTGTTGGACAGGTAAAGTGGCTTACTTATTAAAGTGATTTACATTAAAGTGTCCACGCACCCATGTGTGTTAAGTGCAATTTGAAAATTCAATTTATAAGAATACTCCCGGTTATATACAAGATATAAAGCAGCAAAATTTATTTGAATTACCGCTTTTATCCATTCCAGATGAAATAAGTACTGTAAATTCTTCACGAAATATCTATTTACAAAGTAAGTAATGTTGATAAATGCTTTACAAAACATGTAATCATTTTTATTGACAATTGCACTTGATACATATGTGCGCTAGGCCATCAAAATGCTCTTAACCGCTTGTAGTCAGTGAGACTATGGTATCTCAATCGGTGTATGTTTTGAGGCTCAATGTAGCGGGGAGGGGAAGGAGTTGGGAAAGAGGAGGGTGGGGCTGGCTATTCAGATTTGTTCACAAAACTGGCTATAGCCATTTCAATTCAAATGGTGGTCTTTCACTAGAGAGATACTTGGAGTATCTTCCACTCTAGAATATGCTACAAATATAGTATTTATTATTTTTGATGAATACATAATTGGGAAGCAAAACAAATTAATTAAATAAAATTTATTTGCTCGCGCTGGGATTTTGGGATTCTGGGACTTGTATAGTCTGGAGTTTTGAAGTTGGTTGTAAGTCGAGCTCCTTCGTCAAGTTCTTTCGTTTTCCAAACCAAGGGCCCTTGAGGTGATTTTGCACAAAAACGGTGCTGTACAAATCATCCAAATATTATTATTATTTCGCACAGGAGTTGTAGGTCAATAAATTTAGTTGAATTATATCACTTGCTTATAAAAGTTCAGATAAACTATCAAAAAGATAAGATGATGTTAACTGTCAGACTTTGAATTTTTAACAATGAATTGATAACAATTTTTGTCGTTGAAAACATAACTTTGTAAAGTGAAAGGGTCTATAGATGGAAATTTGGCAAAAACGAGTTCAAGAGGAAGCTATAAGCCAAAAATGTCTATATTCTTAGTATACCTTATATTGTAGGTAATAGGCATCAAAATCACTTGACAAACGGACTCTAGAAACGTTTGATTTCAAGCAAAAAACTGGTTTTAATTTATTTTGTAAGAAAGTGAAACAGTTAATCAAGTGAAACTGTTACAGATAATCTTAGCTATAATACTGTATTTTTTAAAAGTTGTTTCCTTTACGCGTTCATTTCTATTGTTTCTATTGAAAAAATGTTTTTTTTAGTAGTTTACCTTTATATTTTTTATTAAGTAATTTATTTTCTTATTTGTATTATACTCAAGCAAAACGATAGGAAAACCTTCAATTTATCTAAATCATATATTTTGGTATTCATAATGTACACAAATTTGTTAAAAAGATTAATCAAAATAGCATTAAGCTTCGCCTTAAACACAAAAATGACAAGTAAAAAAATGAAGTAAAATGAATTTAAAACAAATGACCTGTAAGAATAAGAGATGAAGTTGAATGTTATAAATAGGACCACACCCACATTCAACACGCCTTGCCCCTCAACCACGATGGGCATCACTTTTTTTAATTTCTGATTTTATGTGCGGGTTAAATCTTCCCCATAGGAAAAACTAAACCCTTCCACACACTTTTCCACAAACGATCATCTAGTCAATCAACATTATGCAAGTGCAATATAAGCAAAATAAATACAAAACAATACAAGAACAACACGTCAACTCACTAGAGATCAAATGGGAAAATAATTCACTGACTCCAGATATTTTCATATCAGAGGGTTCGGCTCGGTAGAACTCCTAACAGGGCCTATAAATCCTACTGATCCCTCAACATAAATATTTAAAAAATCTTTCGTTATCTTACATGTATTTAAAATGACTGATTTTTGCATTTTTATATATAAATTTTTTGATAGATCTAATACGTCTAAATTTTTAATGAGAGAGCTAGGTGTAATGCCAGTAGCCGAAATAACGAATGGTAATATTTTTACAGTCTGAGAATTCCAAATTCTTTTTATCTCATTTCCTAAAATATAATTTTATAATTTCAACAGTATTGCACTTTTTATTATTATTATTTATGCGCTCATATTATCTAATTTCACAATGAGTTTAACAGTAATTGAGTTGATTTAAATAAAAATAAAAACTAATTAATTTATATTTGTTATTGTAACTCAATTGGTTTATATTTGTAGTATCGATGACATGTTCTGGAAGTTTGCTACCAATTAATTTAGTTGTTCATTAAAATTGAAAGATAAGCATGTCATAAAAGTATTGTTTCGTGTTCCTGTAAAATCTATCAAATCACTTAATGTTATGTACAGTATAAAATAAAAGCAGTTTAAATCAGTTTCTTATAGTCTTATCACTATCGTTTCAAATGCTTTGGCATGTTTGTATTAATTATTCTGCGTGCTACGTATTATTACGTCAATTGATAAGAATTTGAATAATATTAGAATGTTTGTATACAAAGGTACCGCTACTACTCGCTGATAGAGAAGCAGCCACAGTTGCGCAAACACGGCGTGTTCACGCCCCCGTTCTGCGTGCTCGGCGCGGGGGGCTTGGGGGCGGATGGGGAAGGGGCACGGCTGCTGGAGACGCGGGGGGTGACCTTCCCACTGGTGTGCAAGCCGCTGGTGGCGCACGGCTCCAAGTCGGCGCACAGCATGAGTGTGGTGTTCAGCGCCGCTGGCCTTGCGCACTGCCGCACCCCGTGCGTGCTGCAGAGCTTCGTCAACCACAATGCAGTGCTCTACAAGATATTCATGGTTGGAAACAGGTATAACACAGATAATTAGAGGCTAACGAAAAAAACTTTTATACAGCTTTCCTTTAAATTTACCGTCTAATAAATAATTTTTAATGAAGATGTAGAGATGTTTCAAGAAATAAACCCAAAGAGTTATGCAAATTAATGACAATAAACATTTGGTGTTTTGATTTTTGCTCTTAGTTACGTATTCCGCATGGTTCCTATAGTAGTCTCAGAGATGTAGTATGTGACGTCATCGGTCTATTTTTTTCATACAAGACGAGTGAGAAAGAAGAGGATCATTATTGTGACGTACATGCAACCTCTTTCTGGATCTACTATAATATGCGAAATGATATTAGCAAACTAGTGCATTTGCTAATAATGCATCACAATTATTACAATCACTTTATGTATATTATTATTTGCCTTGTCAGTAGTATATACCATAGGTTTAACTTAAGTCAATAATAAACATGGGCAATCTGTAAAATACAATGAAAAATACATTCTCAAATGTTGTGTAATGTCGATGCTGTTTATTAATAAAAGTTAAACATGTAATCATTTATTCAGGTACCACGTGGCAGAAAGACCGAGTCTGAAGAACTTCTACGCCTGCAACGAGAGGGAGCCCATCTTCTTCCAAAGCGGGGACGTGTGCAAGGCGGACAGCCAGTCGACCCTGTCCATCCTTGACCCCCACGACGCCACCAACCTCGAGCATCGGCCCGCCCTCGACCTCACCAAGGTGGAGGCCATCATCAGGGTGCTCCGTCATGAACTGAATCTCATGCTCTTCGGTATCGACATAGTTATAGATAATGCTACCAATCATTACGCCATCATAGATATTAACGTCTACCCGGGTTACGAAGGCTTTCCTAACTTCTTGGAGCACCTGGTAGACAGCATCGACGATATGGTAAATTCCAGCGAAGAGTCAGCCTGCATCTTGTCTAATGGAACCACAAACGGGACCGAAGAGAACATAGAAAATACTTATACCTATGGAGACCACGGCAAAAATTGGGCAAGCGGCTTCAATAGAAATAATTTAATTAACGTGGGTAATTCCAATTTAGATAGCTACTGTAAAAATATTCTCAAAGATGTCAACGACATCTTTGAAGGGTAAAATGGGCAACTTTTTAGGATAGAGAAGTAAGACTGAGCTCATTTGGAAAATCATACATTCGAGGCCTCAGTTATATAACATAGTTGTTTTATCCACTGGGCATAGTTTTTACATATTGTTACGTACCTACTTATATTATTATTACTTTATTGTATACCTGCGATATAGATACCTACAGTTTGTTAATGTAACATACTTTTGTTATTTATTTCTTAGGCCCAGTTTTTTGTTTTGTAGAAATTCACATCTGACGAAAGCCATCGATTGGCCATGTAGCACCATTGCCGTTTTTGGAAGTTGAAAGGTCCCCGTTAATTGCTGATTCTATGTCCGTTTCAGCTTTTGAACAGATTGTAAACCGCAGAAGAAGACAGCTAACATGTTGTTAAGCTCGTCAGTTTATTACAATCTAGAAAGCTGACAAAAACGCACCTATAATCGGCATTTTAACGGGAACCTTGCAAATAAAAAATAAAAAAACAAAATAGCACTGAATGGACATTTGATGGCAATGTTACATTTGAATTTCTGTGGAACAGCTGGGTCTTAGTAGAAGATACATTATACGATGAGCATTTTCCAAAATGCACAATAGATTACCCATTGCTTTGGAAGCACAGAAAGTCCGCAAAATATGATAAAATTATTATTGTGCAAGATTCAGTATTGCTAGAGTAGATATATTTGATGGAAATTTTTTACTATCCAAATTAATTTAAAATTTTCGTTTTTGTTGTTAAATGTTTTAAAAATTTTATAAGAGCAATACTAGATTTTTTAAGGGAAAGTTTAATGTTTTTGGTTTTGACTGAACTTGAAATAAAAGTTTATTCTGTGTTAAGTTTGTTTCACAAAAGAATTTTATTCCAAGCTCGAAATATTTTGGATATATGATCAGCGTCCTTGAGGTGATTTTTCACGAAAACGGCGCTTTATAAATTAGCCAAATATTATTATGTGTGAATACCTAAAAGGTTTGTACTTTTTCATGCATATATGAAATTTGCAAAGGTACTATATTATTTTTATTTATTAGCTTATTTAGATATCACAACACAATTACATTGAGAGGATATAAGATACAATTAAGATAGCATTAATTTATCCAAACTGACATTTGTTTTTATGTGTAGAGTTTTTTTTTTAACAGCTTTAAATATTATGTATTTTCAATTTACTAATATGAACTACTTAACCTCTCAGACATAGAATTTTGTTTATTATGTGTCCCTTTGAGAACTGTCAGAACGTGATAATTTTTGTGTTATTTACGAGTTTTACTAAAATCTTCATAACTCACGTTTTGGGAAACGTAGCCTAATTCTAAAAAATGTTTTGGAAAGATTATGAAATCCACTATCGCATTGTGTTGTTATACGTAAATATTTGCGTTTCTAAATATACATTTTATGAAAACGTCAAAAATATGTAAAAATCGCTTACCATTATTTCAAAGCCTTGAAAAATGTACTTTTTTCTGAGTAGCATAAAGGAATAACACTTTATATATTGAAGAAATATATTTAAAAACTATTAGTCACCTCAAAATATTAACCGTCCAAACTAAAATATTTTTAATAAATTATTTAGAAACGCAATAAATTATTAACGAACATCTTGACAGTTTCAATCGGCTTAGATAATGCACCTCTACGTTCCATAGATATTCTTGAATACAGACGCGTAGCGTTATTCATTATCGATACTCTGTTTTTTAAATCATGGCAATCCGTATACTAGTGATGGAAATAAATCAATTTTTGTAAAATCTCCCGCGTTTACGTGAAAAGACGTTCTAATGTCTTGACCGCTATTATCATATTTACGTCTTTTGACTTTCTAATGTTCTGAGTGGTTAACTGTCATTTGGAATAATTATTGAAAAAATTAAATTACAAATTTTTTTAAGATTTTGGTAAATTTTACATAAAATGGTACACATTGTTGACGGCAATTCGTGACTGCGTAAGTCATATTTGGCCACTTTTCAGGAGAGATAAAAATGTGGCGATGATTTTACCCACATGAAAGGCAATTGAGATGCGCGGTGATACTATTTTCTTTGTAGAAGTGTTCCATTACATTGAAAAAACCATAATCCAACCGATGTAGGTTTATTACCACACTTGAATGGCATTGTGGGGCGACTTTACTCGGTGATGGATTGCCATTGACGATATATTTATGCAGAAATTCTCATGTGACAAAGCCATTAAATGGCCACTTAGCGCCATTTTTTTTTTGACACTGAAAGTTCCTTTTAAATGCCGATTCTAAGTCCGTTCCAGCTTTTGAACAAATTGTGATAGATGAGGACAATTATCATGTTGTTAAGCTTTGTCAGCTTATAACAATTTTATAGAGAACTGAAACACACCTAGAATCAACCTTTAACCTGTGGTGTACCAGGAAATTCACACGAAAAAGTTCAAAAGCTCAAATTCCAAAATCAAACGTCAAGCGTCCACTTAAATTTTTTTTTTGTCGCATTATATAAGTATATGATAACAAATCTTCCAGATTTCGGTAGTTTATACAATTGTTGTTACTAATAATATTATTTTGTACAAGAAACACCTGTAAATAAATAATGCTAAAAATATAATTATTCATTATGACGTAAAAATGTTGACATTTCTATGATAATCTTACGAAGTTAATTTTCATCACTTTTCTTGGGTGAAATATTATAAAAATTACATCAAAATAATGTAGATAAAACTATCTTTCTGATTGTAGCAGTGACGATTCCACTGCTGACTTCCTCGAGCGAACGAACATCACTACCATGCTCCCACGTGACCTTGGACGGCTGACGCGAGGTGGCGTAACGCATTTCAAGGAAAGAAGATTGAGTTTTAATCTGGCAGCCAGCAGGACGACATTACCAACACACTACGAGATGGATTCGGGGAACCGGCCCAGAGTACTCACGCAAGGAATCTACTTCAACCTACGTAATGTAGTTTAATTCTTTAATCATGGTTTATCCTTAAATTAGCTATTTCAAGTTTTCCTGTTTATCTAAAAAATAGGATGGCGCTCATAATATATTTTCAGTTTAGTTTCATTTTTAAATAATCATTACGTGACATTAACCTCGTTTACGTAACCTTGTCTCTTCGAGGGAAGGCACGACCCTGTAGATATAATATTATTCTTCACCCATCTTAATCATGATTATTAATTTATTAATCTATTTGTTTATATGAATAAATCTTTATTTTACTAATAAGAGTTTTCATTATGTCTCATGCTCTGGTTATTTCCTTATTTTATTCACACGTGTTACACATATTATACAAACATATGTAGCGAGCATTAAGCTAAGAATTCCATTTATTACGCCACATTTTGGCGCATCAACACAGTTAATTGCTGGATACGGTTAGCAATAAAAAAAAAATTTATACTCAGAAAAAATGTGACATAAATTAACTAAGTTTACTAAAGTTTTACCACGTTGGGCGCCAAAAATGTACCGTATCCAGCTATTAACTGTGTTGATGCGCCAAAATGTGGCGTAATAAATGGAATTCTTAGCTTAATGCTCGCTACATATGTTTGTATAATATGTGTAACACGTGTGAATAAAATAAGGAAATAACCAGAGCATGAGACATAATGAAAACTCTTATTAGTAAAATAAAGATTTATTCATATAAACAAATAGATTAATAAATTAATAATCATGATTAAGATGGGTGAAGAATAATATTATATCTACAGGGTCGTGCCTTCCCTCGAAGAGACAAGGTCACGTAAACGAAGTTAATGTCACGTAATGATTATTTAAAAATGAAACTAAACTGAAAATATATTATGAGCGCCATCCTATTTTTTAGATAAACAGGAAAACTTGAAATAGCTAATTTAAGGATAAACCATGATTAAAGAATTAAACTACATTACGTAGGTTGAAGTAGATTCCTTGCGTGAGTACTCTGGGCCGGTTCCCCGAATCCATCTCGTAGTGTGTTGGTAATGTCGTCCTGCTGGCTGCCAGATTAAAACTCAATCTTCTTTCCTTGAAATGCGTTACGCCACCTCGCGTCAGCCGTCCAAGGTCACGTGGGAGCATGGTAGTGATGTTCGTTCGCTCGAGGAAGTCAGCAGTGGAATCGTCACTGCTACATTATGATACCTCAAATCTATTATTTCCACAATCAATTTATATCAAAAATAATGAAAGAAGACGCTTTGACACTTTGATGGTTGTAAAACGCGGCAAATATTTCGTTGGCATTCCACAGAAAAATTCTTTGTAAAAAATCTGAAAAGCTAGAAGTCATTCCGGTATTTGCTGGGTAAAGAACGAGAATAGCCCAAGCGATTGTGACCTTGTTTTTCATACAAATTCTTTATACATAAGGGTCAAAATCGCACATAAATATTTTAATTTTTTTTATTTTTATTTGTATAGAATGTGCCGCACTCACATATGCGGTTACGGGATACGACGGGTTAACAGGAACCTTTCAAATGTAAAAAAAATGGCGCTGAATGGCTATTTGATGACAATTATACATTTGAATTTCTGCAAAACAACTGGGCCTTATTCATTCAAATTGTTTAACCTTTTCTAAATATCTTCATTTTTAAATCTGTAACAAACTTTCTTATTCTTATTAAAATTAACATTTTTTAATTGCATTGTGAAAAACATAATTTTATCTATATGTACACATCGGGCATATAAATGATCAATGAACGATATGAAGTTGAACCAATCGGCATTCAAATCCTTTGATTACACTAATAATTTTTGACTATTGAAGAAAAGATAATTTATTCAATATTTATGATAATATAGATGTGTTTGAAGAAATTGGCATTTCTTTGTTGGACAAGTTTCGAACTGAATTTTTTTTCAAAAACCACCCTTGAATCCAAACCATATCTTTTGATCAATTTTATAACCAAAATAATTTTCAGACCCATCTGTGTCGTATTTCCGCAGATACTTGTATGACAAAGTTTGAACATCAAGCTTTAAAGCTTCCAGTTATTAGGTTCTAATAACAGTTTGAATCTTTTACAATCGCCATTTTGTTTATATCTGACAGTTGGTCGTTGTCAAAGATATTAAGCAGGGTACTCACCTAACCGTGTAACATGTAACGTATCTGATACTGTATCAAGTGAGTACGTAGGCACGAGCCTACTGCGAGCCGCTCGCGGGTGGAGCGCAGTGTGCTCGCAGCGACCCGCCGACGGTGGTTTCACTGCGAGCACTAAAGGCGGATCCGGGAGGTCGTAGCTGGATACGCGGTTACCGTGGACGAGCCGTACCCACTTGCAGATTGATACAGTATCAGATACGTTACATGCTACACTCTTGGTGAGTACCCTGCTTTAGAAGAACGAGATGTGCTATGAGCAGTTCATACTGTGTGGAATTGTTCTGCCCAGTGTCGCCGGTTTTGTTCACCAATACTACTGCACACCTTCGCTTACACTAAGGACGTATCGTTTCAGTTGGCACTAATACATAGAACAGATTTCTATGCGTACACGTCCCGATAGTATTCAAAGTACCCTAATTAGGTAGTACTCCGCCTACGGTCCGGCAGCCAACATAGCATATCTCGTTCTTCTAATATCTTTGGTCATTGTTATGAGACGTAGTGTAGTTCGTCACTTTGGTTGAATATTGCTCTAACTTTGCCTTACCAAGTTCTGAGGTGTCAAAGTTTTCCAAAGACGATTTCTTATAATCTATTTAACAATTTCTCATTTTGAGATTTAATCTTCTGTAAAGTATTTAATATTTAATTAGGACCCTGGTCCTATCTTGGAATGGCATTAGGGAAATGTAGGTAGAACCTTATGCAATGAATTATTACGCCCTTGGTTTATCGACTGTTTTGGTAAAACCCTTCAAGCCACAAAATACAAATTTCAGAGGAGACGATAAGAAAGAATTTTACAGATTCGTAAAACTATTTTAAAATCTAGAAGTTAGTAAAATATTGTAATTCTATTTATGACTAGCTGTACCCTGCCATGCGTTGCTGTGGCTCAGTCTGTCTGTGCAGATAGAGAAACAATAGCCAACAACGTCCAACACATGGCACTATTTAAAAAAAAGAAGATATTTTACCCGTCGCAGGTGCTGCAAAAGCTGTTTTACCTGTCACAGGTGATATATATATATATAATATAGGTATATAAAAACACGCTTGTATTTGAATGCAATGTTGTGTATAAATTTTAAAGCAATCTTTGAAGAACTTTTGGAGGTTTTGAACAAACGAACATTTACATATTTATTTATATAAATGGATTTTGAAAAATTTGAGTGTAGTAATATAATCCACGAATTTCTCGAAATAACCAAAAAAGGTGCGTAAATTTTGTTTTTACCATTAAATTCCTTTATCATGTTATGCTTTGAAAACTATTCTATATGAAACCACTGCAATGTGACTCACAAAAATGTGGCTTGAACAGTTTTACCAAAACACAGTCAATATGGTTCAATATCCCGCATTTCCCTTTAAACTAAAATTCAACAATTCACATGATTCAACCTCAGAATCAGAAATTGGTAAATATATGATGAGAAATCGGCTTTGGAAATTTTCACACATACAAAGTAAAGTGAAGTGACGATTTGGTTCCGTAATTGAATACTTTGTGAAATAATTGTTTTCAATATAAAATATTGTCAGTGTAAGTCCAATACCGCGGAAGAAGGGACAAAAACTATCTAGGGATGTACAAGATGCTCTTGCTTGCTTGTGTACTGTGGATGGTTCATTTGCAGTATTGACTTTAACCGAATTCCAGCAGTCTATCGGTCAATTTCAATATTTGACATCACCAATCAATGCGGCTTGTCTCTTCAACTGAATAAAAAAAAACTTGCCAAAAGAACTTTTAAAATGATTGGCTCTTACGCGGTATTGAACTTACACGGATGATATGATAATTATTTGAAGATGAGATTCAATCTCATCAATGGCATTCCATTGAAACTCTTTATACAATGAAAGGAATTGATTCTACCTATGTATATGTATCTAGTTTGTATGTTTTGATGCATTAAGATTTCAAGTCAGTAGTAAATAATGTTCCATATTTTTGTATTTGTGGGTAGCTTTTTGATTCCCTAGTTGTGGGAATTTGTCGTCCATATCACTGGAGGCATCTTGACGCGTGCAATGTGCGTTGGCCTTTATTAGATCATAAGTATTTTATGTAGGTTAGCTAAAACTTAAATAATAACTTTGTACACAGTAAAACATCCGAGAATATCGCCAACCATAATATGTTTTACATAACTGCTAGGAGTTTTTTTGAGTGTGTCTCATTTGCCGAAAGAGTATTTCTGTTTGGCATTTAATTATTCCACGCAATACTTTCTGAAATTATTTATTTAATATATAGTTTAATTATTTATTTTATTTTTTTGCGGTAGATGGTAAAATATAACATATCGTTGGTAAAGTTTGTACCTTCTTTTAAGCTATTTATTCCTTTTTTCTATTAACTCGGCAGCTATTTGAGTTGTGAGATTCTTTTTCCATAGCTAAGTTGTTTTTGAAATAATCAGTTTGTTTTTTGCAAATTATATTTGCAAATAATTAAGGAACGAATCTCTGTCCTCTGAAATTGACGAGACTTAAAAAGTTTCACTAAATCTACACCCTTTCATACCTTGTAAGATTTCTTTATTTAATTTAACCCGTTGTCCCACTGGTCGGTAAGCAATCGACATCAACCAAGTGCTGTAAGACCCTGCGCAGAAAATAAAGTTCGCTATAGTGAGAACATTCAGTGGAATTAGAGGTAGGTGTTGTACCTTGAATACAATTTGAACATATTGCTCTACACCACTTATTGTGTTCATTTTAGTTAAAAGTTAACGATAGACAAATAAACTTAATTATTTATTTCTACTTCTAACGGCGAGAGGTAATTTAACACCACGGTGCGCTAAAATAACACTAAATCAAAAGTTGAATTTATTTTAAAGACTAGCTGTACCTTCCCTGCCTGTGGTCAGTCTGTCTGCAGATAGAGAAACAAACAGCGTTTTGCTGTTACGTATAACAGATGGCGCTGTTTTCAAAAGCATGTTTTACTTGTCACAGGAGCTATCTATATAATACAGGTATATAAAAACACATGTGTATTCGAATGCAACGTCATGTCAAAATTTCAAGGCAATCAGTGAAAATGTTTCGGTTAAGATTTTTGAACAAACGAACATTTAAAAATTTTTTATGTAGATAACAAAATAGAGTTTTCTTTTAAATTATACACAATTAATATAGTGTTTTTATAAAATAACGGAAAATTAAATTACCGAAATTAAAAAAATATATTAGTAGCTATGCCTTGAACAATGGAGATTTTTGGGCATTCAGTTTTGGATTCGCAGCGCGCATTAAAAAAAATCGTACCTCCGAATATTAATATGGAATCATATAAACTGCTTACTGTGGTTTGAAGCCATTGAATCCACCTATATTTCATTGTTTGACTCATATTTGTAGGTTTTATAATTGAGCTGTTTGCGGAAATTTTAAAATAAATTGAAATAATCGTCTATTTAGGCAGCCATCGCTCTAGGCCTTGAGACTTAAATATGGGTAGCCATCGTTCGACTGGTTAGGGACTAAAATGATTACCTTTTCTTGACAAACTATAAAAATCATTGCCGTTAAACTATATGACTTTTTAACTGACAAACAGGATAGTAATGTCATCTAGTAGTCATGCTTCAAAATTGTATACTTGTTAAGTGCTGGAATTTTGAATTTGTTTTAAGATAAAACGTATTCTAGGTACAACACTTTCCCCTAATTGGCAGCTCCTACTTAAGTTGTGAGATTTTTAAAGAGATAAGTTTAAAAAACAAAACTTGTTCATTTGTTCATTTTATGGATATTATGTTTTTGCAAATGAATTGATTGTGTGGTCTCTACATATAACCAAGACTGTAAATATGTAGGTTCATTGAATCTACACCTCACCCAGTTGTGCTCTTCATGTTGACTATCTTTTGGGCACATAAAAACTAATCTATTTCTATTTCTTATTACATACGTGATTGACGTGACGAATAATTACATTATACATATTACATTACATAATGATGAATTTAATATTTAGCTGATATTTGATCGCATTTACGATACATTCCTGCGGCCTTATTCTGAAATATATGTTTAATTTAAATTGTATATCTCTGCGATGATTCAGAATAATGTCGCTGGCTTCAATTAATAGTAATAATAATAATTTTCGTTTAATTCAGTTAAACAGCGCGGTGAGTGCAATAACACTGTCTGCTATTTAAAAGAATTGCATAGTGATTAAATGATATATAATTGAAAATGGTATAAATAAAATTTTTAAAAAGTTAACATAGCACTTGTACTTCGAAGGATTGAGGAAAATTCTCCATCCATAGTGTAGGGGCGCACCAAAAATATTAGAAGAACGAGATATGCTATGTTGGCCGCCGGACCGTAGGCGGAGTACTACCTAATTAGGGTACTTTGAATACTATCGGGACGTGTACGCACAGAAATCAGTTCTATGTATTAGTGCGGATACCTTAGCGTAAGCGAAGGTGTGCAGTAGTATTGGTGAACAAAACCGGCGACACTGGGCAAAACAATTCCACACAGTGTGAACTGCTCATAGCACATCTCGTTCTTCTAATATCTTTGGGGCGCACCCTGCCATTGGGCGACAGCCTGGACGAGAGTGTTTTCCTATGACTAGCCTTCAAAGCATAGAACAGGATGATTCTAAATAATATAATATAACAGACTCCAATTATGTAAACATATTTATGATATTCCATTTAAGCAATCTATTATTGAGGTTTGTCTCAAATTCATACTATAAAATAAGTAATGTTCATAATGACTCTTTCAATTATTTTTGACAAAAGTATGCCAAAGATTCTAGGATTCTAAATTCCATTCCAGAGAGGGACCTCATTGAGCTTTTGAATGTTCGGTGGAAAATGTTGCCCAGTGACACTTCATACAATAATTGTTTTTGTACATTTATATTTTATTGTTAATTGTAATTTAAGAGTTAATAAAAATAAAATACAAATGGATGCCTTCATTTTATTATTAGTCCCTTTCTAAGTTCCTTCACCATCACGGCTTTGCTCTGAATCCGAGGGCGGGATTAGGTCTTTTTTACAAGTATTCTCCACGTGTCAATGGCTAGGACGGGCCTAGTCATTCTTCTCCAGTTTCTGGGCTTTCCTATTCCCCAGTCTGCTTCTAGGATTTTCTTTTCATAGAATTTTGCACTGTAAAAAATGTTTGTAGTTTACTAAAATAAATCTTATTCAATCGGCAACAAAATTTAACAATGAGAAAAGATTGAAGAAGAAGACAATACAAAATAAATCTAATCGAAACATGAAATAGAACAAGACAAAGAAAGATAAAAAGGTAACGGTCATAACTAGGAATCGAAACCAGGAATTCTTGTCTTATTGGGACAGGTGTCTTAAACCACTCGACCATTTGAATGAGATAAGAGTTCTTGCTTTTTGTTTAGATCAGCCATTTTAAAATAATAAATTTACTACTGCGTCAATCTTCAACGCGCACGCCTAACGTGCGGTTGTGTGTTAACTTAACTTTTTGTTGTGAAAAACACTTATTTAGCTTCATGGAAAATATAAAAACTTAAAGAATATTTATTTAAAATATCTTTTTTTAAGCAAGAGAAAAAAACATTTTTCTGAATAAAATAAGTAGCTATTCTGGGGACACTTATTATGGTAGGTTATACTATTTTTATAAATATATCAACAGGTTATCCGTTAAGACAATAAATCATTTGTGAAAATATCCGGCGATACGAGATGCAAATGAATTCCCGAGACGATTAGTTTCATCGAAGTAAAAGTAGGTATTACTTTGACAAAAATCGTTGCATGATTAAGTATTTCTAATTAACTATTTATTAACTACTCTACAATATTAATAATACCTCCAACTTCAGACATTTCCCATACATTCTGATGGCAACATGCTACACTAGCGTTTCTTAGCGGCACTAGTTTCATGAGCCTTGGTTTTCTTTCATACATTTTGATGGATTTTATGTGAAACATATTCTTTATTTTACATTAATAAATGACATAAATAAAAAAGATAATCCACATAAGACCTTACTGCTTTTTTACTCATACACAAAATAAGTATTAAAGTTTAGAAAGGTTATAAAATACTTATATAATTGTGAGAAATTAAAAAAAAAACCATACGTAATAAACACAGAATGCTACACGGAACTCAACTAACACAGCTTCGCTGACCTTACCTTTAAAATTTAATAAGTATATTTTTCATGGTAAAATCTATAATCCACTTTTTTTTAATCAATATCATTTTATTTGCTGTATTTAAGGCCAAGTATAATAGGTACCCTGTTCAGAACGAAACTACAACAATGCCCCCCAGCGGAGAAACTAGGTTTTACTAGCCATTTAAAGACAGTTCTGTACTAAAAAAGTTCTGTTGAAATTCGTAAGATGTCACTAATTATAACTGACTTATATTGTATGTCAATATTTGATTTTTTAAAACACTTTCCCACTGCAGAAGGCTCCGCGCTGACATAAAAAATACTATAGGTAGGTACCTAGGTAGGTACATCAATGTGCTCTGACCGTAATAAAAAAACGTGCTTGAAGACTATTCAAGAGTAAAAAATGCATGTTTTGAAGGATAACAAAAAAACATGCTTTTTGTAAGCTTTTTTAAATAAGGATCATAGAAGAAAACAACGGTGCCTAAGTAAATAATATGTAATGCATTATTAAAAACAATGTCATGACACAAGTAAAAATAAATTACTACTAAATTGCTACTTATAAATTCACATATTTATAAGTGGCATGTGATAAAAAAAAATTAAAAATTATAAAAATATGGGATTCGAACCCGGGTCCTGCATAACGAGTGTCGAACACTCTGCATCTAGACCGCAAAGAGAGGTATCTTGCGCGACGAGAACCGCGTATACGACGTGTACTCCTCAATTGACTTGTCCCGCGCAATTTTAAAATTTGAAAAACTCACTTACGGCTGTTTTTTTACTAAAAAAACTTGTCACGCACATCTGCGAGGGTAATTAGTCGCGTTATCGGCCTTGAGTCACTTGACGGTCATGAGTCGGTTTTACTCCGGTCCTTGAAAATGCATAACGCGCGTAAAGAAGTTTCACTTCAATATATAAAAATCGTATGTAAAGTACATAGAAATAAAAATTATGAACGTATATAGCATGTACCAAATAAGAATCAGCTAAGCACACCTCACAATAAATGTAATATTATTTTACTTATACAATAAAAAATTGTGAAGACGAATCGTATCGACCTAACTCGATGAACATCTCTGATGCCTGTCCTCAAAATCAATGACAAAACATATTTACATAATATACACAAGTGTGTGTGAGCATGTCCACGTCGAAAACTAACACATGTATAAACACGTGCACAGCAAGACCGTTTGTCAATTTATAAAAAATTACTGGCAAACTTCTTCGTATATACAAGTAGGTATTATCTTCGCTGACTGATGACACGCAAGATTTTGTTGAAAATTCCAAGTGTCGTTCCGTGATTAACGCCATCTGTTGACATATTTAAAAATAAGCCTTCAGTTCTAATTTCTGCCGTTGTAGCTGAATTAATGTCGCCACTTTACGGCAAAATAATTTATTATTTTAATAAACTCGAAACTCTTAAACAAATGGTAATTTAAAAATGTGAAAATAATTTTAAAAAGTGGACAAAAATAATAGAAACTATTCCTCGTTCCTTTTTTTAGAATAAATTTAACCAAAGTTTAGTAAACCGCATTTACAAAAACATTAAAGATAGTGCCTAGGAAATAATTATACCACAACCTTATTCTTTTTTTTTTTAAAATTTCTGAACGAAGTCTTGAAGAAAAACCTTCAAGGTATTTTTTGATATATTCAAAATTTAAAAATATTTTTTGAACAATACGAAAGGACGGCCATAAAAAGGTCATATTTCTGATTTAATTTTGATAAATGCTAAGTCTTTATAAATAATAAAAATATATAATATTTTTTTTTCCGGCTAAGAACATCATATTTACCGTATTGCGTAATAATATGTTCATTATTTCGAATTGATAAATTACTAGACACCGCCTTAAGGAACTCCTATTATATTTCATCAACTAACCTTTCAACGATTTGGAGTGTTTTTGTTGTTTGTAATTATTATATCCGTAAACTGCACACAGAACCCCAACTCTTTGAACATTTTTTTTATCAATATTGATGAAAAAAATTAGAACGCGCAAAACACAGCCATCGGGTACGTTGTTTATGCCAGGTACTAAATAAATTCAATTTACCGCCATTCTAAGGTATGTCAAAAGTCAATTTGCTGCACTAGCAACCTCTAGCGACCAATTGCCTCCATTTCACTACTATCGGGTATTTGGTTTCGCTAATAATCGGTAGATGGTGTGGCGCTTCAAATATTGTTCAATATTGTTTTATCGTAATAAAAATCCCAATATATTTTTTTTTTCGCCATCACACAATGTTTTCCCAATCAGACGATATTTCCTCCATCACATGATGATTCCCCTTCAAACGATGTGTCCCCCATGACCGAAGTTTTCTAGATCAGAGGGTATTTCCCATCACACGATAAATAAATGTATTTATTAAATATTATTTATCACAAACAATATTTTGTTTTTTTTTTCAATTTTCTTATAAATTTCTATATTCTTTATTCTTATTATGATATCTTATTAGAGGTATAGTTTTAGGGAGGAAATCCATAATTAGTTTATTTTGGCTTTACCACACATGTACAAACTGATAAAATATTAACTGTCGATTTCATGAAAATAAATAAATTCATGTTTCCCCCACCACATGATGCTTTCCCCATCACACGATGTTTCCTCTGACTAGGGTTGCTAGATGGTCCAGATAAACAATCGAACATTTTTTATCAAAGGGTTTCCCCCTTCGATTTTTTTTGGTACAGTTATCAAAGGGTCCTTACGTAATAAACCCCTTTTGTTTTGGCCAAAACAAACAGAAAATTACCGAAACTTCTCAGGGTGACCACAATTAAACACTTAGTAAACATTTTAACTTATATTTATTATTGCTATTGGTAAGCATAATTGCCACTAGATGATACAGCTTTAAATAATCTTAATATAATAATAATATTGCCCGAAATTGTATCTTTAAATTCAGTGCAACTGACATTTAAATTGAAGAAAACACATAATTCGCTTTTTACGGTATTCACACATAGTAGATTTCTTTCGTTAGTCCATACATTACCTATTACACTAAAAACTCTTTCTACGAAGGCATTGGAGATGGGAACACTGCACACATATTGTACCATTTTCAAGAGATTTGAGCAAGTCTTGCTACCATCCGCCAGAATCGCTCACGGATTTTGCTCTGTAAATTATCTCGTGAGTGAGGTATATATGTCGCGTATTTTCAAAAAACCGATCATTCTATTGTCCGGTTTTCCAAAATTATCTAGGAAAAAAAAATCTTCCGGACATCTGGCAACCCTACCTCCAACACTTGATGTTTTCCCCTTCACACGATGTTTCCCCTACTAAATGACTTTTTTCCTATACAGGATGTTTCCTCCACCACGTGATATTTTCCCCATCACACGATGTTTCCTCCACCACATGTTTTCCCCATCACACGATGTTTCCTCCACCACATGATGTTTTCTCCTATACACGATGTTTCCTCCAACATATCATGTTTTCCCCATCACACGATGTTTCCTCTACCACACGATGTTTTCCCCATCACACTATGTTTCCTCCACCACATGATGTTTTCACCATCACGCAATCTTTTCCCATAACACGATACTATGGATATTTAACCCATCGCATGATATTTCCTCCATCACACAATGTTTTCCCCATCGCACGATGTTCCCCATCACTCGAAGGAATAAAGACATGCGTTTTACGAAAAAATCGTAGATATATTTATGAATATAGCAAATAACATAACTTGTGTACCTACCTACAACTTGTTGTATACAGGGTGATGTTGGTGAGGTTGATGTTGATGTTTCTGTTATTAGTTCCTAGCTGGGCTGTTTTAAAATAACCAAACTAAATTATATTCTAGGACTACATATACAATTTCGTTCGCACACTTGTGGATAAGGATTTTTCTGATAATGATTAATCGTTTACGATGATTACAAATAAATAACCCCACGCTGAATCACGGATACGCCCCACATAACTGCATACCTACAAAATTATATCTTCTGACTTAAATGACAAATTATATATTTGTTCCATATAAGTTAAGCATAACTAACTGTAGGAGGCCTAAGTTTAACTTTTACTGATGAAAGAAGGTTTCTTGGGAACCGGTTGATAATTCAAATAATACAATTGTTTATTTATTTTTCTAACCTTTTTTTTCACAAGCCACAATGAATGTCACTGCTTTTTAGTGAAGATATTTGCATTCGTGTGTCGTGTAGTGGTGTGCGTGCATATTTATTGCTAGAAATTATATACACGTACAGCTAGGTAGTAGTGTTGGGTAGGATAATAATATGATATCAGATTGTACGGGGCCGCCATGAGCCAATCTGCGCCAAACGCCAGTAAAATTTTGGCGCCCCTTGTCAAAACCAGTAGACGCCTATGTAGGTGATCACCGTAATTATTAATTTATTTATTTATCCTTTCTTTACATTGTATCTTTTTTAAAGTTAGAATTTTAAACCTCACTAGGACAAGCCTGTGTTGAGGTTAATAATTTTACAAAATAATAAAAAAAATAGCACAAAGATTATATATTAAGATAAAAATATTGTTACATTGACGTTTCTACGAATTGGATACCTACATGGTACCTATCAGCCTATTCATTACAGTAATGTTAAATGTAGGGTGTAAACATGTAGGGTGACCATGATACATTGATATTTAATTTAACAGAGAAGAAAGAAAGAGGGAAAAAATAATTTACACTATAAAAAGAAAAGGATGAAAAAATAAACGTATTCAAAATATTATGCCACAATCTAAAAACACAAAGATTAATACTCGGATGATTTATATTTTTGTGCAGCGCCGTTTTTATGAAACGTAATCTCGAGGGCGATGTGTTAGGACCAAAGATATTAGTTCTTCTAATATCTTTGGTTAGGACTGTTAGGAATTAGATATATCAGCGGTTTGGCGCCTTGGCAATTCGGCGCCCGGAGAAGACTGAGTTTGTGTGAGGTACTAAAATACTGAAATGAGGTGTCCAACCTCAAGTGAAATGAGGTGTCTGATTTTTGTATCAGAGCGGTGAGGTGGTGAAGTGAGTATGGGACATTTGTAGTTCATTTTGTATGAGGTACACAACAGTACTAGGTAGAGTTTTTTTCTGGCCATGAGACGCCGAGTTCAGCGTCCCCTTAAATATATAAATAGTTTTTCAGGTTTTTTCCGACGTGAAAAAAGCTGACAATATTGCATTTCAGTCGGTGTCGTGATTGTCCTTTTTTACGACAGATACTGACTCGATTATAATAATGTCTGGTGTCAATCTTCAGTGTTAAGTCGTTGGATAATACCTGTTTAATTTTATTTCGTGTTTTGAATTTATATTTTGTTGGTATGGTTTTAATAATAAGTCAGTAAGTAAGGGAACAAAACATTAAAAAATAAGCTTAATTAGACGCTTTTGGCCACATTCGCCAATCAAGTTGAGCGATTGCTAAGTTGAAATGTAAATACCTTGAGCACAGCTGCGGACTTGAAAAGTTTAACTAATCATATTTTAACTTTTTAAACTACTAAGCAGTTATAATATTCTTAAATAAATCTACTTAAATTTTACTCTAGTTTGCGGTAATGAATGAACGCAAATCTTGGAAGCGGAAATTAACCCCCTTCCCGATATCCGATCGATATGAAACTCGATAGATAGACTCGTTGTTGATGAAACTGCATTCTGTAAACTTTTGGTGGCAATAACGTACACACACGTGGACGTATATGCATTTATCTGAAATCGGATGACATTACAGCAGTTAATATACGAAATAAATGTATACGGAGCGGACCACTCCAATTGCGCCATTTACCTATTACCTAACTCCTTTGTAGATTATTATATTTATATTATGTAGTCAGATGATTACAGACTCTATTCCCTGTCTTAATCAAATGAACTCTAATTGATTGTGTGTAAATTTCGTTCATCGCATTCACCAACAAATGAAATTACAGATTGATTGACATTAAACAAACAGCGATCAACAAGGATCTCTGGTTTAATAAACTGCGCTTCCTAAACAAATTATTTACTGTCAATTTGCGAATCCTGAAATTAGATTGGGGAAATTGTGGTTTAGGAACCAATATAGAATACTTAGTGATATTACTGGTTCGATATGTTCCCTTTATGGACGACACATACAAACATTTACAAACTTGCTTGCTTGTTGCTTGGGGTTATGTACAGGGCCGTCTTAAGCCCGGAAGAGGCTCATGGGCATAAATAAACACCTCACTAGATCGATATCTTCGGGCTTTTTGAATGAAACAAATTCGTCCTTTATTTAACCATTGATATGCCAATATATAGACAGTACAATTTTCATTCGGAGCTTACTTATTCTACTAAAAAAATGTTTGTAATGTCAAAATATTACCTCAAGACAGGAACGAACCACTAGGCCTTTTGTTTCCGATCGAGAAATGATAGTCACAAACTGACAGACATCTCGCTAATATTGTAAAAAAGAAAAAATATATGAAAACTACACGAGAATGGCGTATTTTGAGATCAAAAAATCAAACAACCATAATGTTGCACTCAGCCAGCACCCACCCACCTTTCAACAGTTTATTCCATAGATTTTCAGAGTATTTCATTGGTGGATATAGTTAGGCAACAATATGACGTCACAATATTTCGGTTCCAATTTCTGATCGAAGTTATACCTCCCTGGCCATGGGCATTCTTGAGTTTGGGGGTTCCTCTTGAAACCTACAGGAAAACAACGAACCATTGTGGTTCGTGCAAAACAGTGCTAGGCCACCTAATTGTTATTTGGAGATACATGAGCATTTAAAAGATTAAATAATTGAAAAAAAAACACCGTTAGTATCATTTTGAATTGTCTTTTACACAATTTAAGTATGAAAATATTCTTTTGAATTTGGAAAGGTCAAATAAAAAAACTAATCATAAAAATTATAATTTTTTAATGTGCAGACTACCCACATAGAAAATCTAAAAGAATTGCGAATACTGCACATTAGTCCTTATTCCTTAATAACCTCAGAGCCTGTGTACTTATGATATCCCCAATTGGAGTAAGTAACGAGAGTGAATGAAGTGGAAAATTAAGCTGATTCTAAATTTCACTAAAATCATTATACTTTTAAAAAGACTGAAATTGATCCCGAAAAAGGAACTTAAGTGAAAAATATAATAACTTATAAATTATGATTCTTTATATATATATGTATAAGTTTATATATATTTAATTGTACGTAGAATTAATAAATCGTCATTTAAAAACCATTCAAACCGTAAGAGAACTTAAACACGCTGTGATTGGTCGGCGGGTTCTGGCAGAACTTACACCCACGGGTTGGTCGGCCGGTTGCATTGTTTCATTATTAGAATGCGGAAAATTTTGTGCAAACTTGTGCTGCGTAGACTCGCACACGGGGTACCACCGCGGTATACGAATTATTTCAAAAGAATTCATATTTTTTGGAAATCTTGGTAAGTATTCAAATTGGGATTTGTTGATTTCATTTCATTTTCGACAAAAATGTTGTACGTATGAATTCACGCGTACTCCGTTAGATTTTGATCATTTTTGAAAGGCTTTGAAAAATCCAAACTTTGAAAATTATTTAATTTTATTATTTACTATGAAATCAAAATTTAAAAATATTAAAAAAAACTGGTATTTAGATTTTCAGACGGAGATCGTGAATTCGATTTCTGCCGTGCGCAAAAATACATTGACACGTTTTTTTCTTTAAGAATTTGGCGTTGTTAGCGTTGTCTAGGTGTTGTGATGTAATTATTATTATTATTTTTTGATTGACGTTGCAAAAAAAAACAGATTTTATAGGAGTCGTAAAGAACATTCGTACGCAAATAAATTAATAATATAACACAGGTATTAACAATGTCTCGATTGATACCACTATAAAAAATATCCGATTTTATTTGTAAAATTTTTCGTATTTTTCAAAAGAAAAATCAAACGTAGGAACTTCAAAGAAACAAGGTAAGTGACGATGAAAAATACAAATTTAGATTATTAGGCAGGGTCACGAAAATGTTTCCATCAAAACAATATGTTGAATCATCACATTTGAGGAAAAATCGTTAGCCTGAATTCATAATACATAACAATGGTAGCTTACTAATGCAAGGTGTTTGTTGTTCGCAAAGAAAATCCTTGAACTTATGGAGCGACCTCCCACCACCCACAGAACATCGAATGCTGTAATAAGTAACTAGTAATATTCTGTGTGCATCCGAAAAAGTATGTTTCTAATTCTCTTTTTTAATAAATTAAAAACAAAATTTCCTCTGAAATCGTAGGATTTGTAAGTAGGTACTAAAATACCTACCTACTCAATTATAAACCGTATAATTTTAAAATTTCAAATAAGGAATTGTCCAATTTGTTCAAATAAACGTCACTATCTATTCATTTTTCAAACTTTCAGGTTAGTAAGGACGCCAACTACTGATATTTTTAATCTGTTTGATGTTCCAAGTTTACAAAAAATCTATGCTAAAAATATTCTAGTTCATCACTTAAAAAATAAACCAGAGGCAAACCCCTCTCACGATCATAAAACCAGAGCCAAGCAAACAGACATGCTAAATATTCCTAAATGTAATTCTACCTTTGGACAAAGAAACTCTGAATTTTTAGCAATTAAATTATATAATAAACTCCCTCTCTACATCAAACAAAGGAAAACGAAAAATAACTACATTAAGGACATCAAATCTTGGCTTAAGGAAATATCGGAAGAAGAACTAGCCAATATATTTAAAACATCATCTTAGTTACTGAAAACGTATACTAACATATATAGTCCCCCTCAGCACAGGATCTCCTAGTGAGGAGGACTTCAATGATCTGTTTTAATTTTATATATATATTTTATTTCATGTGCCATACAAAAATGTACCTAATTATTTAAAAAGTAACTAAATAAAAAAATAAAATATTGAAAAGCTCAGTCAAAGTTATCCACCCAGTCAAAGCTAGCCATCTAGTCAAAGTAAGGACGGGTTGTTTCGGAGAATCTGAACAATTCATCAAATTTCAACGTTCATTTTCAAGGTCTGTGAAAGATTTTTTCAAGTTCTATTTTTATTTCAGTTTTGTCAAGCAACTAGCCTACAATGAAATAAAAACAGAACTTGAATAAGTCTTTCACAGAACCCAAAAATGAACGTTGAAATTTGATGAATTGTTCAAATTCTCCGAAACAACCCGTCCTAAGTGTTTGGTTTTGAAATGAGAATATACATGGTTCCTACCGGAATGTCATTTATACAGTTTCTACCCCTCCGTAACCATCACCTTTCTAGAAAATTATTTGAATTGTGGAACATGACTTTGGCAATAAATATTTCAATTCGAGTGCGATTGTTTTTTAAAAGAGAAGGATAGGGACAGATGGGACTACTTTGGAAGCAAGTTGTTGGTGTTGTTCGTGCACATAACCTCGTTGAAAAGTAAAAAGAAAGAAGTTGTCTTGTTGTGGCGATAATTACCTGAAGGTATCGCGGTGGTGATTGTGTTGGGTAATATTGGTTGGTTATCCAGTTTTCCTTCCTTCCACACCTAGTTCATTCCTACACATACTATCACCTAATTCCAGGAAACACCAGTTCATTTCGTTTAGTTTAAATTAAATAATTGTTAAATTAAATTGGACCGTAATCAGTCCATTTTTAAGTGAATCTGAAGCAGTAATTCGTAAGCAGTTTCGGATGCATCAGTACGGCTTGCTTGAATAAAAAAGTGGATACAGCAAATTTTTAAAACCGGAAACGAAACGTATAACCAAACGGTCGAGTTAAAACAGAACTTCGCTTCGTTCAGTCAATAAGGCAGTATGGTGCCACGTTCTCTTCTGCTAATTCTTCTAGGCTGATTTCAAGTGGAAATACTATTATATCCTATTATATACTATTATATGGGCCCGTGGGCAGGCCCAGGGGCCCTAGGCCTTTATGTTCTTGTTCAAATGTGGGTTTTTACCTATCTATCATGTCTCGTATCAATAAAAAAGTGTTTATTTCTAATATATTTATATTACTAAGAAAATTTACGATATTTATTTTGACATATAGTAAATAAGAAAACTATAAGTTCCATACAAAATTGAATGGAAACAAATGGTTATTTTAGTCCGATAACCAGAGATGTGCAAAATGGGTACCCAAAACCATTTGAAATACAAAATGGAAATGGGTCAAAACTTTTCCATTTGAAAATGCAAAATGCAAAATGGTTTTTAGAAAAGCATTTCAAATGCAAAATGCAAAATACCCATTTTCAAAATGCATTGAAAATGCAAAATGGTTTCTCAGGTCAAACAATTAAAATAATTATAGAATTTTTAAACAGTTTTGTCATTTAATAATGGACATCAATGTAGAAAAAACATATTACATGATGGTAAATCAAAAAATGCCACGACTACGGATTATGAACCACAAAGAATTTGCGCGGGACAAATGTTGCCAACGTAAAAACATAGAAACTGCTATCTAACATTTAATATTACAGCGTCATGGCCCCATGTTCAGTATTTGAATCAGTATTTTTTGTAATGGTATCACTCAATTGCCAGGGCTCCTACTAGGGAGCAACTTGACAAATGTAAATTATCTCTCATAGCGTGGTTGAGGACCGACTGATATTTGGGGCTTATGAAAAAAAGATGAGTGGAGATAGTAGGAAGAATGTTGCAAAAAAGCATTTAAAATGGAAAATGCATTGAGAAAAGCATTTAAAATGCAAAATGCAAAATGGTTTTTAGAAAAGCATTTAAAATGCAAAATGGAAAATACCCATTTTGTATTTTGCATTTCCATTTGAAATGGATTTATTTGAAATAAAGTACATCTCTTCCGATAACCCAGAGCTCCGTCTTACTTACATTCTCCTGACATCGTAGATCTTCATCTCTTTTGAATTTCGTAAACACAGTTTTGTATTGGAAATTTAAGCATCGATTAGGCAAATATTAAGTAACTACTTGCTGCTTCACAAACTCTACAATAATTATAACATCCCGCGGTTTTCACGAATACGCGTTATTGATTATTATAAGAATGAATTGCTCTGAATACATACCCAAATGATCAACAATAAATTCTCATAAAAAATGTACGATACCGGCTTTGCTTATTCCAAATCCGCTTGTACCAGAACGTGCTGGGAAAGTAGGTATTCCTTAGTTGGCGAAAAAACAGTCAATGAGTCGTTCGCAGTCTGTTTGTCTTGCCGTCAGTCAGTCAGTCAGTCAGTTGATTCAGTCAGCTGTTGTGGAGTGCGCGGGCAACACTGTGAGATTGTCAGATCCGTCAGTGCGCAGGACGGTGGCGCGCAAAACGGTCAGTGTTGCACTGATTCAGAACGCCGGTTTCGCGCGCTTTTTATCGTGTTTTTTATTTGACTAATCAAGTACTGCGAGTTTTTCTGTGTGCTACTAATTATTTTGTTTTTGCGTGCAAATTGATTTGTGTGATTTTATTGTATGCTCGTGATTTTTAACAGTGATCATTTCGGATTTTAACAACTGAGGGATTTGGAATTAAAAGGTTTTTATAATATTTTTTTATATTTGTAAGATAAGATAGATATTTAAGATTAAAAATATGTGTAGATTTGTAATGTATTATTATTTATACTATTGATTTTTGATTGTATCAGCCACAATCCGGTTGTTTATAGCTCCCTGGCATTGACTAATATTATTGCCGACTTCTGTTGTTTCTGATTTCGGCAAAGTTGCAGAATTCCACTTCACGCTTTACACTCACAAAATATTTATATTAAACTTCATTTCAACTTAATTACTACATGAAACAACTATTTACGTCGGGGAAACATGCACAAAATATGTTAGTAGGTTATCATACACATAATTCTAAACACAACGTCAAAACTCTCCCAACGTAAATAGTTGTTTCTTGTAGTTGAAGTTGAAATATTATGAAAATAATTTGTGAAATTTTACCCACGTCTATCGAATATGATTTTTCTTCACACAGCTAATGGATGCCTAGCCGGATTCATATTATTTACAGATTTATGTTTTAATCTATTCATTAGCATGAATAGTAATTCATAGTTATGCCCTGAAGATGCCCGTAACAAAGTGAAACCGGCTATATATATAAATGCATATATTTTTATATCAGCTCGAACGCATATCGGGAAATGGGTAAATTTCCACTCACAAGATTCTACTTCATTCAAGAAAACAAAAATGGAATTCATTTGAACCTATTTAGACGTATGAAAATAAAATACTATATACAATAGTCAAATAAAATACGAGTAGTATATACAATTGGCAAATAAAATAGTATATGCAATAATTGGCAAATAAAATAGTATTTATAATTTTATGGACTTTTATTTATTTATTTAATAGACACAAAATACAAGCATACTCAAACACTAGTAATGATTTAAACAAAAATAAAAATTAACTGTGGCATTTGACTACAGAAATTATATAATTAATACAAGCTCTAGAAGGAGATACAAGTAAATACAAAATATTATAAACAAGTATGAGTAGACTTAGGTGAAATTAATAATGATTGTAAAGCCTTTTTGTACCTAGATTCTATGCAGTAAAATAGAATTACAAGAACCTGACAACTGCTACTTTACTGTATATTTAACTTACAAATAGGTAGATGCCAAATGTTTTCAATAGTAGCTACTAACTCTTATCGTTATTATTATTATGAACTATAAGTTCTTGAGCCTTGAGATAATTTTCTTATGAAAAAGGCGCTATAGAAATAAACCAAACATTATTCATCTAGGGTTTCGATATCAAGATTACCGAGTTCGCCTACTTTAGTTACTGCATCAAGCCCGAGCTGAAGCAGTCGCCAGAATTACCTTTTGAGTTAGTTTCACTTTCTTTTGTTCTACTTCACCGCGCCATATTTTTGACTGATCACCGTTTTGTTTCACGTCAAGATAAACGACTTTTTTAATATTGTAAAATCAAAAATTTAAATTGTTTAAGTGGAACGAAAGCACAGACGTTTTTACGCAAAACTTGATTTTGGATTTCAGGCCAAAATACTCAACCAAACTGAAATATTCATTTTTAATTCTGTCGGAAATTATTTTTCCTCAGGCCTCCTGTGTGGAGTTAATGGAAAAATAAAAATATATTTGCTATATCTTGATTTACTATGTATTTTGTCTTCAAATCCAAAATTAGGTTTTGTTTTGAAAAAAGCGCAGCCGTTCCGCTACGCCTAAGCCCGTCGTCCCACGGGTCGGTAAGAAATCGACATAATCCGAATGCTGCAATACCTTGCGTAGAAAAGTTTCACACGGAACTGCGCTGTAGACCTTAATATGGCGAACTTAATTTTCTGCGCAAGGTCTTGCAGCACTCGGTTTATGTCATTTGCTTACCGACCCGTATGAAGACTGGCGTGATTTGCGCTTAATTAAAATTCATCAACACAATAATACCGAGTTTCTTATTTGACTTACTGAAAATATGGATTCCAGCTAAAAGCGGATAAAAAGTTGGTATCCACTTGAACCTACTTCATTTATCTGATATTGATTATGTTCGATCGAGATATACTATAATTTGATATCTCTTTGGCTAATCTTGCAGGCATTAAATCCAAAAGGATATGAAATATCAACACTGACATTACAAAATATCCTTTTACAAATAATGATGTAAAAATCCCCATGATCATTAAATGACTCGGAAAGACATTAAATTTATTAAATATGACGCAATAAAACTGTATTTGGTTTCGTTTGTCGGTTTTTAATGGTTTCAATCTGCAATCCAGAATCTACCGAGATTGAATAAATGTTCATTCCCTTCTATATCTTTATACGTTCTCACAGACGTCATGACAAAAAGGAATAATAATAAATCATAATTAACTAACTAACCATCAAGCCGTTTCTCGGCAGGGGTAAACAGTAAGATAGATCGCCAAACAACTCTGTCTCGTCACAAAATCCTTGCTTTATTTACATTCATTTATCATATCAGATTAGATCTTCTGTTATTTTGATTCTTTGCATGACCCGACTCAAGTATTTGATCGGGCGTCTTTCTTTTAGGACATCCTCATATGAAGTTTTACCACACATACGCCTCACAGATCTCATTTCTACAGCATTCAGTCTACTTTTATATTAACTCCACAATATATACAGAAAATAATTTCCCTCAGGGCCTATTTCATCTTTGGGGATATTGTGTTGAGGGTGTTTTTGAGGAGAGGAAGATGTGAACAAGGGTCTTGAAGAGACCCGTGTTGTACCCATACAGAGGCCGGCAAATCGTTCCACAGCGGTGGAACTCAAGAACGAGTCTTTGAAGCGACCCGTTCTCATGTGACAAATGTCAACCGTGTACATACACACATGTTGGGCACGTGTTTGGCGTAATTCCTACCTACCTGTTTAGTACCTACCGGTGCGGAAGGGATCAATGACGCTAGTTCCTCAGAGCATCCACCATTGTAATATCGGTAGAACAAGGACAGCATATATACTTGACGAATGTAATGTAAAGATTGCAACCCGTTTTCTAAGGTAGGGGAATCTGTCAAACAAGTCAAAGGTTTTTTCAGGTGTTTTGGGTTACAGACCAGAGAAGACTGCCAACTTCAACAATGGGGCGCAGTTGCGATTTGTACAGTGTACAGGGTCAGTAGTTCTGTAATAATCTCACAGCTAAATTCACTGCCACACATCTGGCTTGCCATGGTAGCAGTCATCTATTGTAGACTGGTAGCTCCGCATCTTTGGTCAATGTTTTATTAGTGTCAATCCTCAATGGAGTTTCCTGCATAAAAATAAATCTTTAAATGTTAACAGCGCTAATTTATTGCAGCCTTGAGACGCGACTCCGTATACGTCTATACCAACTTATACGTCTGTAATATATAGATTTCAGTCTGTGAGATATCACGTTATTGACACGCTTTGTGTAAATGGCGACTGTGCGTGTGTGTGATTTAATTTTAGATCTGATTAGATAGCTGAATGGTTGTCGATTACATTAAATTCTCGCAAATATAAAACTAACTAATTTACATATTCGTTTGAAAAATTGTTTCCACATGTTGATTTTTATTATGGACTCGTTTCATTTATGAATGTTATCTAATTAGTAATTACCATTGTTCTTTTCCATGACCATATTATGCCTACTGTTCTCCTCGAGTTTAGTTTAGACTAATCGCTAATTAGGGGTACACAAAACCGCAACTTAGTTAATACATGTTCAACTTATGTAGTTAATACAATCCGATTTATAAGTAAAGATGTAAGAGTAAAAGTTTTTTTCATTATTAAAAAAGTAAAAGATGATTTGTACATTTAGAGCAGATGAACCATAGACATTCAATCGCGACATCAAAATGACAATTCAATTTACCTTTAAAAAGTGATACAAAATTAGGTTAGGTTTATAGGTTAGTTTTGTCATCTCTTTTAATGACTTTGTATAAATTGTTAAGGATGTGTTGAATTGTCATTGTGTTGAGTTATCATGCAACCAAGAAGGCGCTATACAAATCATCAAAATATTGTTATTATTATAATTAGTCCTTTTTACAATTGTGCGCAAATTGCTGGCTGCGTAAAAAACTTAACTACACATCCCAAATCGGAAAAAAACAATGTTTGGGTTTGCTTATAAAATGTTATATTTTGTTTCACTATTTAGTTAGACACTTTTAAAAATGTGTTATAATTTACCCACCTCACTCAATTTTAGCGTCGATACGCTAGGCGATTCGTTTAAGAAAGAATATTCAGATCTTGCGTAGAAAAGTCCCAAAATTGACAGCGCTGCTAGTTTTCTGCGCAGGATCTGATTTGGAATGTTTTGAATAAACTGATGTCATTTGATCTCGAACCTTCCTGGTGCCGAATATATGATCACGTGGTTTTCCTCCAGCTCATCGAAATGATACCTAGATTTCTTGTTAGGTCAAGTCTATTAATTTGGATTTCTATGGAGTGGACAAAGATTGGTGTGTCTCAAAGATTATAACTAGACGAATTGTATAAAATTATAGACGAAGATATCGTGATGTTGCAATTATAAAAAATAAATGTACTTGCAGTACTTAATAAAACATTAAATAAATAAACAAAAAATAATATTCATTGAAGTTCTACGAATTATAAATATGCATCTATTTTAGTTTGCTTATAAAATAACATAAAGAGTTGCAGTACAATTTCGGACCGCTTTTGTTTAAAGTATGAATTATAAGATTGAATTGAATATCAAATTAATGAATCAAAAATTCAAACCTGCCACCCTAACACACATTTGTCAAACGATGTTTTAATTTCACCGTAATTTCGTGGTTCTATATAATTTTTATTTCTTACTATTTCTGATACTTGATACGATATTTTTGACCGGTCGGTTCCCACCCAGGCGTAGTGTGTTTAATTCCGCGGCTGGCTAAGTTCTCCATCACAACACAAGCAACATTTTAAGCTTACCGTGGTGGTAGTAGAAGATTTTCAAATATTGTCAGGTTATTCGTAACCCGGGAATGTTTTTTTTTCTTTAAAAAAAAAAAAAAAAAAACTTAAAAATCATACGTTAATTGACACGGATGTAAGTTTTTCGTGGTAAAATGGCGTTTACGTCTGATTTTGGGCTTTGGTGACCAAATACGGTCATTGCCAGGTTGAACGTGTTGATTGTAAAGTTCATGAACCATACAAAAATAGTTTTACACCTATTTAGAGATCCAAGATAAATAAATATACAGAATGTATCAGCAAGTATCCGACAGACCGTAACCAGCGATTCCTCAGTATATTTTAAGAAAAAAATGTGGAAGTCATTTTGTGTTTTGTGCTGAAATTTTTATCAATAATGAACATATTTTTATATCACGCGTCGCCCTTGTCACACTGCCACTTGTCACAATGGATCACATGATGAGCGCCCTGTCTCATCTGTGCTGGGCGTACGCTGCTGATGGAACGAGATGAAGTGCGTATCACGTGACGCGTTAGGTTGTACGCAGTGGCGACGTGTGATGGAATTTTTTTGTGATTTTAAATTGTCGGACAGCAAAATGACATTTTTTACTGCAAACGTGCTCAGCAATCGCCTGTTAAAGTATGTCGGGTACGTGCTGATACATCGTGTTAATTATATTCCATATAATATAATAAGTAGCTGTTTTGGATGGTTATTATTTTTTGTCAGATATTGTTAGGTTCGTGAGATTCACGGTAGAAACATTTAGGTAATTCTGCAACGTCTTTGTTCACGCGCCGGCCTTTATCAGGGCCGTGGCCGAGGTGAATAATGACAAAATAATGGCCGTTTTTTCACACTGGTAATATTATCTCGCGTACAAATAAAACAAACGAGCAAAGTAAGGTACCTCTTCCCACCTCCCGCCTACTGCCGTGCTATGCAGAGAAAAACCGTGTACATACACTTGCTTCAGTTTCACTAATGACCGAGGACCTAATTCTGCTGAATGCTAATCTAAGTTAAGAAAACTGTAAAATGTTAATAATCCGACCAGAATTAAGAACGAAATCCTATGTTCATAAGCACTGGCGGCTCGTGACTTTTGAATGTGATAGGGTGCTAAGTTTGACATTATTGATGCTGTTTGTCCAAAACAATTTTTTATTTTATTATGAAGATTTTCACGGCCAAACTGAAATTTCCTGAAAATCTGCATACAACAAAACAGAATTTTCGAAAAAAATTACGAGCCGTCACTGCTACCTGACCCCTGTATTTTTGTTAAATGTGTGGTCTGTCATATGAACAAATATAAGTTAACTGTTTATATTTATAGTAATTACCTATGTTGCTGAATTGCGACCCAAGTGTCGGCTGGGGGGGAGGCACAAACACCCGACGAAAATTAAAAATAATGGCGGACAATTCTGAGAAAATTTTAATTTAAAAAATACACAAGTCTAGAAAAAACTATTGTTTTCCACGCAAGGCAATGGAGCTTCTCGCAGAGTGAGTTATTGTGATGTACATTGTATATTATGTACAACGTACATTGTGATGTCATCTAAATTATGTACAACTTACATTGTGATGTCATCTTTATTATGTACAACGGACATTGTGATGTCATCTTTATTATGTACAACGGACATTGTGATGTCATCTAAATTATGTACAACTTACATTGTGATGTCATCTATATTATGTACAACGAACATTGTGATGTCATCTATATTATGTACAACTTACATTGTGATGTCATCTATATTATGTACAACTTAGATTGTGATGTCATCTATATTATGTACAACGGACATTGTGATGTCATCTAAATTATGTACAACTTACATTGTGATGTCATCTAAATTATGTACAACGTACATTGTGATGTCATCTATATTATGTACAACGTACACTGTGATGTCATCTAAATTATGTACAACTTACATCGTGATGTCATCTATATTATGTACAACGGACATTGTGATGTCATCTATATTATGTACAACGTGTATTGTGATGTCATCTATATTATGTACAACGTACATTGTACATGTATGTCTGGATATATCTAAATGTGTGGCAAACTGCAAAATTCATGTCTTATATCTTATCACGTGACTTCAATCATTAAAACAGACATAGATACTAAGATTAAATAGACCAATTCCATACAAATGGTGTGTAGATTAGTACGAGTATGCGTAGTAAGCGCATGAAGAATTTTTGTATACTCTTATGTCATGTTGTAAAATTTTTACGGCTGAATAGAAAATCTTGGTTTTAACATATTTGATTAGATTACATCGATTACAGGTGATTGATGTATCTATAAATGTTACGTTTGCACAGTACACGGTTTATTTAATTTTCTTTTATCTGACAAGTATCTGAAATTATATAGTTTTCCCGGATTTTTTTCGGTAATTATAACTGATATACTTTTCTATTTTAACTAAGCCATTATTCAGAGTGGACGATACTACCAGTATCGCCCTGGTGTAAGACCACCATTCAGAATTGAAACGTTGCTCCAAATGGCTTTAGCCGTGTTTAGTGACTAGATCTGAATAGCCAGGTACTTCCCCACCTTCCTCTTTCCCTTCCCCACTTACCTTCAGCCTCACAACATCCCCCAATTGGGGATGCCATAGTCTCACTGGCTCCAGACGGGAGCAGTTGAGACTCTTGTGAGGTATTCACTATAAAAAAAAATAATTAATTTGTAAATTTTGATTTTTTACTTTTGACTATCACAACTCAAAAATGCAGGCGGCCTATGTAAATCTAGGTAAAAATCAATCTTAAACATTTAAATGTAATTGGATAATAATATTTTATGAGATTGGACAAACGTTCCTCCATTATCTTTTCTATGGTTCCTTCGTATTTGATTTTTTCAAAATAATTATACAAATTTATTTTGTTGACTGGGCAGGTACTTTTTACAGCGTCATGCGGTGATTTTTTTCAAAAACAGTGCTGTACAAATTAACCAATTGATATTATGATTACATACTACTTACCTAACCTTTATATTTATGTCATGCAAACACTAGTTAAAACTAAATCACTTTTATTTAAAATTTAAGTTTTCTTGTCTGTTTCTGTGATTTCTTAGATACTTTTTCTTATCTTGAATAATAAACATATAGTATTCTACATCTTGACAAAATACATTAAAAATGCTGGCGTTACTGACCCATAAAAATATATCAGGCTTAAAGCTTTCAAAAACCACGTCCACTTGTTTGTTCTAGCCACTGAGGTAAATACGGGACAGGTAATTAAATGATCGATTCCGCGGTTTCAATTACCGAAAGTCGAAGCCTTTGTTTTTGGTCAACGAGGTCACGGGCTCGATTCCCGGCTACGCGACTGGCAAAAAAGTTTTCTTTTCCGGTCTGGGCATTGTGTCGAGTGTGACTACAAACAAATAATTCAGCCACCAGCGAACATATTAGGATAACATATTCTTTCATCTTTGTCCTTTTGAATTGTGGCATAATATGTTGTATATGTATATTTTTTCATCCTTTTCCTTTAGTTTTTTTTTTAACAGTTCATCGACTTTTCTCCACTTTCTTTACATATAATATGCCTGTTTGTCTGCCTGTAAACCTTCTGGAAAAAATTCTCTAAATGATAATCAAAACCACATCAATATCCGTTACGTAATTTTGAAGAACTAAGCGGACAGACAGACAGACGCGGATAGCGACTTTATTTTATACTATTTAGAGATTGAAAGAATGCACCTAATTCGTGTATGAATGTATGATTATAATTTTTTTCACGCCTGAAGGCTTTTACATATACACATTGGTATTGGAGTTATACAGGAGTATGAACAATATATGCAGGTACAATACAAGTTATCATAGAGAGTTCTGTTGTTCAAAGGACTTGAATAATTCTAAATGATAACAAGAGTACAAAATAAGTACTATGAAAATAGTTATAGAGCAATGTGTACACGAGCAACTTTTTTTAATATTATTAAAAATAAACATGAAAAGTTTTTGTAAAGCATGTTTGTATTTACCATACCGTTATTACGCCAGATTGGATGTTTTATAGAACATAGTTAAATTAATACAACGACAAAAGGTGCACATGAAGAAGTATAAAAGATATAATGATGTATCGAAAGTTGTACATTACAGTTTAATAAGTGTATTCTTGTAATATAATAGTTTAGTTAAAGTAAGTTTGTAACATAATTACAAAAATAAACATGAACAGTTTGTTGCAAAGCACGTTTTTGATTGACAAAACTTTATTACTCCCGATCGGGTGTTTTACAGAACATAGAAAAAATAATTTGAAGATAAATTGTGCACATGAAAAAAAAATATAGGGGAGACCTGGGACCAGGGACCTGGGACCTGGTACCAATTTGGCTTTTAACATTTTCTACATCTTAGGTATAATGTTAATGAAAAAAATGCTCATACTCAACGGCAGATAATTTAGTTGTCTACCAAATTCTTACCCTTCGATTTTTCTAAATATTATAGAAATTAAGCTATATGCGAATGAACCGGTCGGGGGAAATGCTACAACTGACCCCTACCCCGGGGTTAGTTGTAGCAGTAGCGAAATTTAAAATAAAAAAAACAGAATTTATGGATAAAGTTCTTTAATTTTAATAATTTCGGTGAAGAAAAACAGTTTTTTTGGTGCTTTATAAATTACTATTCAAAATTTAAATTATATTTAACGTAATACACAATTTATCTGACCACAAGAAAATTCTTATAGAATTCGTCAGTTTAAGTGTTAACAAGAATCTTAACTATTGTATCGTAATAAAATGACAGTACAAATATATATTTATACCATAGCATGTTTTAAACACAAGAAAAAGAGAAGAAATGTATTTAAATTTTGTATGAAAACATTGTGGTACAATTGTATCCACGGGACAATTGTCCCCAAACAATATGTAAATATATATATTTTCCAGTAAAAATATTTATTCTTTTTGTATGACAATACACAACGAACAAATAGATCTGTTACAAATGTTAGGAAACTGAGTGATTTTTACTTGCGATCACATTTATAAAGGCAGAAATCCAAGCATGTCTAATTCTTTGATTTCAAAAATAATAAATCGTTGAATTTAGAACCTTGAACGAATTGTTTTACTTGGTTTGGTAAGATTTGTATAAAAATTACGTTCAAATTTGAATATCACAATATGACAAACGCAATTTTTATCGGAATAGCGCAATTCCAAACATAATCAACATTTTTCTTGAAGTGCAATATGTACTTGTTTTGAGTATTTAAAATACTTGAGGTCTTACTAATTAGATTTTTATATGCCTGTTCAACGTTGGTGTGGTAAAGCCGGCCTTGAGCTTGGTTTAAGACCGTTTTAAACAAAAAAAACGCCATGGTCATAAGTCAAGTTTTTCTCTGAAGTTACGCACCGCGTAATGCTACGTATACATACGCGAGCCAAACTGCCGGGCTGTACCTCAACTTATGGAAAAGGAACTAAGCAACCGCAAATAGCGCAAAACCGCTTGCAGTTGCTTCGTTCCTTTCCGGTAATTCGTGACTCGGTTCACGGTTCGGTTCGCAAATGTATACGTACCCATTAAATACGTACCATAATATTTACACAGTTTTTTTAAGTAAGTGGGTTAGCGTTTTATTTAACGTTCTAGAATTGATAAACCAATATGTGTTCTGAGCTTTTTTTATCACTCGCGTAAAGTTATGGTTTTGACTTTCGTGAAATTCATCAAATTGACAGTTCAATACGTAGCGGGGGTTAATCATTGCAAATGACTTAACGTTGATTAATTGAATGCTTTGATTGTACGATATGGAATTTGTGCGTTTGAATACAATTTCGCTATATCGGGCGCTTTGTGATTGACGAACGCGAGCGTAAATATCTTATTGATTCGAAAGTACAAATCTCCCACCTGCTACAAAAACTGTGCATAAAAAGAATTTTTCATTGCTTTCGATAAAAAAAGTTCGATCGTTTGTTCTATACCGTAATGGTTTTTGTGCCCATAAAGGCCATAAAGGACCGAGAAACGTAGTACTTATTATTGTGATTGTGCGTGAGTGAAAATTTCCCACGCCGCAATGAAGAAAAACTTTCGCATTTCGAAATAAGACTTGGATTATATTTGTGTAACAATACTATTTTATTGAATCAGTAAAGCAATTTTTACCATAAATTGCGGAAAAAGATTGTCTCCGTGTTTTATCGCATTGCAAAACGGTTCTCACGCCTCAATTTGACACTTACCGGCTATTAAAGGCTTTATTTACGAGAGTTGCGCAAGTGAGCGGACGAGCGGTGTTCATTCTCCATTTTGTCATTCGTGTCATTTGGTATAAGTTTTTTTTCTTGTCAATTCTTCGCAATAATAATTGCTTGATTTTCCTCCCAGACAAACAATTATAATGTGATATCCGCTACCGAATTTAATTCATTTGGTTGGTTCATTAATATGATTCCATAGGTATATTATTAAAATCATTTTGCAGCCGGAAATCACTAATTCGATTAGATACAAGGTTTTCCAATAAGGGGTGTTATTTTGATATTCAATCGTAAAATATCAATGGTTTAGTTGCTTGTGTAGCACGTAGCGCCATTTTATTGAAAGTAACCGCTGTCCAGATCAATACCATCCACTTTTGGCCATGAAAAATCATTAATCATATCTCGATAGCGCAATCCATTCACCGTAACTGTTGCTCCAACCTCATTTTCGAAAAAGTAAGGTCCAATGACTCCGCCGGACCATAAACCGAACCAAACAGTCACAAGTTGAGGATAGAGAGGCTTTTCAACAATAACTCTTGGGTTTTCCGAGCCCCAGATGCGATAATTTTGCTTGTTGACGAAGCCACCGAGGTGGAAATGGGCCTCATCACTCAAGATCATTTGCATTTGATTTACTCAAGTGAATTTTGATAATTTCAATGCGTTGTTGAAGCGTGTATTGTTTCATTTTTATTAATGACGTAGTTTCTACTTGTCAAATGTCAAAACATGACAGCTTCAAAAGTAACATCTACCGAAATAGCGGGCTATTCAAAATAACACCTCTTATTGGAAAACCCTGTAGTTAATATTTCATATTGAATTGAAAACATATGTTAGATTATGATGTTATTTCGTAGTGTTCAAACAGCCTTCATTTAAATCACTAATCATGTGAGTTAATACTTTTTTTGCAGAAAACCGACGATCACCTAATTACAATAATAATTACTTGTGCTTCCGTTCAACATATTGAATTGTTATTAGTTATATTTATATTTTTTTAATTAGTGTTATAATCCATAATGTTTTGTTGGTCTGTGAATATCAACTTATTTTTACGGTCGTCAGCTGTTACGCCTTCCGATGGCATTATTAAACTTATAATCGAAACGTAATATAAACGAAACTCCTAAGTTAGGCTGATAAGTAAATACTTGCTAGATATATTCTAGTATTTTTAAATAATATGTTTTTACTGACTTTCACACCAGATATTAACCAGTTCTTATTCTTTGACACAACCAAAAGCTACACCAATTTGTTTCGTTTGTCAAAGGAAAATCATATTTTACTGTAGCTATCGTAAAGTATTATAGTAATTTGATTGAAAGAAGTGTAGACAAGTGGATTTGTTTGATTAACCTAATCATATAAGTAGGATTAAGTACACACACGTACATATTTAAATAACATTTATTTATCCAAACACAATGAGTTTCCCTTGCGTTATAATTGAATAACTGACGTTACAATATACATAATATATAGACGCGCTGTAGAAATCTCAAAGTGGTAAGCCAAAAGCAAGTCAATTGTAGTGCTTTCGATTTCATAGTTTTAGTACTAAACCGCCACGCGTCGCGTAAGATCGTGTTCCTCCTCGTAAGTAAATTGCATTTAAAATGTGCCTAAATGTCCTCGTGTGTGATGAGAAAATGTTTTCATTACTGGGCAAACACAAGTAAAAGCCAAGAAATATGATGTCATTCGCAAAAATACACAAATTATTTTATTATTATAAAAAATACAATCTGAAAATAATCTTGCAAATACTATCTTTCTCGATAATCTGAGTTATGACCCTTTCAATCTCACACTAACAACAGAACAAGAAATCACTGAAATCATCAATTCACTCAAAAATACACACTCCACGGGAGTTGACAATATATCCACTAAACTAATTAAACACCTTAAACCAATCATTGCTAAGCCCCTTGTATACATCACAAATCTCTCAAAGTTTTCGAACTGGCCTTTTCCCAAACACTCTAAAACATTCAACAATTATTCCTATCTTTAAATCAGGGGACAGATCAATCGTCAATAACTATAGACCAATATCTCTACTGAGTCCAATCTCTAAAATAATCGAAAAAACAGTAAAACAAAGGCTCTACAAGTTTCTCGAAGAAAATAAAATCCTGTCAAAAAACCAATACGGCTTCCGCAAAGGTCTTAGTGCATCAGATGCAATTGCAGCTTTTACTAAATTAATTTCTGATAACCTCGATAAAAGTCGCAAGCCCCTCGCTGTATTCTTGGATCTGGCTAAAGCCTTTGACACTGTATCTCACCGCATACTTTTGAAAAAACTCTCACAGATAGGAATAAAAGGTGTTCCTCTTAAATGGTTTGAGAGCTATCTAACAAATAGGTCCCAGTCAACTATTATTAACTCCGCTAAAGAGTATAGAAGTACAAGTTTGCCAATCACATATGGCGTGCCCCAAGGCAGTGTGTTGGGCCCACTTCTGTTTCTAATATACATTAACTCGTTATGCAATTTGGATACTGGTGGCACTATAATATCTTTTGCCGATGATACGGTTATCATATTTGCAGATGAAAATTTGAATTCAACATTTGAAAAAGCAAATCATGGTATAAATGAAATAAAACACTGGTTAGATTACAACCTCCTCACTCTAAATATTGAGAAAACTAAATACTTACTTTTTTCCATACGCAAACCTAATCTCCCTCAAAACTATCATAAACTTACCATACATTCATGTTCACAGAACTTCAACATGGCTACATCACCTCACAAAAATTGTTCATGCGATAACCTTATAATATCAAACGAAATTAAGTACTTGGGGGTCATTATAGACAATCAACTGCGATGGGAGGCCCATATAAATTCTACAACAAAAAGGCTTCGCAAATTATGCTACATTTTCTACTCTCTCAGATCTATCCTTAACCTACAAACACTAAGATGTGTATACTTTGCACTTTTTCAATCAATCACTACATATGGTATAATGGGATGGGGAGGTTGTGCAAAAACGATTCTTCATCCCATGGTTTTAATCCAAAAACTGTTACTAAGGATGATATTCAAATGTAAGCCAACAAACCCATCAGAACCACTTTTTAGAAAACTCAGAATATTAGATATTCGACAATTATATGTTAAGACCATTCTCATATACATACGGAAAAATGACTTGGTGAATAAAACACAACAAAAAATTAACACCCGTTACTCGTCAGACCTAAAATGTAAAATTCCCCAAACGAAAACAGCTTTCGCCCAGCGGCAGTTTTCTTATATTGCTCCCAAAATATTCAACTCGCTGAGAATTGATATCAGAAAATCAAAAACTCACAATTTGTATGTCATAAGTGTTCAAAATTGGTTATTTATAAAGGGAAGGAACTTTTTCAAGGAATGCCTGCCATCATTAAATTAAGCTCATTGTCTTTATTAGTCATTTATGTTTTTCATTCAATTCTGTAAAGAAAAAAGTTTAATAATTAATTAATTAATCTTTATTTTCATTATTTCAACAAGTTCATTTTCATAATTTCTACTTTATTTTCATTATTTTAACAAGTAAAGTAACCTATTTATTTGCTGATTGTGTTCATTTTATCTCATTAATATCAACAGTTTAAAATACGGTTGATGTACACTTGAGCAACCTACTGAACTGGGAACCAGTAAAAGTGTCACCTATTATACACATACATTGCATGTAAAAAAAAAATACTTAGATTAACAAGTTATCAAATATTACATTTATATAATTATATAAACCTATGTATATAAATTTCGACTACCATAATACGGGCGTGTGTCTAGTGTGGTAGTCGAAAAGCATGTAAAAACTGTACACATTAATATTTCATGAATAAAGAAAAAAAAAAAAAAAAAAAAAAAAAATTCGATAGTTTCCCGAAGATTTTCAGCGCCATTAGAGAAAGTGAGATAGCGAACGTAGCAACACATAAGTATATGAAGGACAACCTGATAACACACGGAGAAAAATGAGTATTGCCAATTTATAAAGAATCTCTTCAATTAAGTGTTAAAAAGTGATAATATATTCGAAATTTACAAAAAGTTTATCAGGAAACTTTTTACTTCTTTCGTTAAAGGCCTGCAATCCCGTTTTTAATTGGATCACCAATAATTTGAAGAGATTCATATCAAATAAGCATTACTCATTTTTCATCGTGCCGTAGGTCGTCTCATTCCGTGTTCGTCTTATAGTGTGAGCGAGTAAGCGTATCTTGGTATCTCAGTCACACCTGTGATGTAGAATGTAATATTCGACGCAAATACGAAAAAACCGCCCGCTATCGTTTAATTCGTTCGTATGCACGTATTATTTGAATGTCTATCTTTGTCACACATGAACAATTTTTGAATTAAGAATTGATTGAAAACATAAGAGTACTTGCCACATTTTATCTTGAGTTTGTGAGACAACATTGCAAGTCTAGATGTATTGTAACGTCATTGCCTTCAATGCTTGAAATTTTTCCTTGTTTTTCACTGGTATTCAAGATCTTGTGAATATGTCTCAGAATCTGAGATACCTGCAAACTGTTTGATGTTGTAATGTATCAGCAGCATCGTGGAATTGAGGAGACCCATTATCTATCACTATTACGGTTGTAGCAGGGTAATTCCGACTGACATGATAGAAGTCATCGTGCCGTCTGTTTTTGCCATTGGTTTTGCATATTATTTTGGCATTTAGTTGTCACGCAATGGGCACTAACTATAATAACACGCCATGAGATTTTGGAAAGGCCAACGAATTCAAATACAGATTAACCTGTTATTGTTGATTGTAAATCTCTGAATGTTGCCTATTATTGCCTCTGTGATCTCATAAATATGTATTATATTCGACCTTCAAGTTATTCTCGAAGATAGTGATTTTTAAATGCTTGAGTGCCGGTTCTATCAATCATTTATATTGGAATTATACCTGCTAGGAAGTAAATAGGTCATTGCACGTTGATAAAGAAGAAAACATAATGCACGAGAGAATGTAATGAATGTAATGATATATGATATTTGGGATTTAATTCTTAAGTGGTTCAACTCCAAAATATGATTTTCTTATTATTGTTGATTCCAACCTCCAAAACTCTTTGAGGCCCGGTATATCAGTTGATTTTAAGCTCGGCTTGGTTGGTATGTTGAGTTAGCACGGATCGGATCATAATCTGTCCAGAGATGTCAGCAATATTACACGTATTATTTACGATTTTAGTAGAGGGACGTGTTTGTTTTTTCTTTGAAAAACCAAACTCTCTCTACAGAGCGGTATATCTATTCTCTCAATGTCATCGCGAATCATCCGAATATTTTTGGATTTCATGAACACGTGTTCGGACATCGCGATAATATATTCGAAATTTACTGAAAGTTTATCAGGAAATTAAATAATATTAATTCGTTCGTAAGGCCTGCATCACGTTTTTAACCGGAATTATCAATAATAGAAGAGATTCTTAGTAAATTAGCAATAGTCATTTTTTTCGTGTACTTACATTAAATATATACGAAATATTTTTTTTTCTGTAAATAAATTCATTTAAGTATGTGGGTACTCGAAAATGTTGTGGTATTTTTCAAGCCAAATTAATTAAAAAAAGCATGCGAAAATTTTTCATTTCAATATTTTTACAGACATTTTAATTTCCGCGAGGAAGTCAACCGCTAACTTCTGATTACATACGAGTAATGTCACAACGTCTGGATGTTACACGCTGTCATATCCACTCCAAGATGATTTTCATATTCGAAATACAACACAAGAGCACGTGGCATTTAATATATTACGTATTCTGGATTGAAGCCCTCTAATTCATAAATTTAATGTTATTTATTTAGTGACTTGTAGTCATCCCACTCTACGAAAGTTTGATTAAATCAGTCGGACTACGCGTGAAAGTTGAAATAACTTCAAATATGATTTAAGATTTTCAGGGCCAAAAGTATTTTTGCTATTGTTTTTGGGGTGTTATGCCGTGTTGCGCTAACTCCTTCTTTAGCCAACGTTTCGGACAGCATTGCAGTGTCCATCATCAGGGCAGATGTGTTATCTGAGGTTTTTTATTTTCTAGATTCTTATATTCCATGAAGTGGTGAATCATTTAAATTTACTGAATTTAAAGTTAATGTTCTTTATACAAATAGAACGGCGTCATATGCGCCTCACAATTTTTACCTCATATGGGTGTTTCAAATATTACCTGGCTTTTATAGACTTAGAGGCATTGTATTTTTTCCCTATCGAGAAAATACAAGGGAAAAAATTTGTGAGCTTATGTATGAGGATGATATACCGTGTTGCCAGCTCCAACCCTCTGAGCTAACATTAACGTATACTTTTTTTAAAAGTGTTTTTCTGCGTTTAGCTCTGGTGCAGCCGTCAACTACCGGATACCAACAACTATTGGGCTTAGCTCCATCGTCTCTGTTAATATTTACGGGATTTTTGTGAATTTCATTAGCCTCCGTAATCAGTCGTGCTCTATAAGTTTTGGGTTTCCCCAAGACTTCAGGAACAAATCCAAAGTAATGCCCTGTGTCAATCAAATGCTCGGCAATTGCCGATTTGTCAGGGTGACCGAGTTTACAAGATCTTTATTTTTATTTTTTTTTTTATAGTGAATACCTCACAAGAGTCCCAACTGCTCCCGTCTGGAGCCAGTGAGACTATGGCATCCCCAATTGGGGGATGTTGTGAGGCTGAAGGTAAGTGGGGAAGGGAAAGAGATCTGAAGTGTTCTGAAAACCTTTTGGAAATAGTCCGCTCTGTCTGGCCTACATAGACCTTGTCACATCCGGAACAGCTGAGTTTATACACTCCATCTGTTTCCAGAGGAAACTTAGTCTTTGCAGACCTCAGTAAGTCTTGTATCTTGGTCGTGGTTCTTGATACTTTCCTTTCTCAATAGAATGGCAATTCTGTCTGTCACATTGTGCACATAAGGCAGGAAGGAACAGCTTTTCGACTCTTGTTCAATTCTGTCTTCGTTTGGTGCCGATTTGGCTCTTATGATTTGCCTTGTCTGACTTGCTGGGTAACCGTTTCGCTCCAGTGCATCGGTCAGCTTTGTAAGTTCCGCTCCGATTTGATGTTCTTCACATATTCTGATCGCTCGGGTCACCAACGCATGGACAAGTTCTCTCTTCTGCGCTGGGTGGTGGTGCGAATCAGCGTGTAAGTACCGATACGTATGGGTTGGTTTCCTATGTACGGTATGCCCTAGGCTACCATCGTGTTTTCGCATCACCTCCACATCGAGAAAAAGCAGGATTTTATCTTTGTTTTCCAGCTCCATTGTGAATTTAATTTTGCTGTGGAGAGAATTAAGATGGTCCAGGAATTCGTTCAGTTTCTCCGTTCCATGAAGCAAATGGCGTAGACATCGTCGACGTAGCGCCACCATACTTTAGGTACAGCCGAAGCTGTGTCGAGTGCTACGTCTTCAAACTTCTGTGGCACTCGACACAGCTTCTTCTGTCCTTAAGTTAGCGCAACACGGCATAACACCCCAAAAATAAATAACAAAAATTGAAATAACTTGTTTGTATAGCTAATAGTTTTTCTACATGGCATGGGATTTCTCGAGAAACTAATATATTATTTCACTTAAAAACCATTAAAAAATATGAACCACTTTGATAAAAAAAACTGAAACAAATAGTGATAGTGAAGTATGGAACTAGAAAAGTAATGACGAAAATACACTGAATGCTGTAGAAATAAGATCCCTGATGCGTACGTATGGTAAAACCATGTATGATCGTGTGATTATTGTAGAGTTTCGCAAAGTGTGCAAGGCTGATTAAAGCGTAATTAAGAAAATTAAGACAGGAACTTTTAGATGGTTAGGGCATGTCAGGCCATTTCGAGAGTTGGAAAAATAGAAGATTATATATGAGACGACGCATGAATGTGACTGAAGCAAGTAGTGGGTCCAAAGTCCAAGTTGTTTAGCGGTCCGTTCTCTCTGCCTACCTCTGTGGTTAGTTCCTTATTGTTACTACGTGTGGGTAGGTACCTACGAATTGTTTTCAATATGACAAAGCATATTATTGTAATATATACTATTAAATTTATATTTGCACTGGTAACTTCATCCAAAGATGGATCTAAGGCTGATTTTAGTGTCACGCCGACCGCACGCGCACCGTCGACGCTGATGGTCGAGATATATGAACTTCTAGGAAGCGTTTTTGAATGACGCGTAGCTATCAGCGCGCAAGGTGGTCAGCGCTGATGGCTACGCGGCCGTACGCGTCGCGCGTCGGCGCCGCGTAGCTGTCGGCGCTGACGCTCGCACGAGCGCCTCTGCTTTCAGCGAGCGTTCTAGTGTCGAGCGGAGCAGACATCATCGCGTGTACAGTCATGGCGAATCGCGAAGTGGATACAGGTCGAGTTATCGATGAGGTTCGCCATATAACAAGACAAAGTCTCCAGCAACGGCTCTCTGCTCAATCAATGGATGAACATGGAGTCTTCGTCGTCGCCGGTTTTTATTTTTTTGGGATAGGTAGTACAAAGCAGCAATAACTAATACACTCCGCATTTTGGTCTTCGACTGTACAGTAAGGCGGTCAGTACGATACTGAAACGAGCCACGCTGAGACTCAGCGCTGACGAACTACGCGCTGATCTATGAGCGCTGACGGTGAGCGTGACACTAAAATCAGCCTAAATTTACAAGAAAAAAATATTCTTAGCAAGTTTAAGCAGTCAGTGGCTGAGTTCATGTGTGTGCTCAATTCCTCGGCTGGCTAAGTCCTTCATCACAACACAAGCAACATTTTCCGCTCACCGAGGTGGTAGTAGGAGATTTTAAAATACTGTCAGGTTATTCGTTACCCGGGAATATTTGCCTTTCTTTATAAAAAAAACCCAATTATTTTGTCATTATATATCAACCGTAATCAGATTTTTAAGGTCACTTTATTAAAAACTCGTCACTTCTAATCACAATAAAAAATATTGATATATTATTAAAATAAATATCAACCGCACTTTGCCACTAATCTTCTATTAAGATGAAGCTTAATGCTAAATCACTATTTTCGATTAATCTTTATAACGAATTGTTTACATTATGAAAAAATTAACAAAAAATATGCTTTAGATCAATTGAAGCTTTTCTTATCGTTTTCCTTGAGTAGAAATCAAATAAAAATTTTGATTACCCAATTTAAAATATAAATATTAACTACTTAACAGTAATTTTTTTCATTATAAATATATGAACGCATAAATGAACAACTTTAAAAATACGATATTATAGCTAAAATTATCTGTGACAGGTTCCCTTGATTAACTTTTTTGCTTCCTTATAAAATTCTTTTCAAAATAAATAAAACCCCCTTTTTACTTGAAATCGAGCGTTTCTAGACTCCGTTTGACAAACGATTTTAATGCCTATTACCTATATTTGCGACGATATAAAGCAAGGCTGCCCAACCCCAGGCCCGCGGGCCACAATGTGGCCCGCGAACGAATTATAAGTGGCCCGCGTGAAACATTTTCAAAAAACTCGCCAATCCGCCAATTTGAAAAAGTGTCGCGGGCCTGCGGTAAAACAAACAATGCAGCTTGCGCGCGGTCACCAGTGTTGCCAACGACGGATTTATCGCTATTTAGGCTACTCAGAACGAGAATCAGCGACGAAAAATATCTAACCTGTTGAACTTACTTTTGAAACAAAAATACACCGGTTTTCGACATAATATTTTTTGCGTCGAAATGGAATCCATATGATGTTCGGGTGTGCGGAATTCTTTCTCAGCGAAGTTCCGTAACAACCCCCCCCCCCCCATGGATTCCAAATATTTTGTGCGGAGCACTTATTGAGTTTTTTTTTTTGTGGGGAATTATGTGTTTTGTAGAAATTCTCTAACAACCCCCCCCCATGGAAATAGGTATTCAGTGGCCCGCCAGTGATTCAAAATCGTCAATTTCGCCCAACTGCTAAAAAGGTTGGGCAGCCTTGATATAAAGCATACCAAGAATATATTACGTGCAAAATAGCATCTTCTCCAAGCTTAAACTTTCTAATAAAACTTAAGTGACTGTTTGTGACTTTCTGTTTATCTTAAGTGACTGGCCAGGTAAGTACGTTTCCGTACCTAGTATGTTTGTACATAATAAGATAAATCCTAGGGAGTTATATTTATATAGCGCCTTTGAAGTGATTTTTTTCACAAAAACGGCGCTACGTAGATATGATTCATAAAAGCATTATCGTGTTTTATTACGTGGATTATCACATTTGACTTGATGATGGACACTGTAGCGCTGTCCGAAACATTAAAGAAGGACGCATAGCAACACGGCATAATATTTCAAAAATAAATCACGATGATGACGCTATACAAATTATGCCATTATTATTAAAAGATAATACTGGAAAACGCGAATATCTATAAAGTATAAAAATAAACTATTCCATTTCACATTTCCCAAATAACGGCAGACGGGAAATTACAATCGTTGAATGCCGCGTTTTCCATTGCAGTTTAAAATTGAATATGACGAAGCTACCAGCCTAGCCGAATAAAAAAAATATCACATAATATTGATGTAAGTATATAAAATGTTCTCTAAAAATACAAGGTGAATTTTATGATAAAGCATTATAAAATTTTCACTGGATGATTAAAAGCTATGATCTATAAATGCATCCAATCCATAAAAATGTAGTGTGGGTTAGGCGTTTGTGATTCAGTTAATGATACGTTTAAACCAAAGGTTTAATCATCTCGTTATAACGACTCATTATTACTTGATTTAGTATGCAATTTACGCTCTTGCGTGTATTATTTTCTCATATCCATTTATAGCACTTGCACGAATAACTCGTTCGCGGGTAATAAAATAAATATTTATTTTTTGGAAAAACTTAATGAGTAAGAGCTATAATCGTAATATTTAATTATTACGAAGGCAATACGTTCACATATTATTCATTTCTGATTTTGGTATTGCAAATTAAGAATCTTCAATATTGCATTCAATAATTAAATATTGTGATTTTACTCACTAAGTTATTCCAAAAATAAATATCCATCCTAGACTTGCAGATAAGTCAATAGATGTCGCACATTAAAATAAAAATAGGACATATTTATCTAAGACACTGTCTAGATTGCATTTAGTTCGAGTTGAATCTTGCGATTATTCATAATGATAGCAGCCAATCAAAATGTGCGGTGAGAAAATGAAGATAATGTTGGTAGTTATTATTCGAAGTATGATACAGTTCAATATGACCGAAGGAGATGGGGATTAGCGCCCCGGCAAGATGAGGGTCCTGGGTTCAAGTCCTATATGTGACCGTATCTTTGTCTGTTGCAAATTTTCGTTTAAGAATTGCTAGTATTGTCTTCTATAATTGAAAATAATATATTATTCCTGAGAATAAAAATTATTCCTAAATTAATATTATTACTAAAATCAATATTATTTCTTTTATTTTTTCGACTTTATGTCCGGGTTAAATCTTCCCCACAGGAAAAACTAAACCCTTCCACACACTTTTCCACAAATGATCATCTAGTCAATCCACATTACGCAAGTGCATTATATAAACATAATAAATACAAAACAATACAAGAACAACACGTCAACTCACCAGAGATCAAATGGGAAAATAATTCACCGACTCCAGATATTTTCATACCAGAGGGTTCGGTTCGGTAAAACTCCTAACTGGACCTATAAATATCTAAAAAATCTTTCGTAATCCTACATGTATTTAAAATGTAGATTTTTAAATTTTATAAATAAATTCTTTGACAAATGTAAAAAAAATTAAATTTAATATTTTTATAAAAAATAAAATTATTTCTAAAATTAATCAGGGTAAATGTGCACTAAAATGAAATGAACGTAATATTTTAGTGTGTAATTAATATATTACCATACTCGTCATAGAAATTTCGTTACTGTAATAATCATCATCATCATCAGCTATATAATTTTGTGCATATATAATATTTTCGTACGTTTTTCGTGCTAACTTTATACTTTAGCGATGAAATACATGTATTATTGATTGGATAATATCTATAGCGCCGCTTACGTGAAAAAAATCTCCTACTATAACCTATACCTTATTATTTATAATTAAAACTTTTATACTGTTAAGATTTATAACTAATGACTCACATTTAAGACTTATAATTTGTGACCGGGTGGGTATTAATTTTTTTTTTTTTTTTTTTTTTTTTTAATAAGTCATGTCATGTCTTAATGTGCAATACTGCTTTAATATGACCAATTATAATTACGGCTTAAATCTAGAGACTTAAAACTAACATGCATATTTACATTTCCAATTTATGTTGTTATAATTACTGCCCGGGTGTCAGTGGTAAAGTACTATGGTATTTTATAATTTTAAGAAGAATATTATAGTAGATAATCTTTGAAACCATTAGTTCTAGTCTAGCAAGCCTGAGGTCGCATTTTCAAATCCCGGCGAGGGTAAATAAATTTTATTTGATAAATTTGTGTTATTTCACAATTTATCCATTTAAAATAATACATAGTATAACTGTGACACGTTCCAGAGTGGAAGATACTCTTAGTATCACTCTGGTAAAAGACTACCGTTGCTTGAAATGGTTTAGCCGTGTGTGGAGACCAGATCTTAATAGCCAGGTACTTCTCCACCTCTTTCCCCTCCACACTATCTTCAAACTCACAATATACCCAATTAGGGATGCATATAATACGGACACACTGCAAATATAAACTGAATACACATATTTACATAAAAAAATAACGAACAAAATGACACATCCCCCATATACACAAGAATCGCTTTATTATGGTTGTACAGTTCCATGCTAACTCAACACAGTGACTAAAAAGTGATGAATTTTTTATTTATTTAACCTAACCTAACCTAACCCAACCTAACCTACTTAATCCACTTAATAAAGTTTTTGTTTCATCGCTTTCTATGAATTTATATAACTTTTTAAAGATGTGATGAATTATGATTTTGATGATTTATCCGGTCACCTGGTGGTACATATATCTTATGTATAAAATTAAGTTAAATAATTACTCTCACTTGCTCCAACCTCTCACGGTTGGGAGTCTAGTGCGTAATTCACGTAGAAATAAAATAAAAACTTACCGTTTTGTACTTCAGATTTTCCAGCATAATCACAAGCTTATGACTGATGACATAGAGGTACATTATGTTCTACAACAATTCAAATTTAAACCCTCTAAAGTACTACAACATCCCAGGCTTCTGCTAGGTTGACATCATAAAGTTTCAGTAAATTAATTTACTTTATAATGCAGCGAATTAGGTTCCGCGACAATCAACGTTGTTTCTGCTGCAAAGTGAAAGTTCTACTTTCTACCTAACCATCATTATTTGATGTCGTTAAATAATAATAATTTAGCTCAGTTTGCTTAATGCTACGGGTCATTAGAACTCTGCTACCATTTAGGACAATGACTTTTGGTTGCTGTCTTTTTCCGGTGAAAATAATATTAAGAACCTTATTTTCTTATTTAATTACTACCAAAGACGAACAAAAAATAACTTTATCATTTAATTTAAATGTCACCGTCTAGCCACAGAAGTTTACGGTGGGTTGCAATCATTGACATTGCAATAGTATGCCGAAATTTTTACACTACGAATCTCCATTTTATGGAATAAACTTTCTGAAAATACACTAGATACACGGCTACAAAACAATATCATTTTTAATCATTGAAAACAATATTTGAAAAATTTTAATAGAAAAATCAGAAAAAATGATTCGGTCGCATCTAGAAAGGACATCAGCCTTGGCTGCTTTGCTCTATCACTGAGCGAATTTGACCCTATCCCCCTTCGGTCATATTTAACTGTATCATTCAATTAAGAACTATCAACAAATCATCATTTTATTAATGATTGTAAGGTTCTTACTGAACTAAATGCAATCTAGATAGTGCATTAGATATATTTTTTTGATGTGCGACATCTATTGCCTTTTTTACAAATTGAGGATGAATATTTTACTTTATTTATTTTTAGAATAACTTAATGAACAAAACCTCAAATCATTGAAGACTATAGCGACTCTCAAACGAAAATTTGAAACAGAAAAAACGGAAATTCCTAGATGATTCCTAAATATTAATTACAATTTGAAGTTTTGCTCATTAGGTTATTACGTAAATAAAAATAGTAATAATAGCGTCACGCCACGACCTTGGCTCTTTTTATCATGTTATGAAGTGGTAAGATCCTTGACCTTTTCGATATATTGAAAACTTCTCCGTCCTGCAGCAATATAAAAATACTTACTTGTCTAAGAATTATGTTTGTAATATAAGTATTTATTGAACTTATTTGTTTTATAATATATGTACTATTATATTTCAGCATTATGTAAGATGCTGGGTTCCTGGGGCAGCGGTACACATAACCGCCTCCCAAATTGTAAATTCTCCCAATCCCCTATTTAGAAAAATCAAACATGTACCAACTACTTACATATGTAATCTACCATCCTATATCTAATTAAATAACTAACCATCACGCCGTTTCCCCGCAAGGGTACGCAGAGAGGACGGACCGTCAAACAACTCGGTCTTGGCACACACTCCTTGCCTCATTCACATTCATACATCGTCTCATACATACTCTTCTATTGTTCTGACTCTTGACATGGCCCGACTCAAGCATCTGATTCACTTGATCGAACCATGTCTTCTTCGGGCGTCCCCGACTTTACTTACCATTCACATTTGCGTCATATATTATCCTTACACTCCTTTCTTCGTTCATTCGTTCTACATGCCCAAACCATCTAAACGTTTCTTTCTTAATTTCACTCATTACGCTTACATCAGCCTTGCATTCTCCACATTTCTCACACGATCATACATGGTTTTACCACACACACGCCATTTCTACTGCAATAATAATAAAATGTCGTGTAATTTAATTTATAATTATTTTCAATATGTATAAAAGCCACAGCGTTAAATTCACAAAGTTCGTAATGAATGGATCGGTTAATTAACTTTACACTGTATATGTATACCTTATAATGAAATCTATTTATCGCATCACTTAAACCAGGAAGCGAGATCTCCCAGTTACCGGAAGAAAGCTCTCCGTACATTACCTCATTAACCCAATAGAACTGCAAGTAAAATAGAAAATAAAACATTTTTTAACTTATTTCCACTTTTTTATTTTACCACTACCGGTTTCATCCTATTATGGACATCTTCAGGCTGGCAATTGAATATTATATTTTATTTTTATTTTATTTCCTATTTTCTATTTTAATAATATATAATTCCACCAAGTATAACAGTATAATAAATAAAGTCAGAACTGCAAGTTATTGTAGATTATATCTACAGATCCACACCCACATCTCGCAGCATTACAGATGATATTATACCATATTATAATACTTGGTAGGCAGGCACTGTCTCTGCCTAACTTAAGGTAGTTAAGTTTAGTGGGTGGCTACAAACGTTTCGTTCTTCTGACTATTTTTTTTTAATTTTTTTTTTATTTATGCTTTAATATATTTGTTAAACAATGGTATAGTATATTGTCCTCCACGCTAGGAGTTCACCTGTGTTGTGGAGGAATTGTTCGGCTTCTTATTAACTGTATATCATCTGAACCACCGTGAATGTAAGCCTAGACATCGTTAATAAAATTTGCGCTGGCCGCGCGTCGTGAGCTCGTTAATTCATTAATATCTCGAATTAATTTTAAATTCCTATTCGTGTCGAAGTTGTTATAACATTTAACTTATAACCCACTTGCTGACGTGTACCCAGCGTTGCTGAGGGTTATCATTAGGAGATAGATATATACCAAGGTGGAATTTTATGCAGGCGTTTTTAAGATATAAAATTCGGCAGTACAGTATTATGATGTATCTCATAAGGTTAAGCCAGCGTTAGCAATGTAAGCGCCTGAAAAGAATTTACTACTTGACTACAAAACATCGGCTTTTCTCTACTTTCTACAACCATAATTTACATGTATTTTATATTTAAACCTTCAAGAAGAAATTCTCTAAATGATAGTGAACACCTTGTCAAAATCCGTTGCGTAGTTTAAAAGAACTAAGCGCACAAACAAACAGACGCGGATAGCGACTTTATTTTATAATATTTAGAGATTATATATAATATACAGAGGTAAGAATTATTATCATGGGGAATTTGTAGGAGTGATTAAAAAACGCGAAATTGTTTAGATAATTAAAAATATTTTTTTGATTTAATTTCTTCTGTGATTTGTCAAGTGATTGTTTTGTTTAAATTATTTATTGTTAAGTTTGTTGTTTGTCTGTTAAGAAAAGTATCTGCACCTCTGACAAGCGTTTTGCTCGCGGTTAACCGTAACTCGGTGCTTTGGGAACACATTAAATAAGCGGACATTAGTATTTTTCTCTGCTGTATGAAATTCCTCGAAGTTAGTTGTATCGGAGTTATTCAACTAAACGCTACTTAGAAACCTGCACAATGTCACCATTCGCCATTCGCCATAATATGGCGACAATAAACTACCTACCATTATATCCTGCGTCGTTTAGAGACGAGTATTTCCTCAGGTATTGCGCTTCTTGTCAACAGTCAACTGGTGATATGATAAAGCTGAGAAAATTTCCCAAATCTAGTTTATTCTTCATAAACTTTAGTTTCCAATACCGCATAAATATTTTTCTTCAAGTTTTCAACCTATTTGACAATGTATTCCTTGTTTTTCCTGCGAATGATTATTTAAAATTATAATAGGTACTGTGACAATTATGCATGGAAGATTTTTTACGAATTGAATTTTTAGTAGGAAATTATTTCTTTGACTTCAACATTAAAAAAAATTAACGATGTATTGTGAGAATGATGTATTTGAGATCAATCTGCAAAATATCCATCTATACGTTCTGAAAAAATATGTATTTAAATTTCCTAAATAAATTTCCTTCACTGCCTAAACAAACAACTTCTAGGAAAGCTTCTCCCATGCTAAAGAAGATTCACTAAACGCAATTAACAGATTCTTAATAAATAGTCATCATCCTTCAATAAAGTTTTCCATTATAGACATCGCTTTATTCCCGTTTCATCTAAAAGTATTTATTTTTATCAAGTTTAATTTGTAGAACTCTATTTAATTTTAATTTTTTATATTTAATAATATAATTATTTAGTAAAAAAAAAACGGCTTTTATATTTATTTTATTTATTAGACAATTTGTATAGCGCCGCTTTTGTGAGATATCACCTCAGGCTTATATAGTGTGCATTCTGCTGTTGAATTATTTTTAAGCGAGATTTTAGGCAAATATAGATTTTTCATTGAATACGCAGAAATGAAAGTGGCCTCACCACTGTTTGATTGGAAGACGAAACAGCTTTCACAAATAATAATAACTACCCAACAGAACTTGTTTAAAAATAATCTGAAGTCTCCGACGTTGCCCGGACTTGACGCAGATTTTTTCAAAATTTAGTGTACACTGTGACCTTTTTCTTAAAAAAATATTATTTATTTGTATATATATATTACGCCCAAACTGACTTTTACAAACAATTTAGTGCAACAGTTATCATGAAGTCAAATTATCTTATTTATAAAAATTATCTTAATTATATAGAACCCATGCAGAAGAACAGAATTTGCTTACCTTGATTATTATTATCATCGAGGTATGTTATTATAGCCTTTATGTAACTATATTAGGTGAAAATGAACACATCTATTATTTCTGTGAAAGTATTGCCGACTGCATGCAATCTAGGTACAAGCGAGTAACCAAATTCAAATCCTGATATTATGTCCTGGTATTGTTGCAATTAAAAAGAATTTTCGATCGAGTAGTTATAGTTGGTATGTTGGAGGTGATTCGGTCCAGTAAATCAGGGCTCTCCATAACATTCCATTAACAATTTAAAAGATAAAAGTCAAGTTGGAAGCAAGACTTCTTCCATCTGAGAGTTTTAAATTTTTTAATCCTTTTATCAAGTGGCTGTAATATGTATATTAGGGTGTCCCAGTACATAAGGAAGAATTTTTTTTCATGAATTTAAATGTGCATACCCTCTTATTTTATTCCATTTGATCCCAATAACTCATATAATAAATATTATTTTGATTAAACACCGGCAACCCGTGCCGACTTGATGCCAAACATATGGTACAGAGTTAATATGGAAGGATTTTCAACTTTCATTTTTGTCAAATAAATAAAATTTAAAAATGCACAAATGTTCAATTTTGTAGTATTTTATATTTAAAAATGGTTTATTGATTAAATTTTTTCTTCATAGTTTGTTTTTTACAGTCAGGATAAATCTTCCGGTGTTCCTGAACGCATCGTAACAAAAATTATTTTTGTTCCTCTTCGACCGTGAGATTAAGCCATGAAAATCTTGCATTAACTTAACAGTTCTTTCAGCTGTATCATTCACTACCCTCAGCGGCGACACCTTCTTTCTGACTTCTTGATACGAAGCATTATTTGAGCACATCGTAAGGAATTCGTTAAGAAAACTGGCATCTGTTTTCAGACGATCAAACAAATACTTGCTCTTGACTGAAATGAAGTCGTAAATATTTTTCTCTGAAACAAAAGTCACTAAATTATAATAATAATCAAATCAAATCAATACAAAACATAATTTAAACTTACCATACATTTTACTATCAAGATCTTCCTTCGATGGGATGTAAGTTTGTCATGGGTTGATAAATTATTTTTTTTGATATTTCGAGCATTTTTATTTTAGTTGTTTGATCCACAGCGTCGTCAAACAGCGATAAAATAGATCCTTCATCGGTAAAATACCATAACTGCTTACTGAACAGAAATAAAGCTGCCATTGAGATGTTTTCATCATTTTTTTCTTAAGCCTTCATCGATTTCAAAAAGCACAAGTCCTGGTAAGGTGCTTTAGCTGCTATAATACATTGTAAACATGGCTTGACATAGGATGTTACTATGAACAGGCAAACGTCTAAAAGTGCCGCCTTATCCTTACAGGTAATTTTAAATTGCGCACAAATTAATGATATTTTCAAGGAATAAAGCGCCTTTGCCATCCATCGAGCACCTGGAGGCCGAATCTTAAATTTTCTCGCTGTATCTCCTCCTAAAACTATCACACAGAGCTCTAAAAACTCTCAATAGTCATCTCCAAGTATTTTTGTTGTCAGTGCACTACGGTAAAAGTGAAGAAAATCATCGATTTCGGAAGCGGTTAGGTGCAATGTGAGATTTTCTCTGTAGCACTGAATTTTATCGGGATCAACATTTTTACAGTTATCTCGAAACTTTTTGAAGAGTGGTATGTCAGGGCTTGTATTCACTTGACTGATTTTTACTTCAAACACATCTTTTAATACCAACTAGGGCTATATTTGGTATATATTGACAGTTAAATTCACTTTCCTGATATTGTAGAACAAAACTTCAAGAACTTGTCCATTAGATGGCAGTTTAGAACCCGATATTTGATGTTTTACGACTCTTATTAAAAATATACTCTTTTTAGAAGTGCGTAAATCTAACAACATCTTGCCTGAAAGAGTGATTTTCGTTTACTAACAAAATAGCAAGTTACTACAAGCTCATCAACACGTTTGCTCGCTGGCGTCTTAATGTACAAGTACTGACATCTTTCGATGCAAGTCGGCACGGGTTGCAGTTGTCCAAAGTAAACGAAATTTTTTTTATAAGTGTTTTGTCATTATTAAAACAAAATTAGAGGGTATGCGTTAAAAAATAACAACTTTAATTTTTTTGGGACACCCTAATGTATATAGCCCAACTTATTAATGTGCACGGTTAACATTTGTCACACGAGAACGGGTCGCTAGCAAGCTGGATGTCGCAGGTTCAAATCCCGGCGTGTGGAAGTAAAATTTATTTGATTAATTTGAATTATTTCAAAAATCATTAATTAAAAATAATATATAGTAAATTTGCGGTCAGAATGGAAGACACTCTCAGTATCGCCCTGGTGTAAGATCACCATTCAGAATTGAAACGTTGCTTGAAATGGCTTTAGCCGTGTTTGGTGGAGATGATCTGAATAGCCAGGTACTTCCCCACATTTCTCTTCCCCATCTCCTTCCCCTCCCAAGAACCTTCAGCCTCAGAACATACCCTAATTCTCAGTCTCACTAGCTTCAAACGGTTTGGAACAACTTTTGTGAGGTTTCCTATATAAAAAGATCCATGTTCACTCATTCCTCTCCCCAAAAAGACCCTCCACACAGTATTCCTGGAGATGTATGCCTCCTGTATGGAGTTAAAGAGTCTGCCTACATAACCGTAACATACCATGACCGTGATATGGCCGAGCCACGAATTATGGGAAAGGTACGAAGCAACCGCAAAAGGCGCGAAACGCTGCTTGCGGATGCTTTTTCGTTTTGTAATTCATGGCTCGGTCATAGCACGGTCATGGTATACTCCGGTTATGTGGGCAGACTGCGTTAATGTGAAAAAAACATTTTCCGAATTTCATATTATTCTGAAAGTCAATTGTGCAAAATTAAATTAGGGAAATTCTGATGAAAAACACCTTCTGGATAGCGCATCAGGTGAATGCCTCTACGTCCCGGATGCTGTGTCCGCTGCCCCATGATCTGTGATCAGTGCTCATTGCCCTGCGCTGTGCTCACGTAGCGATATCCCCCTCGTACCACGTAATCGTACATACATTACCAGCAGCCTACCGCCGCGCCGCGCCGCCGTTCTGCGCACGGATCTTTTCTTTTCTTACAAATAATGTCCGAGGAATAACGGTCTGTGTTCACGGTCAGTACGGTATTACGATTTTTTCTGTTTTTTAATCATTTTAAGGTGAATAAGTACGCGGAGGTCGGATTGTTGGTTAGGTTAGTCTTTACTTAAAAAAACCGGCTGTGAGTTAAGTTGCTTAAACAGTGTAAATACCACTAACGTGAGAGAAATTTTAAGGAAGTTTCGCTAAATAGGTACATACCGCCTGTGTTTTGGTAAAACCACTGTCACTTTTCAGTGGTTTCATAAAGAATATAACATGATAAAGTAATTTTTGGTAATCGAGGAATTTATAAGTCTAAAAACTAAATTTATGTATTTTTTTTTGGTTTTTTAATAAACCCTTAAATTTAACAATAGAATTGAAAAAAAAATTGCATCAATTTGTTATAAAAACAAATCACTTTCATATTTATCACACGCTAATCTCCGAAACCGCCCAAGCTATTTCAATGAACTTTTGTGAATGTGTATTGTTGGTTCCAGCTTGGTGGCGCTGTTGTCGAGGTCTAAAAACTAAATAAAATTTCAACGAAATATTTTTAAGATTTCTCATCCAAAAATACATACTACCATAAAATTCAACTTCCCTACATAGAAGTCGGTCTGTGGCAGGACAACGTCTGCCCAGGCCCACTAGTAAACGTTAAAATTAATTTTATGAATGCGTATAGTATTCGGTAAAAATTAAAGAATAACGCAATTGTTTTGATTATTTTTATTGCGTTCAAAGTAAAGAAATCATGGGAAAACCGTATTAGAACTAACGTTGGATATATTTTAATATTTTTTTGCTTTTATAATATGGTACCAGCATGGTGATCGAAAATTCCTCAATGCATGAAACAAACAATTCAATGAATAAAGAAAATTTAAAAAAAATGACAGTGTCACAAAAATAAATTTTCACATACATTTATAGAAAATTAGTAATACGTGTTCACACACCTTAAACTCACCCAGATTTTACCATGTTTAAATAAATGAAATATTAAAATTACACTGATTTATTTTTGGGGTATTATGCCGTGTTGCTCTACCTGCTTCTTTGGCCAATGTTTAGGACAGCATTACAGTTTCCATCATCAGGGCAGATGTGTCTGTAATGCTGTCTGATGGACCCTGTAATGCTGTACGAAACATTGGCTGAAAAAGGAGGTAGCATAATACCACAAAAATATTTAACTGTAATCACATATATATGGCCCTGAAAATCTCAAATCATATCCAAAGTATTACACACTTAATTGACGAAACAAAAATTCAGTGATTCGATATTGTAATCGTCTTATATTTTCTTACGAGCATGACGATTGAAAACTGACCATAAAAAGTAAGTCTTCTTATTAAATTGAATGCGCTAACACACATAATATTACAACAAGTTTTTATGAGCTGTTATTCATAGTATAATATAATCGCAAATGGAAAATGGCAAACATGGCGCTACGTTACTCGGCGATATTGGGGATCCATTCATGCCCAGTTGCCAGTAATATAAATAGTTCTTTGTGAACCACTTACCCTTGTATAATTCTCGGTCGCTCGCTTCTTCCCACTTCTTTTACCTCTCTACAAAAACTTCAAACGTTAATGCCAACACTTCAGACTTCATTCCCCAAGCTCTGAATCATACAGTTATTGTGATGGGACAGCCCGTGTGAACGTGGTACGAATTCCAACTGTGGCGTTATATTTACAAGCATAGAATAGAGAGTGATAAAAAAGTGCCTTGTGGGCGTGTTTTGTGATCAAAATATTTGCCTAATCGAGGCTTAAATTTCTAAAACAAAACTTTGAAATATACTAAATTCAAAGAGATGAAGATCTACGTTGCTAGTTGCTAGGCGAGTGTAAGTGAGTCAGGGCGCTGGGCGATTGGACTCAATGGAATATTTGTTTTCATTCAATTTTTTACAGAAGGCACTTTCAAGCACGTAGGAAAAAGCGTAGAAAAGCGCTGTGGGAATTTTTGTTTAAATAATTCAATCGATGATTTGTACAGATCTTTTCACTAAGTGCAACTTGTCATGAAATAAATATAAGTAATGTAAAAATAAGCAATGGGTCAATTCGATTATAAAGATAATAATGTAAATAAAAATTAGATTTTAAATTACATCAAAAACACACACTGAAAATGTCTACAGAATATTATAAGATATTACCAAACAAATATCGGTAATATCTATAATATTATAAACAAATAATTAACATTAAATATCGATAATATTATAAACAAATAATTAACATTAAATATTGATAATATTATAAACAAATAATTAACATTAAATATCGATAATATTATGAACAAATAATTAACATTAAATATCGATAATATTATAAACAAATAATTAACATTAAATATCGATAATATTATAAACAAATAATTAACATTAAATATCGATAATATTATAAACAAATAATTAACATTAAATATTGTTAATATTATAAACAAATATCGATAATATTATATTAACACACGTTTTTGAAAAGTATAACTGGATGGTGGATAGCACGGTCGATCGATAAACTTTTTATCGGAAATGTCGGTAACTTGTCGTCGTTCCCGAAAATGACTACAGATCGCCAATGTACAAACAAACAAGTTCGAAACGACGGGTTGTTTCGGAGAATTTGAACAATTCTTCAAATTTCAACGTTCATTTTCGGGTTCTGTGAAAGTTCTTTTAAAATTCTGTTATTACCTGAGTTCTTTCAAGTAACTGGCCTATAATGACATAATACCAGAACTTGAATAGGACTTACACAGAACCCGAAAAAGAATGTTGAAATTTGATGAATTGTTAAAATTCTATGAAACAACCCACCTTAAGTGTTTTTAATTTATTGCGATTTGCAGTCGTACAAGGTAACTATGGCAAATTACCGACAAATCCTTTATCGATCGGCCGTGCTAGATACTATGAGCCAACTTCAAATGACAAATACTTTATGGTGATCTGTAGATGCTTAATTGCCATACTATGGAAGCATTACATTATTACTGTCACTCTGGGTTTTCTACTGAAATCAGCGACGGATAATAATATTTTGATGATTTGTATAGCGCCGTTTTTCTTCAAAATCACCTCAAGGTTGTTGAGAATTGTTGAATCAAAAAGTTGTCTTTCTATTTAAGGCGATGACATACGTAGTAATGCAAAATCATGTGTTTTTGGTTTGAAAATTTGGTGATGCTTTAATTAAATACTGCGAGTAGAATACATCTTGGCCTTTGAAATAATCGAGTATTTTTTAGATAAGTCTTTTTATTAGCCCAGAAAAAAATAATGTATAAGGCCTATGAAAACTGCTTTAAAGTTCAAAATCTCCTACTTACGAACCCATTTTCGGTTATGATTTTATTGTATAATATGGCAAATTAAGTTATTTATAAAATTATCGAAAAAAAAAATATTTATGCCTGAACATCCACAAAATAAAATAAAAGGCACTTTTTGGCCATGTTTTTTTCTTGCATAAATCAAAACAGGCGGATGGTGTTAACCCTTTAAATATCAGGAACCCAAATTCGTATGATGTTTGGGGCCAAATTTGGTCTCCTAATAATTAAAGGGTTGCGGGAATTTAAACCTTATCGTCATCTACGTAAGGGTTGTTAGCGGCTCAATTTAAAATATTGCACGACGTAGTGCATCGCCTTAATTTACATTTGTTTTGTATTAAAATCTTATTAGAAGAAATTTCACTAGTTGATGCAACCAGGTAAATAATCAATTCTTCAAAATGTGTGTGCATCCGTATATTTAAAAAAAATGATTAAAAATGTTAACTGCAAGTAAATTGTAAGATAGCAGGCAATTTCTTAATGTGTAAGTAAGTAGGTACCTAGTTACCAATGTTAGAACCTTTAAGTATGAAGGTAGGTACATAATACATATCATTCCGACATTCAAGTTTTTTGTTGCTTGTAAAATAACAATTAGTCTTGGAAATGACTCTCATTAATCTGATGTCTTGTTCGGAATTCAAAGCCAAATGAAATCATTGGTTCAACAGGTAGGTGTGTTCAAATCCCACATGGCTACAAGTATTTACAGAAAGTCAACTCAGTTCTTAAAAGAGCCAGGTACATCCTAACTAATAATATAAATGCGAAAGTGTGTATGTTTGTTTGTCCTTCTTTTACGTTGCAACGGAGCGACTGATTGACGTGATTTTTTGCATAGAGATAGTTGAAGGATTATAAATTCATTCCTTTGAGAAAATTCTTAAAGTAAAAGTTAGAATTTTCATATTTATAGAAAAAAATTAAGCACACAACAAAAAAAATATATTCAATTACAAACTTTGCAGGTATTTTAATATCTTTCATTTTCAGAAAACGAAGATAATATTGTTAGTTCTTAGTCTTAAGTATGAAATAGTTTATTAGCTCAGTAGTCAAAGGCAAGGAAGAGGTCCTGGGTTCAGTTCCTAGATGCAACTGAATCTTTTCTAACTTTTTTGTTTAACATTTTTTTGCTTGAGAGTCGTAAATATTGTCTGCAATGATTAAATATTACAATTTGAGGTCTTACTTATTAATTATTGAAAAAATAAAATAAATATATAATTTGCTTTACCGTCATAATATAACAATATGTGGGATCACCATCCTCAAACCCAAATATGACGTTTTAGATAAATAAAATTTTGCAGTTCAACAGAAAGAATACAAATACACTCTTTATGTAATTGAACGTAAATGTTCTTATTTCCAGGCCTTGGTTTTTGTCGAATTTTTTAATCGGATCGACGTAATTAATCCATTTTCACGGAAAGCTTTTAATCAACGTTTTTAATGAGATTATAAGACAAAACAAACAGCCCAAATGTCTGAGAGGCTATTTTGAAGAATTCTTGTTTGTTTTTTTAATTATAGCCTGTCGAGTGCAAAAAGTGCATCGTTTATTGATAAATAGAAGTAACGTTCCGGTCTGGGAGTTGTGTTACAGCGTTTGAAGACAAATTGAATAATGTTGAGCAGTTGTTGAGACAGCCAACTGTCTGGAGTGGACACTTAACTAGATAATAGTCCTATCACTAATTTTAATTTGTGTAGGTACTAGCACAACAGTCAACTCTGATCTGGCCAATATATACAGAGATAAGTATGTAGGTACAAATAAAATAAAATATGAAATGTAAGTAAAATAAAAAAATAAAACATTAGAAAAAGTGAAAGGAAATATATAGAGTGAAGAGTGATATCATAGGAAGCTTATTGGTATATCGGAGCGATAATTATGGGGGCCAATATTTTTCTCCAACGTTTTTCGATGCTCGATCCTGAGGTCTGGCGGGTTTCGATGATGAGGAAGTTTCTGGAGTTGTTGATCCTTCCTCTCGTTCCTGCTACCCTGGTTCTCATTAGGGCTGCAAAGCCGGGAACTCTCCCCTCCATGAACATCGAGGAGGCACTGCAGTACCTTGAAAGTCCGAACATTATGCAGTAAGCATTATTATATTGAATCCGAAGCCTTTCCATGGTACGCTTTTTGAAATTGGCCCACAGCTCGCAAGTATACAAGGTAGTGCAGAAAGCTAAGAATAGCGTCCTTTTCACCTTCGGGCTGCAGAGTCTAAATCTTCTACTAAGCATGTTACTTTTTATGCTCAGTGCTCGCCTCTGCCTGTCGATGTCGTCGTCATCCGTTAAGTTGTTGGTGATGATATGCCCTAAATATTTCGTTGTTTCGACTATTATGAGAGGTTCTCCATTTAAAAATGCTGGGGGAATATTTTTTAGTCCTTCTCTGTATTTGACGACCAGCAGTGCTGTTTTTTTCGTGTTATATAACATGTTAGTTTCGAGTGCATATTCTTCGCAGATCTTCAAGAGAATTCTCAGTCCCCTTATTGACGGTGCCATCAGCACCATATCGTCTGCGTAGCTCACGTTGTTGATGCATTCTCCTCCAATATGGCAGCCTACCCCAGTGTTATTTAACCTGTGAGTTAATTCATCCATATATATGTTGAACAGTACTGGGGACAAACAACCTCCTTGTCTGACCCCACTCTTTAAGAAAAAGGGTTCTGAGAAACCATCTTTCCATTTAACTATGTTTTCTTGTTGACGGTGCCATGTGTCGAGAATTCGTACTACTTTCCATGGTAGGCCTCTTTCTTTTAGTTTGGTCCATAATAATGGATGGTAGACTCTGTCGAAGGCCTTACTAAGGTCCAGAAAGCATGCGTAAGTTGTTGTTTTTCTCTTCCTGTAGTATTCCAGCGTCCGTTTTACGCAGAAAATGGCTGAGTCTGTGGAGAATTCAGTTTTGAAACCCATCTGATTATCTTTCGTTTTCAATTGGGGTCCGACTTGATCTAAGAGAACTCGTTCAAATATTCTGGCGGTGACGGTGGCGTATTATATTTGTGTTTACTTTATAAAAATTCGGCTTGCCAAAACTCGTTATTTAACCACGCGGGGTTTTGAACTCGTGACCTTTGGATTCAGGGCCAAGAATCTTAGCGCTTTGCAACGGAGGCCGCAGAGTGTAGGACATCCACCCCTTCAGGCTATAGGTTCTACATGAACTTGTCTTTCTATCAACTTTCTATTTAGCAGAAATCATGCCTAACCATAACTCAATTACTTACGTATTGTTAGATATGAACTTTATCATTTCATTATGACAATGTTATAGCGAAGTTGTCACTACGCAGCACGCATTGAGCTTGGTGTATACCAAATTAGTATATTGTACAATCCAGTTTCTGCTCGCGAGTCACATCTCAGCGAAGTCTTCCGAGGCAATAATTTTAATATCACATCTCAATATCGAGTCTCTCTTCCGGGAAGCTGAGCAGTTCTACAGTTAGGCAGATAGTAAAGAACATCGGATGAATGCTTTATTAATCCAATGGAGATTTTTATGAACGTGTCTTGTGACATAAATTCTTCTTGCGTTACCCCTTCTTTCTTGCGTTGCGTTGACGAAGGTTTCACCAAACGTAAATATCTTAGCGTTGAAGAAGAATATAATAGTAATAAATCTAAATAAATAAAAATATGAAAGATGCATAAAACAAAAATTGTCGAATAATACCATACCATCATAATGATTATGTACTTCAGATTAAAAACTACTAGTACTCGATAGGTAGAAGCTGATATCAGTGCATTATATATCATAGTCATCATAGGTACGAGTACTATGTAAAACTTTATCGGACTGTCAAGCAGTGTCGCACATTATTATTATACACGCGATTCTCCCGGTAGATTTACGTAATTTATTACTTTTGTTTCCTTTTCATATTATAATAGTATATATTTTATTCCTTTCTTTTTCTAATAGTATATACCTTTCTAATATCTTTTATTTTATTTTTTACAAACTCTTAATGCCTTTTAGACATTTTATAAGCACTTCATTCTTCCATATACTACTTTATTGTATATTATTACATATAATTTCTTACTTTGACTTATTACTATACTACAGATTGCTACTTATATTATATTTATATCTCTTTGTTTTTTCATACTTTAAACCTTACTTACTATTTACTGATTATACCATTATACTTACATTTATATTGTTGCATTCCTTATGTTGCTGTACTATTCTCTGTAAATTAGTATGTGAATGGCACATGTTGTGCCGTATATGTAAAATAAATAAATAAATAAATGGAACATGATACAGAAAACTGTGTCTTTAACAAATCTAAACCGAACATGAAATAGAAAATGACACATTTATTTTATTTTTTTTTTATTTAAAGAAAGCAAGACAAAAATAAATATTACAGTAAATAATAAAATAAAATACCGAAAAAAAGAAAAGTTCCAATAAACTACTTTTCAGTTGTTTGTCGATGGCAAATAAAATAAAAAGGTAACGGTCTCAACTAGGAATCGAAGTGAGGATCTTTGTCTTATCGGAAATTGAGCTCTGTCTTATCTGTCTTTTCAATAAAAAGAGAGCCTTAACTTGAGACCACGGAGGCCCACATGTTTTGTTTTGTTCGACTTGTTTAAAAAAAATGTGCCCAGTGAAAATTTGTGCCTATTTTACTATCGCGGAAATATAAGTTTTAATGATCAATGTAACATCCTCGACACAACCTCAAATTAAACGTCGAATTATTATGTATTGGTAATTTTGTATTCTTTGATTAATTAATTAAAAAGTTTCCTTCACATGTAAATTGAATCATTAAATATACGAGTAGCAGCAAATGCTGGTTGTACCGAAGCCATACGCATAATATAACATGACTACATAACATGCAGGTATAAGCTTACCGGGGGCACGTAAGATATTGTATTATGCCTTACAAGTTTCCTAACCTACCACAAGTTAGTTTCCCTTAGCTTACCATTCCACGTGACCCACTCGACCCACCCGCCTCCTCGCGTTACCCCCGTCCCTCCACGTCATCTAGCCGCGCGCCGCACACTCGGCGAGTTACAGCAAAAAATCATATCAATTTAATTTAAAGAATACTTTAATGAAAATACTTTTTTGATAACCTTATTAATTGATTAATAAACAACAATTTTTAGTTTTCTTATGGGGTCTCGAACAATTACAAACGTGTAACATACGTGGCACACGTTACTTAATCTAAAAAAAATGGTGCAATATGCATTTTTTATGGTGTCTAATAAGGGTTTTGGTTTAATAAAGACTCGAGCAATTTACTCAAAGCACTACAGTATCTGAGAAGACTAAACAACATGAGGTAAGCGTTGTTTTGCTGCTCGCTTAGCCTTTCCATGCTGTTCTTCTTAAAGTTGGCCCAAAACTCGTACGTAAAAAAAGACAAAACGTATGGAATAGAATTCTTCTTACACGTAAGTTGCAAAGCCGGAACCTTCTACTAAGCATGTCCGACTTTAAGCTGAGCACTCAATATTGTCACAAGGAACTTCAAACCAAAAGTTTTGTTTAATTAAACCTTGATTTTTAACTGCTATAATGCGTAATATATGACGATTTAAATTAATTTATTTCTTCACAAAATATATTTAATATTATTATTCGTCAAATAATAAAGCCCACTTGTGGTGGGATTTCACAAAATTGAACTGTTTGATATCCAGCTATTCATATTAGAAAGGAAAAAATCTATTTAGCACCATTTTGCTTTAGCTATATATATTAAAATGTTGAAATTATTTAAAGAAATATTAACTAACTGACTAACCAACTATCACGCCGTTTTCTTGCAGGGTCGGTAGAAAGAATTCACCGCCAAACAGCTATATCTAAAATATATATTTAATCTCCATAATCTAGTAAACGGATCCACTGTGCGACGGTACAAGCACGCTAGGGTGGCACTCCGCCCAGCGGCCCACAGTAACACCGTTACCTTGACTGACGGTGCTACGATTTGCAGCTGTTACAAGCTCGCACCGCACATAGGGTTTCCGTATTAACTACGTACAGCCAACCCGTTAGGGTGGAGTGGATAGAGCAGGCGACGCCGCGGGGCAAGGCGTCCCCGCGTCCCGTCACTACGCCCTGCACCAATATGGCTTAGTGTCCGTAATATGGTATTAAAATGTCTTACTTCTTGGTTGAGTTTGTGTAAACTATAATCTACGGTGTTCCGCCATCACGCGGAGTTAAGGTGAAGTTAGTTTTCTTCTATAACTTGGCTTTAGAATTTATTTATCGGCATAAATTTTCATAGGTTGACAAAAAATTATGAAATAACAGCTAATGTTTTAGCTTTTGTTTAGGTTCATTTGTGAACACACGACAACGACACAAATATAAATAGTAGTCTATCTCATGAACATATTTAGTGAATCGTATTGCGAAATTTAATCATGGGTATTTCCTGGGTTTTGTTATACTGCGTGATAGACGGTTGATATTACAACGCTATTAGAGGCACATGCCAAAAGATAAAGTCTTATTTTTTTTGGAAAAGACGCTTAGAGTTTACTGTTTATCTGAATAGTGTCTTTTTGTGTCCATCTGCACAAATCACAAGACATCCACCATCAAAATAAGTATTTTATCATGAAAAAATGCGCGGAGAAAACTAAATGATATAAAATCATCTATTATTAAAAATCTGGTAAAATTATTAGTGTTCCTGTTAAAAACGGGACTGCAGGCCTGTAACGAATGAATTGAGAGATTTTCTAACAAACACGAATGTAAAAGTAAAACACGTATGTGTTATGAAAATGTCGGAATACGTGTTTATAAAAATTTGAAATATTTAAACATTTCGTCATTATGCATGAACACGTGTTCCGATATATTCTGAATGTACCAAGATTATTTAAATCAGCCATATTCATTTTTCTCCGTGTAATATTAAGACAATGGAAGCCACAGAACTCATTGAAATCAGTAGCGTTTTCATCCAAATTGCGTCTGTGAACTGTGAAAATATAATGAAATAAAAGAAATTTGTATAATAATTTTAAAATACAAATAAATATTCTGGTCGATTTTTTCTCTCTGAAATTCTTATTCTTTTGGTTTTTTTTACTCTTTCAAACCTCAACACCTCAATTCAGTATTTGAGTACCTACCTTATACAAACTCATTCTGAATCGTATTCTACTCAACACTACTCTGGTGAAGTGATGCCATGATATTCTTTTATATCTAGGGAAAAAAGTAATGTGTAAAAGACAAACATAGATTTTTTTTCTCCGATTGAAATCCCAATAAGATTGGCTTCGAACCGTCACTGATTGAATGAAATCCAAGCAACAAGTTATGATAGCAATCGTACCTAGGTACAAAGCAACTTGGTAGCTATTAGCTATACCCTGCAACGGCTTATAAAGGTTTCTAAATGAAAATTGTACGAATGAAGAGGAAAATTTGTTACTGTGGATCTTCTGCAAGGAATAGACGTTTTTGAGACTGCACCAATTAGCCAGGTTTATCTTTCTTTAGTTACATTCAGCAATCCCATTGGGCAGGTACCAGGAGTGCAGGATTAAGAGAAGTAAAAGTAAGAAGACATACAAGTGAAAAGCGGACGAATGTTTCCTTCAAGCAAGGAAAATTTTATCTTGAGGCTTCGCGGTTAAAATAAATTTGAAGCCTTCATCTGAGCAAACTAATTTTCTTAGTTAATTTCCAAGGAGGAAGGTATATTTAAAAGTCTTGAGAGAACCCTGTTAAATATTTTTAGTAAAAAACATTAGAGGACTTAATTAAGAGAACGTCACATAAACCATTAAAATGAGATATGTATGGTAGGAAGTCGCAATGAGCCTACTCAGTTTTGTATCTTGTGATTAATTTAGTCGTTTAGGATAATTAATATTTTGAAAAGGACTCTTAAACCTGTACTCAATACAAGAAAGATACCAACGGCCTATTTGTATTTTACGTGGAATAGTTACGGTTAATAATTATATAATTTTTATGTTTAGAATAACTTAATGAGTAAAACCCCAAATTGTAATATTTAATTATTGAATACAATATTAGTGATTCTCAAATAAAAATTTGAAAAGGCAAATTCAGAATAAGACACGTCGCAACGAGGACTTGAATCCAAAACCTTCACCTTTCCGGGGCGCTGCACTACCAAATGAGCTAATCTGTTCCTATTTTCTTCGTCGTATTTAACTGTATACTAACTACTAACTTTATGTTAATTTTCTTAACCCTTAAATGCATGATTTATTAATTTTTCTGGAAAAAAATATATTTTGTAGATATTTACATGCATATGCAAGGAAATATAAAGAATTTATTTTTTTTTGTAATTTTTTAATGATTTTTGATTAAAAAAAAATTGTTGCAGATTTACAACACCATGTATTTAATAAAAAAATAATATGAACAATTTACGTATGAAAAAAAAATAAAAAACCTAAAAAAAATTCTCAAAACTAATAAGTGTACCGGAAAAATACGTTATTACATATAAGTATTGTATTATTGTATCTACTTACCTAAGAAAATCAAAATATTAACAGCAAAACCAAACTGTAATTCTAACCTCCAACCAATTTTCGAGAATCTTCACTTTGTTAAAGAAAAAGTGACATTTGACATTCGCGAAAGAAAAAAAAGGTGATGCCACTTGATAAAATATAGTACCGTGAACTTGAAAATTCTAAAACGGCATGCATTAAGTATACACCAAAGAGTTAAAGGTGGTTTGAACGGTATGTTGCAGTTTTGCAACAGTATGCATTTAAGGGTTAAGGAATACTTTTAGTGGCTGCTATCTTTATGTATGCTCGCAAGATTCATTTCGATCTAAATGTAATCTAGATAGTATCTTTGATAAATATATCCTGTAATGGATAATGGAATAGAAATATTGTATTGTACTCGTAGGTTGGTACTTTATGGCTTGTCGGAATTCTTAAAACAAGCACTTTTGATAGTGACACTTTAAAACAGATCCAAGTTCATTAAATCACAGTTTCAGTATATTTGATGATTAAAATATGCAGTAAAGAAATGATGATTGGTCAGATTTTGTGTAATGATATTTTTTATTGATAAAATACAGATACATACAGTAATCAATAAGACAGTATAATGCATTAACTGGAGAATTCGACTACATCCTTTTTTATGTGAAAACCGTACAAGAGTCCCAACTGCTCTCAACCGTCTGGAGCCAGTGAGACTATGGCATCCCCAATTGAGGTAAATTGTGAGGTTGAAGGTAGTGGGGAGGGATAGGAGATGGGGTAGAGGAAGGTGGGAGAGCACCTAGCTATTCAGATCTGATCACCAAACACAGCTAAAGTCATTTCATTCAGCGTTTCAATTCTGAATTATGGTCTTACACCAGGGCGATACTGAGAGTATCTTCCTGTCTAAAACGTGCCGCAAGTATAATATATATTATTTTAAAATTAGTAAATTGTGATAGAGTACAAATAAATCTTTTTTTTTGTGCACGCCGGAATTTGAACCCGCGACCTTCGGCTTGCTAGTCGAGAGCCTTACCCCTCGACCACGGAGGCCGTCAAACCTTCACTATTTAACACAGATATTTTTTTAAATGAGCTCTACACAGGAGGCCCTGAGAGAAATTATATTTTAACTATGTAATCTTTGGGGGTTTCGCAGAGGAAGATCTGGGAACGAAAAAAGGCAAAAAAAGGGGGGGGGGGGGGAGGGTCTGTGTGTCCAGGAGTTCCGGACGTTTGAATTCATTCCTACCACTGAGGTGCAATGGGATGGGTAAAGAGAGCCCTGCTGGAGAGGTAAAAAGTCTCCCTCAATCAGTTTCTCCAAATCCGGCTTGCAACACAGTAGATGGGCAGGCGCATCGCCGCCACGTAGACAATCCTCACCCCATGAACCAGGTACCCCTGCTAAGTCTCAAAACATAGCAATCCACTTCGGGGACCTATGGCAGAGGTGTTGGTTATCCAATGAATGTTTCCCGGGGCAGCGGTACCACCATAAATTGAACGATTTGCACCAGTTGTTATCGAACAGGAGGCGGGTGGGTGGGTGGAAGTTATAAGAGGGAGGCTGTATCTTTAGAAACTTTACAATCTGTCTTAAAATGCCGGGTCTGGTTTCATAGCGACTGTCAGAATTTGGTCATAATTATTATAAGCGCGCTGCAGAGATTAGCTTCAAATTAATGGAACGTGACACCAACTTTCACAAATACGAATTACCAAGGCGATATACACTAACTTTGCAAATTTTATTCTCTATGTATGCTTTTAATGCGTCGTTTTGTCCTGTGAATCTACAAGAAGATATTTAATACTTACATTATTGTTTTTGTAACAAAAACTTTATAAATGTACTTATAAATGAATTTATTTGGATGAAATTAATTGCCAAAATTCAAATGTAACATTGTCATCAAACTGGCATTTCAGCTTACTATCAAATCGTAATAAACTGACAAGCTTAAAAAAATGATAATTGTACTCTTCTGCTGAACACATTTCAAACAATTAATCAATTTTCAAAGTTTAAATTCGAAGTTTTGTCGAAGTTCTTTTAAAATTCTGTCATAATCCAAGTTCTGTAAAGCAACCGGTCCATGATGAAATAATAACAGAACTTGAATTGAACTTTCAAAGAACTTGAATTTTGACTTTGATATTCGATAAATTGTTCTAATTCTGTACTTAATTAGATCTTAGAATCAGGTATGGTAGGAACTTTTCAACGTTCAAAATCAAAAAACGGCGCTGAATGGCCATTTGATGACTGTGTCAGATCGAAGAGAATTAATTGAATTAAATTTCCAATTATTTTAATAAAATCTTCATTTTGCAAGGGAGTAGTTATTTATTGATGCTCGAAGTATAATGTGAAATAATACTGTTACAACAACAAGCAAATTTTTTATACAACTCATCGTAGTGTGCAACCTTACCCTACGGACTCAGCATCGATGTGCTTCGCTAATTACTCTGACCGGAGTAGGTACCTGCGATAATTAATAATACAAAATCCAATAGGTAACTCGATACCAAATTAATTACACATGCGCTGAGGCGAACGAGACTGACGTTTAACACGTCACACGATACTTTTACCAACCGACTTACAGAGCCTACTGCTGACTTCTGATGTCCACATTCAAATAATTTGATATGCACCGTTCCATTTCTCAGCAGCTTCTATTACGCGTTTTGTCAGTCATTCGAGCCTTTGGGAAAGTCGTAAAACATTTTTTTCTGATTGCCGGCGTTAGCTAACCAACAACTTTAATTTACCAAAGGTGATCATTATATTAATATCTGTTAACCGCACTCGCCTCGAGTTCATCGACTCTCTCTAATTATTTTTTTAAAATTATGGCTTGACCAACAGTTTATGCAAATAGAAAATTAATAATTATCGCTGTTTTTATGTTTGTTTTAGGATGTGTAACTTTCATTTCTGATTTAAATTGCTCTTATTGAGAAAGTGCCTATTTAATTTTTTTTTCTTTTCCTAGAGTTTTATTCATTTTTATTTATTTATTTTATATATATAAATTACAAACAATACATAACAAAATGAACCTTTGTCTGTCCAACTGGGAAGGATTCTCGTTTCAGGACAGCCAGTTTCTTTCTCAGCAATATTTGACATAATATGATAATGTTTATCTTGCATGTTAAAAAAAGTGCCAAAATTAAAATGAATATCATTAGAAGTTTTTACTGGGTATATTTAAGTAATTGTATATATTATTACCGGTCTGATTACCTATACAACACTATACGTAGATTATTTATTTATTTATATCCTGTACTGGCAGATAATATACAGGACTATGAATTTAGATACAGTTCTCAGTAATTGAAACACAATATTGTAATTGGAAATGTCATTATTAATTCGGGTAATATATATTTATGTTCTTTAATGAGCTTGTTTAGGAGAGGTAAAGCAAATTTTATGTTGGACGGTACAACAATACAAGGATTTGATTAGAATTTATCTACTTGAATGTGATTCGCCCCTCGGTATGAGACAGATTTAGGAGTAAGGCTTTGAATAAAGTAAATCCAATAAAGGAAAGTGTGATTAGGATATAGTACATGCAATACAAAAATAATCCACTCTTGATACTGTTAAAAAATTACAGCCTGCGAAATTCCTGATAAAATATTAGTCATTCAGAATATATCGAGAATTAGTGGTCTTTTCTTAGTGGATATCATGATGGAATGCTACAATATAAAATCAATATCACTATTTGTATGAATACTTGTTCCGGCGTCCTCATTAAACATTTACTTTCGACTGATACTTTGTTAGGAACTCTTTCAATTCATTCGCTATAGGCCCGCATTTCCATTTTTAACAGGAAAACGAATAATTTGACGAGTTTGTTTAGTAAATTAACAGTATTTCATACCAGTAAGTTTTCTCTGCATATTTTTCAATAATTTTGTATTCAAGGCATTCAGATGTGTAAATGCCGTGGAGATTATTTGGAACATCTGTTACATAAGATCATCTGTGTGTTGTCATTGCGTCGCTTCAGTTTGCTTACAATTACATTTTCTCCATTTTTTGGTCCATTAGTCGCTCATTGCCACCGCAGATCTCAATAATGGGAAATATCTGAAGCAACGCGGTCACACTTCGAGCTAACTAGAAAACATTATAACTCGTGTTCACTTGTCTAAAGTACCTACTTTATTTGGACCGTGGTTTTTTACGCAAGAAATTCAAGACGGAAAACGAATCTAATAATAATTATTAAGTTAGATACTTGCGACGTAAAAAAAGGATTGCGGTTGGAGGAAATGGTCGTTTGGTCCGATTAAGAGCCCGAACGATCAAATTATCATAAATTTGAATAAGACTTCCCTCAACAGTCAACAGTCCGGCAGATGGTCTAGGTAGAGCAGTGATGCGATACTTTTGGAAATATCCCTGGATCTGGGGAAAAACGGACTTTTTCATAAAAGTGGGGCTCTTTTTTATCTGAAAAAAATTACATAATAATAGATTCAAATACACACTTGTGAACTATAAAGTAGTAAAATTTGTAGGAATTTTATAAAAATGACAGTGTAAAAAAGGAAATATACTGAAAAATGGACAAGCTAAACGATGAAGTAAATGAAGTGAGAATTGGAAATAATAAAAAAATACGTATAAGTACTATAAATTACATGTTTTTTTTACACAATTTGTGAAGGTATTATTTATTTTCTTGTGTTTTTGTGTAGTCTTTAATTTCTAAAAAAACGCTCTTAGTTCATCTCAACCCATCTCGACAATGTCAAAAGGTTTTATTTCATTGATATTATGTACTGGCTGTAGTTTCCGCCCGAACTGTGAATCTGTGCCCGAACGAGTCAAAATCAGATTTACACAATAATTTTTCCTTTTATTTAAAACGTTAAGGGTGCTAAAATTAAAAAAAAAACAGTGACCTTACTTTTTAGGTCAAGTGTGTGAAATTTCATCAATCTTGGAATAAAACTGTTGATTGTATTAAAAAAAATCCAGGCCACCCACCGTCACAAGCACTTTTCTTTATATTAAAAGTAAATATAAATTATAGTGATCAAATTTGAGTTTCTGGGGAAATTTTGTACCTTACGGAAGGGATATTGAGATTTTTCCCCGAGTTCCAGGTAGTTCGGCAGCCAAGCGGTCCGATGGGATGCGAGCTACAGAGAAGTGTTTATGATGTAATAAATTATACGGTGGGAATTCCTCGTCACACGGTGGTATTTGAATTACGCAAATATGTTGGCAAATAGTTCTTTTAATGGCGGAATGTCGGCGGACAGAATTGGCGGCATTGTGTAAATGCTAAACGTATGATGTGAAAGCCATTTTCACAGATTTGTTGGGAATGTTTTTTGGCTCTGCCGTTACTGAATTAAGCCATATTGTTGGATTTCCATATATGTTTTATGTTACCTCTGTTTTATAAACTGGATTTTTACATTCTTGTGGTGGATTATATTTGAAGTGTTAGAACTATGGTGATTTATTTTATGTTTTATAGAGAATTGAACTGTTTAGTCTCTCCACCAAATAGTAATTTATTAGGGAGATATTACCATAATTTATTTTTTAGGAATGCTTGATATTGGTTTTTAACGATAGGTACTTAATTTACTTAAATCTTAAAGTTAACACTGACCGTAGCTATGGCACTGCACAAATTGGGGTAATTTTAAGTGACGTAGATGAAAAATTGATCCTTCTTCCCCCTTCTATTCACTCCCGCTACTTCTTTCATATTGAAATCCAAAGTTCGATTGTTTCAAAATGCATTAATAAAAAAAATTAAACACGATGATTGGTGATTGAAATACTGTTTCATTACGAACAATAATATATGATTATATTTGTTAAGGCGATGCCATACGTAGTAATTCAATATCATGTGTTTTTGGTTTGAAAATTTGGTCGCCTAGAAATGTTTCAGATGCTTTAATTAAATAATGCGAGTAGAATACATCTTGGCCTTTGAAATAATCGAGTATTTTTTAGATAAGTCTTTTTATGAGCCCAGAAAAAAATAATGTAAAGGCCTATGAAAACTGCCTTAAAGTTCAAAATCTCCTACTTACGAACCCATATTCGGTTATGATTTTATTGTATAATGTGGCAAATTAAGTTATTTATAAAATGATAGAAATTTTTTTAATATTTATGCCTGAACATCCACAAAATAAAATAAAAGGCACTTTTTGGCCATGTTTTTTTCTTGCATAGATCAAAACAGGCGGATGGTGTTAAGCGGGAATTTAAACCTTATCGCTATCTACGTAAGGGCTGTTATTGAGCGGCTCAATTTAAAATATTACACGACGTAGTGGATCGCCTTAAGAATAATTTGATTGACACTGATTCGTTAAAATCAGTCAGTCACCCATAATAATAGCTCCTGGGGCCTATTTTCTTCTTCTTTCTAATAAGCTTTCATTTAACTTCCGTATATTCGCTTCTTAAAAATAAATTCACAAATTTTTCATGAAATATCGAAATATTCTGATAATATAATCCTTAATAATTGTGTAATGGATTAAACCTATACGTCAAAATGATGTACCACGGAATTGTATATCTTAAAACGACCTACAGAAAAGTCAAAAATTGTATTTATATGTCTAACTTCTAAGGATAACCCCCAGCATCGCCGGGTACACCTCATCTAGTTTTTATACGTTTATCCCATAGACATATGAATATTAGTAGACCTGCCCTAAGTGATTAAAAGCGTATTATCCCCACTCCCCATACCGGTTCCATTGGAGCCGGCTGTGCTCGCGTATGGCCTCAAGTGAAATTTGAAAACGTGACGTCATCATTCTTGTGCGAACTATGGTCGAGGCATCGTCGGTTCATTTTACGAAATAACACGGCAAAATGTTGACTTGTACTATGAAAACTTGTAAAAATAGATGTGAAAAAGAGAATAAACCCAATTGTCGTATTACATTCCATATATAAGCATTATTTTACTTTATTTTAAGCATATTCACATCGTATAATATGAATCAGTTGTTACTATCACATCGAGAAACGTCTGGACGCGAAACACAAAGCTGGTTGGTTGCTGGGAAGTAAATTATGAACATTTATAAAAGTGTCTTAACTAAATACTTAAAAGAAATATTCGACTCTGAAAATAGAACCGAATTTTTTTGCCGAATTTGGACTTCGCAAATTTGTTCATAACGTGGCGAGTAATTTGCGCTCCCATGTAAAAATGTCTATTCATTCAAAAGCAGATTTTACTTTTAAGAACTAAATGGTGATATTATAATGCGAGATGCCTATTTCCTGTCAGATTGATTTATTGACGAATCACAGTCACCTTAACCCCCTTCGTTCTTCAACAGTTGATTTTACCCCTCGCCATTATCTTGTCGTCTATTAATTCCTATGTCTGTGGTTTATCCCGATGAAAAAACCGTTGGTTTTGAAACATGTTAGTTTTGAAATAGTGGTGTTTACAAAATTATTTATTTTATTTAAATTTAAGTTAATTAATGCAGTTAAACATTACTATTTTATTCATTCGATAATAATCTCCATTTTATTTGTACGATAATAATCTCCATTTTATTTGTACGATAATAATATCTATTTTATTTATACGATAATAATCTCTATTAGATTTATACGATAATAATCTCTTTTTAAAGTGGATCTAATCATAATAAAATTTTAATGTTTTGTGATATTTTAGATTTGGCATTATAATTATATACATTTAATATCCTTTTAATAGTAATGGTAATAGTATTTTTATATTTATTTATTTTAACATACGTTAAAAATCAAACGGAGGTATTTTAATACCTTGAACATATTTATCTCAGTTAAATATTTTTAACGGAGGCGGCCGTGATCTCCGGGCAAAAAATAATTATTTTAAAAACGCCCGAGGTCCATCAAACATTTTTTGCCTAAAAATAATTTAAAAGTTGAAGGAATTTCAAATTAATGTTAAAATAACTTATATATTCAGATGGTGACAGAACGTTTAACTTTGAAATGGTTTTGTTATTAGCTTACGCTATTTAATAAGTGGGTTTTTTAATAATTTGGTACTTCGATTCTTTTTATAAACACAACTGCTATGTAATTCGTGGGAAACATTTTTATGCTTATTTATAAGAAAAAAATGTTTTTTTTGAAATTTGGTGACCAGATTTAAATAGCCAGGTTCTTCCCCACCTTCCTCTCCTCTGCCTCCAACAAACTCCTCTCAACTACCTTTAGCTTCACAACATACACCAATAGGGATGCTATAGTCTCACTGGCTCCAGACGACTGGGAACATATCCACATTAAAAATTAAATAGTTAAAAAATATATTATTTTGCTTTTGAAAAGTGTGAATTTTGTTATTTAGTAACTAAGGCCTACTGACATAATATGAGTCGAATGTGACATTACTGAAGCACTCAAATTTTTTTTAAATTGCATCAAGGCAGATTATAAATATGCACTCGAAAGAAGAAAAAAACCTATGTCGATAGGATGTTATTAAAAACATTTTAAAAATTATTTAAATCCTTTATAAATTACAGGAAGGCAGAAGAAATTTTGTCGCCATAAATATTATTCAATATATTTTTTTACAGTCAGGCAAAACTAGCTTCACCAAATACGTACGTTGTAGGTAGCTCCCAAAATAAACCAAACGCGTTTATTTGTTTACTGCAAGTCAGAAGAGAAAGTGGAATAAGTATGCCTAGTTGTTTTTATAATGCTTTTATAAATTAACAGAAACCAACAAAACCATCAGAGCTCACTTGTAATTTATTTTATAACAAACCTTAAATAATATATAATGTATTTACGTCAAAACGTAAAGAGAAACGTTTTGATGAACACATATTTACTAGAATATTATATAGAGTGAAAAATTCATCAAATTTTAACGTTAATTTTCGGGTTCTGTGAAAGTCGTATTCAAGTTCTGTTATTGTATCATTATAGGCCAGGTACACGATAGAACTGAAATAATAACAGAACCTGCAAAAAACTTTCACAGAACTTGAAAATTAACTTTGAAATTTGAAGAATTGTTCGAATTCTCTGAAACAACCCGTCATAAATCTGTCTATCTATATAAATAAAAACGTAATTGTTTGTTCGTTCAAAATCTTTAATCAACTAAAGTTTTCACGGATCTCTTTGATATTTTGACACAGTTAAGTACCTAGTAAGTTTGGGTACAAATAGTACACAAAATATTAAAACAGACGTAAAATAAAGATTTGTCGTGCTTTTTCAAAGTAAAACAATGTTATTTATCGTGCTTTTACAAAGTATTAAACAGTGTTATTTGTGTTGCTTTTACAAAATATTTAACAATGTTATTTGTGTTGCTTTTACAAAGTATTAAACAATGTTATTTGTCGTGCTTTTACAAAGTATTAAACAATGCAATTGAATCGAAAGTAATTTTCCTCGCATGGTGTTGTCTGAATAAAAAAATGGTACATGGAGAAAAATGAGTATTGCTGAAAATATTATTATTATTATTATTATATTTATTATTTATTCAAAATTATTCGTAATCCGGTTAAAACGGGACTGCAGGGCGTTTCCAGATAAAAAAATAATAAATTCCATATATATCGGAACACACGTTCGTGTAACTGCATTTGCCTTCATAATATATAATGACGAAATGCGAAAATATATGACATCGTAATAATACTTTCCTCTTTTACTAATAGTTTAACAGGAAACCTATCAATTCATTCGTTAAGGGTCTGCAATCGTGTTTTAAACCGGATCTGGATTACTAATAATTTGAAGAGATTCTTAATAAATTAGCAATAACTATTTTTCACCCTGTGTGTGATCAATGAAATTGAAATGTTCTCCAACTCCTTAAAATTCAAACAAATCTTAAATGTTTTGGTAGAAAGCTGTCATTTTGTGGTTCGACATATTAATTGAAATAAAATTAATAACTTTGTTTGTAACCACGATTTATTTATTTATAAACTGATCAGTTTAATTATAAACCCTGAAGATGCTTGTGTTAAGCGAAACTGGTCGGTATTAAAAAAATAAATAAATAAATCGTAGTTTACAATCAAAGTTATTGTTTTATTTGAAATCTTAAATGACGTGTTTACTTAAATAACATTATTTTCTTGTTTTTCTTCTTTATAGTATAAGCATGATTATTTCTCTATCATCTGTATCAAATACTCAGCGCACGATAAGAAAAAATTTGTAAATGAATCAATGACCTTGCTCTTATTTTTCTTCTATCAATATTTATAACTATTTGTTATCACTCCTAATAAATAATACATGAGCAGCTCACTTGTATTAAGGAAATTGGATGAAAATTATTATGGCTTTAAAAATACACATGTAGATCAACAAACATTGGTTCTAAATATATATAATTATGCGTAGAATTAATAAATCGTCATTTAAAAATGATTAAAACTATATGAAACCTAAACGCCCCGTGATTGGTCAGCGGGTACCAAAGATATTAAAAGAACGAGATGTGCTATGAGAAGTTCATACTGTGTGGAATTGTTTTGCCGAGTGTCGCCGGTTTTGTTCACCAATACTACTGCAGACCTTCGCTTACGCTAAGGTATCCGCACTAATACATAGAACAGATTTCTGTGCGTACACGTCCCGATACCATTCAAAGTACCCTAATTAGGTAGTACTCCGGCTACGGTCCGACGGTCAATATAGCATATCTCGTTCTTCTAATATCTTTGGCGGGTACCGACTGAACATAACACCACTCCCCTCACGGATCGGCCGACCGCGTGATTTAAGAATGCGAACAATTTTGTTCGCAGACATTCTGCATAGACTTGCACATGGTTCAACCCTGCGGTATGCAAATTGTTATTGTTATTTTTTTTTAAATGTTACCAAATATTTAAATTGCGATTGTTTATTTGTTAACTGACAAAATTTACATATAACGTCACGCGTACCCCGCCAGATTTCGATTGCGGGCTTTGAAAAATGCAAACTTAACATTAACTGTGAAAACGACATTTGTAATAAAAATACTGGTATTTAAGTTAGAAGGTGAACATTTATGTAACGATAAACATAACGCGAATAAATGACTAAAATATCTTTCAACTTCTTTTCATAACTTACAACTTTTGTTACTCCAGTATTTTTTTATATGCTATTTTCTTTTCTGTCTTTTCACAGTCAAAAAATAACAGAAAACACTATCGGTATACGCAACGGGTCACGTGACCGTGGCGAGATGAATAACTCTCTTTCATCTTATTGTTGGTTCTATTTTAGTAATGCTATGGGCGCCGGCTTGAGATCGCCTCTGGCTATAATATTGTCTTCTACTATACGTACTATTTATAGGTGTGTATAGAGTCCGCTGACCGAACTAATCAATGCAGGGGGTAGGTACCTACCTATCCATAATCTTCCATTCCAATAAAATCATCCGATTGTTGAAATTGAATGGGACTACCTGAATTTAATAATACTTTTTTTTCTCACTTTTTTTGTTTGGTCTGAATAAAGAATAGATGTTATATGTACAATTTGATAAATAAATATTTTTACATTGTTTTAGGTTTAATAATTACTCATTTTGTTTAGTTACACGGCCATTGAACATGATTTTAACAACTCAGTACCACCTACGGTTGCATTGGGTGGGGAGGTGCAGGAAGAACTACTTTAAATCCGTTATTGAAGGCACATAAATCTATTTTACGTGTTATTATGAAGAAACCTTTCAGATATTCGAGCGACGCTCTATTCAAGGAATTTAATGTACTAGATGTCCGACAGTGCTATATAAAAAAAATTGTAATCCATGTTCATAAAAATAAAACAAAATGAAAACAGCCGAACACAAACATCAAACCAGAAGTAAGGGAAGGAATGACCTTTCCGTTCCAACAAGCAACAGAGCGGCTTATCAAAAAATATTCTCATATCTCGGTCCTAAAATATATAATAAAATCCCCTCTCAGCTGAAACTGTGTGAATTGTCATCCTTCGGTCCAAGAGTGACAAAATGGTTGTTGGATCTAGGCAGGACTGATTCCGAAATGATACTAAAAAATGTAATTTGAAATCTTGTATCTTTATGTATCTTTTTATGTACCTTCGTTTTAACATACTTATTTTAGCTAGTCTTAAATCCTGTATTCATCTAGGATAACTTGAAACCTGTAAATTTGACTGTCCTGAAACGGGAATCCTTCCTAGTTGGACAGTCAAAATCATAAAATGTAATCAATATTATAAAAATAAATAAACTGCTACCAACTGTCTGGAGCCAGTGAGACTATGGCATCCTAAAATGGGGTAGGAAGCTGAAGGTAGTCAGCAAGGAATGATAAGGATAATATAAAGTTATTGAAGTCCCTGGCTATTCAGATCTGGTCACCGGACACGGCCGAATTCATTTCAAGTTTCAATTGTGAATGGTGGTCTTAAACCAGGGTGATACTGGGAGTATCTTACACTCTTAAGCACAGAAACTTTTTTTTAAAACTCTCATGGCCCTTGTCATATTTGGGGATGCTGTGTGGAGAGTTTTTTTAGGGAAAGGAAGGAGAGAAAGTTCTGAGACGGAAAAAGGGGACAATGAGTCCAGGAGTGATGGACGTGTGAATCCATCCCCCCCTCTGCGGTGCAACACGATGGGTCGAGAGAGAGTCCGGCTGGAGAGGTCAAAAGGTCTCCCCCAACCAGTCTCTCAACGCAGTGGGTGGGCAAACGCATCCGCGGCCAAGATTTAGACAATCCTCACCCCATGAACCGGTGAACTTCTGCTAAGTCACCAAACGTAACGAATCACTTGGGGTGACCTATGGCAAAGGTGTTGGTTACCCAATTAATGGTTCCTGGGGCGGCGGTACCAATGCCATCTGAATCGAGAGGCGGCATGTATAGGGATTAGCAGTCTATTTTTTTATGTAAATTGGTGACGCATGGCGGTTTTCTTTCAAAGAGATATATGTCACACTTTTGAGATTGTCTGTTCGTCAATTAATATAATCAATTTCTTACAAATTAACATAATATTGTATATTACCATAACATAATATCGCATGAAATTGATAAAAAACTTAAACTACTATCCTATCTAACGGTCAAATTATCGACTAAATTTGTATACAAAATAAAAGTGTATATAATTAAGAAAACCTACCGAAATACAATCAAATTACATATACTAATCATCATTACGCTCATTAAAATGTGTTTTTTTTCTATAACATAACTGGCTAATGCAAGTGTTTAAGTTGGTAACCATGTATCGAAAAAATAAATATTTTAATATGTGCTTCAAATGCGTACAGAATAGCTTTTTTGATGAACTAGGTAAAAAATGAAGTGATTCTCCAAATTCCTTCAATAAGGACGGGTTGTTTCGGAGAATTTGAACAATTCATCAAATTTCAACGTTCATTTTCAAGTTCTGTGAAAGATTTTTTCAAGTTCTGTTTTTATTTCAGTTTTGTCAAGCAACTAGCCTACAATGATACAGGGAAATAATGATACCGATTCGGTGGACATTAATTTAGTCACAAAAGATTGTTACTGATGCAATTAGGTTATGTATAATAAATATGTTCTGTATTAATATATATTTTTTTACTATTCATATGTAAAAGCCCCTACAAAGGGCATTAATAAATTGAAATAAAAAAATGTCTAGTGCAATCGTAGCCTCTCTTTTGGTAATGTACGTAATCGGATAGCAAATAGCAAAGTGGCCACCCTCACATTTCAAATCTTAAATAGAACAGCTGACCAAGTTTGAAGAAATAATAATTACCAAGGTGTGTTTATAAGAGCACACTATGTAAACCACACAAAAATAAGAATATCATAACTTTTTTATTTAGGCACTAATAAAAAAATGTCGAGTGGGAGGCGTTGTTTTGATTTTCATACAAATCTACAGTTTTGTTTCGAGATTGATGAAATTTTGTACACCTGACCTTCAAAATTAGAGTCACAAAAACTCCACGTAAAGCCCATTCAATGCTATTCTATTAACTGCGACACTCGTAACAGACTGTTTCTGAGAACCAAAGTTTCTTGGCAACTCTGTATTATAAAGAACCTTCACATCACTTCAGTACTGAGTACAGCCTCTTCACTTCTCTCTATATTGGACCTCTGCTAACGAGAGACCAGAGGAAATAGTTATTTAAGTACCCAGAATCCAATATATTGAAGTGAAACTTCTTTAGGCGCGTAATGGATTTTCGGGGACGGAGTAAAACCGAGTCAGGATCGACACGAAAATGCGGGTACCCCCACCACCGCTCACCGTTCACTGTCCCTCTCTCACCATATGCGCTTGTTGAGGTGGGGGAGCCGCTCACGAACGTTCTCTCTCTTCTCTTCTTTCCTCTCTCTCAGACACCAGCGAACTGCGCCACGCCAAGCATCAGCTGCTTGGTTAGTATACTGCGTCGTGAGTGTAATACGAGTGAAATACGTAATTGATTGTGGTTCATACGGTTAATTTGAAAATAGAGAGAGAGGAATAAATTAAATTTGAAAATAGAGAGAGAGGAATACTAGAAGTTTCACTTCTGTCTTGCGTAGGCTTGACACACCCACTTTTTTGGAAGTGGCTACAAAAAAATGTTGCCAAACAACAAATTATTATTATTTTATCTTGTTGTAGAATTTTATTCATTCGCTAGATGAGACGCCATTCCGGTTACAATAAATAATTCCTTCGCGTTTCCTGTTAGCTTATCTAGTATTTATTAATGGTTATAAGTTTTACAATTTGCTGGCGTATACACCTATTTGTAGCACTAGAGATACGTCGTTCGTTGCGATTACATATCGTAATGTCAATCTGGTAATTCTTTAACCACTCGAGTGATAGCTAAAATAACCGATATATGTGTCCAGCGCTCGGCATTTTTAAGCATTCGTTTTGGAAATTTCCCGCCCTCATTTAAAAAATCATACCTCTGAATTTTAATATGAAGACATGTAAACTGATAATAGTGTCAAATAGCCAATGAATTCACCTCTATTTTATCGTTTATTTCATATTTTTAGGATTTATAAAAAAAATCATTATCAACACCTGAATTCTATATCTTAGTTCATTTAAAATTGCATTGCTTAATTGCCATGCTTACTTGTTGTTTATGGCCTACTTGACAAGCACAGATACAAATATATATTACAAGACTTAACTTTTAATCGTAAACAGCTATTCTAAAAGTTTTCTACGAAAAGATATTTTATTAAATTTGTGTCAGCTTGGGTTCGCGAACTGTCAATATTGAATTCACTAAATTAGGATATAAAATTGTTTTTCACAAAGAACTGGTATTGCTTTAGAAAAATAGGTTCACTGTTTACTATTATCAATAAGAATAATCTTGATTCTTGCTTTATTTACTTCGATAAAACGTTTTATACAGAGAGCCATTTTTTAATTTTTTTTTTTTATAGTGAATACCTCACAAGAGTCCCAACTGCTCCCGTCTGGAGCCAGTGAGACTATGGCATCCCCAATTGGGGGATGTTGTGAGGCTGAAAGTAAGTGGGGAAGGGAAAGAGGAAGGTGGGGAAGTACCTGGCTATTCAGATCTAGTCACTAAACACGGCTAAAGCCATTTGGAGCAACGTTTCAATTCTGAATGGTGGTCTTACACCAGGGCGATACTGGTAGTATCTTCCACTCTGGAACATGCCGCAAATATACTATATATTATTTTAATTAATTAATTGTGAAATAACACAAATTAATCAAATAAAATTTATTTGCGCACGCCGGGTTCGAACCCGCGACCTTCGGAATGGCAGTCCAATGCGTTACCACTGGACTATACCGGCCGTCATTTATTACGGCCGTATTTACACGCCATTTGACAATATAAAAGACACGTGGAAGAGAATTTACACTTTTAAAAATATTTAATAAAAACCACTTCAGATGTGTTAAAACACGTCAAATAGATGGGTAATTCAATTATCAGTATGCTGAGTTGTAAACATGTGATACAAATTGAATAAAACAAATATTTGCATCATTTTGGCAAATGGCGTTCGTAATCACACTTCAATTTAGAAAGAATTAATAATCTCTGATTTCTAAAGTAGTCTAATTTAGGAAATAAACAGCGGAATTTAGACATCTATTGTTGAAATAGAAAAGCATTATATCAGTTTTCTTCAAATGAAAACTGTAATGCGCGGGAATGTTTCGAAAATTCAAATAAATGTTTTACAAAAGTTAAAGAAAATGGCATATTTTGCCGTGCGATCACTCAAGACGTTTTGTAAAACATAACATGATATGCCGGAAATCACGCGAGTGGTTTTAAGTGGGTTTATTTTAAATTGACATTTTTATAACGGCGGAGAGATGTGGGAATTCATACCATATATTTTTCAATGGGAATTAGATAATTTTGTATTAACTAATCCCATAAACAGATAATTATGTATTAACTAATCCCATAAACAGATAATTTTGTATTAACTAATCCCATAAACAGATAATTTTGTATTAACTAATCCCATAAACAGATAATTTTGTATTAACTAATCCCATAAACAGATAATTTTGTATCAACTAATCCCATAAACAGATAATTTTGTATTAACTAATCCCATAAACAGATAATTTTGTGTCAAGGCTGAAAAATACATAATATTTATATATGTATATATGCTAGTATTATGCAGAATGTGTGAACCCGTGAAAAATCACGTATAGTCTGAATTTCAGTAAAAATATTATATTGTACCAGCGCAAGCCCGTGAAAAATCACAGGATATTATAATAGTTGGATTTGTGAAGGATTTTATAATTTTTTTGTTTGTTTGCCATTGGATCGCCTTTCAAAAGAATACCGTTAGTAAACTTGAAAAATTGGTCTGATATTTGTCAATAATTTAAACAAAAGAAGTACCTACACATCTGAAAAATATATTTATATTGTAATTAAAACAATTTTGGTGCCTAACTTATCGCTTTTCTGAATCGTTCCGACAATCAGTTCTAATTTTGAAAATCAAAGCAAATCCCAGTTCTAAAGGAATTATTATTTTCAATGTGTAGGTACTTTATCGCTTATCTGAATATAACAAGTGATGCCAATTTCCTGATAAAATATTAGTCATTCAGAATATATCGAGAACACGTGTTATTTTCCTAATAAATATCATGACGGAATGCGATAATATCAATATTTGTATGAGCACGTGTTTCGCTGTCCTCATAATACATTCGCTTTTAAATGATGCTTTGTTGGGAACTCTTAGAACACCTCCGTTAAAGGCCTGCAGTCCCGTTTTTAACGGGAAGACTAATAATTTGGCTAGTTTTTTTTCATAAATTAACAAGAATTAATTTTCGATTAGTAAGTTTTCTCCGTATATGCGTGTTACATAAATTTAGCATTCGCAGTTTTTTGTTCTTCTTCTGTGTGTTATTTGAAGGTCTGATTATTAGGAATATTTACGTTTTCCCATCACTAATTATAATGTTTCACCTTCATTGTTCTCCTAATTTACGTTCTATTTATGTTTCTGCGGCCGGGAATTTTGAAAATACACGAGTTAGACTAAACTCACGATTAATTAATCTAATGTAGAATTTAATTTCTCATTACGTAATTTAAAATAACACCGTGTTATTCTGTTTGAATTACGAATACATGTTGAATAAAACATAATTACGGTGGAATTATCTTAAATCAAGCAATAAGCTTTTAGCATAAGCAAGCATATGTACAAGCAAGGCTTTACTATAATAATACACGGAGATTTTATACAATTTATTAAAAATAATTTAAAGAGTTCCGAACCAAGTATCAGACAAAAGACGAATATTTTACGAGAACGGCGGAACACGTGTTCATAAACATACTGATATTGACGTAGGTACTTGAGGTGATTTTGCACAAAAACGGCCTATACAAATCATACAATTATTATTATTTCCGATTTTATGTCCGGGTTAAATCTTCCCCATAGGAAAAACTAAACCCTTCCACACACTTTTCCACAAATGATCATCTATTCAATCCACATTATGCAAGTGCATTATATAAGCAAAATAAATACAAAACAGTACAAGAACAACACGTCAACTCACCAGAGTTTAAATGGAAAAATAATTCACCGACTCTAGATATTTTCATATCAGAGGGTTCGGGTCGGTAGAACTCCTAACAGGGCCTATAAATCATACTGATCCCTCCCTTATTTTTTGATAGATCTAATACGCCTAAATTTTTAATGAGAGAGCTAGGTATAATGCCGGTAGCCGAAATATTATTTTTATTATTATAAGTCATATTGTCCCATTGCTTCATGAAATGTATTAGGAAAAGAACACGTGTTCTCCATATATTCTGAATGACTCATATTTTATCAGAAAGTTGACACGCTGCTGTCACTTTTTAACAGGACCGTTTTTCTCCGTGTAGATACGGAAAAAAAATCGTTGATTGTATAAAATTAGTATGAGTTCAAACCGTGTTAATATACGGTATTTAAAAAAAATCACTTTTTACGATCTGTGCCTAAAGTTAAAGAAGTTTTTAAAAAAGTTATTTGAAAAAAAGGTAATTTTTCAGCTTCGTAAATCGCCCTTTATATGGTTTGAACTAAATCAGGAATATCTAGCGTCGTTTTCATACACTTTTTCTGGATTTCGTAAACTGAACGCTTCCTTAAAAACTACCTCAAACTACGCTAAAAAACCAACTTAATTCCAAGATGTTTCAGTCAAACCTCAATGAATTCAAGATTAGAATAAGTAGGTTTTTTTAACGCGATGCTGCATCTCTGCAACTTATATAATAAATGCAGCAAATGACTCACCAATCGCTCGAACAATTACAAGATAAACCCACTACGAAAAATTACTAAGCCTGGATATTTTTCATGATTCTTTTCTAATATATAAAAAAAATTATTAAAATTTTTGGTGCATAAATCATTGAAAAACCATTTGCATTTAACTTTCAAAAACTTTTATTAATAGTCGGTTATAATTCGTGAGCTTCGTGAACTTATTAATTTAAAAGAAATTCTCTTCAACTCACACACACCTTCTTCCTATTAAGTATTCTTTGTTATCATTACTCACACCTACATCATTAGAAATAATTAAGAACTGTTATACATCCCAGACGAAATTAATAAGACATACGTAATAGGTGTATAAACAATCTAAGGACGTACGTAATAGGTGTATAAACTATGTATAATTTAATTTAGACCCATAAAGGTAAGTTTTTAGATTCTCACAGCCAAAAGCATTTTTGTTGTTTGTTTTTGGGGTGTTATGCCGTGTTGCGCTAACTCCTTCTTTAGCCGACGTTTCGGACAGCGTTGCAGTGTCCATCATCAGGGCAGATCCGGTAGATCCGAAGATGTGATCACATCAAATTTTTTACAAAAGTTAAAGAAAATGGCATATTTTGCATGATCACGCAAGACGTTTTGTAAAACATAACATGATATGCCGGAAATCACGCGAGTGGTTTTAAGTGGGTTTATTTTAAATTGACATTTTTATAAGGGCGAAGAGATGTGGGAATTCATACCATATATTTTTCAATGGGAATCAGATAATTTTGTATTAACTAATCTCATGAACAGATAATTTTGTATTAACTAATCCTATAAACAGATAATTATGTACCTATAATAAAAACACATAAATTATGATGAGCCACAAAGTGAATGCTTTTTACATTTAGATAATTATGTATTAACTTATCCCATAAACAGATAATTTTGTATTAATAATCAGATCCGGTAGATCCGAAGATGTGATCACATCAAATCACATCTTCGGATCTACCGGATCTGCCCTGATGATGGACACTGCAACGCTGTCCGAAACGTCGGCTAAAGAAGGAGTTAGCGCAACACGGCATAACACCCCAAAAACAAACAACAAAAATAGACCCATAAAACTTCTAGTAAAATTTACGGTGAATGTCCAAATAAAAATATAGTTTATTAATGTAATCGAAGGTTCATTAAAATTGTAAGTGTTGTGAAATGTTATTGGGATCCCTCTTTTTCTCATATAACTATGGACCTTTCAAATATTCGTTTAGCAGAAACATTATAAAATAACAATATCGTACAGTAAGAAAAATATATATAAATAAAATGTTGAAATTGTGGTAGTGAATAAAGTTGGCGTTTTATATACACGGTGTCCGGAAACTCGTAGTACAAGCGGGAAACTGGAGAATCTACACCACATGGGGAACCCAAAAAAACATAAAGTTTTTTGATTTGAGCATTTTCAAAAAAAAAAAAAACCAAAAAAAAAGATTTTTCGGCTATTTTAGGGTTAAAGTTTTTTCTGGTGTTTAGGGTTGAATAACAGATGTTTTAACCCTGCAGAGCAGAAATATTTTATGATTACACCGGGTTAAATGAAGGGTGATTTCAAAATAATGCTTTAAATCCGAGTTTCTTCATTTGTTTTACTTTCAAATAGTTTTAATTAGTTGGGTACTTTGATCTTCAGTAATAATTTATAAGAATTTGATTAAAAAAAAAATAAAAAAATCAACTTCAAACTCGATTTACTCGATAACGAAAGCTCAAATAAAAAAAAATATACTACAAAATCGACTCCAAATGTGATGTAGATTCACCAGTTTCCCGCTTGTACTACGAGTTTCCGGACACCCTGTATATATCAAACTTAAAACGAGAGTAGACTGATTTTCAAAAAAATATTGTGCTGTGTAAGAATTTTATTACGGTTCTGAGAGCAAACGTCAATATATCTATCGACAACACTTTAATATGTGTTCGACCCATATTCACAACCTGGTCTCTGCAGTTTTTCTCTATCGCTGCACTTATAATTAATCTCTAGTAGTGTTATCAATACCGATTTGAAATAAAACCTATGTTCTAGGCGCGGTTCATTCATACATTAGTTGGATGCTCCGCATCCTTTGTGTTCTAGAGAAAAAAATAACAAAGGTAGTAATAAACACATAGAAACCAGCAATAATGTGGAATGGATCCTGTCTTATATTCCGTATCCACAAAGCTGAATGCTAAATACGTATTTGACAACAGCATTCAAGGTACAATGGATATAACGCACAGAATAGCATAACCTATTACAAATAGAGTGCATTGTTTTTATTACGATTAGAAATTTATTTTCGTGACGCATTTTGACAGTTTGGCTATAATAATGGAAGCCGAATTACTGAAACGTTAAATATCCTTCGATTACCTATTTAATAAATTTAATTTTTCGATCTGTAATTGATATTGCCGAGCCTAAAGGATGTATCTAGAGAGTTAATTTGATATTCTGTTTTTGTCAGTAATTGCATATTGTTCGGGGCCTAGTATTAAATTCACAAATCTATAGATTTGTAAATTTAATAGTAGTTTTATACCTAATTATTGTCAAGCATCCATTGTACAAAATTCACTGACCACCACTGCTTTGTAGCCCATTAACACTAGACTTTTCAACACGTAGGCAAAAAAAAAGAGTACTTAAGGCAATTAATAATGTTCCAGTTAAAGCTTCTAGAGATGAAATATTTCGATTTTTAGATGTTAAAAAACTTTATTCAGAATATGTTTTATTTGAACTTAAAAAAAACGTATCCGAATACTCCACTGTTCAACATAAATACTAATACATATTTAAAATATACTGCACAGAGAACTGGACAAAGAAATGTTAATTTTCACGACAAAACTATATAATGCTGTACAAAATCGAAACAAAATACGAGAAATTAATATATTTAAAACTAAAGCAAAAATATGACTGGGAAAACAGAGTGATAATCAACTTGCAAATATTATGAAGTCAAATTAAAGACCACTAGAGTTTAAATACAAAAAAACAACTACAAGTCGCCTCATAACAGGAAACCCTGGTGAAGAAGATTATGAAATCTGTGGCATTATTTTTATATTATGCTTTATATTTACACCAACTTAAGCAAAAACTTTGCCATGGAAACTAATAAGAAAAAAGATTGATTAATATTTGAAGATGCTTGATTATTAAAATTCATGAGAATTGAGGAAAAATTGGGCCTACTTTGGGTACCCAAACAAGATCACAACAAACTTCATTGGTTCTTTCTTTAGAAACCTATATGTATAGATCAATGTCCGCCACGCTCGCGATGTGTGGGCATTCATTTACAAATAAGAAAAGGAAAGCTTAGCTCTAAATGTTACGAAACAGTTAAAAAAAACCTTTCAAAGTAACTCTGCAATTGAATAGAATAAAGATGGAAAGCGTAGTTTATTTTGAGCTTTCGGCCATGGAATGATCCCCATAATAGGGCTTATAATGTAAAGTAGTTTTTGGTAGTGGACTAATTAATGATGTATGGTTCCGGATCACGTGTGATAATGTGATCACGTGCTATTTAAAAACTAGTGGGTTTATAAAATCTGATAAGCTGTTGCATGCAGTAGGTTGCACAATTCAATAATTATTGTATTGCGACGTATTGAACGATATGACGCGGTTTTAGTAATACGCGATTTGTGCTAATTGCCCACGAATAATTTATCGATTTTCTTTAGTTATTGAGTTACATTTGTGGTGTTGCTTTTATGGAACGGAGGCTAGCAGTCAGCATTTCAGTTCTGATAACAATACTGACATATTATCACGAGGAATAAAACTGGCAAAGGATATTACACCGAAAGAAACGGACGGGTTGTTTCATAGAATTTGAACAAATCATCAAATTAGTATGTTAAAATTCAAGTTATTATTTGAGGTCGGGTTTTTCACAGTACTCGGATAGTAACAAAACTTGAATATTAATTATGAAATTTGATGAATTCTTCAAATTCTCGTCCATGTCAGACCGATTTGATGAAATATTAAATTGGAGACGTCTCGGAGAGACACGACAAAAACAAATTAATTGAGTCGGTCTAAACCTCAGAGTACGAAACTAAAAGATTAAATTAATAGTAGCTCAAGTCCCCGGCGTTGGCCGGGCTGTGCGTAAAAGTTTTAGAACTCAGTTTTAGACATTTTTGTCTTATTGAAAAACTAGTGTGCAAAATTCAAAAATTTCTTCAAAAATCTGTTGTACAGTTTAGAAGAACTAAGCGCACAAACAGACAGACGCGGAAAGCGTCTTTATTTTATACTATTTAGAGATTACTCATAGGTATATTAATAAGTGAACGTGGATGAGACAAGGATTATTGTGTTACAAAAAAAGATATATCGCGTTCGACTCTCTCTCTCTCTCTCTCTCTCTCTCTACCTATCTCAAAAACAGTAAGTAACTCTTAAAAACAATGTTTTCATAGTAAGTGCCTAGAATCGATCTACAATCTGCATGAAAAATTAAACTATTCGTGTATTTTTTTTACTTTCGGTCCGTCAATCTATCTTATTTTGCCCACAGATGTTTAATGAGCGGAACCATAAATGACTTATTATAGTATTATTCTGCGAAGATGGGTATCTAGTAAATCTGGTGCGAAGTTTTAAGTGTTTATCTTTGTCTACATAAAGATACACACCAAATGATATAATATACAAGTAATATTCCCAAGATTGTCTGCTCTGTACTGTCTGAAGGCACTCTGTACTGTCTGAAGGCACTCTGTACGGAGCGCATGACCGGCGGGTGAGGGGGCGGGTCTGCTTTAAGATTTATCGCTAGACTGTTTAGGTCTGTCTCCAGTGCAATTATTGTTTATGGAAACAATTAATTATCCACATGACTCATGGTCTGTGTTTGTTCAACTAAATGGGTACAAAATCATTAACCTTTTTTCGACTTTACAAAACGATTTGTATCGTATCTACCTAAAAATTACTCACTGAGAAAACAATCCTTAGGCGACATAAGACTCTAATAACTGGGGTTTGATGTTTGATTGGGGGTTATTTCTGATGAACATAATACTAAAATCTCCAATGTTATAGAGGAATCTCTATGGATTGAGTTATTTATATTTAAGATTAATGAAAACAGGACCTTCCATTAAAACATTTTATGTAAAACGGTTTGTGAATTTTATAAATTTAGTTTCAACTATAAAATTAGCGGTAAGCACCAGATTTTATTTTTCTATACGATAAATTAGTAACTTACCTATGAACTTATTATTAAACATTTACTATTATAGTGAAACGTTTCAGAAATAATTAAAATAAACCCAACTGAACGATCGAATTTCTATGCCTGCTAGAGCAAAGTCGACCGTAGGTTCGTCCATTACGCTGGGGTGAGCGCCGAATATTGTTTTACACGCCTTCATTACTTAAATCGTTAAGATACCTACATTATTTTAGAGATTTGATAGGGAAATATATCCAATACACCAGGGCCGCGAGTCGCATATTTTTGTACACTACTGCTTCACTTACGTCGTTAAGATTTTGGCTTTATTTTAGGGTATTGTCTCATTAATTAAAAGTTTTTACTGCAATCCTATAAAAAACATGGTTTTGCCAATTCTCAAAATTCTGGATGTCGCTATTTTCCTTGACGCTTTTCAAAATTTTGAGGATTACTTATACTTCTATATGTATTCGATATACTTCTGATTGTGGTATTGAAGTAGGAACCTTGAATGATGCATTTGCGCTCTTCATAGTTTTAATAATATTTGTCTAAACTCTAAAATCGATATTTTTTTCGAATTCACTGCCCATATTTAAAAGGCGCGTCACGTCAATTATATAAACTGTTCAATGCGCACACATATACACACACACTCACATAAATTCACACACCTATAAACTATACACCTCACCCGGTAATATCTGTAAATTGTTTTATCACTGTAACCAATGCACTGTTGTTTCTATAGCATAAAGTAAATAAATTAGGTAAGTAGGTTTCTAGGTTGTACTTTTAATTTTTATCAATATCATATTTTGTATCAAGCTTTATCAACAATTTCCCACATTCTAAATTACATCTCTCTTCTCTAGACACAAATTACTACGGACGTATAAGCCCATCCCTCCCAGCAGTCTTGTTTATAACAGGAATACGAATAATTTGATAAGATTTTTAATAAATCAGCAATATTAGAAACAGAATTTTTTCTCCGTATGCGATGACCTTTGGCAAAAATGTTGGATGGATGGTTCCCTGTGCGGCGGTGCCCGTACCCGCTTCCCAAATTGATTATTTTAACCTTTATTGATTATTTTAATAGTACCTTCATACACACCTGCTTGATAACTTCGTTTCATATTTAAAATTCGAGCAACAGTTTCTAAAGATTTTCTCCACTTTGAATACGAATCTACCAATGCAGAAATGTTTCGCAAAGTGACACGCTTTTCCAATTAAAATAGAAAATGTTAAGAGTTATTTTGAAACGCGGGAAAGTTGAGTGTGCATCCCAGAGTTTCACAGAGTGGAATCCATTTTTTATTATTCGCTTTTCCGCGTACCAGTAGAAATAAATACAGATACCAATGATTAATGCCTAACTAAACACTTTGATATTTCCAAGTTAACTTTTCCGCATGTAACACCTAATTGTATTATGTCGATATTGATTGTGAATTGTCGAGAAGACGTATTTATTGTCATTGTGAATGTTTTTAACACATTGCTTTTCATGACACACAAAGAAGTCGTTCATTGTATTGTGTAAAATGCATCTCGCTGGTATAAAATTGAACACCAAGTCAAATATTCCCCGTGGGCTCGCAAATAATAAATAAATTAGCAAGGACACGTCAGCGGGAATATGCCGAGAAATTTCACCTCTCCATTGTTCTGCGGTGTTGATTCTGCGCCCACCAAAATCGACGCACGCGAGCGTTTTAGCCTTTAGCATACCAGTACTGGTAATCGGGCAAGGATTTTACAGCCATACCAGTGAGAGATTGACACTGATTGTTGACTAATATGATTTAAGATTTTCACGGCCAAAAGTATTTTTGTTATTTGTTTTTGGGGTGTTATGCCGTGTTGCGCTAACTCCTTCTTTAGCCAACGTTTCGGACAGCATTGCAGTGTCCATGATTATTTCAGAAAGGCCATTATTAATCTTCCTTTTGAAAGCTGCGTGGAAGTCATGTCTTAAAACCTTAAGCCCAGTTAAAATCCATACCAAGTCATCCCACATAATATTAGTTCAGTTTTTCATTCTTTACTCTGATTTGTAAAATTTCCATAGTAGATTACTTCTTAATACGCATAAATTATTTAAATAAACACTTCGCTTCGACTTAATTTCTACAAGAAACAACTATTTACGTCGTGTTAGACGGTAAAAGGTGCATTAAGAGGAAGCTACAAGTCAAAAATGTGTATATTTTTGCTATACCTTATATCGTAGATAATAGGTATTAAAATCGCTTGACAAACGGAGTCTAGAAACGTTCAATTTCAAGCAAAAAACTGGTTTTTATTTATTTTGTAAATAATTTTATAAGAAAGCGAAAAAGTTAATCAAGTGAAACTGTCACAGATAATCTTAGCTATAGTACTGTATTTTTAAAAGGTTGTTTCCTTTATGCGTTCATACATTTCTATTAAAAAATATATTTTTTTAATTAGTTTCTATTTATATTTTTTATTGAGCAATTTATTATTTTATTTGTATTCTACTCAAGCGAATCGATAGGAAAACCTTCAATTCATCTAAAGCATATTTTGTAGTATTCATAATGTACATCAATTCGTTATAAAAAATAATCAAAATAGTGATTTAGTATCAAGATTCGCCTTAAAGTTCAATTTTTCCATTAAAGTTCAAATTTTCGCGCATTTCAAACAACGACATTCGCCATGTTTACCGGAAGGTTCAGCGTCAATCTAAATCTGCACAAATTATTTAAATAACCCAAACTAAGGACCTAATAAAGACCTGTTTTGTTTTGAGTTTATCTTTTATACATTCAATAATGTTATTATTCAATTTTTATAAAAAAATGTTTATTTATTTACTAACGGATCATATGAAATTGCAATATGTTACATATTACACGAATTTAATACATAAGAAATGTTATAATATATCAAAATTGCTATGTCAATAATAAGGCACAAAAACAATAAAGATATCTAGTTCACGACTTCGACCATATCGATGTAAAATATAATACCGAAAAATTCAAGGTCCTGACTTGAGTTGACAAGTCTTGCCATTCTTGAAATTGGTGAATGGTATCCATAATTTGTGTATTTATTGACAAGATCTGTTGTGAAATTATTATTACTTGTGACAGCTGTTTCGCCTTCTGAAGGCTTCATAAAATCATCGTGAGGCCACTTACAGACGATGTATTTATATCACTTCTATATTGATACTTATTTATATTTAAAATTGAGATCTACGAGTTAAAATTGACAAACAATAAATAGAATATTTTTTGCATGTTTTCCAACTTCCACGACATAAATAATTTCAATAATTTGAACGTATTTAATAGTAAGTGGAATTCGGATATTTTACCACATTATTTTACGAGATTTAACTTTTAAGGCAGTTTAATTTACTTTTGAGCTTTCAAAGCTTCCTTAAGTTGTTGTTCGACGGAAGTTGTGTTATAAACTATGCTGTTATTATTTAAGTTAAATACTATTATTATTTATAGTTAATTTGCACTTTTAAGCTTTGTTGTTACAAACCACTTTATTTTAGTACACAATATCTAAAACATTATACATATAGCATGTTGGATGGTTAAATATTCAAGCTAATACCATGTATACAAGTAAGGTTGCTTACGCTTAAAACATTATCAAAGCACCTCAGTGGGAGTAATACATTATTTTGGCTAATAAAAGCACTTCTGTAATTGATAGAGTAAATAGCGCTTGGCGTAAAATAGCACTCAATTGCTCTACATAAACGCTGTATAATAATTGATATAATATACCTAATGCATGCATTATAGTATTATTCTAAACGTTCCTATGTTCCGAGTCTCTGTTTTAATTCCGATGATCAAGTTTATCGTCGTTTGGAATAAAATACGATATTCTATTTTTCTATTTTTGTACTGTTTCGCATGTGAAAATAATAATTTTGAAAACAAAATACTAACGTAAAATTGTACCTATTAACTTCCACCTACGTATTGTAAGTTCCTGTCGTCCTACAATGAGTTTTTCTAATTCATCGGGATTGCTTTAGCAAGAAATACAAATAAAAATCTTGCAACAAATTATTCCCATACTTTTGGCCGCTACCTTTGCGAATGATGACTCATTTCTAACGAATTGGTTTGTAACCTAGATTGTGTCTCGGATAAACATATACGATTTTTATTTATTTGGGACACCTATTGACTTTTTATAAAAGTATAAATGATAAGTAAATTAAGTCTAATTGTTCTATTTCATGTTTCGTTTAGATTTATTAATATTACCTTTTTCAAAGATATATTATTACTTCTAAATGACAAAAAAAAGTTATTCCTATAAAAATTGAATATTATTTAGTATTTAGAATTTATGATGTGTTGATTAGCTCGCTGGTAGAACCATGCTTATAGTCCGTGGGTGAGGACACTACACAAAACAATGCCACTAGAACCCGGTCCGTCACACCAGACTCCGAGAGGCATTCTATTGAACTGGGCGAGCCGTGTGATGGATTCTCTAGGCCGGGATATTAAATATATCACCGAGTGTTGACTGTTGGAGCCCGTGTTTTATTCAAATGAGCTTGAATTTGGTTGTTATACACGACACGGTTGTATTTCCCAACAACTGCATTAAATAATGCAAGCCGTTATTATTCTAATTTTTATATATGAAAGGAAATATAATATTATCTATTTTGTTAAATTTCTTATTAGAGTTTAACCAGCGATTCTTGAGCTGCTTTCGAGTGGAAATGAACATGTCGTTTTACTGCCCGGTGACATTTTCTTTTCAGTTATTAAAAAAAAAAAAAATAGTTTTCACTTTTTATTATAACCGATTTGGGTTCGATTCTTAGTTGTGACTGTAATTTTTATTTATTTACTGTGTCTTAAATTAAGTATGAACATTTTAATTTTGCGTACAAAGATTTGCGGAAAGTAATAATAATTGGTTTTCAATCAAGTTTGGATCAAAAACGCAGTATTTGTTTTACATTGATTTGATCTTTTTTATTGTTAAAAAAAAGTATCTCTTTTGTATTCAATGTTATTATTCTTCAAATTATAAAAAAAACATTTTATTTATAAATAAGTTTTGCCGTGTAATTTTTATTACGGTTGACAGCTGTTTCGCCTCCTGTAGACATTATATGCCGGTGGGTAGGACAATTTAGCTGTTAAACAGAATAAATTCGGATACCGACAATTAGCATCAGCGAGGCTTTTCTTTTAAATAATAATTTAAAATATTTTAAACGACAAGTCTTGATCCTTCTGGTGTAGTACACTAAACTAACTGTTTAAAAGTTTATTTGATACTTGTACTTCTGCTTTATATAACTGTATTTATATATTTTTGCTTTCAAGTATGTTATTTACAAATTCCTAGAATGTGAGAATTTGTAATCATTTTATTTATTTGATTTTATATTGGAGTAGTCGTGAAACACTGGTTTATCTTTTGAGTGCTACTCCTTCTAGTTTCGCGTGACGTTTATAGTGCGGTGGGAGGAAGGCACCACCCCAACAAAAATAACAACAAAACCGATAGATATCATCATCAACCATAGTTCCAAGATTATGCGAGATCTATTCCTGGCTAAACTCAAAGAATTCAATTTATTTATTTATTTATCGTTTCTTTACATTGTATCTTTTTATTTAAGTTTAACCTCACTAGGACAAGCCTGTGTTGAGGTTAATAATTTTACAAAATAATAAAAAAAATAGCACAAAAATTATATATTAAGATAAAAATATTGTTACATTGACGTTTCTACGAATTGGATACCTACATGGTTCAATTGACAGCCCTGAACTACAATAATTAATTTCTTTCCATATACCTCGCAAACCAATATCGAGGCAAAATTTACTGTATTATTGCGACAACTCCAACACTGATTCACAATTGCATAATCCCGTTTTTTAAATTTTATTTATTTATGAAGTTGAAAAATTAAAAGGAGACCCAAAGTAATTACCCCAAGATAGAAAATAGTACCTGTTTATTGAGATCTGGTCACTAAATTATTCTGATTTCGATGAAAATTTCAAAGTATGTTCTTATTAGTGCCAGGAGTACAATTTTTAAAATATTGTCTTTGTTTTAAGGGGGGGGGGTTAACAATTATTACAATATGAAATTGCCATTGGGATGTGCATAGATATTAAAACACCAATTAAAATAATTCACATTTAACACAATCAATGTTTAGGTGAAGATGCTACTAGTCAATATCATATAGTACAAAGAAAGAGAAGAAAGAAAGAAAATTAATTCTAATAAAGCAATTACATATTTTTTAGTTCAAACACTTCCATTTACCATGACGTCATATAGTAGCTTGTAGCTAATAAAATTAGCATATGTTTTTTTCAAATATACGAGGCTATTTATTGAGATGTCTATATCGTCACATTCTATGTATGGCATTATACATTCTACACATTCAAGACATTGGATTTAAATGGGCAATATTGTTATTAAATATCTCAAGATGAAATGTTTATGACTCCTTAAATAACGTCTATTAGGAACTTTAATGTGAATATTACTTAGACAGTGATTGGTTTCAAGCTTCTCGTGAATAATTTTGTATAAACAATATGTTAAGTCAGTAGATTGTCTTCTAAGTTGTTCCTCAAAAGTTTGGAGTAAGTCTTAATTCACATTAGAAAGATGTAGTTTTAGGATTTTTGTACAGGTTCAATAGAATTAGCATATTCCATGTAATGCTGGTTCCATATAACGCTCGCATTTTTTAATTAACTCATAACTAATGAATTGGGGTTTTTGAATGGCTTTGATGTGCTGTGAATGAATCCCAACATGTTCAATAATTTACTCAACATCGTTAATGTGTACATCGAACATACATTTCGAACAAAAGTAATGCCTCAATCCCCATGGTTCTAACTACTTTCAACTTGTAATTATTAATGGTATATGCATAATCCTTTATTAAAAATCTCTTCAAATTATTGGCAATCCTGTTAAAAACGGTACTGCAAGCCGCTTCCTGATAAAGTAATAAAATCAATAATAATAAAGGATCACGTGTTTGTCTTACTAATTTTTCATGACGAAATGCAAAAATGTTAGGATTTTTATGAACACGTGTTCGGACATTTGATAAAACATTTTTACCTATTTTCGTTAAAGTTTGTAAGAATACTTATCAATTCATTAGTTAATGGCCTACAATCCCATTTTTAACAGGACTACAAATATTTTGAAGAGATTCTTAATAAATTCGCAACTTTTTTTTATCAGGTAGTTTTCTTCATTTATCAACATTCAAAAACATATCATTTTGACTATACGTATTTATTTTAAATAATCTGTTATTGGCATGGTTCAAGTAACAACATCATTCGGTTATAATAGTGCAAAATATGATGCACTCTATTTTCTAAGTAAGGTAGTAAAAAACGTAAATTATTTCTAATTTAATCTAAGAAAATCAGTTGTTAATTACGGTAATGAATGATAAGTGCCCGCTTGAACAGTTTCTCCCTGGCGCAAGGTGGATTATAATAATACGTGTAAAGCGGTGAGGTGGTAACTAGCAACTAGTAAGGTGGCAGATGGGTGTAGAACAGTGATTTCCAACCTGTGCAATATTGCCCATCAGTTGAGGACTTTAGTCGCTTTTGGGGCTATTAAGAGTTAAAAGTAGAGCTGGTTTTATCGATCATTTTACATGACCCGGGTCGCTCACGACCCACTTGCGAAGTGATCGGGTTTGTAAACCCGAAAAGTAACTGATTCGATGAATCAGCACATTTAACGCTAGGTGCGTTCTTCATGCACAAAAATCAAGCGTGAATTTTTGAAATCCTGCTCGATGGTCGGCGGAAGCTTAGCGAAGCTTTTAATGTGACTCCAAAAATGACAAACTTTGTGACGGAACAGTGCTTTAATACGATTTTTGGCTTACTTTGTGCACTTATTTACTTACACTCACTTAAAAAAAATGTCAGTGCTACAGATAATTTCGCGCTTTTAGTTGATTTATAAGTATGACGCAATTTAAAGGTTTCTGTTCCTGACTTTTTTTACAATAAGAATCCACAGCATTTATTAGCCTAATAAAAAATTTGCCTACCGCGCTTTCTTTACACGTTTTGGTTGATATGTGGATTACAGTAGGTAGAGACAATGAAAGATGTTGATGTAGTATTACTGCGACTTTATTAGGCTTGACGCCATGTGGGCGGAGGCTTCTGATGTGGTGGTTAGACGGTTGTCAAGTTCATGGATCTTCCTGGTTCTCTAGTGAGATGCTCAACACGGTAGTGAAGGAGATGAATGGATGATGAATTCCTCCAAGCCGATGCTCGACACCGAAGTGTCGCCAAGCGCAGGATTTGGTGATTACTACTAATAAACTGACTGGCCGGCGGCAGACGTGGCTTTTATATAGTTGCAACGCTTTGTAGAATCGCTCGGATGGTTCCATAAGCTGCGGAAACCCGGCGCGCTTTCGTCGCAAGCTCTCGAATGTTTCAGGCTGTCCTGCGTGCGTACCGTACTGCAAGTCTCGAACGTTCCTGCAAGTAGCATGTCGTTAGAGACATTATGGATGGGTTAAGACAATATTTATTTACGTACCCCTATAAAACGGATAGTATTATTGTTATAGGGTGGGGCGTAATAATAAACTTGAAAAGTAGGCAATCTGCCCCTAAAGTTTGGGAACCTCTAGTGTAGGACGTAGTTCCTAGGCAGTAGTTAGAAGGTAGGTGATAATGTGCCAGTAGCGGGAAATGATTTCTATAATCACCTCCATTATCCAACAATATAATTTACAGTTATTGTTTGCTTTCTGTTGCCACCGTATCTTAACTGTTTTACTGCAATGTTTATGAAGTTGCCTTCATAATAATTGTATCTTATAATAGGTAATCTCTTGTCTGCCGTAATATGGTATTATATAGCCCGAAAATCCCAGAGGAGGGAGCGGGTAACATACGTAGAACTTTACACGTTTCAATCTAGAAAGTCCAATAAATACTTATTTGTTCCTGAATTTAGGCCAATTGGGATTAACCTTAGTTACAGGAGATTGAAATAAGTAGAATTTTGGGAAAATGTGGTTTATTTTATGGGACATTAGGGATTCAATGATTGTTTGATTGTATAATGAAACGCAAATACTGGGCTAGATTCGGCCTTGCTCCTCTACAAATAAATTTCACGGAGCCAGTTCCCAAGAAATAAATACCTTTTTTTGTAAAAACTTCATTTTTGGGATAAATTAAATAAAGTTTTTTTTCTACCATACATCAATTTCTTGGGAATTGGCTCAGTGAAATTTATCATGGAGTCAATTTCCAAGAAATAAATACCTTTTTTTTTGTGAAAATTTTTGGGATAAATTAATTAAAGTTTTTTTCTACAATACATTTGATTGAATCTTCCCTCCCTGAAACCGAAGACCGTGTAGAACAAAAACAATATTTCACGTGCTGTATATTTCATTTCACTGTAATATCGTCCGGTTTAAGAGAAATGCGTATATGTTCGCGTTCGTAAGCTATCGACACCAATAGTTGATAAAATGCACTGTCATCGACAAAGAATCTATCTGCCGGGTTTCAGCTCAATAAGATATTAGAAAGTGGGTTAAGTATCGCTTCTAAGATTTGCATTCATTCATTAGTGAAAATCGAATGAATTTATTTAAAAATTCAGATTTCTTCTCTTACTTCTATTAATAACTAGTCCCCGGTGTTGCCCGGTATGCATTTAAAATCTGATGAGACGATAATTTTCCTCTTATTTTTAACGTCACGTGGGCTAGTTTTCATCGAAAAGTATAAAAATTCTGTTTTAAGGTGATTGGGGTGGTTTTTCTAAATATCATATCGTCAGTGACTTTCCTGTTGTTTTGAAAGTCAAGTGTTTAAAGTTTTAGATTTGTATAGAAATCGAGCTGTCCGCCATAAATACCTACTCTTAATAGGTAGGTATATAGACTAGCTGAAGTCTTCGGCTTTGTCCGGGCTTTAAACAGAGTTTTCAAAATCTTGTGTAGACAGTGACCTTCCTCTTGTTTTGAAGGTCAATTGTGAAAAATTGTATCAATTTCGGAAGAAAACTGTAGATTTGTACAAAAATCAAATCCACACGCGGTAGTCCGACACAAATACTATTCTCTGGATATGACAGATGACGATGTTATGTAACTTGAAGTCATAATATTTCTTGAAATTAATGAAAATATCTCAAGTAATTTGAAGATATTAAAAAAATATGACATATAAATCATTTTTAATGAAAATTAATTTAATGATGTGAAATAATAAAAAAATAACATTTATAATCTAAGTACGAATGAACACCTAAAATATTAAAATACTATGGGGAGTGTGTGTCTTGATTGCTTTGTTGTTTCATAGGTTTACGAGTGTTATTTTATTTTATCGTATAGTAAGTTTGATAAGATCAAAATTAAAAATTATGATCAAAACGGCAAACGGAAGAAACGCTAACGATGCACGAGTATGGTGAAAAGATTTAACTTATTTACAACAGTTGATTTAAGCTATATCTTAGTATCTAGCAAGGTTGATCGATTTATCGATATTGTCGATAACAAGTTTATTTTTATTTTTTATTTTATTCTATATATATATTTTTTTTATTTATTTATTTATTTAATACATGTTACATTGTTTTGAAATTTACATAAGGTAGATATAATGAATCACCATACTAGGCGGCTGCCTGTTTCATGGTGACCAATTGAGTGTAATTACTTTGTATGAAAATGAAATCTAGTGTAAATATATGAAATTAGTAACTATAGATGAAGCTGACATTTTGGAAAAATTGTAATAAAAAGTAGAAGATAGAAATTAGAAAGGAGAAAGAAGTAAATTAGCATTAGATTGTAAAAATGTACATAGTTATATATATAATTTTTAATATGTGTGCATGCAAGCACACATGTGTATATAGCAGCAAACATACCTATATACATATAACAACACATGTATACATACACCCATATGACGCATCCTAACGCACATAAACAATATATACACCTCTATCTGAGTACTCGGAATAGGCTACTAACACTATAACAATCACACATCAAAAAATCCCCGAGCGCTTTCCTGAAACTGTCGTATTTGGCTATTGATTTTATTTCTAACGTTAAATTATTGAATAGTTTTGGAGCAAGAAAGTTAAATTGTCTTTGTGCCATTGAAGTTTTTATTGGGGGAATATTATAATTGGATTTATTGGAATATCTTGTATAATGGGTCGATTCAAAAATATTATTTTTCGTATGTTTGAATTTATAGTAGGAGGATATGTTTTTGACGTATAAGGATTTTATGTTGAGTACTTTGAAGTCGTTAAATAAGTCCTTCGTGGGGTGAATATAGTGTACTTTGTAAATAGTCCGCATTATCAATTTTTGAGCTTTAATTAATGGATCTAATATCGTGTTAGAGCATCCTCCCCAGACTACTATACCGTAAGATATAATTGATTGGCATAAAGAAAAGTATACCGTTTTTAGTGTATATAAATTACAAACAATACAAAACAAAATGAACCTTTGTCTGTCCAACTGGGAAGGATATCCGTTTCAGGACAGCCAAATTGTGTATTCAGTACTTACATAATATTCTTACAATGGAATGGCGATGCTGTCAAAACAAATTTTGAGAACATTATTGATTGCATTTGAAGTGACAAAATGGTTTTTTTATCCTTGAAAGAAAGCAAAGATGTAATTTATTACCAGGGTCAATTTGGAAAATATAGTTTTTTTTAATATATTTTTTTTTTTTTATATTTACTCCACACAGGAGGCCCTGAAGAAAATAATTTCCCTCAGGGCCTATGTCATCTTTGGGGATGCTGTGTGGAGGGTCTTTTTGTGGAGAGGAAGGAGTGAACATGGGTCTTGAAGAGTCCCATGTTGTAGGAGGGAGGAAACACAGAGGCCGGCAGTTCGTTCCACAGCCGAGCTGTTGAACTTAAGAACGAATCGTAGAAGCGACCCGTTCTCATGTGACAAGTGTCAACTGTGTACAAATGTTGGGCGCGCGTTTGGCGTGTATCCCGACTACGCACCGGTGCCGAAGGGATCAATGACGCTAGTTCCTCAGAGCATCTTCCATTGTAATACCGATAGAACAAGGACAGCATACCTACCTGACGCCTGTGCTCTAAAGATTGCAGTCCGTTTGTTAAGATTGGGGAATCTATCAAACGGACCGCCCGTTTCTGCACAGAGTCAAGGGTTTTTTTCAGGTATTTAGGGGCTCCAGACCAGAGATGGCTGCCAAACTCGACCGTAGGGCGCACTTGCGATTTGTACAGGGTGAGCAGTTGTGTACTTTTAAAGTATCTGCGGGCCCTGTACAGTACGCCCAGCTTCTGAGAGGCCAACTTTACTCTGGCTTCGATGGAGCCCCCGTACCTGAGCTGGTCACTTATAGTTATACCAAGCATATCAATGGAAGGCCTGTTCGGAAGATTGCTTCCGTTGAAGGAGACTAGATTATCATTTGGATCCCTTTTAGACGTAATCAGACAGGATTGGGTCTTTGAAACATTAAATTCGACGAGATTATTTTTACCCCAGGAGGAAATACTCTCGAGATAACCGTCCATTCTATGCTTCAAAGCCCTCCGAGCCGTTGGAGTTTGTGTGCCCTTTGGGGGCTTATCAAACAAAAAGCTATCATGAACTGTACTGTCATCCGCGTAACAATGAATCGGTGCACATGTCAAAAGGTCATTGATGTGCAACAAAAACAAAGTCGGAGACAGAACCGATCCCTGTGGGACGCCAGCATTTATGGAGTGCGAGGAAGAGGTGAAACCGTCAGCAACCGCCTGAATCGACCTATCCCTTAAAAAGTTAGCAATCCACGTACACAGGGATGCGGGAAGTCCGTAATAGTAATTGCATTCAGAACAGATGAATGGTTTCTTTCGGGACATCACAAGTCTGAGATTCTTTCCAGGTCATTTTGGAGAACATTTACAATTGTATAGTTAGAATTTCCAAATTTATAAATCAGTATAAGACATATGAATCCCATAGTACTATATTTTTAGAATTTCTTAGGTGATAGAAATTACACATTACTAGACCAGAATATATTTACAGCGCCCTTGAGGTGATTTCTCTCGAAAACGGCGCTATATAAATTAGCCAAATATTATTATTATTATATGCCGTATGACATAAATTTCCAATTTTAAAATTTCGAATCTTTATTTATTAAATGTCTAGTATAATAATACAGAAATCGAAATAAAACCAAGCAAAAGATTCGTAAATTTAAATGTAAATAGTAACAACAATGAAGATCATGTATTAGGAACAAAAATAACCATTTTTAAACTTGAAATAAAAAGTGAATTTTGATCCTTATCTCTCTTAAGTATAAAATAGCCTTTTAGAAGATAAAATAAAATTTCACATAATATTATCAACGCTATTATATTTTTTTTCTATCTGAGTACTTAAATAAGTACTAAAAAAAAAAAAATTATTACAAATTTTTATTAAAAATTATCTTTACCATTCACGAAGAATTAATCAAAAACGTTGTGAACTGTTGTTTCTTGGTTTGCGATCTGCAGTCATACTTGGGAACGACGACGAGTTACCGACATCTTAATATATAAAAATTCAACCTGCTTATGTTTGTGCTCGCAAAACTCGAAAAGTAGTAGACCTATATCACTGAAAATTTCAATGTTTTTTCTTATTAGTGCCAGAAGTATTTATAAATTGGTTTGAACGTAGAAGAAGTCGGGGACGCCCGAGAATTACTGAACGTAGTATGCACCGGAATGGGAAGTCAATGTAATGTAGTTTTTTAACAGTAACTTTTTTAAAAGACATTTTAGCAATAGCGAAGCATTGCGGTGTCCATTGGTTATCGACAAAACCTTTATCGATCGACCGTGCTAGATACCAATATTATCTACCACGAATTTAACCGGCTAAGTTTAATCTACCATTCAACTGATGTAAGAAATATTGCGTGCAGTCGTTTTTCATACGATACATTTGTGCTCATTTTTCGTTTTACATTCTGATATTATCTGCCCCAACTGAGATAAGCTTAATTTTAATCGGCCGTAACAAACACATTTGTTTCAAATAACTCTTTTTTGTTTCGTGCCAATGCACCGTTCTTAAATATTTCTTTAAAATACTAGTTAAGTCTTGACGTACCTACGGAGTACAGTTATTATAAAGGTCACTCGACACGATTTGTCAAATTTGACAAATAGTGGGTTCAAATATTTGATTTTAAAAACGATACCTACGCGGAGGTTATTTACGATAATTACTTTTAAAACATATTGTTATTTATTTTCTTTTGTTACATTTATAGCACATGCAATATTTTTTATTCAAAATGATAATTTTGTTTTTATTTATTTTTTAGTTTTTAATCCTGCAAGACTGGCGGAATCCCACACTGCTACATTACAATTAGATTTATAATATTTACATTAAATTATTACATTTCACTAAAGAAAGAAGAAAAAATACAACATTACAGGTGCTTATTTTTTATTCAATTCGTTATTGTGTTCCTTCTTTGTTATAAATTTAGGTGACACCGCACAAGAGTCCCAACTGTCTAGAACCAGTCAGACTATGGAATCAATAATTGGGGTATGTTGATGGTAGGTAGGAGTATGAAGTATGGTGAAGAAGAAGGTGGAGAAGTACCTGGCTATTCAGACCTGGTCACCAAATACGGCCAAAGCCATTTCAAGCCACGTTTCAATTCTGAATGGTAGTAGTACTGAGATATCTTCCACTCTGGAACGTGCCTCAAATGTACTATATTTTAAATGAGTAAATTGTGAAATAACACAAATTAAACAAATAAAATTTAACTAAGGGAGTTTCCTAGTCGGTAGCCTTAACCCTCGACCAAGTAGGCAGGATGCATCATGCATGTTTTATCTTATTACTATTATTATGTGCATTCTGAATTATTTCATACTAGTGGACCCGACAACGCGTCGCTATTTCTAATATCTTTCTCGATCGTCTCTGACTTCTTCCACCATTCACTAATGTATACCACAATGTTACTGTTAAAATACTGCATTGCATCGTCTTTAATTCGACTCCGAATCTCATCCGTTTGCAGAGATATTGCGTTAAGTATTCCTCGGCCGTCCCCGACTTTTTCTACAATTCAAATATTCTATTAACACTCCTGGCATTAATACGAACAAACGTTGAAATTTTCAGCAATATCAGTCGACTACTTTACGTAATGTTATGTTTCACGAGCACAAACAAAGGACTTCATTTTTATATAAGGAGATCATATTCTTATTTTTAAAATCAATATTAAAAATTAAAGTAAAAAGAGAGAGGGTGTGAATACATAAGTAAATATTGACTATAAATAAATACTGATTGTTTTAATATTTTTTCAAATCAATATGATTAAACATATTGCGTTTCTCAACTACTTACAGGTACCTAGTTAAGAATGGTCTGCTATTTTTATACCGTGTATCTTAGTTCATCCAATTACTGGTTCAATTGCAGAAGACTGTGGCGGAGTGTATTCTCCGACATCCATGTACTGATGAACTCCCATTGCTTTACGTTCCCACGCCATCTGACACAATGATTGCCCACGAGGGACCTTAGCTTACCCTGGCTGTACCCTATACCCATCACCCACCACCGTACTACACACCATCAAGCATCAATCCCCTTCTCCCCGACCACCACAGGCTTCAGGATCAATTCCACCCCGATTCTCCCCTGGACAGATCGATGCCTAAAGGAACGCCCCCAATTAACTCAACTTCCGACATATTTCGACATGAAAATTACACACATTATTTGGAGGTCAATTGACCTTTAAAAGCCTCTAAATATTCAGGTACTTTTTCGAAGTTTAAATTAGCCTTGCAATTACAATATGTTTGCATTCACTTACGAGTATTTTTCATAACTAACTTGCCCTCTTAGTAAATAAAATAAATAAGTGGGTTAAATTAATAAAATACTAACTAAATAAAAATATTATAGTGATTTATTTTTGGCATGTTTCGGATAGCACTACAGTATTCATCATCGGGGCAGATGTGTAATTGTACATTACACATCCACACTGTTGATGGACACTGTAATGATGTCCAAAACGTTGGCTAAAGAAGGAGGTACCACAACACGGCATAATACCCCAAAAATAAATTACTATGAAATTAATAAAAATTTTTTAAATTTAATGAAAATCAAATTTAATAATATAATTATTAAGTTCTGCAAGTATTTTTTGGTTTTTGTTATTGTTACAGCTGTTTCGGCTTTCAAGGCCATTTTCAAACAGTTTGAAAATGGCCTTGAAAGCTATAATAATTATATTATTAAATTTGATTTTGATTAAATTTAAAAAAAAATAAACGGAGTTCTACGAATTTAACACAAAAACAATAAGTATACTATGAAATTAATAAAATAATACTATTTAATTATTATTTTATTAATTTCATGCACCCACTTATTTATAATAATTACTTAAAACGCAAGTTAGTTATGAAGGATAACTGAATACAAACATATTGTAAATGCAATGCTAATTTAAACTTGGAAAATATACCTGCTAATTTTGAGGCTTTTAAAGGTCGATTGACTTCCTAAATAAATCACTATAATACTTTTGCCCGTGAAAATCTCAAATCATTACAAGTACAAATATTGTTCACTATGTTAAAAGCCTCGTAGTTATACTTATTTAATACACATCTTTAGCTGATACAGCATCTTAATATACTCGTACAAAAATCACGTGTCACTATGTTCGAACACGCTAATCTCCGAAACCGCCCAACCGAAATCAATGGAATTTTGTGTATGGTTGGTTCCAGCTTGAAAGAAAGGATAGTTTTGAACCCGATAGGTGGCGCTGCTGTAAAACTAAAATATTTTTTAACTTTTTCAACGAAAAATGTTGGTCTCGGTCGCATTTTTTTAAACTTATTTTCTATAGTACTGAACAATAATAACAATCTTCTGAAATGATCGATAACAAATGAAACAATATCTACTATGTGACTTGCGCATGTATTCCATGTATTGTAAATGCATAAAATATCCGACAACAGCGCCACCAGATAAAATACGGTCTAAATAAAATACGGTCTACATAAAATGAGGTCTACATAGAAGGCGGTCTGTGGCAGGACGTCTGCCCGTGCTGACTAGTAATATATAAAAATTCACCCTGCGTATGTTTACACTTGTACATCTCTAAATGTAGCAAGTAGGAAAAGTGTTTAGAGAATAGTTTGAATTAGGGATGTAACGATACATGATTTTGCCGATACGATACTGATACCGATTCTTAACAAAAATAATCGGCGATACCGATAGTGATGCCAAAAATTGATTGCCCTTAGGAGTGTGAAAGAAAAATAATCAATAAAAATGCAGAAATTAAATTGAAAACAAAGCATTTATTTGTTTGGAAATAAATAAATCACATAGTTATAAAAAAGAAAGATACATAAAGTTAGTAATTAAAATTTACTTGTGGTAGATTTTTGTTAAAAAAACAAAGTTTCAGTTTAAGCGCGTTGTTCGTTTCGCGCGCTTGATATCGGCTGTTATATATCGGTATCGTTACATCCCTAGTTTAAATGGTTATATTTAACGCTAAGTCGATGTAATGTAGTTTTCAACAGTAACATTGTGGTATACAGTAATGAATGGTGGAAAGAGTTGGAGATGCCCGAGAAAGACATCCACTAGTAGATATATATTTTTGATTAGTTTATATTGCAATGTTTGCACATGATCCAAGTATAAAGCATAATATAAGAATAATGTTAAAATTTTTGCAGTCTTCCTAACTAGGGTTTCCCGTTGTGAAGAGGCCTATCATTTTTATATTTTTGTATTGATTTGCTAGTTGTTTTTTTACATTATCTTCGTAATGTTAATTATCACTCCGTTCTCTCAGCCATGTTTTTACTGAAGTTTTAAATATAGTAATTTCGTTTATTGAAAAATTATTCCTTACATTTTCATACAAAAAAGAGATTAACATTATTAGAAGTTACCATAAGTAATTATACGTAACGATTAGGTTTTATAAAAATAAATCAAATAACATAAAATAAAAATGCAAGACATATAAGCAATGCAAGAAAGTAAGTTCTAAGCTGTTAATTTAATTAATACCTCCCTAATTGAGAATTTTTCGTGTTTATGGAGGGTTAATATTTTTACTATTTGATTTTGTAGAGTATATGGTGTTCAGACTGGGAATTACTGTTATAAATATTTTGCCTTATTGCCCTGGTTGAGTATTTATGTTGGGCAGTGGAGTATTCAAACAATATGATAATAATAATAATACATCAAGTAACTATTTGTTGAGATACTTGCTAATATCACAAGCTTTTTAACGGTTTCAATTGAAATACTTTTTCTGAAAGGTTGTTTATTTTTATCATTATTTGTCATGCCCTATAAACCGTTTTAAATAAATAAATACAACGTTTACAATAATCGTGATCTCGTTGATGTAATAAGAGTGATTACTTCGTCTGAAAAAAACGTCTGCCTGTGGAGGTACTGTTGCCATTGAATGCAAGATGTTGAGAAAACGTATAGAGAAAATCGTTAACTTTTTCCCATGACAACCGTAACCATTGCGTGACTAAGTATCGAAGCACACGTATTATCAATGATTGCAATAAAATAGACGTAGAGAAAATAACAGTTTTTGACTCTCATATAAATACGATGTTATTACATTCAATATATATGACTCTGTTAAGAAAATTTACAAAATGAATGGTAACTACACGTCCACGAAGTTTTTGTGTGGAAAAGGCACATATTGATTTTCTTTGATCGTTTGACAACGATTTGAAAGCAGCAGCAGTTTTTACTCGTAATAATTGTTTACTGTGCCAACAAACTGCTTGGATTCGTTCTTCGTAATGCGAGTTCATTTATTTACAGAATCAGAAAACATAGCACATTTGTTCGCACTATCCTGGAATACAGCTCCGATATTTGGGCCATTCTGAATAAAACCATATTCTAGAAATAAAAACGTACAAAAGAGTTTTATGCATTGCATAAGCATATATAGATATGAGAGAATATACGTACTATCCATTCCTGTATCCATCATTGTTTCTAACAGGAATGCTCGATTTCAAAACCTTAGAATCTTAGAAGCAAGCCGAAAAGTATATTTTTACAAACATTTTTTTAAACTAATCTCTGGAACCTTGCTAAGTATATTACGTTGAAAGAGGCCTAACGTGGCCTAAGGTGTGCCCAACAAGTATACACTGGGAGATCCCATGGACTTTTTTATATTCCGAAAGCTAGGATTTCTACTTATCAGAACGTGCCAATCAACAGAGCGATTCAACTATCGAAATTTTTATATTCCGAAAGCTAGGATTTCTACTTATCAGAACGTGCCAATCAACAGAACGATTCAAGTATCGAAATTTTTATATTCCGAAACCCAGGATTTCTACCTATCAGAACGTGCCAATCAACGGAACGATTCAACTATCGAAATTTTTATATTCCGAAAGCTAGGATTTCTACCTATCAGAACGTGCCAATCAACAGAGCGATTCAACTATCGACATGTTTAATGTCACTTAGAGATCGTTAAATTATTGACGTATATCATATAATAGTAAAACTGCCCCATAACTTCTTAAACTTACATATTCCTCAAATTTGTGATCCACTCCGTAATATTTTGCTTCACAACCGTTTTATTGTGAATATACATAAATAAATAAATAACTTAAACTTAGCATATTATAAATGTTTTTTTAGTTGAGAAATTAATAGTACGTAAACGTTTTCTTTCAGCAATTGATTAATAAATCCATTATAATTACCCTTTTATGTAAATCTAATCGAAAAATGAAAAGGCATCTTGAAAACATTTAAAAACCATTTATTTCATCTCCTCTCCAAAATAAGTGACATTATTTATGAAGTCGCCCACAAGTTTGCCTTAAATGAAGTTATAAAATGATAATTATTGAAAAATATGTAAATTGATAAACAAGTTGATTTGTTCGTAGAGTTACTTTAATTGGTCACTAGGTGGATTTATACAAATCAAAATTTTAAATGTCCATTAATTTACATATGTTTATAGGACAGACCTCTCATTGCCATTAATACATGTAATTAGACTGTTTGTTTACGAGCCCCGCCTTCGTTTGTTATACCAGAGATTCGCTTTGTTATGTTTTACCTAAAAATAAATCATGCTTATTGTACGTATTTTTCATAGCCTGTCAGTTGAATCATACTGTCTACCGAATTCTCAGTGAATTCATATTTTTATAGAGTCTTCTATCTGACTAAGGTCTGACTCTATCAAAGTGTCCATATTTCTAAATAGTATAAAACAAAGTCACTATCCGCGTCTGTCTGTCTGTCTGTCTGTGCGCTTTCGTTCTTCTAAACTATAAAACGGAGTTTGATAGAGTTTTTACTGAAATTTAGAGAATTTCTTCCGGAAGACTTATATATATATAAAACATGGAAATTCACAGACATAGGAATTAATAGACGAGAAGATAATGGCGAGGGGTAAAATCAACTGTTGAAGAACGAAGGGGGTGAAGCTGACTGTGATTCGTCAATAAATCAATCTGACAGTAAATAGGCATCTCGCATTATAATATCACCATTTAGTTCTTAAAAGTAAAATCTGCTTTTGAATGAATAGACATTTTTACATGGGAGCGCAAATTACTCGCCACGTTATGAACGAATTTGCGAAATCCAAATTCGGCAAAGTAAATTTCTTCTGTTTGCAGAGTCGTAGTTAGTTTCAGAGTATTTAGTTAAGACACTTTTACAAATGTTTCATAATTTACTTACCCCAGTAAACAACGATGAGCACACTTGAGAATCGCTACATTGTGATGTGATAGTATATGTTTCTAAAACTGATCCATATAATACGGTGTGAATAAGCTTAAAATAAAGTAAAATAATGCTTACTTATGGAATGTAATACGACAATTGGGTTTATTCTCTTTTTCACATCTATTTTTACAAGTTTTAATATCACAAGTCAACATTTTGCCGTGTTATTTCGTAAAATGAACCGATGATGCCTCGACCATAGTTTGCACAAGAATGATGACGTCACGTTTTCAAATTTCACTTGAGGCCATACGCGAGCACAGCCGGCTCCAATGGAACCGGTATGGGGAGTGGGGATAATACGCTTTTAATCACTTAGGGCAGGTCTACTAATATTCATATGTCTATGTGGAAATTATATTTATTGAAAGTAGAGAAAAGTCGAGCAACACCGGGTACACGTCACCTAGTTTAGGTAATATTACAGACAGACAGCGGATACACCTCCGTAATGATAGTAATAATTATATTTGTCTTTGTAATATAGCGCCGTTTTGTACAAAATCACCTCATGAGCGCTGTACAAATATGTAATACATTTCAACAATGATCAATTATCTTAAAATACTGATATTATTATTGCAATACCTGAATATCTGTCTGTATTTACTTATGGTGTTACCAATGATTGTAAGGAGTTATGGTGCTATTAATTATCCACCTAGTTAAAATATCTTTATTTTGACTAGATGTTCAACTTTGACTAGGTGCACGGAGAAAAATGAGTACGGATTTTTTTTATCAAGATACTTTTTAAAATGTGACTTCATGAACAGTTACAAAAAAAAATATTAGTTATTCAGAATATATCTGAACACATATTCACGCCGGTGGCCTTGCCTGAATAAATATAATTTATTTATTACAAAAATAATAAAAGTTTTCAAATTATTACAGTATACAAAATATATTTTTTCCTAATTGTTCTACTACTCCATAATGTGAGCTTCAGGAGCTCGTGTTTATGGGAGGAGTAAGTAGGTAAATATATACAAAAAGAAAATAATGCCAAGGCGAGGTGTAAACAATATTCAAAGTTTTGTCAACAAACGTAATTCAACAAATGAACATAATTGAATATTCAAATTAACTACAAACATAATTCAATATACACAATTTTAGAGAATTATTGGATAATTAGTGGACGAGATGCGAAAATATTATTATTTATAAGAACATGTGTTACAACTTAATAACTTATTAACATATTCGTGATTTACTTGTAGTTTGTTATGAAACCTGTCAATTCATTCGCTATAGGTCCCCAGTCCCATTTTTAACAGGAAAACGAATAATTTGATCAGATTTTTAATAAATAAAAATTAATAGCACATAAACGTTTTCTTTCAGCAGTTGATTAATAAATTCATTTCAATCACCCTTTTATGTAAATAAAATCGAAAAATGAACAATATGGAACACATCAGTAAGTTTTCTTCGTGAGGCAAACTTTGACTAAGCTTTATAGCCCAGCTACACTACTCGCGAAGTTGATCGAAGTTGACCGAATACGATAGTGTGGGCACGAACTTCGCTTCGCTTCGGGCATCTTCGCTTCGCTTCGCAAGACTTCCGATTGTTGTCGGTAAATGCGCCCGAGTCAAAGGACTCGAAGCGTCACGGCATAAATAAACCAATCACTGACTGGTTGGACTGAGTTACTCGCGAAGTACACGAATGTGTGGGCACGCACTTCGAACTTCGTCGAGGACTTCGTCGAAGCGTCGAAGCGAGTAGTGTAGCGGCCGCTTTACAATAATGGTATCTACTGGCCTGAAGAAATTTAAAAAAAAATAATTGTCATTGAAATGTTTCTTTGAACAAACGTTGAACGAACGTACGTTTTGGTCGCGAGGTCTACTGTTCACAGAACCTCTAGTTTTATATGAGCCGTAGAATAAAATCTCATAAATAAAGATAGAAATCGTGTCATTGTGAGTTCATCCTGCCCCAAGGTCGGCTGCCACTACTATTAGCCATATCCAAACTGTGCGAATCATGTCAGTCAATTTACTAGCCAACAGCAGACTACAGCCAACAGCAGACTACAGCCAAGAGCCTACTAGTCAACTAGCGCGAGTGGGGCCCACCTAACCCTGTGGCAGCTACACACACACAGTCTTATGAGACTGTGTGTGTGTAGCTGCCAAGAGTGGTTTAAAATATGTTTTCTTTATCTAACATAAAAATAATGGCATTGAAGTGTTGATTTGGTTTGGTAAGATTAGGCAAATGCCCTGGCATAAAGACATCACCTCCAACTTCTGACATTTTCCATACGTTCTTGTACGAGGCGTATCCAGAAAATAAGTGTACTGAGGCTCTCACGACCGAATGAATTTTATTTTCGACATGTTGGCTACACTTACGTGTAGCCTGACTCTTCCCCTCCGCAACAAGACCGGTTCAAGGTACTAAATTAAAATATATATATTACGTAACCTGCATACGATTTTACTGCATTTTTTATTATGCTATATTTTGATCAAAATACAAATTAAAAAGCGCACCGAGGGAAATTATTTTCATCAGGGCAGAAGGCCCGTAAAGAAGGGTGTGTAGTTCATTTTTAAATAAAACAGCCAACGGTAAATAAATTCTGTCAATATTTTAATGGAGTTAGGCGTATTATTGTTATTATTCTAAGTATTTATGAGTATTTTGATTACGTGACTCAAAATTCAGAAGTACTAAAAACTCAAAAGTAAAAGCAGGGTAAAAATATTTCACGTCTTACATACCGATTTTTTTCCTAACGTACATTGGCAAGTCGCACGTCATGAGTGATGAGTAATCGATGTATGTACATGTCATAAATGTACAGAGACAAATACTTAGGTACTTACTGGATCAATGGATTCTACGAAGAGAACCGTAATTGCTGCCTCATTTGAACTACACCATAATGAGTAGACCTCGTTGGAGATTGAAAAAAATAAGTATTGATAATTTATAAAGGATTTAAGATTTTTTAAGGGTTGTTTCAAAGAATTTGTACAATTCTTCAAAATTAAATCTTCAAGTTCTGTGAAAGATTTTTTACAAGTTCTGTTATAATTTGAATACTGTCAAGCAACTAGCCTATAATGATATAACAACAGAACTTGAATAAGACTTTCACAGAACCTGAAAATGAACGTTGAAATTTGATGAATTGTTAAAATTCTCCGAAACAATCCGTTAGAATAAATTTAAGAATCTCTTAAATTTATTGGTAATTCCTGTTAAAAACGGGATTACAGGCCTTAGAAATTAATTAAAAGTACGCACTATCCATCCTGTATACTTATAAACACATATATGCTTGTATAATGCATTATATAGGTTTATTACATTTGTTCTACTTCCATTTTAATATTTTTTTATACTTGTCACTTAGTTCGGATTTTAAATTTGTTACTTAGTTCTGTTTTTTATATTTTAGTTTATATTCACTAAACAATTAGTTGTAAATTACCAATTCAACCATCAGTGAACATTTATAATTGGTCTGTTTCGTTTCCACCCTTCTTTGTAAAAAATTAGTATTAAAACTGTTTATGTTCCTTAAAATAAATAAAAAGGTTTCATGAAAAACTTTTAATAAATTCCGAAAATAATATCATGATATCATTAATAAAGCTTGTTAATTTATTGTGAGGACTAATATCTATTTATTTCCGTGCTTACGCCAGGCGGTTCAGCAAATACTAGTAAATAAAATAAAACATATTATATACGTACATCAAGATTTATTTTCCTTACCTTCTAACACCTCATATTATTTTGGTATGATTGAACACTTAAAATTACATTATTTACAAATTTGAGGAATTTCTCAATCTTACTCCATTTGCAGAACTGTCTTATTAAAATAACTAGTATTTGTACTTGCCTGTATTATTTCAAAACATCACATTCATAAGTAATGTATATTTACTTCGGTAAAATCATACCGTATCTGACAAATGGTAATTTCTAAATGTATTTTTAAAAGCAATATTTGAATTGAGTTCTTGCCGGAATAACGTTTTAACCAATAACACTATCAATCTTGAGTTATTCATGGAATAACTTTGTTTATGCATCTTATTATTGGTTATTATGCATCTTTTAAGGTACGGACAGTGGTAATGAAAAATTTTTTAGGCCTGTGGCAGCAATTTAAAGATATTGGTTTGCGGAAGAATGCTGTACATTATGCTGTCTGTCAGTCACGGAGCGTGGTTTCAAGTGAATAAAGGGAGAAAACGGACATTTTATTTAAAAAAATCGAAAGTCATCAAAGCCAAGAAGCAAACGGATGTAGGAAAGTAGTATTTGTCAAAAAAATCGAGACAGTTTTGTGGAATAATGTTTTAAGTTGATCTTACGGCAATATCTTGAACGTATTGTTATTTGCTCCTATGCTCAAATATCTCAATTACATGTGTGGATTTGTGTTAAATGAGTATACATACCTCAATGAAATATTGCTTACTAGAAGGCTCCATTGAGTGAAGTCGAGTAAAAAAAACATTTTGTGGAATAATGCTGTGTGTAAAATTATCATATACTACATTTTTCCACTAATTCAGCATCAATTCTTGTCATAAATTCTAATTTAATTGCCTTTTTTCACCATTTTTCATTTAAAGCGCTTAATAAACATATCTTTATCGTATTTTAAATATAAAATGTAATAACTGCTTTTGTTTTTTTTAAATTTATTGCAAAATTAAAATATAGTTGTTATTATGCATCTATTACGGGCAAGGGCTCAATTCTGCAAATTTACATATCTAGATTCAACACACAATAATATTATAAATCATGTATCGACCTGATCAATATGTAACTGAATTATAAATAATAGAATATCAACAAGTATTTTTCCCCGTCAGCTGCGGCCGCGGTCATGAGGTTAGGTAGGCGAGTTAAATTGAGGTACATAGGTTCTTCAACACGAAGAACCGCTGTGGTCCAATGAGAGGCTGACCTTGTTTTATGAATGTGCGTATTATTTGTCTAAGGCTAAGAATTCGGTTTTTTCGGCAGATCGAAATGCGAATCAAGGTTAAAACTAACGAAACTCGTTTCGAATAGTATCCATTTGCCCAAATAACTTCACGTTTTCTCAGCGTGAGGAATTAATCAAAAGATTTATTCGATAAAACTGAGAAATTTTATTACAAAAATCAATGATATGATGAACGCTTCCAATGAGAACCTATATATTATATGTTATTCTGCTTTAACCAACAGTAAAGAACTTTTTTTTATTTTTTATAGTGAATACCTCACAAGAGTCCCAACTGCTCCCGTCTGGAGCAAGTGAGACTATGGCATCCCCAATTGGGGGATGTTGTGAGGCTGAAGGTAAGTGGGGAAGGGAAAGAGGAAGGTGGGGAAGTACCTGGCTATTCAGATCTAGTCACTAAACACGGCTAAAGCCATTTGGAGCAACGTTTCAATTCTGAATGGTGGTCTTACACCAGGGCGATACTGGTAGTATCTTCCACTCTGGAACGTGCCGCAAATATACTATATATTATTTTTTAATTAATTAATTGTGAAATAACACAAATTAATCAAATAAAATTTATTTGCGCACGCCGGGTTCGAACCCGCGACCTTCGGAATGGCAGTCCAATGCGTTACCACTGGACTATGCCGGCCGTCATAGTAGAATAAATGCTTTCGTAAAATCATTTACTTTTATATTTTGAGAAACCTTTTACCAGCAATATTGTTTATAATTATAAAAAACCTAACCATTCGAATGGTTTGTTTAAATAGGAAACTTATTTTGTTTGCAGCTTCCGCTAATATAAAAAATCTATACATAACATCATAGAATTAAGATTAAAATGAAACAAGAAGTGCCTTACCAACAAAAAAGTGACTGCCTGATAAAATATTTGTCATTCAGAATATATCGAGAACACGTGTTCTTTTCATAAAACACATCATGACGGAATTTGATAATGTAGTACGTCAATATCAATATCAGTATTTGCACGAACACGTGTTCCGCTTTCCTCATAAAACATTTGCTTTTGACTGATACTTTAGGTACTCTTTCAATTCATTCGTTACAACTGGTCTCCTATTTTTAACAGGAAATCGAACAATTTAACCTGATTTTTAATAAATTAACAATATTTCATATCAGTAAGTTTTCTCCGTGTCGTTGGCGTGTTTCGTGATCCAAATATTTGCCTAATCGAAGCATAACATTCCAATACAAAACTGTGCTTACGAAATCAAAAGGGATGTAAATTTACGATGTCAGGTGAATATTTGTTTTCATTCAAATTTGCGTTGAAGGCACTTTTAGTTTTCTTCTTTATTTTATGTCTATCACAGATATTTTCCTCGTCTTTCTAGATTTACGTTAAATAATTTAACGATCAGAGATTTAGAGGAAGCTTTTATGAACACAAAAACATTACAAAATTACGGTGCACTGATATTATTAATAATCCGACAAGTTAGAGGTTTCACAGCGGTATTAAATTTACAGGGGTCTGACTATATTGAGGTGTTAACTCATAAATAAATCTGACCCAGTTTCGCGTGGGGTTGGAACTCCCCATCTCCCAGTATTTTCGAATAACGCTGCGTTCCGGGGGTTGAAATAAAAATGAAAAGTGATATTTTACAATCTTGGAAGGTTTTAAGGTACCTAAATACATATAATTAATTATGTGCTACCCACTGTTTAATGAATACCTGTGATTAAATTTTGAATGTAGGAAATATTATCGCTTCTAACATTAAGCATTGTTTATTTTCACAGCGCCGTTTTGTGAAGCATTTCAAAAAAGCTTTACAAAGCTATGAAATAACTCCAAACTGCGCCTAATTTAAATTTCTCGATAAAACTTGCTGCTGATTCTATATATTTACAGAAGTCGCGGGCTGTGAAAAAATAAACACAATCATAATATAAAAGAAGGCACTGTCCAAAAAAGCGAAGCTAGCAGTCATCAATGGCGTGCTGGTACCTACCCTGATACATGGCAGTGAGGTATGGAGCTGGTACAGGAAGATGAAAGTAGACTGAATGCTGTAGAAATGAGATCCCTGAGGCGTATGCATGATAAAAAAAGTATAATGCTCCTGAACCAAATCTCCTCCGAGATTGATATATTTGGCGTCAGTGAGGAGAGATTCAGAAGGGAAATTCTTCCGATTCTTGAAAGAGTCTCTCCACATTGACGAGATCTTTCACCACTGCCTGAAACTTTTTTGGTAATTCCACATTTCTTGAAATTTCTTTATTTATGTATAAATACTCGAAAACAATCTTTTGTAAAAAATTTATAAAACCTAATTTCTTATATGCATTAAACCCTAATTTGTAATTGTGTAAGAAATTAATAAATACATATATATTAATTTCTTACACAATTACAAATTAGGGTTTAATGCATATATGAAATTAGGTAAGAAATTAATAAATAAATATTTATTAATTTCTTACATAATTACAAATTAGGGTTTAATGCATATAAGAAATTAGGTTATATAAATTTATTATTATTATAAAACAGTGTGATAATCGTGTGAGAAGTGCGGAGATCCGCAAAGAATGCAAGGCTGATTTAAGCGTAGTAAGTAAAATTAAGAAAGGAACGCTCTGATGGTTTAGGCATGTAAAGCGAATGAACGAAGAAAGCAGTATAAGGAGCATATATAAAGTGAATGGTAAAATAAGCCAAGGACGCCCAAGGAATAAATGGCACGATCTAGTGAATCTGATATTTGAGTCGGGCCATATCAAGAGTCAGAATAATAGAAGAGTATATATGAGACGATGTATGAATGTGAATGAGGCAAGGAGTGTGTGCCAAGACCAACATTTCAATATCACCGTTCAAAAATAATTATTATTCAAACTCGTCAATTCCTCGCCTACACAGATTAGCAAACGAATATACAATTAATGACATCGAAATTTTTAACATAACAAATAAAAAAGTTGTCTCGTTTAAAACGTACCTTTGAAATTTGATTCAATAATTGTAAACCATTTATTTATATTTATTATAAAGGTGAAATTTAAACAAAATGGTGGTTGATTGATTTGTGTAATGAATGTATTTTTTTCTTATTTACGGGTGAGACTTCTAGAATTATTTGTCTAAATAATTTTCATTACGTTTATCCTTACGAAGAAACAACTGATTTCGAAACGTTTCGATTATTTTAATTAAATAGTGGTGTGTCATAAGTGATTTATTAGTGTAAACAATTATTTGACCGTCAATGGCTGAGTTGGCATCGCGTTTGATTCCCACACAGTCGTCGTCCGTTGAATTCCTCTACTGGCTAAGTCCTCCATCACGTCATAAGCAACACTGTGTTGGTAGTGGAAAATTTTTCAAATATTGTCAGATTATTTATAACCCGGAAATATTTGTATTTGATTGAAAAAAAAAAGTGAAACGATTGTTCAGGCTAGCTGAAAGTCTCGGGTTCAAATCCTGGGGTGCGCAAGTAAATTTTGTTTGATTGATTTTTTTTTTTAATTTAATCATTTAAAATAATATTTTTTTTATACACATTCCAGAGTGGAAGATACTCTCAGTATGGCCCTGGTGTACGAACACCATTCAGAATTGAAACTTTGCTTGAAATGGCTTTAGCTGTATTTGGTGATCAGATCTGAATAGCCAGGTACTCTTTCCCGTCTTTTTCCCCTCCTCACAACATATCCCAATTGGGATTGCCAAAGTCTCACTGGCTCCAGACGGTTGGAGCAGCGGGGACTTTTATTAATATAAAAATACAATGTAAAAGTATTGTAACCATTTCATGTACCCGATGTAAAAGCCAATGGGCCTATAAAATAGTGAAAATCAGAGATGTGCAAAATGGGTACCCAAAACCATTTGAAATGCAAAATGGAAATAGGTCAAAACTTTTCCATTTGAAAATGCAAAATACCTATTTTCAAAATGCTTTGAAAATGCAAAATGGTTTCTCAGGTCAAAAAATTAAAATAATTATAGAATTTTTAAACAATTTTGTCATTTAATAATGGACATGAATGTAGAACAAACATATTACATGATGGTTAATCCAAAAACACCATGACTACATATTGTGAAACCACAAAAAAATTGCGCGGGACTAATGTTGCCAACGTAAAAACATAGAAACTGCTATCTAACTTTTAATATTACAGTGTCATGTCCCCATGTTCAGTATTTGAATCAATATTTTTTGTAATGGTATCACTCAATTGCCAGGGCTCCTACCAGGGAGCAACTTGACAAATATAAATTATCTCTCATAGCGAGGTTGAGGACCGACTGATATTTGGGGCTTATGAAAAAAAGATGAGTGGAGATAGTAGGAAGTATGTTGCAAAAAAGCATTTAAAATGGAAAATGCATTGAGAAAAGCATTTAAAACGCAAAATGCAAAATGGTTTTTAAAAAAGCATTTAAATGCTAAATGGAAAATACCCATTTTGCATTTTGCATTTCCATTTGAAATGGATTTATTTGAAATAAAGCACATCTCTGGTGAACATATAGATCGTTTTTTCTTCTTTCATAGTAGAGAACTCTGACTCTGCTCTGCTCTGACTCTGGAGAAGATTAAATAATTCAGATGTTTATCTTTTCAACGTGTCCTCTTTTTCTTATTGACACATGTCACTCTTTGTCATATATCCTCGCTTAAAAAAATATATTTCTAGTATGTATCCGCTGCCATCGACAATCATAGTACAGTTAATTCTTATAATTGAATTCTTTTGCCATTTCTAGTTCGGTCAGAATGTTTGACCATAGTAGTTGGTAGCCTACAGTGCTCTAGAAGTGTTTATCTGGAGACACAGTTTTTTTTGTTTCTTCATTCGACCTATCGCAAAAGCAGAGACACTGGAGAGTTCCGATGCGGCAATTAGTGCGGTGTCATCCGCATAACTCAGATAACGGATCTTCCGTTGCAGAAGTTATGATCATTTGACGATCTGAATTATTCTCTTTTTTTAAATACGATCTTTTAATCGGCATGTTTCGCTGTCCGAATTTTTGAGCGGATACGATTATTTTATTTTAAATGGTATCGAAGTGTTTTTTAAGAAAAAATAAAACAGTAAAATTTTCGAAACCAGTGATTGCGAGTGTAGGCTTTTTTATGTTGATACCGTACGATACCCAACCGCCAGGAGCCAGTGAGACTATGGCATCCCCGATCGGGGTATTATTCTGAGGCTGAAGGTAATGGGGAGTTGGGGAGAGAAAGGAGATGGGGAAGAGGAAGGTGGAAGAGTACGTGTCTATTCATATCTGATCACCAAACACGGCTAAAGCCATTTCAAGCAACGTTTCAATTCTGAGTGGTGGACTTACACAGGGTGATACTGAAAGTATCTTCCGCTCTGGAACATTCAGCAATATTTTAAAATGAATAAATTGTGAATTAACACTAATTCATTAAAAATAAAATTTACTTGCGCACGCCGGGATTTTAGCCAGGGACCCTCGGATTGCTAGTCGAGAGCCTTACCCCTCGACCGTGCAGCTTTTTAAACTACGCAATTATTTTAGCTCGCAATGTTGATTCCTTAATGTGGTATGGAACTTCAAAATATCGCAAGAACCCGTAATGTTGGTTACCTAAAATATTTTTAAGATATAAAGAAAATTCAAAAAAACTTATAAAACTTAAAAATAAATATTTACAGAAAATTGAGATGGTGATTACTATTTGTGCGAAATAGAATTAAATATCAATGAATAAATTATTTTTTTTTAATTTTAAAATTGGGCATTTAAATACGCCAGTTTAAAATAGACAAGTTTTAGACAGCAATGTTCGCGAAATGTAAGGAAAAATAAATCAGGCATATGTTTATCTCCATTACACATACAATAATGAGCATGGCTAATTTATGTAGAATCTCTTCAAATTATCAATGCTCATTATTTTACGTGTAATGCAGAATAATAAGCATTGCTAATTTATTAAGAATTTCTTCAAATTATTGGTAATCAGGTTGAAAACGGGATTGCAGGCTGTTTCTTGATAAACTTTTAGAAATTTCTTAATATATCGAAACACGAGTTCATGTAACTGCATTTGCCTTGATAATATGCAATGACGAAATGCGAATATTAGGATTTTTATGAACACGTGTTCCGGATAACGAATAATTTGCAGAGATTCTTAATAAATTAGCAATACTCATTTTCTCCGTGTAGAATACAGTTTACGAGCTAAGCAAGATTGTAACGTTGAGACATATTGTATAAAATGTTACCTACACATACTGAGGATAAAACTGGTTTCACGCATTTAAATGCCCAATTTGAAAAGTATAAAAAATATTTCATTAATTGATATTTAATTGCAAGCCTTAAATACGTTGAAGTATTTCGCACTATCAGTAATCACCATCTCTAGACATTAGCAACGAAAATTATAAATCGATCAGCACTTTCCCGTACAGTCTTTATAATGTATAAGTCAGAATAGGCATTTAATGTGACCTCTCACTCTTCCCCATGAACGACGCATAAAACAGAAATAGAGGTTACAACGGGCAGTAATATAGCCACACATTGTAGTGAATTACTAGACGGGCAATCCATCGTAACTTCACCGCCACCCACGGACCAGGAAGACCCGAGGAGTGACTTGGATGCCGCGCCTTGTTGCGCGCTATCGCATAAAGCAACACATTTCACATTCCATCACATCAGGTCACTGGAGGTTGTGAAACGAGGTGATAACTTGTGAACTAAGAAGATACTGTTCTGACATTTGAAGCGAAGGAAAAATGCGTATTCGTGGGTAGTTAGTTATACAAATACCCACAAGTATTAACATGTATGATTAGTATTACTAATTGGAATATATTATAACTTCCCATTTAATTCTGTTATGGAGAGAATACACAGACTGGGAAATGAACCATTAGATGTCACTGATGTTTTCTATTTAAATTTTGACACATTCAAAGCCAAAAATGTGTCAGAATTTTAGGTTAAATAACGAGTAATCAAAACTTATGCATATGCTATTTAAGAGGAAGTTACAAGCCAAAAATGTGTATATTCTTGGTGTACCTTATATGTAGGTAATAGGCATTAAAATCGCTTGACAAACGGAGTCTAGAAACGTTCGATTTCAAACACAAACATTTCTATTAAACAAAATTTTTTTTTAGTAATTTACATTTATATTTTTTTTGAGTATTTTTTTAATTTTATTTGTATTCTACTCAAGCGAAATGATAGGAAAATCTTCTATTTATTTAAAGCATATTCTTATTCATAATTTACACCAATTCGTTATAAAGATTAATCAAAATAGTAAATTAGCATTAAGCTTCGCCTTAAAATTAGTGTGATAATAACTTAAGTCTTATTGTTAACTTATTTGTATACAAACGTGTATTTTAATTTCCTGTAGGTGGTTTTTTTTTTCATGAGAAACGAGTAATTATATTTCTTTCTATGTTATAATGCGTCACATTATGTCAACGGAAATTGGAGAAAAAATATTATTGTGAAGCCTTATGGCGTATGAATATAATGTTTTTATTCATGGGTTTGGAACTTAGACGTATAAGGAATTAAATTATGACTGTTCAGTATGTGCAAATAAAATAAATACATATATGAAGTGTTGTTAGGTACATCAACATTTTCCGTAAATATGATTATAACTAAAGATACTCTGCACAGAATCTGTGGACGCGGTTCTAAAATACGTGATTTAGAGATTGGTTCCCCGTCACAGACATCGCTAAAATGATAGAACAACTTTAATGCGGATGGGCAAAGACAAATTGTTACAATATTCTGTTTAGTTGGAAACCAGATGATTAATTAATCACTAGGAATTCAACAGTAGTAGTAGGTAGTGGATTGATGATCAAGAAGTGGAGAGCTGATAGGTGGCTTATTTCAAGAAGGATTGAGCATAAAGCTGGAAATGAATCAATTAGCTAATAATGACAGAGCGTTGATTTTGAAGTAATTATACGGACTTGACTGAAAACGTAAAGATACCTAACTCTTGGGTGAAGAAGCAGAAGATATGTAAATTGAAAGCAGACTGTTAAAAATGTTATTGATTGTACATGAGTAATATTATACAATAGGACAAAGATAGTATCCGGTCGTTCTTCATGGCTGATTTTGTTATCCATATCAACTGTCAACTGCGTGTGTTCCGAAACAAAAACTGATATATTCAACAATAGGATCAGTATTACTTATAGTGAAGACTTTTTAGTCCTCAGTTCGCCTAGCAACTTGGGTGACCTCGTGTGTCACTCGGCGAGACTTAATTCTTTCTGCTCCAACAATCGGCACGTAAAGAAGTCTTGTATGAGTGTTCAAGAAGTTAATGCTGAACAAAATGCGTTTGTTCGAGTGACAAAGGAATAAATGGAGCAATAAATCAACCACGGCGACTGACTGTTAAAAGGAAACGTATTCAAAGGACCAACAGCCGTTGGCATTAGGTCATCGTCTGAAAAGAATTAGGGCCACACAATTGGGTATTCAAAGCAATATTTGACATTATCAATATTCAAACATACGCATTCATTCGTCAAATGAGATACTCCACAATGTCTTGTAAAGATTTACAGAGCTTATGAAATGACTAGTGTTTTCAAACATGCGGGCGGGTTACAGAAATGCAAATAAAGCCTCTTCAAGAATTGGATGAATAGATACATTCAAATTCCAAGATACTAAATTTGAATCTTCAGCCAAATTGAGTACAAATTATTGTAACGTACTCACACAATTAATTCAGTACGTATCTTTAGAAATTACGATTCCGAAAAGAAATCTCAACTTTTCTCTTGTATTGTATTCGTAGAATTATCATTATCATTCCGGTTTATTATTACCTGCGAGCAGGTATGAATTATTTCCCGAAGTATTAAAAAAGCAAGTAATCAAGACGGGTCCATCACCCGAACCAAACTTTGGCTATTATTATATCTGAAGTATTAATTACTCGATGGAATGATCTTAGGAACGAAGAAAATGTTATCAAATAAACTCGCATTATTATTCTCTTTGATTGGAGTTCCGGAACCGTGAGACTTTAGCGGGTCTGTCTTGAATATTAAATTATTGTGAGTGATTCGTTTTCCACCATTGTATCATTTGTTGTTGTATGTGGAATCATTGTTATCTTTTCCCAAATTTAATTGGATTGTGCTTTGTAAGTTACCTACCTGTATTTGGTATCAAAGGAGTTTTTCTTAATAGGCATCATCAAAACGGTTTAATCAGAGTCTTTCTATTTCTCCAGCAATCAGAAAAGTAATTCACACCCTGCAAATACAAGATGCGTAGTAGTTACGCATATTTTTAAGCCGTGATATACTGATTCGCCCTCTACTCGTCTTCCATAAGTGATGGTCCATGGGCTATAAATTGATTTGCCTAGTATTTGGTGCATTTCGTATGTGGTCAAAAAATATTGCAGATAATCTCTCTTTTTATCTGATTTGGAAATTCGGCGACAAACCTCTACCTCTAATATATTAGTCTTTTAATAATTTTGAGGTTGCGTCTGGAGATACAAATTTTGAAAGCTTTCTTTAGTATCCATTTTTCCACAGTAAAGAGAAAAAAAATCGCTGAATTATGTTATTTAATTTAATTTATTCATTAAGTTACATTACATTTGTTTACTGACTATTATCCAATAATAACACAACACAAATCATATTATTATCGAACAGAAAAACTGTAGAAATAAATGAAGAAATTTGTATAGACCTAGACAATTTAGTTACATTTGAATAAAGTAGTGAATGATTGCACTAAAACTTATATCAGCACTTTTACGATTTCTGAACATCGTTTTGATGAAATGATTCATGATTCAAGCAATACTATAAGTGTATTTCAGCCCCAATGAATGTGAACATATATATATAGAAGTAGTTATTTATTTATATGAAAAATATTTACGAAATTGTACACGCAAATAGTGCAGGAAACGAATATTTAAAACAATTGAACAAAAATAAATAGAAAGACAAAATATCACTGAACTTGATCCACACAGCATGCAGGCACAAAACATACAAAAAAAATTTTTCCTATGTCGAAAAAATTATTATGTGTTAGTCAAATTAAATACCTTTATTAAAATATTCCACTATTTGATGAAAAAAACATATATCAACAACATCGTAGTATTTGTTTCCTAGCTGTTGAATCCGTCGCATAGGAGTGTAATATTGGGACATTGATGAAGAATTGCTACAATAATACGGTAGGTACTGTCTTGTAACCGACCTGCTTGGAGTATGGAAAGATATTATATATATAATTAATCAAGGGTATCACACATTGAATTAATGATTTTATACAAACAGATTAAATCGGAAATGATTCTACGGTCAAATAATTTTATTAAATTTAATGAACAAAGTACGTTATCGTAATTTAGGCATTCTCTAGAAATTCTCTAGGAATGCCCATTTTAAAATTAATATACATTAAAAAATTATTTTGGATTATTTCAATTGCATGTGAATGAACCTCATAGTTTGGGGACCAAACCGTGGAATTGTATTCTATATGACTCCTTACTAGTGACATATATAATGTTTTTACAGTATTTACATTTTTGAAATCACTAGATACCCTTAAAATAAAACCCAACATTTTCAAAGCTTTATTGGTTATTATTTCGATACGCTTGATAAAGTTAACCAAATACCTAAGTCGTTAATTTCCTAGACAGATACTAACGACATATTGTTAATGGAATAATCAAAAAATATTGGATTCTATAAATTTTATCCATAAATCTTTCTAATTTTTCTTTCCTTAGTAACAATTTTTCCGTATCGTGCACATGTAGTTGAATTTTATTTCACTTAAATGTGTACAAGTCTTACTATATCCTGTCAGGTCGATATTAGTTTCTAGCTAGGCAGATTGCCAGTTCTAAGGAACCAAATGCTGGTATGTTATCTTGAAAATACTAATTATACGAAGGGAAAACTAAAAATAAAATTAAAAATCTGCGCTGGTGATAACTACCTCAGTATATTATAATTTTATTATTCTTCTCTTTATCTTTTTTATGATTAATCTTCAAAAAAAAAATCAAAAAAAATGTTTTCATTTTTAAATCAAGAAACGCTATAACGTAGCGTAACTCGTTACACATGTATGATATCAGTACTTTCGATTTTAAATGAGGTTTTAGATGTTCACAAGAACTTCATTACGATCGACCAAAGGTAGCGACGTGTGCACAAAAGCCACATTACAATAATTACACTGCCATCATTGGAGGAAAATGTAAATCGTGATGCGTTTTATGTGGGACCCGTGGCTATCGTCAAGGCAAGTACAATGCCCTGGTCCCCCGGAGATTTACCTCTTTAACTGGAAAACGGCGCTTTATCGAACTCAATTATTCGGGCAATGAGAGCGATTCTGCCCTCCGCGCCGTTAAACCAAATTTAAATTGGATCGTGCGCGAGGAATAATTCCATCAGCCATGAGCCACGAGCCACGAGCAGGGCGCGGCCGCAGGTGGAATGGAATTCATTCTATGCCTTTAGGTAAGGACACACTTGGCCCACGTACGCATCTGGACAACTTACAATCCATTTATATGAGCATTGATATATACTTGTCACATGCAATGCAGTCCTACGCTTCTCATGCAACGCCGATCTGCGTTGTCCAGATCGGCGTGGGGCATATGAAAGAAAGATGGCGGTGGTGATACGCCTTCCAACTGTTGTTTTTCTGATGTTTGGCGTTTATTGACATTTATTACTCGTTTCGTCGTTCAAATGAGAGATGAATGACTATAAGATTTATTAAGACGTTACGAGGTGATTTATAATGTAAAATCAGGGCCTATCCGATTCCGAGCGCTAGTTTGCCAAGGCGTCAAAGATCCAAGGAGCCAAGGCGCTGATATTATCTAATATATAACACAGCGCCCTTGAGGTTTTTACTTACGCCAGGCGCCGTTTTATTAAACTCGTTGTATATCGCGATACCACAATTCAAATTTGTGTTGCGTACGTAAAATCAGGGCCTATCCGATTCCGAGAGCTAGTTTGTCAAGGCGTCAAAGATCCAAGGAGCCAAGGCGCTGATATTATCTAATATATAACACAGCGCCCTTGAGGTTTTTACCTACGCCAGGCGCCGTTTTATTAAACTCGTTGTATATCGCGATACCACAATTCAAATTTGTGTTGCGTACGTAGGATCTCGGTATGGTAGTATTGCTTACGTTGCATACGTGGACCCAGTGTGTCCTTACCTTAAGTGTTGTGAAGAATGCAATTCTTTACGTTCTGAATGCTCTCAGTTCCCGTAATGGTTATTGGGATTCGTCGTTGCTTCATTCAGGTAATCGCATGAATCATGTCACAATCGTAAATGAAATACATTATTGGGTTTGTTGCTGGAAGTAGTTACTTGAATTTAGGTAGGTACGATAGTAACCAATTCTTATAGCATTAACATTTAACTCATGTCCCCCTGGCTAAAATATACCTCTTTACTGGTTTGTTTTTGAAAATTGACATCATTGTCCTTTAGTATATTCAATAATCAGAGTGGAAGAGACTCTCAGTATCGCCCTTCTGTAAGAGCACCATTGAGAATTGAAACTTTGCTTGAAATGGCCTTAGTCGTGTTTGGTGACCAGATCTGAATAGCCAGGTATTACCCCACCACCATCCCCTACATCTCCTCCCCTCTGCACTACCTCCAGCCTCACAACATACCCCAGTTGGGGATGCCTTATTCTCACTGGCTAATGACGGTTGGGAGCAGTTGACACTATTGTGAGCGGGATTCACATAAAAAACCATAATAATGCTTCACAATAATTTCCACTTGGGAAAAAGGATAGAACACAACCCAGCTCTATTTTGGCACGCGTTCCTTATGCGTCATATGCATACATGGCATCGACGAAAAGTACCCCTTGTTATGGTATCATGATCTGCTCACTATTAGAATCACTTAATTAAGGCATGTTTCCTAAGACATCTCCAACTTCTTCTTCCATCCACCTAGAAGTTATATATTTTACTGACTCCTTTCTTCGATCATGCGCCTTATATTTCCAAATCGTTACATCGTTTTTGGAGGCGGGGATAACCAACACCTCCGTCGAGGTCACCCAAGGTTTTTCGCTACATTTGGTACCTTGGAATGGCTGCATGGGTTCATGGTGTGAGTTTTGTCTTGGTCTTGGCGGGGTGTGCAACTGCCAAACGGCTGAATGGCGGGCTGGATATGGAGAGGCCGGTTGAAGGAGATCCTTTGACCTCTCCAGCCGGAAGCACTGCCTTGTATCGCATTAAAACACTGACCACCAGATTTATTATTTACCTATTGATTATTCCAGTATCCACTTTCGTAATACTAATGAATTCGGTTTACTACTAATAGCGCACAGCTGCTAAAGCTGTACAAACCGTACGTGTGCATCAAGCTTGAATTTGGCAGCAAAAAACCTTCATCTTAATAAAGGGATTGCAATCTTTACAGCACATGCTGTCCTTGTTCTACAAGTATTTCAATGGAAGAAGCTCATAGAAACTGGCGTCATTGATTCCTTTGACACCGGTGCACAGTCGGGAAACACGCTAAACACGCACCCAACATTTGTACACAGTTGACAGAAACTATTGTCACATGAGAACGGGTCGTTACTACGACGAACGACTCGTTCTTGAGTTCAACAGCTCGGCTGTGGAACGATTTGCCGGCCTCTGTGTTTTCTTCCTCCTATAACATGGGTTTCTTCAAGATCTAGGTTTTCACTTTCCCTTTCCACAAAAAGACCCTCCACACTGAGGGAAATTATTTTCCTTAAGCCTCCGGTGTGGAGTTAATGTAAAAAAAAACTTCTTACAATCCTTCGTCCGCATTCGTTTCCCTTCACAATTTTTTCTGTCTTCAAATGTATAGAATGGAATCGAAACTCCACGATTCTTATTGCCGACTCATATAATACGAGCCTCCCTCCAGTGGTATGGCATGGTGCGGTGAAACCATGATGTAACAGGCTCAGTACGCAAGGGCGTGCCGTGCCATTGTCCCGGGTGGGTGACACAATGGCCACTGGCGGCACTGACACTCGTGGGCTGATGACACGGCACGGATCAACCAAAGCACCGAGCCTGTGTTTAGTCAGACACTCAAATACCATCAGGTCTTATTGATCTATTCCAACATTGAACAGATCAAGAGCGTTAAGGGCGTGTTTGTGAGCCCGAAATAAGCTAATTTTCTTTAATCAAAAATGTTGAAAAACTTTCTTGAAGACACACAATTTCAAAATCGTTTTTTAAAATGTGAATACCGCAAGATAGTTCCAATTGCTGTCCCCAATAGGCCACATCATTTGCATTTAATAATGTCTTAAAAATGTTACAAAAAAAATTTAAAAGTATAGTTTTTTTTTTAAATTAAATAAATAAATCCGTTTTTTAGCTCATGTCTCCACTTTATTCAAATGTTCGGTCTACGATTATTTTTATTTTTTATTACAAAATCCACCGTGATTATTTTAAAAATTAAACAACACGTGTTCCGACATCATAATGTTTTCGAAATTTACTAAAAGTTAATCAGAAAATCTGTTAATTCATTCGTTAAAGGCTTGCAATAAATACTAATTTTTCTCGGTGTAGAACTATTTAATTTCAATGTAGATTTGAAGTTTTCTCTTTGTTGTGTAAGTGTGTTGGCCAGACACGTAGAATAAAGTGCCTTCCATACTAATTTGAATGTTCCATTTAGCCCAATAGCCCAGCGTTCTGTCCCATATATACTCGCCTGAGGTCGTAGATCTCCTTCCCATTTGAATTTCTTAAACACGGTTTTGTATAGGAAATTTGTTCATTTCTTGTCTTCTTCTTTATTCTATGGTCAGTAAGGTACTATTTTTTTTTCCTTTAAAATAGTGTAGAAAAAAATGCGTCAAGCAACTAACGTAACGATTCCGAACGGTGGTCTTTAGGGCGATACTGGAGTAGGTATCTACTTCTCATAGATGACATTTCTAGGAATTATTGGTTCAGTGTATTTCTCCACAATGCTGCTCGAATCAGAATCTGATCAGGAATATGTACTCCAGTATCACAATCATTCACAATCGGGCATTATCATAATGAGTCCAGTACTTGACGATGCAAGCAAAACTGTTTAAAAGAGAGAGAGCAGTTTAGTACTAGCATTTTCAACACGCATTATTACAGGCGGGTATGCCGCAGAGGGCAGAGATGATTACAAGATTTGAGGCCAAATACCCAACCAAACTGTATAATAGTAATTTTTTTAATCAAACGCATAACGAATATATAGAAAGGATATATGCTACTTTATTAATTTTATGTTTTAATAATGATATACTGGCCATTAAAGAATTAAATTTTGGGTGATAGATTGCTTTTAAATATATGTTTAGGAATTCTGACACACCTGTACTTTATTGTAGATATAAAAAAACTGTATATTATTTTGTAATTTTTCTAGATCGGAATAAACAATGTTCTCAACTTCAAAAGATTAAATTGTTTTGTATATTTCGAAATATATTTTACAAAGATCATGCATTTTCTTTTTTCTTACCCTTTTTACTTGTTTTTTATAATTTATTCTTTAGAATTAACTTAATTTTATATTTAACCTTACACTGTACATCGTAAATTATACTTTATATTTAACCTTTACACTTTATACCGTATACTTTAAACTTTATACCTTGTACTTTTTAACTTTATATTTATGAAAATGGCACATGTGCCGTTTGTATTTAAATAAATAAAATAAATTTATAATAAAATTAGTAATTAATTAGTTTGTTCATTATTATTACACACGGAGAAAACTAACTGATATAAAATATTGCTAATTTATGAAGAAGCTCTTCAAGTTATTCGTTATCTGATTAAAAACGGCATTGCAGGCCTTTAACGAATGGACTGATGGGTTTCCTAATAAACTTTTACTAAAACACGAGTGCGAGTGTGGTATCGTAATTTCGGAATATGTGTTCATAAAAATTTTTATGTTTTCGCATTTCATCATTGTATATTATCAGGATAAATATTCCGTTATATTAGGTATATTAGATATGTATTAAAAAGCTTAAAAGGAAACAGCCTGAAATCCTGTTTTTAATAAGATTTTAGTAAGCAGAATTATTCATTTTTCTCCGAGGCACTGGGCAAACTTGTATTAGTATGTTAAGGCGATTATGGGTACCGTCGCCCCGGGAGCCGGTGTGCCCGGGTTCATGGGGTGAGGTTTGTCCAGGTCTTGGCGACCGTCTTGGTCTACCAGCTGCGTGGTGGCCAGATTGGGACGGGCCTGTTGAAGAAGACCCTGTCACTTCTCCAGCCGATCTGCCTCGAGTTCGCCTTGCACCGCAGTGGGAATGTCTGTTAAGGCGAAGCTTGATGTTAAATCATTATTTTAATCTTTATAACGAATTAATTTAATACTCAATAAAAAATATAAATGTAAACTACTATTTTTTTAAATAGAAATGTATGAACGCGTAAAGGAAACAATTTTAAAAAATACAGAATTATAGTAAAGATTATCTGTGACAGTTTCACTTGATTAACTTTTTTGCGTTCTTATAAAATTATTTACAAAATAAATAAAAATCAGTTTTGTGCTTGAAATCGAACGTTTCTAGACTCCGTTTGTCAAGGGATTTTAATGCCTATTACCTACAATATAAGGTATACCAAGAATATACACATTTTTGGCTTGTAGCTTCCTCTTAAGTCTGTCACGGACACCCGTCATACTTTTTACCTTCTCAGAACGTCCTCTCTTTTATTTCGTTAAAAGGACCCTCCACACAGCATCCCCAAACATGATATAGACATTACCTACTATGTGCGTGTTGCGTGCACAGATCTGTTATCTCGTCTTATCTAGCCTTGTGTGTAATGGCATGACGTAGATAATCAGTATCACAGAAGCTGTGTGCCGTACATATAACTGTAAAACTTTTCACTAGGGAGACGTATTCAATTATATTGGCGCCCCGTAAACGTAGGTAAATGGCAGTTTGGTATCGATTAGCCCATAATGATGTATACCTGCAATCTGCATAGAAGATACACACTCCAAGCGATGCGGTGATTATAGCGAGCGACTCGGCGATACTTATCAGCCGTTAATGTTGGCACCTAAAATACCTCCACTGCTGAAGCTATTCTGCCAACAATGCAGCTTCAGACCTTCCCCATTCCTGTCCTACAAAGGAAAGCGCGAAGGTGACATCTAGGGGAGAATGAGCGTACATTAGGTACCTACCATACAAAAGGAAAATAGATGACATGATAAAGCTAATCAATCTTCATTTAATTTATAGATTTTAATCATTTTTGGAATACTTTTTGAGAAGTTTGCTGAAGGTGAAATGCTCATGGAAATTAAAATGCTTTAAGTATGAAACATAAAATAATAAGTACACGTTTGAAACAATATGACTTTAGGTAGGCTGCGAGGATTGAGAAGGAGATGGAAGGGTAGTGTCTGGCTATTCAGAAATGGTAATATAATAAGACAATATATAATATTATATGCCTTCGACTAATAATTGTATTTTTTGTTTTTTTTTTCAGTTTGTGCAGTGATTCCCGATATGCAGTGGAAAAGTTCAGTGATAGTGATCAACAAGTGATTCAACATGTTAAACGTAGTTCCGGTAAGTCATTTTTTACGCTTATAAAAGGTTTGCATATTTTTACACGGAATATACCTTTTATTTAATATACCTACAAAGTAGAGCGTCCCGGAGTTGTTTTTTTAACAAAAAAACCTAAACACTTAAACACTTTTTTTCCGAGATGGACGAAATTTCGCACACTTAAGCATCAAAATACGAGGAGGGCCACTGTGAATATGGAATTTTAAAAAACCACCCCAGCTTTTTTCCCCCCTCATATATTTGATTTCGAAAAACTTGGTGTAAAACCCGGGAAACGCCGGGGACTTCAGCTAGTTTACAATAGAGTTCTAGTGCCTACACTGTTCAGAATCAGTGACTTTAGTAACGAAATTTTTTTTGGTGCGTATTCATGGAAAATTGTACGTAAAATGTTATTTTATAAAAGAGTAAAATAATATACACACGTAGTACATTTACTACTTGACTTTCTATTCGAGGGGCAAAGCTATCGAGTAGCAATTCGAAGGTCGCCGGTTCAAATCCCGGCGTGCGCAAGTAAATTTTATTTGTCGAGTTTGTGTTAATTCACAATTTATATGTATACTTGTGGCTCGTTCCAGAGTAAATAGAATATACTCTTAGTATCACTCTGATGTAAGACCACTATTCAGAAATGAAACGTTGCTTGAAATGGCTTTAGCCATGTTTGGTGACCAGATCTAAATAGCCAGGTACTCCCCCGATTCCTCTTCTCCATCTTCTTCCCCTCCCTTTACATTCAGCCTCACAACATAACCCGATTGGGGATGATATAGTCTCACAGAACTCAGAACCAACATCAGAAAAAGGAGCGTAAAAAAAACTTCAACATTTTCCGTAACAATTTAAGATTTATCGGTGCGTAAAACTTAGTCATGTTCATAATTCTGCACAAAACATTGCTTACATCTCATGACTTATGATGCGAGGAACTGCGTTTAAACTTAGTTGCTGCAGTCGGAACTAACCTCGCCAAACCCGCCAGACCGGGAAGGTCCGTTCCGACCAGTTGAATGGACAGTCAACACAAAGACCAGTTGACATCTGCCTCCAGTGCTGACTGCTGACTGCTGACACGCTTAATGAACTGTAAAGGTAGAGACCATATCCCATCACTGCGCAATGAACTCATAATATGCAAAGGAATATCTTTTAAGAGATTTATTAGATAAATATCCGATTTCCTGGGTAAAGCTTGTTATCGATTTAATTATGTAATATTAATGTCATATTAAACACATTTATTTAAATGTGAATACCGCACATTAGTCCTAACTGTCTGGAGCCAAAGGGACTAAGGCATCCCCAATTGGGGTATGTTGATGCTAAATGTAGTGGTGAGGGGCAGGAGTTGGGAAAATATAGGGAAGTACATGGCTATTCAGATCAGGTCACCAAAAACTTTTTGTGTATATGTTGCAGATATCGTTAATATAAATTATTATACAAATAATAAAGGTCCTAAGACACTTCCTTGCGGTACACCATATTTTATTGGAAGAGGTTTACTTTTATGCTTTTCAATTTTAACACACTGTGTACGTTCTGACATGTAACTTATTAGCAGGTTTAAAGTTGTGTTTGACATCCAGATTTTTTTTTAGCTTCTTGAAAAAGATTTTATGGTCTATTGTATCAAAGGCTTTTTGTGGGTCTATAAATATCGCCAAAGATTTATTTCCCCCGTCTAAACTTTTCGTGATCGTATTTATGATAATATCAAAGCAAAGTGTCAATTCGGTGTCAAAGTGTGGTCTTAAACCAGGGCGATACTGAGAGTATATTCCACTCTGGAACATGCCTTAATTATACTATATATTATTTTTAATGAATACACTGTGAAATAACACAAATTTATCAAATAAAATTTACCTGGACACGCCGGTATTTGAACCTGCGACCTTCGCATTGCTGGTCTAGCCTTACCCCTTCGACCATGGAGGCCGTCAAATAATAATTATATAATTTGATAAAACATGAAATGAATGAATGGTTGGTATTTGAATACATTGATAAATTATGAGGAAGTCCTTTTAGAGTTTTGAGTATTCCCTTGAGGATTTTCATAAAAACGGCGCTGTATAAATCATCCAACAAAATGTTAGTAACTACTGATAAAATATCACGGAAACGAATAAAATGTGAGTTATTTACCGTGGAATTATCAGGAAGATCCATGTTGTAATGCGAAAATATTCTGATTTTCATGCGCAAGTATTTCGACAACATGTTAATACATTTCTAAAAGGTTTTCAGTAATTTCTAATAATTCGCGTCCTGACATTTATTAGTCGGCCACTTCCTGTTAAATGTTAATTAATTCAAAAGGCCTGCAATCCTGTTTCTAACCGGAATTACCAATAATTCAAAGAGAATTCTTAATAAATTAGCAATAGGTTTTCTCTGTGTAAGTAGGTGCAGACCTTTTACCGCGATTAACCCACAGTCTAGTAGCTCCCCCCTTAATACTAGTATGGACAGTAGACACCTTTCATCTGATGTTAGGTTGATCATCCTTCAAGTTGACAAGTCTAAATCTAATGGACAAATTCAAGCAGAAAATCACCCCTTTTCCACATCAAAACACCTTGAGCACGTGTTGCCAAGCTAGATAATATTATGTAAACTTACACGGACTGCGAGTGAGTACCTACACCACCACGGTTTACGACGCTTTCACGCAAGTTTGATCGTTGCCCCCAATTTACAGCACCTTCACCTCGAACATCAGGTTTTTATTGCCAAATAAATAATAATACATATCTCTAACTCACCTATATTTTACGAGAAGCAAATATGTTGCTTTATGTAGGCAATTATCTGTTGTCCATTCCTCTCTCGGTTGTAATCTTTCATCACAAACGAGTTTGTTAGTCGGTCACCGCCGATCGTCTAATTATATATTCCGCTAAGTTTTATCGATTGATCCTATCGCGGTTGATGTTTCTGCTACCAATTACACTGCCATTGCTACCGATTTAGCTGCCGGTGAAATAAACTAGCCGCGGGCAAATCCGGTAGCCGAGTGCACTGTAAATATTACTATTAGACCGCCTAGTCAATGTAAAATCTACCAATAAATAATCTCTAATGCGCTACGTTCCTAGTTCCATCTATGTATACACGAGTGCACGCTTGCTGTGCAGATAAATTGAAGACCGACTGAAATAACGAAATTAACCTGTCATATTTATTTTACCTAGTTTTTTGCTTTTCTTTTCCGAAGCAATTAGTATGAATTTCTGAATTTAAGTATTACCAAAGTAAAGAAAATCAAAAGAATTTTAAAAAAAATAATCCATAATTTTTAAACTAAACGAATACTTTTAAACATGCACTGAATCCATTAAATTTCACTGCTTTAACTGCCTCAATGTTCAATTTTTTGAAACATTAAAAATAATGCAGATCCCAAGTGACTCCGTGGATCTCCACTGAAAGCCTTATTAATAATTTTATTTTGTATTATAGATCTTATGGAATTTTCGTGATATTGTCCGGCATCCAGAGGCGGTCCCTGCCTTAGTGCATTTGTGCATTGCACTGCCAAACATCGATATACGTTAGAAATGTAAATTCGTATATCCACTCACGAAGAATTCACGCCAGATCATTATAATATTATTACCAATCAAAGTTTGTACTGGACGCCCGCGCATTCGAAAAAACAGTGTAATATATCAACCCGTGCATTTTCGGCTTTGCCCGAGACATGCCATGTACCTTCTATAGAAACTGTCTCTAGAGGTCGGAACCGTGAAATGAGCGAGACAGGTAGAGACCCATAACGGCTGTTGATGTGTTAGAGCAGTGGAGATAGAAGCTGGTCGGTGCATTATCGGCGCATGCGCCGAAACATCCTGATATATATCAAAAACCTTAAACATGCGTAAAACGTTTGGAATGCATTAGTTAGGATTGACAGATTTCGAACTAATTAACAATGTTATAATATTCTAGCGTTACCGGCGCGATCTACACTACTCTAAGGATCTACATATCTGCAAACTTGACAGTATTCATTATTGGCGATTGGCGCGACGTTTTAACGGTTTTTACGAGTTTTGATCTGCAAAAAGCTTTTTAAAAATGAGTGCTAATGAAAACATTGCGGTTAACATTGATTTTATCAAAAGTAACCGAAGTTCATTTAATCCCAACAAACTAGAGATGATTTTGCAAATGCTGACGGAGCAATATCAATTTTACAAGTGTAACTTGATGGAGTGTTTTAGTGAAATAGTGAAACTGTTAAAAATAATTTGTACTATTCCGATGACAACTGTCGAGTGCGAAAGGTGTTTTTCTACGTTGAAACGTGTAAAAACATTTCTGAGGAATACTATGTCCCAAGATCGTCTCTATGCTTTATCAATGATGAGCATCGAAAAAAGTTTGATCTCGTCTATACCAGACTTTAATAATCTTGTAATTGAAGAATTTTCTCAAATGAAAGAGCGACGAATGGATTTTATGTACAAATGAATTATTTGTACTGGGTATGTAGTTCCCTTTAAATCACTTTATTTTCCTATTTTACATGTTACCATTATTTGTGAAATGCACTGCTGGCAAATTCTGTCACGAGCCGCCTCTGCCGGCATCCATAATTCTTAATATTTAAAATCAATGTGCAAGTTTCGCAAATCTTGGGGTCCCCATACAAGAGAAGCTCTCCGTCTCCGGAGCCCGGGTCTAGAGCCAGGTCGGCCCCGGGAAGGGGGCTGTTATAACTAATGATCATGCAAACCAAAAAAATATGTTCATGCAGACCAAATATATATGTTCATGCAGACCAAAAACATATATTCAAGCCAAAATATATGTTCATGCCAGAAAAAATATGGTCATGCAGACCAAAAAACCAAAACTAAAACATAATGCAGACTAGATTACATATGTTCATGCCAAATAATATGTTCATGCATACCACAAACCATATATTCATGCAAACCAATAACCAATTACGCTCATTCCAAAACATATGTTCATGCCAAAACATATGTTCATGCCAAAACATATGTTCATGCCAAAACATATGTTCATGCAAAACAAAAAAACATATATTCATGCCAAAAAACATATCTTCCTGTAGACAAAAAAAGTAGTGTTCGTGTGCACCAAAAAACGTGTTTGTTTAATTTATTACATAATAAAAACATCATCACTTTTCACAAGTATTTAAAAACTCCTATACCGGGTTCGTTATATTAATAGTAATAACATAACATGTTTATATTGTTAATATACCCCAAGATTATAAATAATAATATTCCATTCTAGCATGATTATTATAATGTGAAGTAAGTAATACAGTAAATAATAATTGTTTAAATAAATATTTTGTTAAGTATTAAGTAATTCTATTTCTTGTTTCGTGCCCTAAATTCCAGAACAACAGCAAATATAATATATATTATAGCAATGTCTGGCATTCCTTGTTAATTGTTCCTAGAGCAAGAATAGTTTTACTGTTTAAAAGGGGCTACATTCCGCTTCTGAAGATTTTGTATATTTTAAGGCGTTTCTCTTTTCCAAAATGTGTAACATTTCGGATCCTTCTTACTCGTTTTGCTACTACTACGTGACGATAAACTCCCCCTATTAACTAACTAACTAACCATCAGGCTGTTTCTCCGAAGGGGTAGGCAGAAAGGATGAACCGCAAAACAACTTGCCACACTGTTTCGTTAACATTCATATTTAAGTGGCATACATACTCTTCTGTTATTTTGAAGTATTTGGTTCATTTGATCGTGCTTCCTCGAATGTCACTGACTTCTTATACTGATCACATCGATATCTTCCTTCAGACGTCCCTGACTTCTTCTGCTGATCACATCGGCGTCATAATATTCCCCTTACACTTTCTTCGTTCATTCATTCTACGTACAAAATCAACCTAAGCGTCCCTTTCTTAATCTCCACTTAAATATTCTCGAAACTCCATTTAAACATACATTCACCATAACCGTTAAAAAACGGACTCTTCGCTATACGGACATTTTGTTATTTTGAATTTCTCGAGATTCTGAGGCGGCAGCTAGCCTGGCCGCTGACTCCCCACTTTACACTTATTGAACTTAATGTATTCCTAGGAACTTGGTACCGGATAATGATTATTTTTGGGTTATTATGCCGTGTTGCGCTGCCTCCCTTTTAGCCAACGTTTCGGATAAATGTCCATTAACAGAGAAGATGTTTTGGACACTGTAGCGCTGTCCGAATCGTTGACTAAATAAGGAGGAACCGCAAAATAGCATAATAACCCAAACATTAATCACGATAATATTTTTGGCCATCAAAATATCAAATCATATCTTGGTATCGTACAGTTTAAAGCTAGGTTCCTTTTAATCAAAGTGAAGACCTATATACGCCACACGAAAGACAGAACGTTCCATTGTGACATAATAATATAATAGAGTTAATTAGTCAATCTGCACCACGGTGTTTCGCGCTTTTATTTTCTAGATATTGAATAGAAGTAAAGCTCAATTATAATAAATACTTTCAGCTGTTTGGATCATAAAACAAAACAAAGCAAGAACACCAAAGGACCGCTGAAAGGGGCTGGGGCCGCCATTGTGTTGAAACGGAATAAAATATTCTATATTGGAACAATGAAAGAATAAACATTTATGCGTTCCAAAACGCCGCACGCAAATTGAAATTCAATTGAAAATTCAAAACCGGCACGCGAAAATCAAAAGAGAAAGGAAATTGGTATTCTAAAAGGATTTGTACAGGAAAAAATAAAACTTGATTTGTTTAGTTGCCTTACCTATTGAGATTCCAGGCTTTCTACAGCCGCTTTCAACACCGGTGCCCTTGTGCGTTTATGAATATGTACAATACTCCCATTTTTTTCAGCTGGCATCACCCAAGATTGACTCCATATTCTGAAAATATTTTTCTTATCGAACAATTGAATAATATCTAAAGTCTAACAAAGTGAAATTAATATTTCAAATCTCTACAACTCGTGGTGGACTAATACAGCGAACTGAACTAGTGATAAGCTATACATTTTAGAAAAAAACGGTGACCGTATAACTCATCAAGATGACAAGTCACACCTTTAAAAAGTAATGTCACGTCATGAAAAGTGATGAAACAAAAACTAGGTTAAATAGATTAGTTTTTTTCATCGCCTTTATTGATAAATATATGTCTAGTAATATTTATTTTTGTCTAATAATATTTTTTAACGCGAACTTCATCAGCTTTCAAAAGCAGTTTGTAGTTTTCAGATACGTTCAGAAATATTTCATTTATTTGGATTTTACCATAGACATATGAATATTAGTAGACCTGCCCTAAGTGATTAAAAGCGTATTATCCCCACTCCCCGTACCGGTTCCATTGGAGCCGGCTGTGCTCGCGTATGGCCTCAAGTGAAATTTGAAAACGTGACGTCATCATTCTTGTGCGAACTATGGTCGAGGCATCATCGGTTCATTTTACGAAATAACACGGCAAAATGTTGACTTGTGATATGAAAACTTGTAAAAATAGATGTGAAAAAGAGAATAAACCCAATTGTCGTATTACATTCCATAAGTAAGCATTATTTTACTTTATTTTAAGCTTATTCACACCGTATTATATGGATCAGTTTTAGAAACATATACTATCACATCACAATGTAGCGATTCTCAAGTGTGCTCATCGTTGTTTACTGGGGTAAGTAAATTATGAAACATTTGTAAAAGTGTCTTAACTAAATACTCTGAAACTAACTACGACTCTGCAAACAGAAGAAATTTACTTTGCCGAATTTGGACTTCGCAAATTAGTTCATAACGTGGCGAGTAATTTGCGCTCCCATGTAAAAATGTCTATTCATTCAAAAGCAGATTTTACTTTTAAGAACTAAATGGTGATATTATAATGCGAGATGCCTATTTACTGTCAGATTGATTTATTGACGAATCACAGTCAGCTTAACCCCCTTCGTTCTTCAACAGTTGATTTTACCCCTCGCCATTATCTTCTCGTCTATTAATTCCTATGTCTGTGGATTTTACTAAGAAGCGGAAATACAGACATTTATCTGACTTTCTGACAGCAACTTTAAGAAATATAATGGACAATAATATATGTTAGAGGCCTGAGTGGTCAAGACTATTATACTGACTAGATTAGAAGTCAAAAAATCAAATCAACATTATTAAACAAATAACGTTGTTTCTATTCAAAATGTCACTATTAAAAAAATTATTAAAATAATTAGCACTCAATAAAATTGAGGAAAACTAAAATCAAATAATAAAACAATAGAATTTATGGTATCTATCAGAAATAACAGTGTTAAGTTTCAAAACTAAATATTCATTTTATTAAGATATTGCGGCGTCAACAATGAATACTGAGCACTCAAATCAAATTTAAAAACTATATTTATTTCGGTCACAAGAAATTAATGTCAATGTTATAGGTAAATATTTAATGCATATTAAAAATTTATTTGAATGGCGAAACTTTTATCGATATATCGAATTGACTGATATTAAATTCTTGAGAATCAGGCGCAATTAAATTTGCCTGAGATTCCCGAGTAACTTCGGGTTATCATAATTTATTCAGGCCATAAAATAAAACCAATTACTTTGGAGAGTCTTTGGTGGGTCAGTTTTCAATTAAATAATATGAGAGATGTACACATTGATGATATAAAAATAAAACAAATCGGTACATAACTCGGCACCCTCATTCGTGCCATCTGCTAGACATTTATTATTCGTTACACTCGGCGTTACAAAAATCACAACTATAGAAAAATCTTATGAGACAATAAAGCGATCATCTCTTTCGGGTGTGCAGCGTCGTCGCACTGAACAACGCCTCCGGACGAAGCCACCGGACTATTGAAACCGTCGAATGGTAGAACAAAATTACACTGTGGCATTACTGATTGCAGAAGTGACACCACTTGAGCGGATTCGTCAGCAATAGTGTCCATTTTAAGGAGTTATTTTCTAGCTCTAATTATTCACGTGTGTCCTTTACAACATTCTGATAGTGAATAGTGACCTACATTTGACATAAACTGCTTCTTTTACAGCCCAGGAATATGACACCTGTAAATAATATACGACACATTTTTTAACGTCCTGTACTCGAAAAATTTGTATCGTTTATGAAATGAAACTATTGTCTGATAGGAGATCGTCAAATGTACTTTCAATTGAAATCAATACTGTTTGGGTTAGATGTATTGGCTCGGGGAAACTAACCTTTGAAACGATTTTTGTGATGCCAAATGTATTTACATGTTTTTTTTATCCTATCGTGGTTATGAAATGATAAATATTTTTCTTTTGTTGGTTTTGAGCAAGTGCTACAAAGATATTAGAAGAACGAGATATGCTATGTTGGCCGCCGGACCGTGGCCGGAGTACTACCTAATTAGGGTACTTTGAACGGTATCGGGACGTGTACGCACAGAAATCTGTTCTATGTATTAGTGCGGATACCTTAGCGCAAGCGAAGGTGTGCAGTAGTATTGGGGAACAAAACCGGCGACACTCGGCAAAACAATTCCACTCAGTACGAACTGCGCATAGCACATCTCGTTCTTCTAATATCTTTGAAGTGCTACCATATAAGCGATCTAAGAATGAATCCGGATTAAATCACAGATGTGATTCCAGACTGTAGGAGATATTCGAGATAAGAATGTAGTACTGGGTACCTGTCGTATGATAATATAGGTTCTTATACCTTTAATTAGAAGTGAAAGGTTTTATGATTTCCGTAACGAACAACCAACAGTTAAATAACCAAGAAAATTTCTCAAGGAAATAATGATGATAAATGTCTGACAGATGTGCTTGAATGTTAAGATTTCCGGAAGCGGCCGGCGGCTGTTTCTACTTCCGTTTTCTCTCCTTTATAACTGCCCCCACCCCACATAACCCCTCAAACTCACCTCTCCCGCCACTTACATTCTTTCATCCTTTTATTCGGTCGCCGCAAAATCACTGCTCTTACAATATGTTTTTTTTTATAAACTGTTCTGTATTCACAAATTTCTTTTCAAACACTTTATTATTTTATTGTTCTTCAAAGCCATCGAAAGGGTTCTTTTTTTACGTACCAAATGTTTTATTAGGGAATTTATTCAATTTGACTAGTTTTGTGTTCACTTCAAAGAAAATCACGTTTATTCATACGTTTCGATCTTAATATTTGTTTTTATACTTTATGGTAGACATTTATTAGATTTTTTTATACTTATGGGTAAATAATAGTCCTAGATAACTGGATAGAATATTATATCCGAACCTCCTCAAAAATACAACCACCCTAAGGCTTCCAATCTTGAGAATTGATATTGTGATCTGAGATGAATAATATTTACTTAAATCAAATTATGTTTGTGTACAAAAATCAGTTGGACCACTTTTTGTTCAATAATATATTTGTCTCTCTTCCAAATATTGGTGTATTTGCTCTTGCCCAATATTATTTCATGCTTTTACTTTAATTATCATTTATGTAATGTTTACATAACTTACTAATAGTCCATCTTTCTTTATTATTTTCTTATCTCTATCCCAAAGTCTGTAGCGCCCTTCGTGGCAGCAGGACGCGTCCTAACGCTTCCTCCAACCGCTTTGTGTTTTTTTTAGTATTTTCAAGGGAAATGAGGCAACATCCCTTTGAAATTATTTTTAAAATCAATCCATCAACATTTGAACTTAAATAAAAATAAACTTAATAATTATTAGAACTTTATAATATGTGATTTGAGTGCAGTGTTTTAAAGTGAATATTCTGAAATTTGCTCAAAAATATCGGACTTTCGAAACGAACGGCGACCGGTAAATACACTCCAGATGTTTTCAACAAAATTCTCGGAAACTGGGCAAGCTTGGACACTGGTTTTTTACTAAGCCCAGGGCAATTTATTACCCAACCGTCGCTTTTTTTTTATTGCTGACAGAATGCACCACTTCAACAATTACCAGGAACAGGATTACATGGAGATAAATGATGGACTTGCCAAACGTCACAGCGGTGCTGCCAGGGTCTCTTATCTATGTGAGGTGTCAGCGCTTTATTAGCAGCAGATACATACCTGGACGCTGTTGTTGGACGCGGTGGACTCTCTTACTGCAGCAGCTGGTCCAGTTCCTTCACCACTTAGGATTCTTGCTGCAGAGTCTCCATCTTCTATCTTCGTAGAACGTCACAGCGGTGCTGCCAAGGTCTGGTATCTGTGAGAGGATAGTGTGTCAGCGCTTTATTAGCAGCAGACACATACCTGGACGGATGACGAACCTCGTGCTGGCACTGTTGGTGGACGCGGTGGACTCTTTCGCTGCAGCAGCTGGACCAGTTTCTTCACCACCTGGGATTCTTGCTGCAGAGTCTCCATCTTCTATCTTCGTGTCACCTGTTCCTTTACTTCATTTTACTTAACTTAACTTCACTCTATTTTTGTAATATTTATATTTTCTGTAATACCTGCATCAACTGTAAAGCGCCCCTGAGGTGATATCTCACAAAAGCGGCGCTATACAAATTATCCAATAATAAATAAATAAAGATATTAGAAGAACGAGATGTGCTACGAGCAGTTCATACTGTGTGGAATTGTTTTGCCCAGTGTCGCCGGTTTTGTTCACCAATACTACTGCACACCTTCGCTTAAGCTAAGGTATCCGCACTAATACATGGAACAGATTTCTGTGCGTACACGTCCCGATAGTATTCAAAGTACCCTAATTAGGTAGTACTCCGCCTACGGTCCGGCGGCCAACATAGCATATCTCGTTCTTCTAATATTTTTGCTCTATCCTATTTAAGATGACCAGGTATGACATGATATTTCATCAAAATGAAATTCAACACACCTACAAAAAGTGATATAAAGTCATGAAAAGTGAAGGAACAAAAAATAGGTTACATAGGTAACTATTAAACCTAATTTTTGTCTGTATGACATGATATTTTATCCAAATAAAAATTCAACGCACCTACAAAAAGTGATATAAAGTCATGAAAAGTGATGAAATAAAAAATAGGTTACATAGGTAACTATTAAACCTACTTTTTGTTTCATCACTTTTAATGATTCTACATAACTTTTTAAAGGTGTGTTGAATTTTCATGGCCATCACAGGTACTTTGTAAAACTTATTTAGTTATTAGAATGTTATTGTTGCCAACTTTGAACTTACTTCTAAGCTGTAATTTTAGTTTGAAAAACTGCAGTCTTTATTTTTATATGTTTATATTTTTAATATTATATTAAGTTAACATTTTTTTCTTAATTTTATTTACTGCAATAAGTGCACACCTCGACACAGTAATTTTACAGTTAAACCTTTGATTTTATTGTAATATACTATTTTTTGAATAAATAAATAAACGTAATTCGTAAAATTATTCACGTTTGACTAATTTTTAATTAAACAAATAGAACTGATTGTGGGAACCAAGCGATAAAGGAGGAACCAAAATTATCTTATACTAGTCATACCCAGCTACGCGTTGCTATGGCTCAGAAAAATAGCGTGTTTTTATTTTACATCCAGCAGATGGACCTGTTTTTGAGATATATATATAATATTTGTATATAAAAACTCACGCGTATTCAAATGCAATGTTGTGTCAAAATTTCAAAGCAATCGTAGAAGAACTTTCGGAGATTTAAGATTTTGAACAAGCGAACATTCATATTTTTATTTATATAGATAGATTAATAAATTCTTTATTTGAAACGTGCATTTCTTTTGCCAAAATTTTTGACAGTTATAAATCCAAGACTGTCAAATCTAGACCACTAATGATTTTTAAAGCTTACTAATGGTGTTCATTAAAAAGGTAAATTTCTGATCGTCTCTCTAGTTATTTTTTTAATAGGCAACGAATGATACTGAGGCAAATACTTTATAAATACTTTCAGATTGATAAATCTTACGATTATAATATCCAGTGTTTTTTCACGTGTCTGCGTTAGTACTTACTTACATAAGTATTTATGTTATGATACAATAATATAGATGTCTCTTTATGTGAGATGAAATATCTTTGGACTAGATACGCTAACATTTGTAAGGTATTTGAAATGGCGTTGAAAGATAAATTATTTAAACAATGGGTTTGATGGCATCCCGTCACTGAACATAAATAACACCTACCACTTAATCTCGAGAGGCCACAAGAATAGTAATAATATTTTACACCAGCAAAAATGCTAAGGCAATTCTTTGGCGAGGAATTCTAGGTGTGTCTACATTTGGTCAGTATTTTGAAGTTTAGTTATAAAAAATTGTCAAGCGTTCGATTAAATGTCAGTTGTATCTACCTGACCATAGTACCCATGTGGTTTGTTTCATGTCTATATGAAAGGCTATTATCCAATGTCCATTTTAGCAACATTCAGGACCACCAAAACGTGTTCCTAAATGTGTTTTATTTCATATCAACGAGCATTTACTTAACCCTTGGTATGTCGGCATAAATTGCCGTATACCGGCTAATACTATTTTCGAAATAACTTATTTGTTTTTTGAAGAATTTTTTTTGTAAAATATTTCGTCTTACCAGATATTTTTTTATTTTATTTTTATATATCTATACTATGTAGTTTCCTAATGTTAATGTTAAACAATGTCTTATGTTATACACAAGCTACACAGATTGTTAAGGAATGTAGGTACTTGATTTACTTTAACCAGTGATTCCTGGCACTATATGGAGTAAATAAATAAAAGAAATTTTAGTCCCCGGTGACTTTTTTGATGTTTTTTATTGAAAATTTTTGAAATTGTTTTTATAAAATTTCCACATGTCGACTCTAGTCACTTTGACGAGTAACCTTCCAACCCCTCATATCAACCCTAGCTGTCCAATTCCTATTTATTTTCTACGTTTTGTGGAGAAAAAAAGACCCCAAAAAAGTCACCGGAGACCAGAATTTGATTAACTTTTTTTACTCCAAATAATTTCAGGAATCACTGGTTAAGTAAGTCAAGTTCGCCCCTTATCACCCTGTGTAATGTAATGAAGACATTTGAAAATATTGTTGAAATTTATTATATTATCCACTTAAATAGGCGTTCTTCCCAATAAAAATAAGTTATATGAGTCTTTTCTATAAATACATATAGTACTATAATTTTGACAATGAGTAATTATGATATTTGACATGGAATTTTGCGACGAGTTTATTCACAGATAAAATACACATATTTGGAAGTGATGAAACGACAAGTTTGAATAATATTAAAATATTTTTTTTCTTGCCAAGCGATTAAAATAATAACGTGTAATCCACGGTGGATGTCGTGACCCACCAAGGGTTAATAATTGTTTTGTTATTTACTATTTGGGCAATTTAAGAGCTATTTGGTAGTTTTTGCTTAGTATTTCACACCTATATGCAGGTGCTATTTTTAATTTAATTAATATCAAAATTTATTAACGGATACAAAAAAATTTTGGTAGCTAAATGACAACGCAGATTACATCATATTTTATTCAGTACCCTTTTTTAAAGACCACAAATTATCAATTGAATTCAGTATTATTTGTCCCGAGACCGATTTGTTTTCTGTGGAAATTTAGTCCAATTTTGCACTGACCAATTACCAACCAACCAACCCTGAAGATTTTTGTTCCTGACCAAGGGCACTCGCACGTGAAATCATAAAACTTCTTATCTGAAATGTTAATAATGGTGTACGGCGAATAGGTTTACAATTTACCTCTTATCGCTTGAGAACAACGAACATCGATTGGGAACGGTCCGATGCATAAAATTACACTGCATAAATCAGCTTTTTATTGATAAGACCACATCTTGGTAAAATTGCATTGCACGCTCTGTTGGATCAAGTATTTATGAAGCTTGAAGTATAGTCCGGCCTTTCGACCTTCGTCGAGATGATACTCAAATGATTGATGAATGGCGTACTTTCTGAAGGCCAATTTGTTGCTTTAAATGGTGAAAGATATTGTGTATTGTTCATTAACTAAATTGTAGTAACCAACATTGTTCTTTTCATGACCCCTTTTCTACCAAATTTCAGCCGCATACGCAGGTGAATAACAAGAAATTATTGACGAAATACTTGCTTTCACTGACAATCATACAAATTGTCCACTTGTGCTAAAATAAATGTAACGTAATAATTGGTGTTATACAAGTAAAATATAAGACATTTAATTTTTTATTCAATAATTGTAATTCATTTTGTAGCGTATTTTTAATTTAAATAAAATATATAACTTTAGAAAGACCAATTTTTAATCAAAAAAGATCGACATATTTAAATTTTGAAAAATAAACCATTTGTTTGGAAAATGTCGATCCTTTTTGATTAAATAGTGGTGTTTAATTTATTTTTTATGCTTAATTAATGTTTAACTTTGCTAAACATTAGTTAACTTTGTTTAACTTTAACTTTGCCATGCTTAAACGGCAAGGTTTTTAAGCATGACAAAGCCGACGTAGCTTAGTGGTTCAGAGCACCTGACCGGCAATCATATGACGCGGTTTCAATTCCTGTCAGCGGCATTTATTTTTAATCGGGAGATATTTTCAATTTGTATGGATATTTCTGGCTAGTAATTATTGCTCATAATAATTTGATATTTATTTTCTTTAATTTAACCTTTATACTGTTTACCATTGTACCATGTTATTGCAAAAATGTTGTCATTATGTACCTGCTGACAAACTACATAAGTAGTATCTTCGTCAATAGTTCTAAAATTACTTAGTAGAGTCATTTTGATTATATATTAAAATTAATTGATTAATTAATTTTAATATATTATATTGTTGTAAACAAAGTATTTAAGTTGTATATAACCTTAAATCGTTTAAAAACATCAAAAATTACTCTTATCCTTTTTCAAGTATATCATATTTATTTATTGTTTCAGTTTCTCATGTTGCCTTGTTTTAAACCATTATATAATGTTATATAATTTACCTTCATGGCAGGTTGCTAAAATCCCTGAGTATGAGATCCTTGAGAAATAAATTAATGTTATGTATTAGTCTTCCCCTAAACACGTGTTATTCTCAATTAGGGATGTATTAATTAACAGCTTGGAACATATACTGTATTATATGCAGATCATTTTAAATAACATACTGTTGTACACCGTCATTGGATGATTGGTATATATTCTTTGTCATTACTTTTGCAATTTTCTTAATATTAACCCTCTGTTCGCTGTACACTAGTCTTACTTACTTTAATTAAAAGTTTTATGACGTATCAAAATAAAAATAAAATATATTGAACTATTGTCACAGTACTTGCGAGCCCAGTCCGAACCATCCATTTATATATCTTCCTTGGACTTCTCAACGTTACTTTTTTAGGTATGACTTAGCGCATGGCACCGTGTAATGGAACTCTGCGCGTTACAAAAAATGATTCAAATCTGTCCTTGTACAGTACACATAGGTACCTCATTCTTACACGAACGTGTATACCATAATATTATATACGTCTATTTTAAATGCTACTGTCTGACATTAAATTATCATATAATCACTATCTTGCATAAAATTAGTTAATAATTTTAACCTTTCAGTTTTTGCATACTTACCTCGCTTGTACTTCTTCCCACCCAAAACCTCTCTCGACTTGGCTGCACCAGAGCAGCGCTTCGCATTAATATCGTGTCAGCAAAAAATACATACGATTCTTAAGTTAGGTAGTTAGGTTCTAACCAACATACTAACTACAGTTGTACGTATGAACCTCGCCGCGAGTTAGCAGTAAGAAGTCAGAAGTATTGCAGGCTATCTGGAACAAAATCTGCCGCTTCTCTCGGCTGAATCACACGGAAAAGTGGGTTAATGAAGGGGTCGCTGCATACTAAACAGGTTCACATCCTGCAAATCATTATCTTCTATCTTTTAAACATTATTACGTGTTCTAGATAATAAAGCAGACTTAAGGTATTCGCACAATTATGCAAAGGCTTATTCGGGCTTCGTGTAAAATCATTTGCAATTAACTTTGATGGATACAATTGGACTTGCTTTGGACCCTTCTTGTACCTATAACTATGGAGCGGTGCGGAGAAAAAAGCCTGGGATGTTTTTGGATAGTACCTACAAGGTAAACTGTGGAATTTTTTGATTTTTCCCCAGGAAACACACGACTTGCGCAATACACAGTTAGTAAAATAAAAGCCACCCGAGGTTATAGGAAAAAATCTATCAGTCTTGATATTTTAGATGGTTTGTAAAAGGGTAGATACATATTTGTATAGTACTAGATTACGAATTCGTAAGTTTTTATGTGAAATTACGCACTCTCCAGATCAATAGGAATTATTTGAAGACTATTTGGGAAATTTTACTTTTAATTTTTTTTATTGTTAACAATATTTAAATACAATGGGAATTTCGTCAAATTTGTCGGATATTTTTACCTAAATTGGCTGTTGGTTAAGAAGTTATTAAATAATTTGTGTATGTCTACCTACCCTATTGCCTTTAAAGTATTGAACAATTCCATCGGGTCCGTAGTTTCAAATGCCTTTGAATTGTATGTGAATATCACCAAAACAAGTATTTTTTTATTCAATTAATTACATTCTTCAATAATTGATAATTCACTTTGTGGCATCATATAAATTAAATTAAAATAGCAAACTTTGTTTAAACCACTACTTTTAACAAAAAAATATTGACATATTTCAAAATCAATGGTTTCTGGGGTCAGTTTACAAAATATACTAATTAAAAGTAGATACAGACACCCTGAAGTACAATTTCTACACCTTCATATGAAACCAATATTGATCAGTGAAAAGCACCAAGTATTTATTTATTTTTTGAGAATCTTTTCTACAGCGGGTTATATACTAATCTATCTGAACTTATATTGAGGGAGATGATGAGGGTGAGGTTGAATGGATGGTGAAGGAGGGGAATTAGACAAGAATTATTATTCAGACATGGTATCGAAAAAAAATCGTGGTATCGTGGTATGACACATATTTTAGCATTATTATCACTATTGACACTTCGAACTTTCATGAATTTTAGGGGATCAATGGTGAGGCACGAAATGAAAGGCGTGTCGTGAAGTTCACTGTGTTTATTGATGAGTCGGTTGCCGTGGCGAGGAGATGATGTAGGACAGATTTTAAATACTCCGGTTGCTGCGGTGATGTGCTGGTCAGGCGCGGGTCAGTGAGTCGACGCCGGGCGCTGGTGACCGGGACTCGATGACTGTCAGGCACTGGCGATCTGGGGAATCAATACTCCAGTGCTGACGGAAGGCCGAAGGTGCGGCGGACTTTGTAGGCGGTAGAACGAGAGTGGCGTAGACCAGTGAGGATGCTGCGTGTCCTCGTGGTGGTCATGGTGGCATGGAAGAAGCGCTGGTCAGAGACGCTGGAACCAGGGCGCTTGTAATCCGAGTAGCGCTTGCCAGGAACGGCGATCTGGACAAGGCACTATGATGATGTGTGTAGATTTTTCTCGACGCTACAAATTCATCATATATTATAGTACACGTTAAATTATGCGGTATCATAAGAATAACTTCATAACTGGGGGCGTATCTACCTTACTGTTGTAGCCAACTCGGCAACACACATAAACATCAGCTGGGCCGAGTTTTGTCTACCACGCAGTTTATATAATATATTCTAATATCAACATGTTGACAATTTTGTTAAAATTCATAATTAATGTAATAGTGTTCATGGTAAATTCCACTACGTGGAATACGGACGTCTACAAGCCGTTTATAAGATTAATTTAACGACTAAATTAAATTTGATTCATTTTCACACTGGGGCCATAAAAAATATCTGCTTTACAATGCATAACAGACACACGAAAAAGGAAAGACTGGTACACCAATAATTTTTCATACAAATTATTTTATAAGGCAGCTGATTTACTACTTTCGGGAGAATATTTAAATTGAATTTATCGTAGTATATTATGAGTTATGAATGATTACCATAAAATAGTGCATTAGTAAATTTTTTATTTATTGATTTCTCATTAACTGCAGTAGGAGGGATATATTTATTCGTCAATCCTGGACAAAATACCTTTTTCCTTTCCAGAACTTCCTCTACTTCCTCTCCTTAAAAATACCCTCCACACAGCATCCTCAAAGATGATACAGGCCCCGAGGGAAATTATTCCTTGGGGTAAATGTTAAAAAAGTTAATACTAGGCTTTTCTCCAAGATTGAGCAAATTGAAAGTATTAATCAAATTCTAAACTGGAGACGTTCAATGTCAATTGTAAAAGTACTTACGTCATTGGTAATCTGCATTAAAGTATGTTTGACGGAACTTTTATCGAACCGTCAATATTATCGCAGTTGCTTTGCGTGTGCGAGTATTGACGGTTATTGACGTGTGCGAATACAGCGATAACTAATCTTTTGATTTAACTTTACGTAACTTTAAGAAATTGCGATATAATGCAATTATAAGGAAAACGAAACTTCATCCCGCGATGACAATTGAAGCAAATGAACGAACGATTAAATCGCATTGCGAAACGATAATTCCGTTCATCCATTCAAAATACCCACTATGTGTCAATGGGTAGACGGAAAGGTCAATCGCATCAATGATGTAAATTGTCGTAACTTTTGAAAATTCATATTGATTGAACTTATGAAGTCGTTACTCGCAGTATCCTCGAATATGTTTTTAAACAAACATTTATTTTAAGTAATCTCTGGAACTGTATTCATCAACTTATTTTGAAAGAAGTTAGCTTATATATACCTAACAAATTAATATGAGCATGAAATATCCATATAAATTGAATATATCTCCCGATTAAAAATAAATGAATTGAACCCACATCTTCTGATTGCCGGTCAGGTGCTCTGAACCACTAAGCTACGTCGGTTTATTCCCAACCCGCCAAAAATTCAATTTGTTCTAGTATTTCATTCAAAAATTATTGCATACGATATTTTTTCACCTGTAAACAACCAACTTTATTTTTAAAGGAAAGCTGAATTTTGTGCTGAATTTCCCACTAGATGGCGTTGAGACATATTATGTTTACATTTGTTGGTGAAATATTTTGACTTGTCAAATATGATATATTTTTAATGATAAACTAATGTTTATAAGACAAGTTTTTCAAGACCATGCATAAAAAGCCCTTTTCTTATAAACGTTAGTTAAAGCGTATATTTTCCTAACAAGTACACTCACTGGTGATAGATTTCAATACTCGTGAGAGATCTGATCCACTTTTTTATAGTTCGAAAGCGAGGACTTCTGCCTATGAGAAAGCATCAACAGAACGACTCAACTGCTTAATGACTCTGCATTGATCATCGACTTTTTTTAACACTTACAGACAGTTAGGCAATCTTTTGATTGATTTGATTAAAAAAATAGTAAAACTGCCCCTTTGACCTTTTATACTTACATGTAACTCAAATTTACAATCTTTACCGTAATATATTGGTGCATAACCGTTTTATGGAGAACATGAATAAATACGTAGATGATAAATTGTCTCCAGGTTGCTTGACTTCTCTCGTTTTACTTTTTGGCAGTAATATAGATATTTTAGTTCACCGCTGCATGAATTATAAAACTTTTAATACAATAACATTATGAAAACAAAATTTCACACGATTAAATAACATTTTAACGTGTTTACTCGCATATGCGTTTATACATAGATAACTAAATCGTACTTCCCTAGAAACACCATTGCATTGGTTTATTGGATACCTACTCTATTTTATTGAAGTATTATAGATTTTCTCCCAGATGACTGATTGTAGCATTCATTGAAGAGATTTGATATACTGACTTAACTGCAGATAACACGGGACTGATTGATTCCACTCTAACATCAAATACACATTACTCTAACTGTAGATTTTAGTTCGGATTGCGAGTAACAGTTACTAGCTAATAATGGCAACTGTCGCAAAAACAATTAATGCGATTTTAACTCAGTAACGGCTTTGTGATCAATCAACTGTCAATGAATTAGGCATTATATGAATTGAATGAATTAGAAAACTGTTATATTACTGTCATTACTGACTAATGCATTGTATTATCCGTGACAAGAACTATTTTGACAGCTTGAGTCATTATTGCAGAGTTGATAGATTAAATCTGTACGTCAATATTTTCTTCTTTCTGGCGAATGATTATACCCCTTGATTATTGTTTAAATGCTTTGCAGAAAGGTCCGTTTCAAAAAATATACAGTTTCAATAATTTGGCTTTAGCCGTGTTTGTTGATCAGATCTGATTATCTATGTTTTACCCAACCTTCCCCTTCCACATCTCCGTCCCTTTCTTGTACCTTTTGGGACCCGCAGTTGGGACTCTTGTTCAATGTCTACATATAGAATAAAATGTATTGAAAGAGGCCATTATGTATTTTTCCAGCAAATCTAGCAAAACCCCATATAACTGAGCATCGGGTATTGGATCACCTGGGTCATCCATTTTATTTATTTTTAATCTGTAATTTTCAAATTTCAAGTGTACATATACTTACTTACAGAATAATTTATTTATTCATGTCCTAGTTTTTACAATACAATTGCGTGAACTAGGTATTTGTTGTACATTGTAAAAATGGTTAAGCAAGTAGATTGAAGTACATTACATTACATAAGTAGTAAATGAATATATATATATATATATATATATATATATATATATATATATATATTATATATATTACATACTTAATCGATATTCGTTACATGATTTTTAGCATTTAAACAATATTCAGTGAAAATGTTGACATAAGGCGTACATTCATTTAAGAACAAAAACATTTTTCCAAGTAGCATTAATGATGGTAGATTAATTCTGCTTCTCGGAACGAGGGAATATCTGTATACGCGTACCTTTTTAAAATCTCTGGATTGCTGACGTGACCTCTCAAGTTTCCATCTGTTGGCAAGGCTATTAATACCCAGCATTCCAGGTAAGAATGCTAACGTATATAACCGAGGATAATACCTGGAGACACTAAAATACCTTTAAAACATCTTTTGATATACTTTCTGTACATCACAGTACATGTTTTCTTTGTGCAATGCCCTGCAGTCTTCCCTCATTACTCGCGGCCCACTTCGTCTCTACAATTCTTCATATTCTTGAATATTATCCGATATACAGTATCCGGCAACCTCTACAGCTAGCCCTCAAGTTATGGGCAAGCTTGGAGACGGATCAGAACGTTGACATTTCAAGCAACGTTTCAATTCTGAATGGTGGTCTTACACCAGGGCAATACTGAGAGTATCTTCCACGCTGGAACGTGCCGCAAATATACAATATAGTATAGTAATTAAATGAGTAATTTGTTAAATAACACAAATTAATCAAATTCAATTTACTTGCGCATGCCAGAATCCTTTGTGTTCGTCGAAAAACGGACAATCCAGGGCCCGCAGACACTTTAATAGTACACAACTGCTGACCCTGTACAAATCGCAAGTGCGCCCTACTGTCGAATTCGGCAGCCATCTCTGGTCCGGAGCCCCAAAATACCTGAAAAAAACCCTTGACTCTGTGCAGAAACGGGCGGTCCGTTTGATAGATTCCCCAATCTTAACAGACGGACTGCAATCTTTAGAGCACAGGCCTCAGGTAGGTATGCTGTCCTTGTTCTATCGGTATTACAATGGAAGATGCTCTGAGGAACTAGCGTCATTGATCCCTTCGGCACCGGTGCGTAGTCGGGATACACGCCAAACGCGCGCCCAACATTTGTACACGGTTGACATTTGTCACATGAGAACGGGTCGCTTCTACGATTCGTTCTTAAGTTCAACAGCTC